>NC_037093.1:66543842-67162175 GCF_002994745.2 Rosa chinensis
AGTTCATATTAACAAAGGTCTTCTTGCACTTGGAAATGTTATCAGTGCACTTGGTGATGAGAAGAAGCGAAAAGAAGGACTTCATGTTCCTTATCGAGATAGTAAACTTACTCGGCTTTTGCAGGTTTGATTTTATTCCAAAATTGATAAAATTTTCTGATATAAAGGCTGAGTTATTCATATACATATGTAAATGAAAAGATCTAACAACAAGTGACAAATGTTGTTGACTGAATCATGTAAGAACTCTGTTGGCATGAATGCCATTTTATTTGTGGTTGTTGTCTATTGCTATTCCTTTGTACCTCCCTGCTTTAAAGTATAATACTAAGTTTAGACTATGTAATGGTTTTGGCAGGACTCGCTTGGTGGTAACAGCCGAACTGTTATGATAGGTAACTTCATTAATTTTTCTCTTTCCATGTTAAGCAAACTAATACTTGCTCATAGGCAGCCTATGATGTTTGTTATTATCTTGTGTTGTACAGCTTGCATCAGTCCTGCTGATATTAATGCTGAGGAAACCTTGAACACTTTGAAATATGCAAATCGTGCTCGAAATATCCAAAATAAGCCCATTGTAAGTTGTTACTTATTCATGGTTTTATTATTTAGTGTTCTTTTTCCCTTCCCAATGTAGATACAAATTCTCTGCCTTTTTTAAGGTGTCATTTATGCGGCCTTTTCTGATTTATTGTACCAGGTCAACAGAGATCCCATGTCGAATGAAATGCTGAAGATGCGCCAACAATTAGAGTATTTGCAAGCCGAGCTTTGTGCTCGTGGAGGAGGATCTTCTGATGAAATGCAGGTATTACTCTTATGTGAGTTCTTTTAATGTCTGCTTTCTTCCATCAAGGGCTAATGTTACCCATGTTGTATAGACTCAGAGGTTGTTCCACTAAAATGAAGGAACCAAATAAAAACAATATGACAAATTCTTGATTTGTATAGCAGTTTGTTTAAAAAAAAAATAGGTATGCATATCTTCTAACTAAGTAATCTATCAATTTTTGTAGGTTCTCAAGGAAAGAATTGCTTGGCTTGAAGCAGCTAATGAGGATCTCTGCCGAGAACTTCATGAATACCGAAAGAAATGCACAGTTGTAGACCAATGTGAAAAAGATGCTCAAGTATGTGTTTCTTGCTCTATCACACTATTCTTTGATCTTGCTTCTTTCAAATCTGCTTGTCCATGGGCACATATACATCTTAAACTTCATTTTTCAGGATGCTAGTCCCTGCTCTTTGAAAACTGATGGCCTTAAAAGGGGTTTGCTAAGTATAGAATCGGCTGACTATCAAATGGGTGAAGCAATATCAGGTATGTATGGTTTAGAACGTCCTGGGTGACATTTCATTTTCTCAATCACATCAGCTGCAATCCTGCAACTGTGTAAATTTTGTTGTTGTTATAAGTTGTGCACAAAAATCACCTACAATCCTGTGAATCAGTTGTATTCACATAAAGCTAAGCTTTCTTTACTTGGAATCATTTCATCTAGGGTCGTATTGCCTATTTTAGCAGGTGATTCTGGGGAAATTGATGAAGAAGTAGCAAAAGAGTGGGAGCACAGCCTTCTGCAAAATACCATGGACAAAGAGTTGCATGAACTGAATAAACGTCTTCAGCAGAAAGAGGTGTGTACTTGTGTATGTTAATATATTTTCCGCATAAAGGTGTTCTTGTTTATCATGTATAACATTGGGTTTGATGTATGTGCAGTCGGAGATGAAATCTTTTGAAGGGTCTGACACGGTGGCACTCAAGCAGCATTTTGGAAAGAAAATAATGGAACTTGAAGATGAGAAAAGAGCTGTGCAGGTGAACTTGAAGCCTTTGAATTTTGATGTTCTTATTCAAGAGAAGTGGTATTCACATGTTCAGTCATTAACTTGTTTCATATTGCAGAAAGAGAGGGACCACTTGTTGGGTGAAGTCGAAAATCTTGCTGCTAGTGATGGACAAGCACAGAAACTGCAAGATGTTCATTCCCAAAAGTTAAAGGCACTTGAGGCACAGGTGACCAAAATTTTCAGCTAGAAAGCTTTTGTCTTTGGATAAGCAGGAGATGTCCTTATAATCAGAAATGTTTCATCTTTACAATGTTAACATACCAGATTCTGGATCTAAAGAAGAAACAAGAGAGCCAGGTTCAACTTTTGAAGCAAAAACAAAAAAGTGATGAAGCGGCAAAGCGGCTTCAAGATGAAATTCAATCTATAAAGGCACAAAAGGTTTAGACTAATCCATACAGTATCTTTGAAGTATTTATCCTAATATTTCACTTCATCCACTGCTATAATTTATATTCTTCTAAACTTCTAGGTTCAATTGCAACAAAGGATAAAACAAGAAGCAGAACAATTCCGGCAGTGGAAAGCATCTCGAGAGAAGGAATTGCTGCAGGTATTTACTTATGAAGTCAGTTCACAAAGTCTGAAACTCCTGCTGTTATCTCATGGCATTTTACATATAAAATATATTTAGTCTAATCGCTCTTCATTTAAAATCTCTTAAGTGTATTTCCTGTATTAATTCACTCCCTTCTTTGATTTCACTTTGAAATAATAGTTACGGAAAGAGGGCAGGAGAAATGAATATGAAAGGCATAAGCTGCAGGCTTTAAATCAGCGCCAAAAAATGGTGAGTATATCTCAGTTGCTTAGTTATTTAATTGTCTGAGTTCAGAGAATTCAATGCTAAGTCTGTCAAGCAATAGAAGTTTCTGATTATAAATTTCTGATACTGATCTTTGCATGTTACTTTCCCTTGTTACGCTCAATCTGATTCGGGAAATAATCTGAATTACTGCCTGTTGCTTTCATCACATTATGGACGATTCTCTTTCATGAGAGAGAAAGAGTACATTATTATGGTACATTATTGAATGCAATCCTCTCTTTTAGGTCCTTCAAAGAAAGACTGAAGAGGCTGCAATGGCTACTAAGAGGCTTAAAGAATTGCTTGAAGCTCGTAAATCTTCTGCTCGTGACAACTCAGGTATATATAATTTTTAGGGCTGCAGTTCCGGACACCCATTGCTTTTAATCATGCATTGGTTCTCTCATATGGAAGTATTGAAGAATGACTTTACCCTTAGCAGAACATATGAAATCACCGAATTTCTAATATCACCTCACATGGGACGAGCTTTCCTCTTTATAAAAGACATAGGGTGCTTACATGTTCACACCATGAGCCTTGTCAGTTCTCATTTAATAACCTTTCTAACTGTGCAAACTTTTACCAGTTGTTGCCCATGGGAATGGGTCCAATGGGACACATGGACAGGTAAACCTCTTTTCTTCATCTTCTTGCCAAATGCTTTGTGTTCTTCCCTTTGGATTTTGAATCCTTATAATTCAACTTTTGTCACTAGAACAATGAAAAATCCCTGCAACGGTGGCTAGATCATGAGCTGGAAGTCATGGTGAATGTGCATGAAGTTCGTCATGAATATGAGAAACAAAGTCAAGTGTATGTATAAATTGATATGCATTCAATACTGAATCTATTTGAGATATTATTGGAGGTTTTAGGTTTATTATTTAAGCTTTGCTATCCAGACGTGCTGCATTGGCAGAAGAGTTGGCCATGCTGAAGCAAGTAGACGAATTTGCATCAAAGGGCCTTAGTCCTCCAAGAGGAAAGAATGGCTTTTCCAGGTATGTTTGTGTTAATACACTTAATAAGTACTTCCTTCCTTTCTTAGCTTTAAATTGGATTGAGAGGTTAGCATGATATAGTTAGATGGTAGAGCTTAAAAATCTCTCAGGTGATTTATTACTGTATTTTGTTTGCTCAGAGTTTCCTCCATGTCACCAAATGCAAGAATGGCCAGAATATCTTCACTTGAGAACATGCTTGGCATATCATCAAACTCACTTGTAGCAATGGCATCACAACTTTCAGAGGCAGAAGAGAGAGAGCGTGCTTTTACTAACCGTGGACGTTGGAACCAATTGCGCTCAATGGCAGATGCAAAGAACTTGCTTCAATATATGTTCGATTCTGTTGCTGATGCAAGGTATTAAGAGATCTCAGTAGCAATTAAATAATTTCTTGCAGATTATTATGATCTGTCAAAATTTGATATTCACACATGAAGTAATGAGTATCATTTCACATGTTGACAGGTGTCAATGTTGGGAGAAGGATATGGAAATCAAGGAAATGAAAGAGCATCTCAAAGAACTTGTAGGCTTGTTGCGGCAGAGTGAAACACGAAGAAAGGAAGTTGAGAAGGAACTAAAATTTAGAGAGCAAGATGCCGCAGCTGCATTGGCAACACCACCATCGGTAAGGATATTGGACACCATCTACTATTTCTTCTAATGTAGACTTTAGCATAGCCACTATTCCTTCTAATACCCAGTCCTTTTGAAAACATAAGTTTGGGAATTTAGACCTCCCTAGCTTTGGCAGGACCTGATGTAATGTTTTATTTTAGAGTTTAATTTTGAAGAGCTTAAGCAACGTTGAAGCTCAAAATTAACAGTTCACTTGCAAAAGTTTTTTGTATTAGAAAATAGAGGATTCGCCAGGTCCTTTCTATAGGTTTTATAGTAGTTGGAGCAGCAGATATTTTCATCTGTTTCTTACCCTTGGCTCAAGTATGTGAACAGTTGTTTTGATATCTTATAACTCTTAGGCTGGCTATGATCACGGGAACTCGCACAATTCACTGAAACACTTTGCTGATGACACGAATGGTCCCTTGTCCCCAATCTCTGTGCCTGCACAAAAACAGCTAAAGTATACAGCAGGCATTGCTAATGGCCGAGTGAGAGAATCCACAGCTTTCATAGATCAGACACGAAAGGTCAATTCCTGATATTTTCAATTACAGAACTGAGACCTCTTTTTTTTCTTTTTTTTTCCCCTTCAGTTAACAAAGAAGGATTTGCTGTTAATGCAGATGGTACCTATCGGGCATTTGCCAACAAAAAAATTAACAGTTATAGGACAATCTGGAAAGCTATGGAGATGGAAGAGGAGCCATCACCAGTGGCTAGTACAATTCAAATGGAAATGGCAAAAGCCTTGGAGACTCTCAGAATGGATTAGGCACAGTGATGAAACAATTATAAGGGCAAAGCCTCGGGTACAAGCACTGTCAAATGGGAGGATTTGAAGTTCTGATGTCACCAGCCTATTTGTTGCCCACGTCTCATCTTTGACCAATACATGGCACCCCTAGGCATGGCTGGGGGATTAGAGAATGAATTGCAGGTAATATAAAACACTTGTTTGGATGACCGAAACTACTAGCTGCATAATCGATGGTCATACAAAGAGAAGTTTTGTGGCTTGAAAGAGTTAGTGTAGTGATTAACCCACTTTGAATTCTATAAACAATGCAGTGTGCTATAAGTAGCTATTCGGATCCTGCTACTGTCGTTCTGGAAAGCATGCATAGGTTTGTTGTTGAAAATTTTGCAATGGTTACTGAACTCGGAGCATCTTGTAAAGCTGTGTTGATGCTGCCGATGATACTTTGTGTAGCTAGACCACACCAAAGGCAGTGGTGCAAGACTGCCAGTGGTGTTATACTGGTGAAAGGAGGAACTAAGAGACATATCTTTTAATAACAAAATAACATGAGAAAAAACTCCTTCTACCAAGTTACAGAAATATGTATAAAAGGTTTTCTCTCTCTTTTTTCTTTGGTAATTGTATTTTGTAATTATAACCTTTTGGCCTAAGCTGCTATAATGTTATTGTGTATGAGCAGAACAATTTCAGCTAAAGGGAAATTCTTTTGTAGATTTAACTTTTTCTTTTGTTTCTTGTTGTGTAAGAGATTTGCTTGTATGACTATCTGTAATAAAACAGATGAAAATATTGAATCAAAGTAGACGATGCTATGTCATTTCTTGGACTTCTTTTTGCAGTATTCTCTTGTACAATATATCTAAGCAAATTCTTTTTGCAGTATTCTCTTGTGCAATTTATCTAAGCAAAGAAAACTATCCATCGTTTTGAATACAAGTTTCATCACCTGTAATTGATACAGAAATTCTTCAGTCACCAATAAAAAGGAATTTTCCTTCTATTTTTACCATTATTTGGTTTGCTCATGTCACCTATATAAATAAACACACAAGTTTGCAACAACAACTGCCCAATATATTGTTCAACTCTTTCTTTTTGAAAACTGTGATTAACACAGCTACTACAAGATTCTAGTCTAACCACACAATACATTTTATAAATTTTACTGCAAACCAGCCAATGCCTGTTCTCAATATCCTAACCAAACATTCAATGTTGTACTTGCTGGTGGTGACCATTTGAGAATCTGGGAACCACTATTCCACTAGAGATCCACAGAAGTTGAACCATGCTACATAATCATGGATTGGGGGGGGGGGGGGGTTGGAAGTGGAATTGCACAAGTATCCATCCGAGGCATGTGCACATCAAATTTGGCAACACCAGTAGGCATAGTGCTCGTCTTTGCGATGATTGCTAACAAGACCTCCACACTGTAAGCAAATGAAGCTGCTCCCATCTGAAAATGCATCCAGCACAATCTGCATCCTGCCACTTTCCGCCAGTATAGAAGTTCCATGAGCATCAGGTCCAGCTGACGGGCCACTCACGTTATGTGCTGATGATTCAGGTTTTGAAGGCTGAGCTTCATCAATTGCGCACTCGGCAAACAAAGAGGCTAAATGATCAACAGCAGTGCTTTCTTGCAATCTACATCTGTATAGCTCGCGAGCACGTTGCAAGGACTGAACAACAGCCTCATCCCCACCTCTGGTTCTTGATGCCATAATAACCTGTTCCAAAAACCAGATTAGCATGTACTGAAAGCCCACTGTGGACATAGTTATATTGATTCTAAGGTTTCCAACAAGTTCCAACATAGATTATGTCATCTCTTCCAAGCAGCTCATGCTATGAGAGTGTCTCCATACTTGCACACACAATTAGGTACCAAAGGTAACAACTAGACAAGCCTTCACTTCACTAGACCAAACCTCATATACCAGGATCAGACAAAAAGCAACAGATAAACACTACATCAGCCACGTTATGCTAAAGTGAGGCAAGTCCAAAACCTAACATTTGCATCCGATTAAGATTCGGCTCTGAACTTGCACTGTAAATTTTTAATCAGACTTCAGTTGTATTGACTTTACCAATTTTCCCTTCTAAGAATCTCCATCTTCCAGCAAATAACTGATCCAAAACCCCTCCGAGGTTCTCAGTGCTTAGTGCCACCCAACTAGCCTAACTTCCAGCACTACCATTTTGTTAATAAACACAGTACTAAGACCATCTCCGATGAGTAAGAAGCAAGAAGCTCCAGCTTTTATTCAAAATTACTCTTTCCGAGCTTTGAAGATCCTACATCAGGTCGATGATCTTACACCACCTAACACACCATTTTTCTCCAATTTCTTCAATGCATTCAGACACTCTCTATTCGAAAACGAAGACAAACAAGTGATTCATCTCTAATTCAAAAGACGAAAATGAAGCAAAACCGTGTCATATTGTCAACTAATGACTCCCACTTCAAAAATACATAATTTGTTCTCCAATAGTATAAACCCTAACAACCAAGCCGAACCAAAACAAAGGTATTGCAATCATTTGAGAGCTTCCAGAAACTTCAACCTAAGAAAACTTGTCAAGCCAATAAATTAAGGGGATTTCTCTGCACAATACGAACCAAACACAACAAAAATCGGAGCAACCCTCTTCAGAAGAAAATGATGATCATGAAAACTTACCGCTTGGAGGGCCTGAGTAGGCTTGCCTTCACTGACGAGCTGGCGAGCCAATGTGAGCAGGTCCCTGACCTCGTCACTTTGGCCGGTGTTAGGCGGCGGCTCCGGCCGCCCAGTCGCGGCTGTGTCCACCTCCATCTCCGTCTCCATCATCTCTGTGTCCGTACGCTCCATGCTGGCATTTGTACGCCGGTTTCAGATTCCTTTCGATTTTGAAACTCTTTTGATAAAGCGAGAGACGGTTCTAGCAAATTCTGGAGGTCGGGTGTCCATTTTCCGGCCTTGGGTTTCTTTCCTTTCTTTGGCCCAATACAAAAGAAATCATGAGAACACATTTTGTCTTTCTTTGGGCCTAACTAATCTTATGGCCCTTCATAACTCATTTTTCTTTTTTAGTTAAGACATCAATTAAATTTATCGGTAGTGTTCATCTTGTCACTTACTAAAATTTAAAGTATGCTCTTCTACACCAGCATCATCATATCGTAGTTGAAGGTGATTTAAAGTTGTTAATTGAGTGCCTTCGTGGAAAATCTGAAGTGCCATGGCGAATCAAAACCCTAGTGGAGGATATTAAGCTGTTGGCTCAACAATTCCAGTCCATCATCTTTAGGCATTTATATCGCGAAGCCAATTTCTTTGTTGTTCGTCTCGCTACGTTAGCTCATCAATCCTCCAATCCTGCCGTTTGGTTTTTTCGCTTGCCCCTCTCAGTGTCCCCAGAGTTCCATTTGAATCAACTAGGAAGAGGCGTAGATCGTGGATTTGTTTTGTAGTAGTTTACTTTTTTCCTGTCATCGAAAAAAAAAAAACTTATCTCAAGAGGCGAATAGTCGAACACGATAACAGTTACATATGTAGACTACAGGCGTCTCCATCTCACCTGTAAGAAAAAAAAGTTACAAGATACCTGTTATGCCTAATCCCTGTATCTTTTGTTCATACATTCTTGTTGGAGTCTGTGCACCAAACTCAAATCATTTGGCAAGTAGATCTTATAATAAGCTCTTGTTACTTTTTGAACGTGTGACATTATTCTCAATAATTGAATCTCCTTAATGTAGGAAATTATAGCTATCAATGGGAAACAATTATCCAACTTCTAAGGCACCAAAATGTGGGGCTGAGCTGATATAAACTCCAATGCCAATGAAATGTGACCCGTTTATTATTTCTAAAACCAACGCAAGCGAGGTCATGTGTTAGAACGTCATTGGCAAGCAAGCGAGGATGATGATAATAAGAATAACACAATACAAATCCCACACCACCACCAACATTTCAAAAATTGACCATATCTGATACACCAACCAAAATCAAAGTTCTATAGTTAGCTGCAGCAAGAACTAAAGTGACAATTAATATCGCATTAACTTGAGTAAATGGCCAACAAAAATACATGATAGGTGAAGAACAGAGCACAAAAACAATGCCGTGGCAGAAGAAGTAACAATTAATATTGCATATCATGTTTTCATCTAGCTAGCTATTTCTTTCATTCATTTCTATCGAATACTACTACACTCCTAGTTTGTTGCAGCAGTGACTAGAGCTAGCGAGGACATGATCCCATTAACTCGGTGTCAGTTTCATCCGCGGCCACATTCTCTTTAATCTCCTGCAACATCTTCAAAACCTGCCACATAGTCGGTCTCTGCTCCGGCGAAGCTGTTCTACAAGTTATGGCCACCTCCAGCAGCATTCCCATCTTATTACTACTCTCTTCTGAATCACCACCACCACCACCATCATGATCTGATTCTTCCCTCACAGACCTCACCCATTGCATCATGTCATTTGGGGGCACCGAAACTAAGTGCTGCGACGGAGGCCTCCCCGTGAGAAGTTCCACCAGCAAAATACCATATGCATACACATCAGACTTGGGAGTTGGTGAGTGATTTGAATGGCGAGTCTCTGGTGCTTTGTAGGCAGCAGAATCAGGGTTCTCCTCCTCCCATGGCGGAAGACTAGTAGCGAGAACGGAGAGGCAGTAGTCAGTGACACATGCCTCAAAGTCGGAGCCAAGTAGCACGTTGGAGGACTTGAGATTTCCGTGGACAAGCCTCCATGCTTGGTGGATGTAAGAGAGGCCTTGCGCTACGTCCTCTGCTATTTTCAAGCATGATGTCCAGTGCAGAGGCTTTGCCCTCGTTGATTTTGAACCTGCATTAGTTTTAAAATAGCTCATGAGTCACTTAAATTTTAATTTGTCACATTTAGTAGGTACACATTTACTATTCCAACACTACTGCCATTTGTAATCTAGAAACCAACAGTACCACAAATCAAAGGTATTTAATGGGATAGATAAATACTATTCAAATTGGATCTCTTTCCATACTTCACAAGCAGCAGCTAGTTCAGGACTCCATTTACTAGAGGGACTATTCTAAATAGGGTTCGATAGGGAGAGGAAGCACCCATCTAAATAGGGTTCGATAGGGAGAGGAAGCACCCATAACACGAAACAATCTAACGACATTAACGGTATATAAATATAAAAAATGGGATTATGGGATAAAACTAATCCATCAATGTATGATTCTCATCGAACCAGCCAAAGAGGAGAAAGAAAAAGAAAGAGAAAATCCTAAATCTATCAACTTCTTGATGATGATTAGGTTGAATAAAAGGGTTGAGCACCTGAGCAAGTAATATGAACCATGTAAGCATGTTACTTCGGTTCACAAGCCAACATACAGTCAAAATATAAAAAGTGATTGAAGACTATAACCCCCCAATGATATTCCATGAATGAATAATTCCCAACCTAGCCTGCCTTAAACCAAAAGCAAGATTCTCAATGTTTTTTTTTTTTTATCGGGTTAGTTGTTAGTAACTTACACACCCATGCAGTGGTATCCCAGCGCCAGCGCCAGGACATCTGCACCGACATTGCGGCGAAAGCCAGAGAAAGCAAGATTCTCAATGTTGGTGGAGAGAAAATCTGACAAATCATCTCCCAATAATAATAAACCCAAAAAGGGCAAATCAACCCTTACGTGTCAATCTCTCACTCGCTTTCCTCATTGTTATGGTCAAACTAGGGTCAAACCCAAAATTGAAGGAGCATTACCGTGAATGAGGGAGAAGAGGCTGCCGTTGGGCTGGTAATCGTAGATGAGGAGCCTCTCTTCTTTGGCCTGAAAATAAGCTCGGAGCGGAACCAGGTTCGGATGCCGGAGCGCTCCCACCGATTCCAAGTGCCTCTCGAAGGCTTCCCTACCCGTACCCTCCAACACACTAGCATCCAGCCGTTTAACGCAGACGATCAGACGGTTGTCCAGCACCGCCTTGTAGGTGGACCCCAGCGTCCCTCTTCCCAAAAGCTCCGCCGACGCCCTCATCAGCTGGTCCAGCGAGTACACCTGCGCCTCGCCCGCACAGAACAACAAGCTCCCGCTCTTCACCACCTGAATCCCCTGAACTCTCTTCACCTTCTGCTCCAGCTCCTCCTGCTCCATCTGCACCGCCGCCGCCGCCTGCGCCGCCGCCGCGTCGTCCGAGGACAAGTCCGTCCTTTTGACGTGCTTCCTCTGTTTCTTGACGGCCAGGACGAAGCAGAGGATCGAGCAGATCAGGACGAACACGGCGGAAGAGAAGCCGATGAGGACGGCGGTTCTCTTGCGCTTCTTGTGACACGGCTCAGTCAACTCAACGCCCTGACCGGTTCTCAGCCCGAGTGCGCGACTAGGCGACGGAGCCGTGGGAACTGTAGACGGAGTCGCCGGACGGAAAAACGGTGCGTTTGGGTGGCATTCTATGCGAATGATCTCGCCGCAAAGACTAGGGTTCCACAAGAACGATGACGGTCCGAAGCGGAGGAGAGTCGGAGTGACCGGTACGACGCCGGTGAGGTTGTTTCCGGAGACGTTAAAGGTTTGGAGAGAGGACTGGTTCAGAGGCGGGACGGTTCCGTTGAAGCGGTTCCACTCGAGGCGGAGATAGTAGAGCCGGTTCAGACCGCTCAGCCATTCGGGCAATGGACCGGTGAGGTTGTTATAAGAGAAATCAAGGGTTCGAAGCCTATGGAGAGAGGAGAGGGAATGCGGAAGAGAACCGGAGAATGAGTTGTGATCAAGGAAGAGGGTTTTGAGGTTGAAGAGTCCGGAGAGATCGGGAACCGGCCCGGTGAGCGAGTCATTCTGGAGACTCAGGACTCGGAGTTGGTCCAGGCGGGTCAGAGTGTCCGGTGCGAAAACACCGCCGAGATCCAAGTCTTGGATTACTAACCGGACCACTCTCGATTTCGCGCATTCGATCCCAGCCCATTGACACAAATATTGGAGGGTGGTGTTTGAGAAGGGAAGTGCGCTGCTCAAATCAGCTTTTGCTTTGAAATCAAGAAGCGCAACAGCATCTGAGGGGTTTGAAGAGGATGATGAGTTCACTGAAGAACTGGTAACTGAGGTGGTGCAAAATGAGAGGAAAACAGAGGTGAATAGTAGAAACAGAGGAAATGAGGGTAGTTTCCATTTGTTGATGAGCATTGTGGCTGAAACAAGTATAAAACGAACTGGGTATTATTTTGCTAGTTGCCCATTGATTGGGGTTTTGGGGTGAATGTATGAAAGAGAGAAGAGGGCAGAGAAGGCAAGCAAGCAGAGTACGTGATAAAAGACAAAAGCTAGGACGATCAGAGCAGAGAGTTGGAGCTGTCTGGATGAGACAGAGCTCAGAATCACGTGAAAGTAAAATCCCGAGGACAAGGGATTAGGGGTAAAATCGTGAAAGATTTGAGGGTTTGATTTGGAGTGTAACTTGGGGTTTCTGGAAATGTGAGTTGTATGGAGTGTACTACTATAGAGCGTCTGTATGGGGCCGAAGAACAGAACTGCTCATAATTCACTTTTATTTTTACTGTGTAACAAACTAATTAATATGTATTACGTCTGACATGAAGTGTAACAAACCAATTTATTTGAGTCTATAATGATACTTAATTAGCTAAATACACAACTCCCTAGACCTGTTCCGATAAGTTTAATACTGGGAGGAATATTAGGTCTTGTTTATGCACGGAAACCCTATTGCCTACAACCCTGTCACTTGACCATGTGATTGTACAGTCCGTGTTGGAATGTAAGATGAACTCCATCAGTCCTTAGTTTTACTTCATAAATATTTTTCCATTTAAAATTCTACCGTATATTCAGGAATATTTAAGCTTTAGAACTGGGAGTCCTAGTTATTGTTTGCGTTGTGTCTCACAATATAAATACACCTTGATTTTGAAAATTCAATACTCTGAAAACTCTAAAGTACTATAAAACACAATGTGATGAGTATTGTTGTAGATCACTTGATCACATACTTGACCTTGGTCTTTAACTTTCAGCTACTAGATTCTCTCTTTTCCTTTAAACGCTAGAAAACGTAATGTATGCAGTATGCAATACACCTAGAGTAGTTGAAATACGGTTATAATAGAATTTCTGTGAAGTTGCTAACAAAAATAAAGAAGAAAGACAATTATTGTTTTAATGTTAATTCGGAGACTAAGTAAAAAGTGAGATAGAGAGAGTGACATAGGATATTGGGCGGTTCATCTCGCCCATAAGAGAGACTATGTCCACTTAAAGACTTCATTGAGAGTGAGGCTAAGTAGCCTATGCATTAATATAAGCGTGGGGATCATGGATACCATCATTTCTAAGTAAGGAAAAACTCCCTTTTATACCTAAGGAATTGGTCCCCTCCCTGTACATGTTTTCGATGTGAGACACTATATGCATCTTGCTTCTCTTGAAGCCCTTCAGAGAGCATGAGAGGGTGGCCTTTCGGCGAGAAATCAGCCGATCTTCACCATGGCGATGTAGTTCAGATGTCGGTCTAGTTAAAGGCAGGGTCCATCATATTATAGTGGGCCGTCTAAAAAGTCATTGCTTATGCTTGACGATATGTGATATAGGCAATATGTACTGTTATAGTTCATTTCAGACCAAAGACAGAAGAGACTAGATGGGAGTATGAAACAAAGCACGGATATAAAGTGAGGTCAAGGCCTAGAAAAGTTGAAAGGTATATACTAACTTCGTTGGTCGAACCTTATACTGAGTTAATGAATAGAGCTTGGGCCTGACTAACCTCTTATATATCTCCGACCCAAAACCTTAGATGTGCTGCCCAATCAATTTATCAACCCCATTAGAAATTTAGAATTTCTTTGGTTTTCAGAAAGATTTAGAATTTGTGCCATGAATAATATCCTTTTTTTTTTTCTTCTTCTCTGAGTGAGATATCCCACCATGTTTGAGTGCTCTTACCATAACACTGACCTGATCATAAAGGAGATTCCCAGTTCCATGTTGGTTCCGAATCTGCATCATCATAAGTCTAATGCTCATCCAAAAAAAATAAGCAAAGAAGTGGGAGAGAAGGATCACGATCCAGATTCCAGATACAAGTTGAGCCAATCTGATCTTTGAATTATAATTTTTTTCCAGAAGCAAATCAAACAATCCACAGCTATTGGGTGGAAAAATATCAAATACAGCTGATGTTTTGCTGACTGGCCAGTGCTCCACCACCTTGTCCACTTCAACTACCGCTATAAGCTTCCACTTTGCATTATGAAGCTCTCCATTATTAAATTAAACTACTTCTGTACCACTAATACTAAGAAATTTAGGCGACCAATTGTAATGCCTTGTCTTATTTATCTTACATTTTCAGTTTTAACCTTTTATCCATTGGCTTACCTCACTCAAAGCAGAGGACATTTCTTACCTGCCACCACTTGGCTCAGGTCCTCTGGAAAGCAAAGAGGGTCACTCTAGAAAGTGACATTGCTGCTATCACTTGAAGGTTCTGGGATTTCAACAGAGGACGGCATTCTGTTCCATCATTATATGAATAAAATTTGGGACCATAGTTTTTCAAAAAAGCACCTTTACATTCTTTTGAATGATTGATTCCCACCATACATAGTTGAATTTGTCACCAAGTATTGTAAGGGTTCAAGATCAAGATTTAGACGAAGACTGAAAAGAAAGTTGCCGTCTAAGCCGTCTAAGGAGTGAAATGAGTTCTTCTCCAACAGACTATAATCACCTTATCAATTTCTTATTTTCAGTTGTTAATTCACAGTCCCACCATTATTTGACTCATGAAATATAACGTGCTTGTTACATAATTACATTGAAATGAGTAAAAGAATAACTGAGCAACATCATATCTATGAAAAATTCAAGGTGTAGGATCCACTTGATGAACAAAAGAAGTATAAGGAAACTTACTGCAGGGAATACAGGTATAAGACCCCATATTCGGACAGAACATGGGATGCGCGAAGAAATCTGCACATTCTTCTACCGATCTTTGGAATGGAAGACCAGGAATGCAGTTATTAGTAACATCAAGCAGTCCTCTCTGGATCAAACTTTGACATATTGGACCAACATGGATGAAGTAATTATTGGACAGCGAAAAGTTTGCCAGATTCAGCAGCTGATCACAGATCACCTCCGGCACCAAGCCAAACAATAAGTTTCCAGCAAAACTTAGCTGCTCCACTTTGTCTAGACAAGCCAAAGAGAACGGTAACGGACCAGTTAACTGATTGTTGCTAGCATCAAACACTATGGCCTCCTTTAAAAAACCTAGCTCATAAGGCAAACAACCTGTTAACTGGTTATTGAGAAGCAGAACTTCAGTGAGAGAAGACAGAGCTTTTGCAATGCTGCTTGGAATAGGGCCATTGAAGTTGTTGTTTGCCAAAGTGAGGAGAATTATATGGGAGCTGCCTAGGTTATCCGGAAGGCTCTGCATGAAGTTGTTGTTGTTGAGGAAGAGAGCATCAAGGTCCTGAGTGAAAATCTGAGGCGGAACAGAGCCGGTGAAGAAATTGAACCTTATGTCCAAGAAAGTTAAGCCGTTCATGCCGAGAACTGCGGTTGGGAATGGACCGGAGAATAAGTTGTTGCTAATGTCAAGCTCATAGAGGTAGGGGAGGTTGGCAATTTTGGAGGAAATGGTGCCGGAAAAGTTGTTGGAGTTTGCATGGAACAGAGCAATATCAGGGAGCTGATCAAGAAACCCATCAAGGGAGGAAGCACCGAGTTGGAAGCCATTGAAGTCGATGGAGGCTAGCGCGATTGCAGATAAGTTGTATGGTGGATTGTCACAGTAGAAGCCTTTGTATTTGCATATATCTGATCCTACCCAAGTTTTGGTGATGTTGAGAGGATCTGAGGTGATGATGGACTTGAATTTTTGAATGACTGGGTATACCACTTGAAGCCTTTGGTCTGCAAATGAGAGCACTTTTTGTGGGTTTGGTGCATCTGGTGGTGGTGGTGGTGGCGGTGGTGTTTTCGAACACTGGAGTAGACTACTGGTTATAGGACACTTCTTTCTGTGGGTTTTGTCTTTGCTACTTCTTCTAGTAATGTTGTGAGTCGCAGAGTTTGCAATGAGGCATGTTAGGAGGAAGAAGAAGAAGAAGGTTAAAAACAACGCTTTGGTTGAAGCGCTTCTTCTCATTGTTTTCTTTCCTGTGAGGAAACTATATGTTGCAAAATGAGGCAAATGAGAGGAAATGCAAGAAGTGGTTCATTGCTGAAAGGGTTTTATGCAGGCAGAATCATGAACAGCTTTTCAATACCGATAACGATAAATTTAGCATATCCTTTAGGCCCCCATGTAAGCACTAATGAGAACTTTGAGACTTTGCTATTATATAATGGACCTCACATGTTTTTCTTCTGTAAAATATCGGACGAAAATAGAAATGGGGTCTTCCATTTCTTTGCTTCCAAATTTAAAATTGCTACAGAGGAAAATTCTACCTACATTTTTCATTATTACAGAGACACCAAAATCTAAACCTAAAGGGGATTTGTCTTATTTTTCATTATATATGGAGCAGGAGCTGCTTTGTAAATCCATTGGTTTACAAATTGCCCACCGACAACCATTTCCTTGTGCGGCGGGCCAATGCGTCCAACTCGCGTCAGGCTTTGGTCACTCTAACAAAGATCATGGTTGATCAAAGTCTTGCATATTTCTTTTCTTTTTCAAAAGCGATCTCAACCAAAAAAAAAAAAAAAAACAATAATAAAAAAAGGGATCCTGATTATATTATATATAATTGAAATTCTAGTATGAAATGTATGTCTCAACCAAAAAAAAATAAAGGATCCTGATCATATTATATACAATTGAAATTCTGGTATGAAATGTATGTGTATGCAACTGGTAAATAAACACCTGAAATGATTGTCAGAAATGAACTGATATCACTTTATTTTTTTAAATTGTAAAAGAAACCACCCATAATCACCATTACCTTCTTGTTTTCCTCTTGTTACCCGGAAGAGAGGCAGTGACAAGGAAATGGAGCTCATTTGTTTGGTTCATTTACTATAGATGATCGTTCATCACTGAAAAAAAAAAAGTAACCAAGTAAGGAAACACGAATAGGGGTTTGACCAATTAGCAGCGGCAACTAAGCATAGGGATTCCCACTGGATTTCCATGATGAGTTGGGTCAAAGTGTTTAATGTGTTTTCAGTTAGCCTGGTAATTTTAGCTTCTACTGGCCCAGCTGGCACAATTTAAACCAAAATGAATTTGTTTGCAATGTCCAACATGAGCAGGGCTAAAAAAAATGAAATGCTATCTCAAATGGGCTGACAGCCGGTTAACACGATCCAAACCGGCACGGAAGACGTAGAACCACCAACATCAAAACCCGAAAATGGAGGAATGATACACATTAAGACAACCTATCAACATTGACATTGACAACATATCAACTCGACAAAACACCCGAAAACGACCGCATTGACATTGCCATTCAAAATTACTAGTTTAAGTGGGTACGTAGACTCACAAAAGTCCTAATAACATCAACAATGTCAAGATGGAGAATTATAATGGTGACAGATTGAGAATTCATGAACGCGACCTGGTTAAAAACAGAGTACACTGATCCATGCTTATTGGCCAAGGAATAGAATCCGTAGTTTAAGGTATGATTGACAAACCAATGTCCCCAAAATCTATAAAACTCCTTCCCTCATCCACACACATTAACCATTACTACACTAAGCCCTCAAATTGTCAACCCTCACTATTTTCCTGAAAATTCTTATACGGACCTTGATGCAGGCCGACCACGGTCAATCTCGACGCATGTTGTTCACGCGGGGTTATATGGTAAGTGAAAGAGGTCGTGGGTCCCATTTGTGGCCGATCTCCGTTTCATCTTTTTCTTCATCTCGTCGCCCCGTCTTGACCGAATCGGACACCATCTCAGCCATAGAAATTAGGGCTCCGACGACCTTCACGAACCTCTTCCGCTTCTGGACCAAAGACCGAAAATTGTTGTACATATATGGCAACTGCCGGCCGTAATTAACACTCATACTTAACCATATCACCTTGGTGGAACGACCTCAGTGGAGTGATCTCTAGAAACACACTAAGACAACCTCCATCGGCAAGCCAACTCCAGGTCGAAACATGCCTTGACGCTCCGACACGCGCCACCCAAAGTTGTCTCTGCAGAAAGAACCAAAACTCAGCAAATTAAAGGGTATCAGTCCCACATCGAAAACAATAGTGAGGTAACTCACTATTTCACCTATAAAATGTCCACTTCTCTCTCTTCATTGAAGGCACATTCAATAGCTATTTACCGCTGTATTTGTCAATACAAGTACATCGTTTAACTTTAGCATTGGAGGAGTGAAGATCGCCAACAGCGGTCTCCCATCTTGACGCCGTTGTATTTTTCTTGACAGATAGCTAGACTTCACGAACCATACACATATCGGAAGATTGGACCCCCGTCCACATTATCTGAAATCGACCGCAAGTGACGATATTCTGAGCATTAACATTGGCGCCGTCTGTGGGAATCTCTGAACTAAGAGTCATTTCCCATTCAACCTACCATGGCAAGCGGAAGCGGCGAGGGCGTTGGAGACCAAGCAGATCAAGCCACCAACCCTCAGCCCAATCCTACCAATCCATCAACCGTCCACCGTGAATTGTTCACCACACCAATTAACGTGGACGACCAAAATCTCAACTCCCCCAAGATACTCCCAACACAATCTGTCGTGGAAAATAAGACCGGCACAAGCCGTCAAGCGTAAGGCCGGGATCTTGCTGCTATGTTAGAAATAGCATTGGCAGACTTACACAACGCAAACAGAGATCGAGAAAAGGAACGAAAGGAAAAGGCGGAAGCTCAAAATCAAGTAGCGACGTTATTGTCAAAATTTGACGAGCTGAAGAAAGCGCTGGGAACAAATGTACGACCAAGCCAAAGTGAACACTCCCAAAGAGCAAGGATAAGTCCAAGCATAGGGATAAGAGCAGCACCGATACCGGTAATCTCAATGGGTGTCGCCCTAAACCCAACTGAACTAGCGGGATTAGGATCGACACCGCCACTACAGGTAGCACAAGAGCAGGTGGCGGACTCACAGCCGCAATATGATAATTCATGCAGCGGGTCAACAAAGAGGAACTGGAAACATGCTTGCATCACCACAACAGATTGCGGCACCAACCCAACACATGCCTAGACCAACTGTTGACCCCACCACCTTGATACTGGAAAAAATGAGGGAGCTAGAGGAAAGGTTACTTAGAGCTGAGACTGGCACCCTACCACTAGCGCAGAATCCACTCTTTGCAGCACGACCTAGTCCATTTATCGTCAGAATTTTGCAAACCGTCAGACCGACATATGCCAAAACACCCAAAGATAGCCCAATTTGGCGGATCAACAGATCCATTCGTGTACATGGACACTTTCAAGAAGGTGACAAGTAACAAGGGATTTGAGGACGCAACGCTTTGTCACCTATTCAGCGAAATGTTGGATGGCAAGGAAATGAGTTGGTTTTTCGAATGCCCTCCAGGTTCCATGGACTCATTCTCGGCTCTATCAAATGCATTTCTGTCAAGATTCATCCTCATGACGAATGGCTACCACAACTCTAGCCAACTATTCAGCATCAGTCAGGGTATTGACGAGTCGTTAAAATCATTTGTAACAAGGTGGAGGACCACCACATCAAGATGCCGGGATCTTGACAAAACAATGGCGCTGGCGGCCTTTAAGCAAGGACTCCACAAGGCAAGTTTTCTATACCACCTCAATTGTAATTGTCCAAATGCTACATATGACTACGTCATGAATGAGGCAGTCCTGCATGCCCAAGCCAAGTACAGCACTTACAACGCCACACCACCACCATCGCAAACTCCACTTAAAAACCCCCAACCCGCCACGTTCCAACAAAAAAACAACCACCGCCACTCCAAACATAACCACACCACCCAATGACAAAAAAAGGGAATGGTAGCAGGGTAATTATCAAGACAAGCGGCAAAAAAACAACAACCTTTTATGGCTTGGAACTTTGAGGGAACCCGGAACCGCGAAACTTTCGCTCCATCTGGCCTCATGTCATACTCCCAACCATCGGTGGCAACACACACGGCGGCCCGCCATGTTGTGGAAGAATCAAGCGTATGTTCCAACAGTTTCGGAGCCCCAGGTCGACGAGTTAGTTTAACAGTCCCGCCACATTTTTTCCTCTCGTTGTATGTCAACTCGAAGAAGAATAATACCTAAAAAATTGTCGGAAATTCACATCCCGACAAATCCCACAAAGCTGTCAAAGCCAATAACACCTTCCACATGTTTATTGACACTTGACCCACCGCAACATTCAATTCATGCAACATATATTGTAGGCTTGGAAGTAGCGGCAGCTTCACTCCATGATTCAGTATAGCCTCATGAATAGCGGCATAACCCTTCGAAAAATCAATAGCCTTCTCACCCTTCTCTAACGGTCGCAACTTCACAATTTGGGGCAAGCGAAACCTATCTTTCATTTTCTGTATCTTTCGCCACGACATAATGGAGGAAGGTTCGTCTACTCCGACACCATCACTGAGAACCCACGAAAAGTTGGTAGGTTCGGAACTCTGACCTTCATCCCCAATTTCAACTCCATCGTCACTTTGTCCAGAGGCGCCAACACTCTCTTCACTACTATCGGATACCTCATCCTCCATGGTACGACGAATAACTTCATGCTCCTCACTCTGACGTGCCGCCATATATGACGGATTAATGACCTGGAGAGGGACCAGATCTAGTTGTTCTTCAGGACTATCTCCTGCAAAAGTGGGACGATGCAATGAATCAATAAAACCCCTCTCCGACGAATTAACCGACGACACGTCCGATTCTTCACTACTTGAGATATCGATGACGGCCGACATGCCACACAAACACTCTAAACCTAGAAGTTAGCAATCAAGTCAGATCTAAACCTACCCCATGTCATCAACAACAAGAACTCATTCAAGAACAGTCACTCCAAAATCCAAGAAATTACCAGAAAGGTCCCAGAAAAGCCAGAAACCCTCAGACCCTCAGACACAGAGTAACACAAAAATTGTAAACATATCTTTTCGGCACAACCAGAGCAAAAGCATTCACACAAACCAGACCAAAACAAGAACACAAAAAACCAAGAAACAGAGCATACCTCAAATTCACGGAAGAAAACGCCGATGAGCAACGATGTTACACCCCACATCTGTTATACCCTTTTTACTGAGTTACATAAAATTCATTATGGTTACCGTTCGCGGTTATAATTTTAACGTTTAGGGGGTGGTTAAAAATTGACTTTTTGTGAGTTAATAATTTGAGAAAATTTCCTTCATGAGAGTTGTAGAGGACGTTAAACCGAGCGCGTGCATATGTGGTACGTAAAAATCGGAGTTCGTATGCAAAAGTTACGAGTGAATTACGAAAATTACTGTTCATGGTAAATTTTTGATATATAGGGAAAGTTACCCGGGTAGGTTTCCAAAACCGGAAACCCACCCCTCTTTCTCTCTCCTCTCCCCCGACTCTCCCCCTTTCTCCTTCGGGTTTTCTTCCTCCCTCCGATTCCTCACTTTCCGGCCACCATCCGGCGTGCAACCGGTCACCACAGGGGCGCCTCAACCCGCTCGTGATACCTGTGACCTGGGTTCGGGGAGTTTTGGCCGTGAAAGCCCGAATCGAAGCAAGAAGTGCTCCGGTCGCAGTTTTGGGATTTTGCCGATTTCCGGCCATTCCGGCCACCTCCGGCCACCATATTCACATCGAAGGTTTGGTTTTTGATGGAGATTATTTCCCCTAAGGTAGTTCATTCCAATTTGCATTGTAGAGGTCGAATTGACAATTTTTCATTTCTAGGGTTCTTGGAGCTTCGGGGCTTTCCTTCACCGGCTTGATTCGACCACGTCGAGGTAAAATTGGTTGATGTTGTAGTTGAGAAGTTGGTTGGGCTTGTGGTGTAGATGCTAGTGCCAGAGTTTGGTGTTCATTGGAGGAGGTCGCCGCCGGCGCGTGGGGTAGGTAGCGTGTGGTGGCGCGTAGACTTGTGTTTTAATTGTCGTTTTAATCCCATATACCCTATAATGATTGTAGAATGTAATGCATGAAGTTTGGTGGAAATCGGAGGATTTACAAATTGAGTTTAAATGATTAATTATTGATTATCGCGAATTCGATCGCCGAGTTCCTTTCGAATTCACTCTAGGTATTGCATCAATGACAGATTAATGTTGGAGCATTAAGGATGGATGTTGTAGAGAGTTGAGGAGTCGGATATTAGGAAGGGGGATGTTATGAATTTCCAATTATAAGTATCGAAAAATTAAATTTCCGTCCTGTGGATTATATATATTTATGATTGTTATTCGTACAGGACGAGAGGAGTCTCCATACGAGGAGAATCACGAGCGACGTCAGGATTGACCGCATATTGTGAGTGGACCTTTGATTTTAATTGATGCATGCAAATTATATTCCGCAAGTTTTGAGTTTATCGATTTATCAATTTAATTATCGAGCATTTTATTTTGGTTTGGCTTATTGATTGATTTATTGGTTTGAACTTTTGAATTTAGATTCATTATGCTCGATTTGAGGATTTTGATTTATGCGGATTCGGAAATTTATACTTATTTATACCCTATTTATATTTGAACCTGAGATGAGCTTGGCGTGCGGGGTCACGTCTTTATACATTGGATTCCGATTTTGCGAGATAAGTGGGGAAATTATACAGAATTACTGGCTTTTGACGATCTTCTTCCTCACCATACGCGGGTCATGTGAATAGGTCTCCTCCTCACTTACTTTGTGTTTGTGAGTGGCAGTGAGGTAGCTTTCTCCTCCTCACGTGGGTGGTAGTCGAGGTGATATTCTCCTCCTCGCACAATTTATGTGTGAGTGGTAGTTGAGGTTATTAGTTCTCCTCCTCGCACAATCTATGTGTGAGTGGCAGTCGAGGGTAGGTTGAGCCTGAGGGGCTCCATTCCAGTATGGTGAACCCATTTTCCCCATGTTCTTTTGTTGCTGTCCTTGACTAGCGGGGCTAGTCGGTCTTTTCTTAATTATTGCATGCATCGGGAGTTTTTAAAGAAATAAATGTGGGAAAGTATAAAATCTCTTTTGTTTAAAGTTATTTATTTTTGTCCACTCACGCTAACGTTTTTATATACTTTTCCCTGGCCCCTTCGGTTTCAAATGCCCAGATTGCAGTATTGTTGCTCGGTGTTCGAGTGTGAGCCATAGTGACCGCACCTGCTTCCGCCATCACATTCTGTAGGTTACCTAGTTAACCTACTGTATTCCTCGTCTTTTTATATTCCTAGAATGCTCTGATTACTAAGGGATATGTGACCCAACTTATATGTATTATATTTGAGGTCTATGACCTAACTTTGGTGATTGTAGTAACTTGTACCCTTTGGAGATTATGTACGATGATATTAGCTTTGGGATGATTGTTTGAATTTGGGAGCAGGGTGGCTCCAGGAGTTGTGGTTGGATAATTAGAAGTGAATTTTGGTTTTCCGCAGGTTTTTGGGTTAACCATTTTTAAGGGAGGTTATGCTGAAATTTTTGGTAAATCTCCTTTAAAGGTAGGTCCCGCAGGGCCACTTCGGATTCTAGGGTGGAATTCGGGGTGAGCCTTGTCAAACGAAATCAAGCTCACTCACTTTGCCCTATTATGTTCTTTTGCCTTCTTTTTAGAGTGAGAGGGAATCAGAGAGAAAAGATCTGTAAACCGCGTTGATCGGGTGGAGGAAAGAAAGAAGGAAAGAATTTGAACGAGAGAAGAGGTGATCGGGCTCATCCTGTGGTTGATCCTCAGCAGGGGCCCACCCGAAAGGGCAAAAAGCGCTCGCTCAAACAAAATCCATGGTTGACGACGCACTCGCACTAATTATGCCCGACATGTAACTGAAGGTTCCGCCTTAGTTGTGGTAACTCCCTAACCAAGAAATCCCTTCTTGACTAGGGACTTGGGGGACTTGTATATACATGGCAAATGCCGGCCATAATTAACACTCATACTTAACCATGTCACCTTGGCGGAACGACCTCAGTGGAGTGATCTCTGGAAACACACTAAGATAACCTCCACTGGCAAGCCAACTCCAAGTCGAGACATGCCTTGACGCGCCGACAAGCGCCACCCAAAATTGTCTCTGCAGAAAGAACCAAAACTTAGCAAACTAAAGGGTTTCAGTCCCACATCGAAAACAATAGTAAGGTAACTAACTATTTCACCTATAAAAGGTCAACTTCTCTCTCTTCATTGAGGACGCATTCAATAGCTATTTACCGCTGCATTTGTCAATACAAGTACATCGTTTAACTTTAACATCGGAGGAGCGAAGACCGCCAACCGCGGTCTCCCCTCTTGACGCCGTTGTATTTCTCTTGACAGATAGTGGGACTTCACGAACCATACACATATCAAAAGATTGGACCCCCCGTCCACATTATCAAAAATCGACATCAGGTGATGATATTCTGAGCATTAACAATTGTAAATCCTATAAGCACCGTAACTCGACGCCCGAGAGCCGCGAGTTTGAGAAGCTATTTATTTCTTCGATTGAAGGCCTTCGTGACGGGCCCCATTTCTATATAGACTCGAAATGAAGGAGATTTGCAAAGGGTTTCAGATTATGAATGTCGATGGGTAGTTTGGAAATTATAGGTTAGAGAGAGAGAGAGAGAGAGAGAGAGAGAGAGAGAGAAGAGAGAGAGAGAGAGAGAGAGAGAGAGAGAGAGCAATGAGAGATCAACCGCAGTTAAGTGATGGTGTGTGGTACTCACACGCAGAATTTCAGTTTAATGCAGGCAGATCTTGATCCACATAAGACTCTTCACTATTTTCAATAGATCTAGCAATGAATTAAAAGTGAAGTGGGAATTGGAACAACTAACAAGCAAGTAGAAGTGCGCAGAGTCAGCAAACTCCACAATGATATATTAAACGAGTATAGGAGCATAAACATATTAATAAACAAAAAGCCATTAGTTAGCATTGATTCATTGACCTTGCACCAAATCCATCATCTTCTCTATTCCTAATCCTATATCATTTTTTTTCCATCTCTAAACAAGGCTCTAGATCATCAAAAGAATAAGAATAAACCCATAAGGAAAATAAAAATATGAACCCACTAATCCTCTTGGAGACTGTGAGAGTTGACTATTTTTGCCCAAACTTTAATAAAGACGAAGAATTGTGGTTGGCGCCGTTTTGGCCGCTCGATGAGTTGACTACGACGATTCGAGGACGATGGCTGCCATGGCCTCCGTGACAGCTTGGGAGTGATTGTGATCGCCCTCGTACGTCACTATCAGCATGCTCGGATCATCTACAGCTCGCTCTACGTGTTTTCGTGCAGGGCACCCTCTCTGGCTACTGCACTTGTAGTACCCTCTAAAATTGTCACACAAACCAAACCACACATTCAGCAAACTCAATCCCTTAATCGGATTAACAACATTCAATTATCACAAGAACAAGATTTTTTTATGAATGAGTAAACAAAGTCACAAAATAATACGGATACACAGTGTTCGAAAGTATTGAAACTACACTACTCGATTGATTCCTTATTCGGTATTAGATAAGGGAAGTTTTGTGCAACTTAATGGATCAGGATGAACCAATATGCAAAATGGTACCTTGGATGAGGGGAACCCTTGATTGGTTTTTGGCCGTACTTTCTCCATGAATACTCATCAGCTGGGATATCAGCCATTTTCGTACTAATAGCAGGGATTCTCGTCACTCTCTTAACTCTTGATTTCCTGTTCAATCCACAAAATTCAAGTTAAAACCACCATTTCAAAATTTCAATCAAATCCCACATCAAGAAAATACAGAGATGGTGATGAAAAGACAAACCTTTTCTTGGAACAGTGGCATCTTGAAGAGGACGAGCCACACCTGAGAGCCGCCGCATCATCCACAGAATGACACTTCCTCTTTAACGACGAAGAAGGAAGAGGAGGCTTACCAGCAGAAGACACTGACATGTTGGTCAATTGAAAACCGGACGACACCGAGTGTTGCAGAGTAGTAGTCTCGCCGTCCCCAGACATAAACGAATTCGAACCTGAAACCGCCGGCGTAGCCGAGAAATGGAAACTAGTACTAGTCTTTGGCAGAGGCGGTAAACGCAGAACCGGTTTGGGACAATAAACCTTGAAAGCAGATGAGGATTGGGATTGCTCTGTCTTCGTATTTAGAGCCTCTTGAAACTGAAATGAAGACTGCTCTGTTTCTTTGGTCAAAACTAGTGGCGATTGTGGACTGGTAGTAGTCACAGGACCTCTTCGAAAACGAGCGTGACCGGTTCTTCCTCTATCCAACAATGAAATGACCTTTCTGAACTTATTCACCGCCATGTCCGCAACAGCTTTGTATTCCATGGCAGCACTTTCAGGGGTTGAAGAAGAAGAAGACATCAAGCTTATGAACTTCTCAACGCTCTGGATCCCAGCCGAGGCTGCTTCCTTGACGTCATTCTCTTCCATTTTGGCCGCAAAGCTGTCAACCAGACCCATCATGAGGTCCACAGCCATGGAGAAGAACGACAAGTAGTGCAAAGCTAGAGAGAAAGATGGAGATTTATTTATAAGTCTTGGTGGAGAAGAAAAAGAGAGAGCAGGCTAGGGGACTAGAGTCAAATTTTGCAAAGGCATATATATTTGGGCTATCTCTTCTGTTCTTTTCGTCTGCGCGCGGTCAAACTGAGGAGCCAGTGAGGTGTGTACACGTGGCGGAATCCGGCTGGGAACTTTGAACTGCTCGGAGACCGTGAAATAAATGAGTGGGGATGAGGTCAAAAGGGAGAGATCGATTAGCCGTTGGATGGCTGACCAGCACAGAGAGAGGGAGAGAGAGAGAGAGAGAGGGAGAGTGAGAAAGGGAAAGGGTTTAATACTTTAATTGGAGACAGAGAGGTGGAGAGAGTTGACCTTTTACAGCTTTTAATGCAAAAGTCATTGAGTAAGGTGGTGGGGTTAGGTTTTGGCCGAACGGAAAAACAGAAAAGAGAAAAAGAAGACGAGATGTGGGACAGGAGGAGTTCGTCTTTAACCAGACACTCACGCTAGAACACCACCTACGTCTAAACCCTATTGTCTCCACTCTCACATGAGAATTGCTCCATCGTCAATACCCGCTTGATTAGTTTGAAATCTTTGTTACTTGATGCCAAGAATAGTTGAGATCGATCGAGCATATCATACTTTCAAGTACGGCGAGATGTGTTGTATGTGTTTTGTTAGTTCTTAATAAAACGGAGATTTAAAACTCAATAAATTATAATAAAAAATATATGATAAGAACTATTAAATATGAAGAGGATAACAAGAACTACCAAATATAAAGAGGACAACAATACAAGAGGTTTCACCGATGAAACAAGTTAAGCTTAAAATAAGTTTTATAAAATAATCATAATTCATATTCATTTTTCTTTTAGATAAAAATGAACAAAATCAGGACATCTCTATACCTATCTATTAAAGCATAATATCAGACAAGTCAGCTAGGATCAAAGCTTTAACTATAGCGTAGCCAAGGAATGATCCACTATAATCTCTTTCATTATGGTTTTACTTTGGCCATTCTTTAGTCGTCAGAACCTATACAAGCACCAAGTTGCTACTCAAAGCAACCATGACCTCGAAGACTGCTTTCTAGTTTCTAAAATCTTATATACAACTCAGTATTATTCTCATCGATCGAAAACTTTAGGACATGAACTTTATATCATTTGACATCATTCACACATAGAAACTGGCATAGTAATGCAACTACCGCAAGTAATCATACACGTATAGAATCCAAGGAGTCGTTCAAAATAAGATATCATACATCAAACCACCACCCAATCGATCAGTTTGAACAAAATAAGATTCTGAATTTCATTCCACAACAGCTAGATCACGAGAAAGAAAAATTGAAGAACAATAGCATTCTATTTTTTAACAAGAAAAGAAATGAAGTTACCTGTATTGTAGAGTTAAGTATGGCTATTGTTATTGTTTTCGTTTTTGAACGAATCACCGAGCCTGCCTGAATATACTGAAAAGTCGAAACAAGAACTCCAAAATTAACTGAATTTTCTTCTTCTAATTAAGAACTCCAAAGTGAACTGAATTGCATTTGCGTGGAGTAGAAGAAAGGATAATGAGAGGAGAACATGGGCAAGCATAGAGCAGATTTTTCAAGAAATTGAGTGAATACTCTACGCGGTGGATTGAAATGGAAAGCATGTGTCAAGGTAGTCAACGATTGTCCTAAATAGTATAAGATCTCGAAATTATTTTTTCAAGTTAAGAGAAATTTCCATGAAATCTACAACGAGGTCAAATTTGAGAGCTAATAGTCCTTGTTTCAGTGAAGCTTCGTCTTCAACTTCCTCAAGTACATTATATCAAATTAATTGGAGAAACAAAAATGCGATAATGAATTTTACACTTTCTCAACATTTTCCCCGACCTCTACTAAAATTGCATGACACGCTTTTCCTAATAAATTAGCTTAATTATAGATGATTAAAGATTTTGTTTTTGTATATTTAAAGATTTAACACAAATGACTTGTGGACTGGCTTGGAGTTTGATTGGTACGGTTTTCGTATTTGATTCGACTGGGATTCACAATCAATGTTTGGATTATGCGGCTGAAATATTTTTGGGTGAGGAAAATGGAAGGAAGCCCATAAACTTATAGTACAGAGTCTAACAAAAAGGGCAAGTGTAGGATAAGATGTTGAAACCCGTGTTTAGGTCAAGGCCCAACCCAACTCTCTCTCTCTCTCTCTCTCTCTCTCTCTCTCTCTCTCTCTCTCTCTCTCCCTCTCCATATCTATGCATACAAATACAACACTAACACCTCCAACTCCCCCTTGTGGTAGAGAAGTAACGAAAAACATAAAAATAGAGAGCTTCTATTCATATCTCTAAATTTGGCATTTGGACCTCCCCACTTAATAAACCTCAAACTTGCTTTTACAAAATATTCAATTTGCTATCTACACCTCTCTAATTTTCCTATAATGACTATCGTCCAATAAAATCAATAAATTCTTTTCTTTTTTATTAGATTCTATTTATACTTTCAAAAATCAGTAGTTAGACCTCCTTCAGTTTTTGAAGATTTAGAATTGCAGCATTTTTTTTTTTTTGAAAGTTTATCCTCCATATATGAGTAACAGAGGAATGAGCTCAAGCAACTGAAGGAATACCAAAATTTTTATGATCTTCAAGAGGAGCATCATATTAATTAGGCCAGTGATCATTTCGTTTGATATGGGTGATGAGGTATTTTGTAATATGTTGCTTCCAGATTTTGTATATGAGACCTATATGTGGAGTTATGTTTTGTGTCTTATGGCGTGGAATGAATCTGTAGCTATTTTTGGCCAAGATCATGGTATAACTTCTCATGAATCCTGGGGATTATGGGTGATGGACGACTTTGGTGGAGTTACGAGTTCTTGGATAAAGCAGTTTTTTTTCTTTTTGAAAGTTCATCCTTCATTTTATGAGGGAAGTCAAATTTTGAAAATTTTGACTACAACGTTAAATAACGTTTGGCGATATATATTTGAAGGTTTACAGTGGAGGAGAAAGTTTTCTCCAAATTGAAGACTATTACTGTTCGTAGAGATAAGAAGAGATTTTTTTTTTTCCTTATTAATGTCTTTATTGGTAATTTGACATGAGTTGACAAACTCAACTATTACTTAGAAAAAGAAAGAGGTCCAAATACCAATTTTGGAGGTATGAATAGAAGCTCCCATAAAAATATATTGGCAGTACAAATGATTCAGCATCTATCAAGTGATAAATAGTGGGCCAAAGGCCATGTTTGTCGGCTTGTTTATATTAAACACTCTTAGAGGAAGGGCGAAAAACTAGCTAACCAAGACTTATTTGGATTTAAGTAGCTCAATCTCTCATTTGACCCAACTACATGTGATTCACTAATCACTATCCAATTTTCGAGAGACACTCTAATTAGGCAGTCGGACTAATAGTTTTGTTTGATCCTTTAATAGGAAATCATCATGTATAAGTTTTCAAAAAAAAAAAAATAATAATAAAAATCAGTTTTTGATGTGCAAGTTGTTTTACATATATATTTTATAGAACGTACATATCGTATGACGCGATTGATTCATTGAAGACTTTTTCCCTACTATTCATGGAACTATGTATATAACTGTACAAAGTACAGTCATGTACAAGCTTAGAGCGTCAGAGAAGAGACAGAAACTGCCCACTCTCTCAGCTCGGGAACCAGAATCTTCAAAGGGCATTGCTACTTAAGAGATACTTCCATTTATCCAGTTCAATATTTTGTGATCGAGCAGTAAGACTCGGTAAGATACCGAGATGTGATATGCGATATGGCTATGGGCAGCGATTGAGCTGGATCAGAGCAATGAAATTGGACTCTTGTGTGCTTTGTTGGAGAGAGGGAATGAATGGGGTTTTTCGCGCCTCCCACTGTTTTGGATCTGCTAAGTTCTACGGTATGGGACTATGGGCCCACTTCTACCCTTTTCTATAAGGGACTGCTCGGTTGGCATGCCACTTGCACACTTCACATGGGCCACTAGCCCATTTAATTTCCAAAATCTCAAACTACTTTTTTGCTGGAGTCAGCTGAGTGTGTACCCAAAAAAAAAAGAAGTTTTCTTCAGAAAAAATAAAACTAGTCCAATTAATGACCCATTTTTCTTTGAGCAATCCTAAAAGTCATCTGAGGAGAGGAAAGAATGATTCAGTCGCCAACTCGTGCATTTTGTCAATCAAGCCTAATAGGGTTTAGGCTTGAATACTTGATAGTGTGATACTATTGAAAATGGAAATTGAGTTTCCACAAATACACTTAAAATCAAGTTCACAACCCATCCCTAATTTTCAAAGAGTCAGTTTTTTTATCTTTAATAATTGGAAGTATCGTGGTTTTTGTTTTGTTAGGCTACTAGCTTTTAAAACCTAGAATCAATTTGCATCACTTGGAATTTTTGAATTAAATGTTCTTCATTTTTCAGGTCTCATCTAGAGCTCTAAATTATAAATTGTGTTACAAGATAAATAAGATGCACGACAACGTCAATTATTCATCTATAAGTGGGACCCGCCCAACCTAAACTATTCTCGTGCCGTGATGGATTTTGGACTGGACCACAAAAAATATCTTATTTTTTTGTGCTTTCATGGGCAACTCACACAATTGCAACTAAGGGCTTTGTATTTTCCCAATGAATGAAGGTTGTTGCTGTTGCCCAAAAATAATGATAACTTTAGTGTGTGATAGTGATTAATAATCTTTTTGGATGATAATGATATTTATTTAGCATTTCATAATCGATGTAGACTGTAATTTAGAGGGTTGGAACTGGGCAAATTCGTCAGAGTATAAATATAATTAGATATCCCGGCCAGATCATGCACGTGTGAACATGAAGATTCCAACTCTACATGCACCTAAATTCTTGCCCCCGTTAGTTTAGCACAATAAAAAATAAGTAACCCAACAAAAAAAAAAAAAAGAGTTATTATTGAGCTGGATTGCTTAAAGTAAACTGGTCCTGCTTTCTGCGCAGAACATCCAAATTATAGCGCTGAGTTAGTCGTTGATTTTGGTAAGTAGAATTCCCTTGTAATACAAAAACAACAATTAGTCCCTGTTTCACATAAAAATATCATCATAAGCGACGTGACTAAATGGTGCAAGCAACCTAAATGGAAGTCACCGGAGATAAAATTTTAACCCCCCCCCCCGCGGTCAAAATTAAAGAAAACGACAACGGCAGCCGTAGATACGACTGGTTATTTCTCTTTGGCCAACAGCGATAGGCTGCTCGCTTTGGACATTGAATCTTCTCCAGCCTATCATATCTCATCCACTTGGGTCCCATCACTCTTCAGTGTTAGAGGATCGGAATTGGCCACCTCCTTAATTTCTCATTTTTCCTCGTTAATTCCACCTTTTACCCCTTGTTAATTGAAAAAGGAAACTTAATAAATTTCAATAATTGCGAGAAAAAAAATTATCCTCCCAATTCCACCTTTTGCCTTTATAAAGCACACCCCCACCTCCCCTACTTTCTGCTACACATTCATTTCTCCTCTCCTCTCCTCTCCTCTCCCAAACAAGACCGCTAGCTCTTCCTCCTCGAAACCATGGGTCCGTACCGATCATCATCATCGCCGATCATGGCGATCCTCTTCCTCGCCATGTTCGCCTTGTCCTCCGCCGCCGACATGTCGATCATCGCCTACGACAACAGCCACGCCTCCTCTGCCAGCTGGAGGACCGACGAGGAGGTGATGTCACTGTACGAGGGGTGGTTGGCCAAGCACGGCAAGTCCTACAACGGCTTGGGAGAGAAGGAGAAGCGCTTCCAGGTCTTCAAGGACAACCTCAGGTTCATCGACGACCACAACGCTCTCAACCTCAGCTACAAGCTCGGTCTGACTAAGTTCGCCGATCTGTCCAACGAGGAGTACCGGTCAACGTACCTAGGGACCAAGCCCCGCGCTCTAAATCGGCTCTCCAAGACAAAGAGCGACCGGTACGCGCCACGTGTCGGCGATCAGTTGCCTGACGCTGTTGATTGGAGGAAGGAAGGCGTCGTCAACCCCGTCAAAGACCAAGGCCAGTGTGGTGAGTTTCCTCACTGTCAAATTTTGTCTCTTTTTGATTTGTTGTTATTATTAATCAGTTTTTGCTTTGATAAGCGATGATATTTAATTGTTAGTACTTTTGGACTTTTTGGTTTCTTGGTGATAGAGCAAAGGTATGCGATTAGGGCTAGTTGACTTTGATAATCGGATCATTTGTTTGCTTAATCAAAGGGTTTAGCTTGTAATCAACTAGTGAAATTAGAGTCTTGAATCTGTTGATAGTTGATAATTATCGATGACCTCTCAAAGCAGGATATGCAGTTTAGTTTCCAGGAGGCATGTGATTTGTAGTCTGTAATTTCTAAATTTTAATTGCTAAATCCTCCAGATATTTTTGTTTAAATAAAATCTGACAGAAGAATCTTGTTGCCTCATCACTGGCCAAAGATTCTTCTTTGGCTGGTTTTGTCGGAAAATAAGCTCTATTCAGCTTTTTTACTATGTGGGCCAACATATTGAGCCCACACCGGAAATTTCTCCTAAAACGAAAATGAATGAGGCACAGTTTTAGATTTAACTTGGAAAATTTGATTCTCCAATTCATTCTACGATTACTCAAAGATAAATTCTATGTTGGTAAATTTCTAATGCATGCTTATCATGATGGGAAAAAATTATTTTTACTTGGATGCTTTCATGCCTAAAAATTGGTTGTCTGACTTATGCAACTGGATTGAGTAATAACTGTTCAATGTTTATTATATAATGAAGGGAGTTGCTGGGCATTCTCAACAATCTCTGCTGTGGAAGGAATCAATAAGATAGTGACTGGCGATCTTATCTCACTATCTGAGCAGGAGCTGGTTGATTGTGATAAAACTTATAATGAAGGATGTAATGGAGGGCTCATGGACTATGCCTTCGAGTTCATCATTAACAATGGTGGCATTGACAGTGAAGATGACTATCCTTACAAAGGATATGATTCCACATGTGACACCTACAGGGTCAGTTTTTGTTCTTAAAACACAAATAAAACAGAGAGCTCATTCTTTTTTTATGTGACAAGGACCCATCTTCTCACACTTTTGGTATTTCTTTTTGCAGAAAAATGCCAAGGTGGTTTCAATTGATTCTTATGAAGATGTTCCCACATACGATGAGCAAGCGTTGCAAAAGGCTGTTGCCAATCAGCCAATTGCTGTTGCTATTGAAGGAGGAGGCAGGGAATTCCAGTTATATTCATCAGTAAGTATATTGCTTTACATCACAATATCTTTGTTCTGCTTGTTATTGGGGCATCTTCTGAAATAAGTCTAATTGCAAGTTGTGATTGAACTAACTTGTCATTCTCTTTGATTCAACTATTCAGGGTGTGTTTACTGGACGGTGTGGGACAGCACTAGACCATGGTGTTACTGTTGTTGGATACGGCACAGACCATGGCGTTGATTACTGGATTGTGAGGAATTCATGGGGTGCCAGCTGGGGAGAGGCAGGGTACATCAGAATGGAGCGTAATCTGGGTAACACCGCAACCGGGAAATGTGGAATTGCAATGGAGGCTTCTTACCCCGTCAAGGTAGGACAGAATCCCCCTAACCCTGGTCCATCTCCTCCATCTCCGATAAAACCTCCTCAGGTTTGTGACAACTACTTCTCCTGCCCCGAGAGCAACACCTGCTGCTGTATCTATCAGTATGCAAACTACTGCTTTGCTTGGGGATGCTGTCCTCTTGAAGGTGCCACCTGCTGTGATGACCATTACAGTTGCTGCCCATCAGACTACCCCGTCTGCAATGTCAATGCAGGAACCTGTCAGCTGGTCAGATCAACTAAAATTTACTGCTAATGTTTTTACTTGTTCATGTACATGTTTTGCTTACATTGTGTTTGTGCCTGTAACAGAGCAAGGGCAATCCAATGAGTGTGAAGTCATTGAAGCGCACACCGGCTAAAGCTCACTGGACTTTGGGAGGTGGTGCCAAGCACAGCAGTTCTTAAGCAAAACACTCGGCCCTTTCTACAGTGGTAACGAAAGCGAGGAAGGAAGAAAACTCAGAGCTTGCGTGATGTTCTCCTTCTTTGCATAGCGTACAGCTTACTCCTCAAATCCAGCGTTTAGATTCCAAGAAGTGGATGGTCTGTTATGGATTATGTCAGATGCTGATCTATTTGTATATACAAGTCTATTTATGTGTTGCATTTGAGTTCAAAGAAAAGACATACAGATTGTTGTCAACTACCAATTTGCTTTGTATATTCAGAAATTAATTTGGCACTATTGGCTTTCTATAAAAGTGCTTCATTCCAATCCTGTTTGTCATTGATGCTCTTCATTTAGCTATCAATTGCAAATTTGCTACCAAAAAGTTGGAAAAGCAAGCAATGAAATTGAGATACACAGTTATTGACCCCTAAATAATAAGATTCGGAACACAAGGTTGTCAGGGAACTTGTACAGTGGATAATTGGACTTGATCAATTGATAAGATGCATAGGGTTATCAATGAAGAAAACAACACTCAAGAAAACAAATTAGATTAATGAAACTGATTTTTTTTTTCTTTTAATTAACAGAGGAATAATTTGGAGCATGCCCCATCATCCCTATTCGAATCTTATTCTGAAGATCGAACCCGATCTGGATCGCTGGTATGGGGTTGGATCCACTCGGATCTCGTCGTATATCCAGTGAAGATCGAGTGTGGTTTGGTTTCGGATTGCGCAGCAGAGGGTGGCTTTGGGAGTTTCGGTGCTGGGCTTCTTCTCCGGTCTGGGCTCTCGACGATTGGGGTGGAGGTGGTGAGGGATGTGATCTGCTAGTGCTTTGCCGGCGACATCTGTTCGACGGCGGTCGGTGTCCGAAGGCGGCGTCGGCGACATGGGCTTGGGGGTGCGACAGTGGTGGCGGGGCGGCCTGTGCATCATTCATGTTGGGCTGAGTTGAGTGTTTGGACCCTTCTGGCCTTAATCAGAATGTGGGCCCAGTCTGGGCCTGATGGTGCTTGGGCCTGGGGTACTACTCTTGGGCCATTAGGGTTTGTTTTTAATATTAAAGTTTATAGTTATTTTTATGTTTGCTTGGCAGTTGTTGAGTTAATAAGTTACTACCTATATTTGGTAGGAAAGCCTCGGTCTATGCACTTTGTGTGCCTTGTCTGCTCTAGGTAGGCGGCGAGTTCATTGCTTTGGTAAATAGTCGCACCCTTCTAGTGGCAATAATGTGTCTGCTCTAGGTAGGCAGCGAGTTCTTTTCTTGGTCAAATGGTCGTTGCCGCCTAGTGGCAGGGTGAAACTAAGTGTCACTGGATTTATATTTTGGTGGTAACATAGTGGGAAAGCTGTGCTATTTGTAATTATGCTTATTCGTAATAGAGATCTTTCCGGTATGTCACCACACTTGTAAAGCCAATGGAGTAGCCAATAGAGCACTATTCGCTAATTGGTGCTTGTTAGAATACATTGTTTTAGTTGAGACTTTTGTTATTATTTCAGGAAGTTCTCATGATAGTTATTGTAATCTGAGGTTTAGGCATCATGTCCCCCCATGTATTCTGTGATTTCATTAATCAAGGCTTGAGGGCAGACACACCAGCCCTTATTTAAAATAAAAATAAAAATCTTATTCTGAAGAAAAAGAAAAGGAAAAAAGTACAAGAATGAGGAGGGAACGTAAAACCAAGGACTAAAATTTCGACGATTGAGGAAATATCAACCCTTCAGAAAATGGAAATTTCGAAGAAATATCGATATCGATAAAAAATCGACAGAAACTATGAAAACCTGGAGAAAAAAGTAAAAATTTTAAATGAAAGTTTAGGATGTGTTTATTTGATCAATTATATACTCTATTTCCAAAATATATATATAGCAAATATTATTACGTAACAAATTAGGATAGTATATATTGAGTCATAAACATTTATTGAAATTTAATTTAATGATATTTATAATCTTGATACTTTACTAATTTTCATACGTAACATTGGTAGTTTTTTTAGATTCATAATATTTAAAATAATAAATCTGATTAATTCAAATAAAACAAACAATTGGAAAATAGAATCGTCAAAAAAAGTTTTTTATTGATGAGATTATAGAGATCTATATATAAAAGATATTGAGTTTGCCAAATCCTCTTCTAGCAGGATTGATTGAGACGTGGATTTGTTTGTCTTGTCCTTGAGACCGAGGTTCGAATCTCCTCCATGTTGGTGTTTTTCCTTTCCAGAATTTGAATCCAATTTGGCAAATTTGGTCAACTTGGGATGTCGGCCCACGAGACGAAGATGACGAGATTTCGTGATTTTCACCCAATTTGGCGCGATATATCGAAAATTTCTCAAGAAATTATCGTGGTATATCAAGATAATTTCTGTGACGTCCCGAACCCGAATTCACCGGTTTACTAGTCATTTGGACGGTAAACAACTTTTACTTTCACTTTTACTGTCATTTCAATGCTTTTAGGGGGCCCTAAAAGTTGACTTTTTGTTCGGGTCAAAATTTGAGAAAATTTCCTTCATGAAAGTTGTAGAGGACGTTAAACCGAGCGCGTGCATATGTGGTACGTAAAAATCGGAGTTCGTATGCAAAAGTTATAAGCGAAATGGTAAAGTTACTGTTCATGGTAAGTTTCTATAAATAGGACGAGTTACTGTGGTAAGTTTCCATTTTCGGAAACTTACCGAGCCCTCTCCTTTCTCTCTCCCCGACTCTCTCTTCCTCTCCGACCTCGTCACCTTCTTCCGGCCATAACTCCTCCATCCGGCGACGGATTTTGACGTGTAAGATGTCGTTGGAAAGCTCTCTTCCTTCTCTTGATTTCTGGGTTCGTTTCGTAGCTTAATATGAACTGTGGAAGGTGCAGCAACGAGAAGAAGATGACGGTCACTGTAGCATTTTTGAGGCAGCGTCGATATTTTCCGATTCCGGCAGTCTCCGGCCACCAAATTGGCGTCGAAGGTTCGGTTTTTGACATAGATCATTTCCCCTAAGGTGTTTCATTTCAATTTGCAGTGTAGAGGTCGAATTAACAATTTCAATTTCTAGGGTTCTTGGAGTTTTCGGGAAAAATTTCACCGGCCTAATTGGAGTTCTTCCAGGTAAAATTGGAACTTGTTGTAGTTGAGAAAGAGGTTGGGTTTGTTGAGTAGATGGTGCTGCCAAATTTTGGTGGCCATCTGAGGTGGTTGCCGCCGGCGCGTGGGGCCCACGCGCTGCCACTGTTGGTGGCGCGTGGAGGCGTGTTGGGCTGTGTTTTAATTCTAGTTTTTAGCCCATTAAATCCTATAAATATTGTAGAGCTTGTATATGAAATTTGGTGAATTTTGGAGAAGCTTGGATTTAATTATGAATTTTTGAAGTTTAGGGTTTCGATTATCGAATTACGAGAATCCGGCTGTCGGATATCTCTCGGTTCTGCCTTGGAACCTTTAAATTAACGAAATGGTATTAGTGGTATAATTTGGGTTGCATCCGAGGAGAAGTGGAGATGTAATTATGAGGATTTGATTTTGAGAATCGTATTTAATTGTTGAATAGTTATTCACGGAAAATAATTGTATACAGGGCGACGTACCGAGCTATTGCTCGACGAAGGAACTCGTATGCATGGTCGCCTAAACAGTATTGTGAGTGGACATTTGTTTTTAAATTAATTCCGCATGCAGTATTATTATTATTTTCTTCCAATTGAGATTTAATTATGTTTTGAATATTTGAGATTTAGTTTATCGAGATTTATTTATGGATTACGAGATTAGTATTGAAATTCCTTCCCGAGGGCTTTTAGTAGATTTTTGAGATAGTCATTCATGAGTTATTGAGTTGGGAAATGATTTTCGGGAAGTGACTGATTCGGAAAAATATTATGAGAATTATTGTTTTTGAATATCAGTTTTTATGAAGATATACGAGTGCGAGGGATTTAGCAAATATTTGAGCATGATTGATTTATCGAGATTTATTGGGTTTTGAATTCCGCACTTATCAGACTTGGGTTAGATGGAACTTTCTTTCCGAAAGCAATTATTGAATTATAGAGTATGTGATTATGCTTTCGAGGATTTATTGAGATATCGAGGATTGAGTTAGTGAGTTATTACTGAGTTATGCTTTCGGTGAATTATTATTGATTTATTGAGGTAATATCAAGTTTCTTTCCGAAAGCAAGTGATTGAAAGAGGTTATGTTCAGTTCTTGAGGAGGCTATTCAGTTTATTAAGGAGGCCAGTTTTGGCGCATGCGTATCTTACCTAGTTGGCAGTCCTTTCTAGGTAATAGTCTGGTTGGCAGTTCCTTCCAGACTACAGCTCGGTTGGCAGTCCCATCCGATGCGTCACCTGGTTGGCAGTCCCTTCCAGATGACATGAGGTAGCTAGTCGGCAGTCCCGTCTACTACCTGTGGTTAGTCGGCAGTCCCGTCTACTACATGTGGCTAGTTGGCAGTCCCATCTATCCACCGCCTCCTATCCCGGTTGGCAGTCCCTTCCGATGCGTCATCTGGGTGGCAGTCCCTCCTAGATGGCATGAGATGACTAGACAGCAGTCCTTTCTAGTCATCAAACGAGCCTCATGAAAAGGATGTTTTTATAAGGATTGAGGATGAGATTTTAAGAGGTTTCAAGATGTTCTTGTTATGTGATTGAGATTTCAGTAAAGAGGATGATTAAGAGTGTTTTCAAGATTGTTACTGCATGCGAGGTTTTAGAGAATAACTTGGGAAAGCATTAAGTTTTACTTACTCATTTGAAATTACTTATTTTTCGTCCACTCACTCTAACGGATTTTAAATGTTTTCCCCTGGGCCCTTCGGTTTTAAATGCCCAGTTTGCAGGCCAGTTTAGCTTGAGGTCGAGGTACTTGGGGTTGAGGCATAGCTGTCATAGCTTCCGCATTATAAAAGCATCGGTCATTTATCTTGCTTTCTATTCTCTTGTTCACCTGTATATTAGATTGCTCTGATAACCTATGAGATTAATATTCTTAAGTTTCAGAATTGTTTGGTGATATGAGAGATGTTGTGATATAGGGAGCAGGGTGGCTCCAGGAGAATAAGGATGGATGATTTAGAAGTGTAATTGTTTTTCTACAGGTTTTGGGTTGTCCATTTTTAGGGGAAGTTCTGTCAAATTTTTGGTAGAATTTCTTCTAAGGTGGGCCCCGCAGGGCCTCTTCGGATTTCAGGGTGAAATCCGGGGCGGGTCCTGTCAGTTGGTATCAGAGCATTAGGTTGTTAGGTTCTGTAGACTCGTTTCTATTCTAGTTACCTTATATGCTTGATGTTACTCAGTACCTCCCGAGTGATGGCCCGACTGCAGCGGTTCCCCATCGTTTACTCTTCGGTGCTGAAGTATTCATCAAGTATGTAAGGTACGTGGTTAATGACTTTCATTCAGGTGCTATGCCTCGTATACGCCGACCTCATAGGGATTTCTCCGCGTATCAGATTAATTACGTGTCTTGCATCTTTTCCTGGTGATGGTGATGTTAGATTACTCTACAGGTTTGAGTTATGTTACGAAATGTGATCCGAGGGAATGTGGTGGTTATCTCTCCCTCGATGCCAACAAGTTTGTTGGGGCAAGGTTTAAGGTGCAAGACTGGAGTTCGATTTTGTGTTTGATTGTTAGAGTTGAGTGGACATAGCTTTGGGCTGTCTCTGGTTGCTATAAATTGCTTTGGAATCAGAATTTTTGATGGAAATGGAACTAGTAATATTAGTGGTTTTGATGTTGAACCCAGTTTCAGGATTTGTGGTACATAATGTGATATGTCATGTATGTGACATTTGTGATATCATTGATAGTTGTTGGAGATTACTTGGAAATCATGACTGGTTATCTTGGGCCTTTGACCTAACCATGATATTTGGATCTAGTTTTGTTTGGATTGGAAGAAATTGATTCTAGATACATTGACTTATAATTGATCCATTTGAAGTTTTGGATCGTATTGAGTAAGGAGATAGACAGAATTTAAGTTTTTGATATAGTTTTATGTTTGAAACTTGAGTATTTAGTTGGACGCATAGAGCTTTACAATCGAGTTACGATCTTTGCCAGTATTTAATTGAGAAGATTAGAAACAACTTTTGTATATGAGATTGTGCCTATGCGTGTACTCAATTGGTTATCCGTTTTGGTTGAAATGGTTGTACCTAAAAATTGGAGAATAGTGGTAGTGATCTCGTTGGGTATTCATAATGGTGCAAGTGGAATTACTTGTGATACGGAGTATGATTCGAGTTATAAATTGTGGAGCCTTAAAGATTAATTGTGATAGATTCTTGGTGAAGTTTTTGCTAGACAGTTGGATTGTGATATTGTAAGAGTGGTTAGTGGAATAACTTTGAGGAAATAAGTTTCCTAGTTGGCTCCGGAAATACTTCTAATTAAGGTTTGACCAGAATTCTTGTTATATGTGGGTCAAACGTAATACGGTATGTCTGTGTAGTGGCGTATTTCAATGGTAATTAAATGGAGGAATTGGATCGCCAGGTGGTTGGATTAATTTCAGATCCAGGTACCGCTTTGTGTGAAATGAGATGTTGGACGGGTGTCTGTTTTACATCAAGGTTGTTGTCCGAGGAAAGATTCTGTGAACGGTGTTTTATCATCTAGGAAAAATTGGTTGTTGCTTGAGTTGAATACGTACATTAACAGATTGCTTTGAAGGAATTAAGTGAATTTTTCTACCTTGGTACCGTTACTGGTGGAATGGGTTAAACAGTTTGAAATTTAGTTTTCACTTTGATTGATCTTTCTACCGTATGGTGGCCCTTGATTGGAGAAGTATAGAAAGTTGTTGGTACGATTGATATTCGGTCACCATCACGGGTTTATAGGTATGATGACTTGGCAAAATGTTCGAGTTGAGTTTGGAAATTGTTTGTTTGGAGTTAGGTTTTATCAAGGGTTTCAATTGACTCTTGAAGTACTAAATTGTTGAGCGAGTATGGTTGAGTTGTGTTGTTGGATTTATGCTTAGCGAGATAAGGATTGAGAAATTTTGGTGCAATTTTAGTTAGCGCGGATTAGTTTTTGAAATTGTTGTTGTAGCTGGAATATTATTGAATAAGTGTTGTTAGAGGGTGGATCTTCAGCTACTTTATCCTCAGTTTAGTAATGACAGCGTCGCTTGGGGATACCGGCTTTGAGCCATGTCAGGAGAGTTCGCTATACTCAAGTACTTGCAAGTTTGACGTTGATTATTGGAAGATTATGGTGTGGAAACATAGAGAAGAAAGAATGGACTATCTTGCTAGCAGTCTGGTACAGAAATTTTGAACATAAACAGGTGTGTGAAATGTGTCGCCTTATGGCCAGCAGGGTATGTATCAAAGAAGTTTCTCTAGTTGACTTAGATGTCATCTCAAGGCTTTGATCAATGTTTTAGTCAGGTATCAAAGTAGCGCAATGAAAGTGTAGTGGCCCCATAACATGCATGATTAAGAACTTATAGGTTGGTTCGAGGCTACTCTTTGATATGCTTGACAACTATGGGATCTCTACGTGCACGACATTCGATCAGAAATTTAAGCACAAACAGACAAAAAGCAAGTGCGGTTTTGTGGTTGCTAAGGAAATTGGTTGTTTCAGACATGTGGGTTATCAGTGAGCATCTTGTGGTGTTTTATTAACTGTTGGACTTTACATAACCCGTGTATGAATTGAAATTGTTTTAAGTGTGAGTAAATGTATTATCATGTTGTTGGTGAACAAAGTGGATCTTCACTGTACGAGTTATATGAAAAAGAGTATGAATGCTACTATTCAAACTGAATAGTTTGTGATATTGATACCATGAGTCATCTGAACTATTATTTGACCTAAATTTCTTGACGTCGAAGTTGTGTACTTGTGAGTATGTACTATTACATAGTTAGGTAAGACAAGGGTATCCAACTTGGAACATTGATACATTTGGGGTTCTAAGTATATGTTTTTGGTTGCTTGTGTAATCGAGATTGTCGAGATTATCAGCTACTCCAGTCGTTGACTTAAGATTGCAAAGGGAAAACTTAATCCAAAGAAGATTTGATTTTCGTTGTGCAGTTTCAAGGTGTAGTTCTTTCAAGTAACCGACCTTGATTTAGTCTTGAGTCTTTATTCTGAGAATTTTAGTAGGTGTTTCTGCTCACATAGTTGAACAGTTTACAGGTTGCTTCAAACATAATGCTTTGACGATGTTCTCCCTTAGTTGTTAAGGACTGTCAGTAATGAGTGGAAGTAAATCTATCTACTAAGACACTGAATTTAGTAAGAACGCTGTGGGAATTATTCAGATCGCAATAATTGGCTAGATTTCAGCTAGAGAATTGTTTCTTATAAGGGTTGATCTCCATGTTCTAATTGGTCAAGTTTTGGATCAGTTTTGAAGGTAATTTCTACATGATTTGAGCAGACTTGCACATCTTTTCTGTGCCTTATCATCGCCACGGCCGTACGATTGATGTGCTATTCATCTCGTGACTGTTTACTATGGATTGGCGTGTGCACCTATCTCTACTTCAACAGTATGGAATTTCGAGGACGAAATTTTTATAAGGTGGGGAGATTGTGACGTCCCGAACCCGAATTCACCGGTTTACTAGTCATTTGGACGGTAAACAACTTTTACTTTCACTTTTACTGTCATTTCAATGCTTTTAGGGGGCCCTAAAAGTTGACTTTTTGTTCGGGTCAAAATTTGAGAAAATTTCCTTCATGAAAGTTGTAGAGGACGTTAAACCGAGCGCGTGCATATGTGGTACGTAAAAATCGGAGTTCGTATGCAAAAGTTATAAGCGAAATGGTAAAGTTACTGTTCATGGTAAGTTTCTATAAATAGGACGAGTTACTGTGGTAAGTTTCCATTTTCGGAAACTTACCGAGCCCTCTCCTTTCTCTCTCCCCGACTCTCTCTTCCTCTCCGACCTCGTCACCTTCTTCCGGCCATAACTCCTCCATCCGGCGACGGATTTTGACGTGTAAGATGTCGTTGGAAAGCTCTCTTCCTTCTCTTGATTTCTGGGTTCGTTTCGTAGCTTAATATGAACTGTGGAAGGTGCAGCAACGAGAAGAAGATGACGGTCACTGTAGCATTTTTGAGGCAGCGTCGATATTTTCCGATTCCGGCAGTCTCCGGCCACCAAATTGGCGTCGAAGGTTCGGTTTTTGACATAGATCATTTCCCTAAGGTCTTTCATTTCAATTTGCAGTGTAGAGGTCGAATTAACAATTTCAATTTCTAGGGTTCTTGGAGTTTTCGGGAAAAATTTCACCGGCCTAATTGGAGTTCTTCCAGGTAAAATTGGAACTTGTTGTAGTTGAGAAAGAGGTTGGGTTTGTTGAGTAGATGGTGCTGCCAAATTTTGGTGGCCATCTGAGGTGGTTGCCGCCGGCGCGTGGGGCCCACGCGCTGCCACTGTTGGTGGCGCGTGGAGGCGTGTTGGGCTGTGTTTTAATTCTAGTTTTTAGCCCATTAAATCCTATAAATATTGTAGAGCTTGTATATGAAATTTGGTGAATTTTGGAGAAGCTTGGATTTAATTATGAATTTTTGAAGTTTAGGGTTTCGATTATCGAATTACGAGAATCCGGCTGTCGGATATCTCTCGGTTCTGCCTTGGAACCTTTAAATTAACGAAATGGTATTAGTGGTATAATTTGGGTTGCATCCGAGGAGAAGTGGAGATGTAATTATGAGGATTTGATTTTGAGAATCGTATTTAATTGTTGAATAGTTATTCACGGAAAATAATTGTATACAGGGCGACGTACCGAGCTATTGCTCGACGAAGGAACTCGTATGCATGGTCGCCTAAACAGTATTGTGAGTGGACATTTGTTTTTAAATTAATTCCGCATGCAGTATTATTATTATTTTCTTCCAATTGAGATTTAATTATGTTTTGAATATTTGAGATTTAGTTTATCGAGATTTATTTATGGATTACGAGATTAGTATTGAAATTCCTTCCCGAGGGCTTTTAGTAGATTTTTGAGATAGTCATTCATGAGTTATTGAGTTGGGAAATGATTTTCGGGAAGTGACTGATTCGGAAAAATATTATGAGAATTATTGTTTTTGAATATCAGTTTTTATGAAGATATACGAGTGCGAGGGATTTAGCAAATATTTGAGCATGATTGATTTATCGAGATTTATTGGGTTTTGAATTCCGCACTTATCAGACTTGGGTTAGATGGAACTTTCTTTCCGAAAGCAATTATTGAATTATAGAGTATGTGATTATGCTTTCGAGGATTTATTGAGATATCGAGGATTGAGTTAGTGAGTTATTACTGAGTTATGCTTTCGGTGAATTATTATTGATTTATTGAGGTAATATCAAGTTTCTTTCCGAAAGCAAGTGATTGAAAGAGGTTATGTTCAGTTCTTGAGGAGGCTATTCAGTTTATTAAGGAGGCCAGTTTTGGCGCATGCGTATCTTACCTAGTTGGCAGTCCTTTCTAGGTAATAGTCTGGTTGGCAGTTCCTTCCAGACTACAGCTCGGTTGGCAGTCCCATCCGATGCGTCACCTGGTTGGCAGTCCCTTCCAGATGACATGAGGTAGCTAGTCGGCAGTCCCGTCTACTACCTGTGGTTAGTCGGCAGTCCCGTCTACTACATGTGGCTAGTTGGCAGTCCCATCTATCCACCGCCTCCTATCCCGGTTGGCAGTCCCTTCCGATGCGTCATCTGGGTGGCAGTCCCTCCTAGATGGCATGAGATGACTAGACAGCAGTCCTTTCTAGTCATCAAACGAGCCTCATGAAAAGGATGTTTTTATAAGGATTGAGGATGAGATTTTAAGAGGTTTCAAGATGTTCTTGTTATGTGATTGAGATTTCAGTAAAGAGGATGATTAAGAGTGTTTTCAAGATTGTTACTGCATGCGAGGTTTTAGAGAATAACTTGGGAAAGCATTAAGTTTTACTTACTCATTTGAAATTACTTATTTTTCGTCCACTCACTCTAACGGATTTTAAATGTTTTCCCCTGGGCCCTTCGGTTTTAAATGCCCAGTTTGCAGGCCAGTTTAGCTTGAGGTCGAGGTACTTGGGGTTGAGGCATAGCTGTCATAGCTTCCGCATTATAAAAGCATCGGTCATTTATCTTGCTTTCTATTCTCTTGTTCACCTGTATATTAGATTGCTCTGATAACCTATGAGATTAATATTCTTAAGTTTCAGAATTGTTTGGTGATATGAGAGATGTTGTGATATAGAGAGCAGGGTGGCTCCAGGAGAATAAGGATGGATGATTTAGAAGTGTAATTGTTTTTCTACAGGTTTTGGGTTGTCCATTTTTAGGGGAAGTTCTGTCAAATTTTTGGTAGAATTTCTTCTAAGGTGGGCCCCGCAGGGCCTCTTCGGATTTCAGGGTGAAATCCGGGGCGGGTCCTGTCAATTTCTCTAACCCAAAAAAATGAAATTTTCGCCGAAATTTCGGCGAAAATCTCAAATTTTAAGTCCTTTGCGTAAAACCAAACTCCTCGAGAAAAAAACTGCAAAAGAAAACAAATTACAAATACAAGAAGCTTGTAGAATCAACAAACCCCCTCCAGGTGTTATACTTTTTATCCAATAAATTTCTTTATTTGTAAAAAACAGAAGAAGATACTTTTTGTGATCTAGATATTCCAAATTAAGAGATCAAAGACCACAATGAGAAGCCAAAGAGACTCCAGCCAACGAGCAAAAAATCATCAGTAAGCACCCTACCCCTTAACACCTTCCATGTCAACAATGATATACGAGGCGTAATGTACTTCGACCAAATGCATTTACCCCAATCCATTAAAGGAAGTGGTTGGCGTAAAAATTGAAATGCTATTTAGCAGTAAGCTCACCTGAAGAAGATGGTGACCATATCAATGTATCATCAAGTGTAGGATCATAGGAACCTTACTAATCAACTCACACAATGCAAGATAGTGAATTTGAAGTAATTGTGGTAGCTCCCAGGAACCATGATTAATGAAACTAGCCACAGACTCATTCAGGTCATCCACCCCATTATCAATAGCCCTAAAGAAATCAATTAAAGGCTTTCCCATGAAATTATCCTTCCAAAAAGACACCTTTGAACCTGATCTAATAAGCCACCGTGCCTATTGCCTTATCAATAATTACAGGCCAATACTTACGTACACCAGGCCAAATTGAGGAGGGCGTATATGAAGTACGAAGAGCACCATTCCTCCAAAATCTAGCACGAATAAAAGAGCTACTTGTAGAGCTAGATGAAAATATTTTCCAACCACGTTTTAGAAGAAGAGAAGATACTTATGAAGGTTTAAGTTGCATGGATTAAAATGTCAGTTTTTACATATCTATCGAAACTTTTAAAAAAATGAGATATAAAAAATACACATAAATATATATGAATGTCAACTTCATCTACATAAAAAAAGAGACTCTAAATGGTTGAAAAGCTGCTCACTGGTCTACGAACAGACTACATAGAGTCAACTACAGACTACATACTATATAGAGTCACAAACTACACAGTACCATATTATTCATATAATTGCACCACATTTTTTTACACTTTTGTGCGGATCATAACCAAATAGTCTATTTTTTTTGTCTGAAACTTTAACATAATTAAGGCCAATCCCATATAATTGAGAAATATGAAGTGAATGAATTACTTTTTGAAACATGGCTCCATCAAATTTGTTTTCTTTTGCTGAAAAGCAATTCCCCTCTTCCAAATTTGTCTTTAGGGAATTTCACCTCACCTAGATTCCCTCACTGCTCACTCGGATTTCCCTTGAAAGGAATACTCCTCACCCAAATTCACTTTGAGAAGATTTTTCTTCACCTAGATTCGTCTTGAGGAGATCTTTCCTCACAATAATTTGCATTTAGAGAATTACTTCTCACCCAGAATCACCTTGAGAGAATTTCTCCTAATCCAGATTCACCTTGAGATGATTTTGCTTTACCCAAATCTGAAAAAAAAAAAAAAAAAATTAAAAATTAGGGCCAAACGAGTTGGGCTTGGGATGTAATCCTCTGCTTTTGTTTAAGGGTCCTTGACCTAAAGCGCCAAAATTGGAAAAACTTATCCCACTTACTCCAACAACAGATTTTTATTCCTACTTATCCATTCTAAAATAAAATGACAATTTTACCCTTCATATAATTAAGAAATTATATCCATACCACTCTTTCCTCTCTTTCTACTCCGCCGGCCTTCTCTCTCGCTCCCTCTCTCTCCCCCTTCCCTCCCTCCCTCCATCTCCGAGCGGCGATGGCGTCCACGCCTGAAGACGACGAAGAAGCTTCGATCGCCGGTTGCCGATTGCTTTCAGGTTTGCTCTCCCTTACTCTTCTCTGAACTCGTCTTGGTGAATTGATGGAAGAACCGTCAGAAATCGACGGCCACCAAGGCTCGGGTTTCGGTGGGCAAGTTGATGGGCGGAGTTTCGAGCTCCCATGGCTCGGTGCCATAAATGTCGAGTTTCCATCTCTCTCAGACTCGATTCTCAGTCTCCGACTTGCTGCGATAATTGGTGACTTCACCACAGTTCGAGTCGGTTATGGTCTACAGAGGAGTGGCGGAGTAGTAATCGGCGTGAGGACCAAATCAAGGAATCGGCGCTGGAGGTTACAGATGGACGGCGGGAGATGACCGGAGAAAGAGATGATGTGGGTGCCGAAATCCGATTTTTTTTTTTTTTTTTAAGTAATGGGACAGAAGGAAAAGGAAAAAATAAATAGTTTTGAATGTCTATTGGGGGCAATAAACGTTTTTAAATTGATATAAACTCTTCTTTTTTTTCTTTAAACAAAGTTTTATTGTCTAAATTTTGGGAGATTAGTTCATATTCTGGCAACCAAAAGTGTTATTGAAGGATAATAGACGTTTATTGGAGGGTAATAGACGGCTATTGAGGGGCAATAGACGTTTTGAATTGATGTAATCTCCTTGTTTTTTTTTTTTTTTTCCTGTAATCAAAGTTTTATTTGTCTAAATTTAAGGAGATTATTTCTCATTCTGGCAACTGAAAGTCCTATTGGGGAGTAATAGACGTCTATTGAGGGGCAATACATGGCTGATAGTCATCTATTGGGGGGTAATACATGACTGATGGTCGTCTATTGGGGGGCAATAGACGTCTATTAGGGGGCAATAGACTATTGGGGTAATAGAGGTCTATTGGGGGGCAATAGAGGGCAATAGAGGTCTATTGCCCCTCTATTAGGGGGCAATAGATTGGGGGCAAAAAAACTTTCTGGTGAGATTTTCAGCAAATTCCAGTGGGCGGCAGCCGATGACCGGAATCTGGCGAAAGTTGGCCAGAATCCGGCGAAAGTTGACCTGACTCAGGCGGCCGGTGACGGGGCTCCGGCGAAGTCTCCCATGGTTTCTCTCTCTCTCTCTAAGTAACAAAGGGGTGAGGGTAAAATGGTATTAAAAAAATGAAAAAACAAAAAAAAAATCTTAATGGGGTATTATGGAAGACCTTCTTAGAGTGTTTTGGGTAAGAGAGAATTAAAAAAACTTAATAGGGTAAGTAGAAAAAAAATCTCTAAAAATGGTGTAAATGTACAAAAACCCTTTGTTTAAATGATGCAAGGAACTCAAAATAAAAAAATAAAAAATAAAAAAATTACTTCCTAGACCTAGAGCCTAGTTTTACGGCTTTACCCTTCAACTTTACTTGGTGCTTTTCTGCTTTGTGAAATCTTACGCAGGCAGTTACGCAGGGTGGCCACAACTTAGTATACAGGCGTGGGCGGAATTCATTCGAATGATGGTGAAGAGTATTAGTAAAACTTCTACTCTTTCTTTCCTTCTTTCTTTCTTTCTATGGGATACAATTCAAATTCATATCCCCCCACCTGCGAACGAACCATCCTCCGAACTGCTTATACCCATAAAATTCTTCGTTTCTTTTTCATGTCAACTTATAGTAGGTATGAGTCCATCGATTACGTCCTTGCCGTCAATTTTATCCTTGAAACTTGAGAGTTCAAAGCTAAATTCCTTTTCTTTTACATATTAATTTTCTAGTCAGTATGACCGATTAATTACGTCCCCTCCGTCAACTTCATTATTCAAAGTTCAAAGTTCAAATCAGCCTCGTGCTTGAAGAAGCGAGCTCGCCAGCCATGCAGTTTCCCCTCTGTTTCTCCAGCTACGCCACTCAGTCAAATATACGAATCTCACATTCACATTCCCACAAATGATGCACCAGTATGACGAATTGTAGTAGTATATATAGGGCACAAATCTATACCATCTTACACAGCTCAAATCCGAAGCGTGCAAACAACAGTACTTGCTTACTTTTGATTACCTTGATCAAAGCATGCACCCACGACATATAGTCCAGATGGCCAACAGTTCCAAGCTTCTCTTCTCCATGTTTGTTCTTGTTCTTGTAATTACCTCTAGTTGGGTTCTGATGGTATCAGAAGCACGTCCTCTGAGAATTGGTAGTGGTTTGTTTGTTATTGATGGGTTGTACATTGAAGCAATGAAGGCTGGTGGAGGTCCAAGTCCTGGTGGAAAAGGTCATGCCTTCAGCAGTTCTCAAATTCTTGGAGGAATCAAAAATGGAGGTCCAAGCTCAGGAGGGAAAGGTCATGGCTTCACAGATTCTCAAATTCTTGGAGGTATCAAAAATGAAGGTCCAAGCTCAAGTGGAAAGGGTCATGCCTTCACTACTTCTCAAACTCTTGGAGGGATAAAAAATGAAGGAGGTCCAATTGCAGGTGGAAAAGGTCATGGCTTCACCGATTCTCAAATTCTTGGGCGTATCAAAAATGAAGGTCCAAGCTCAAGTGGAAAGAGTCATGCCTTCACTACTTCTCAGACTCTTGGAGGGATCAAAAATGGAGGAGGTCCAAGTCCAGGTGGAAAAGGTCATGGCTTCACTGATTCTCAAACTCTTGGAGGGATCAAAAATGGAGGTCCAAGCTCTGGTGGAAAGGGTCATGCTTTCACCAATTCTCCTACTCTTGGAGGGATTAAAAATGGAGGTCCAAGTCCAGGTGGGAAAGGTCATGCCTTCACTAGTTCGTATCCTACTCTAGGACTTGGAGGAATCAAAGATTCTGGTCCAAGCCATGGAGGCAGTGGAAACTAATGAAGTCCGTGCATGGTTGGTTCAAGTCATAAGACAGTAATGATTCTTTCCATTCTATTTTACTAGTAATTCATTCATTTTTTTATCCTATTTCATTGATTGATGTCGAGGTGTCTAATCTGAGTAATCTCTACGAAGAATAAATGTACTGGTTAAAGTCATGTCTACTATTGGTGTTTGACCACCAAAAAAAAAAGTCTACTCTTGGTGGATCAGGACTAATTCAATTTGTTTGTAATTTTATAGTGGAATATTCTCTGTAATTTAGTTGAATTTATAATGCTTTACAAAGATTTAATCATACATTAATTCTTTCTTCATGTAATTTAGTTCGATGAGTCTATTCAATATGTTACTATGTTTCAATTTTCATATCCACAGCCTACCAATTTAGAACCTAAGATCGAGGTTATAGGTTCGAGTCATCATGAGAGTAGCAGTGAAATCCTTTGATCCTCTTAAATTAAAATATAGGAAAAAAAAAACCTACCAATTATAATTTCTAATTCGATTTTTTAAAGACTTTATGCATGGACGTTGCTTAAGCATTTACGTGCATTATAAATAAAAGTGGTACGATTTATTGTTTTGTGTAAATTTATCGTTCATAGAAAATTATTAAATAACATGATCTTATCTACTAAATACTAATTTGAAGTTGCGCGAAAAGGAATTAGGACTGAACGAGTACTACAATGAGTGCTAATACGAAAAGTTAAAAAAAAGTCTTCAATTTAGAATGTAATACAACATTGAGCATTAACGTCCGAATTAGCATCATTGACAAGATCGACCAAATAGCGAAGGAGTAATTCACATCCATGAACTTGTAAATTGTTCATAGCATTTTGATTTTACAAGGAAATAATGTTAACCAAGTATAGAAGGAGGATGACTGCTCAAGGTGGTCAAAATGAGCAAGAACAAAACCTAAACCTTTAGTTTACCTTCTCCATTTATGTGGGTTCTGAGAACATTGACTTTGTTTGGGGAGTCCTCCAACGTCGTCGTTTGGCCAGAGCGCGCAAACGACTTCCCGAACAGTAAAACCCCAAATGTCCAGTCCAAGTAGTAGTATAAGAGAGACAAGAAGACAGAACCCAGCAGAAATACAAAACTCCTCAAACCAAAAATGGGACACTCCAAGAGTGATGATGATGATGATGTCACTACTGACTCCTCTGCCACAGAGTCTGACACTTCTGCCACCAAGACCGATTCCGGCATCGAACATGAAAACGACGACGTCTCATCTCCTTCCTCTGATTCATGCCCCTTTGTCGAAGGAGAGAAGGTCCTCGCTTATCACAACACTCACATTTACGACGCCAAGGTAACACTCGACCACTCAAATTTACATTTTAAGGGAATAGGGTAATTTGATTGCTGAGTAATTCTCACTGTGGGCTTTGCGTTTTTACTCTCCAAGGTGATCAAAACTCAATTTAAGAACGAATGGAGGTTTTTTATTCATTACCTTGTAAGTTTCATCTATCTGATTTCTCTCCATCAAACATGTCTTGTTTCATTTGCATGCCCCATACTTTTTGTGCCAGACCAAACAAAGCTCCATGCTTTTTTGTTTGTTTTGGGACTAGTATTTCAATTTGGTCTTTGAGGCATTTGATTCATTTGTGTAGTTGCATTGCTGTGGTGATATAGTTGTACATCTCTTGATTGTGTACTCTTCTGTGCTGCAGGGCTGGAACAAAAAGTGAGCTTCACTTTCTGCTTACCTATCCCACAAAATTTCCAACCTTTGATTTCATATTTCATGGTCGAGCTGGTGGTGGTTGTTGGAAGCATGCTCTTCTGCAATTAGTGTCCTTTTTATATTTCAGTTATCATTTTCTGTTTCGATTCAATTTTTCATCTTTGTTATGCATGGCATCATAGTTTCATTTTTGTTTCCTTTTGAAGATATGCATTTTATAGATGTTATTATGAGAGCATTACATCGTACTAGGGTATTTTAATCAGAGGGGGTTCGGATATATATCAGAGATGAAGACTTGTGCTTAAGCTGCTGACATTTATTTTCGTATAGTTACATCTCTCAGAATGTTCAATTTCATGTCACTTTTTGACCATCTCTCCCTCTTTTTTTTTTTTTTTCCCTTATCAGTTGGGATGAGTGGGTACGCCTGGACCGTTTATTGAAATATACTGAAGAGAATGTGGAGAAACAGAAGCTCGCCAGAATGAAAGACGGAACAGACAAGAATCCAAAGCTATCACGCACATCACAGACTAAACTAAAAAGTTATAATGGTTGGGTTTATGATCTTTAATCTTTCCTTTCTGTTGGTTTTATTTATCTGATGTAGTGGCGGAACACAATAGGATCTTTTTATTGTCTTCGGCTCAATCCTTTTAGTAAAAGATTGGGTCGAGTTTAATTTCAATTCAATTAAGAGAACTAACAGTAAGTAATTACTGAATTACAAAGTTTTTTTTCTTCCTTCATTAAGTTTTGAACGAAGAACAGAAATGGTTAGCCTAATAATGAAGAAACTCTCGCATGTGATCTAAATCCTACTATATTTTTGTAACCTTTACTGCCCTTTAAAGAGGTGGAAAGAAAGACCAAGTCATGACTTAACTTTTCTACCATGTGGATAGGAGTATATATAAAGTAACAACAGGGTCATTGAATTCCTTTCTATAGAAAAGAAGTATGATAGCGCACAGTACCTCGTGATCATAGCTTGGATATGTTTCTTGAGTTAGGCTTATAACAGATTACATTCTTATATACTGTCCTTGCCTTGCAATATCTATGTAAATCATATTCTATGTTCTTGCATTTGATATGAAATTATCTGCAGGGGCAAGAGGCAAGAAGAGAAAGAATGACTCTGTTGTTAAGGTATCCTCTGATTATGTTACCTAAAGCATCCTTAGCATGTGCATGAGCTTGCTGCTTCCAGATATCAGTTTGGTTACTATACCGATGTTTATTATGTTATTGAAAACCAACACAAATGATCTCTTGGTTTAGTCATAAAATTTCAAGTTACAGATTTTGAGCTTTTCTTTTCCTTTCTTTGTTTTGTTATTATCTGTTATTTATTTAATTTTTATATTAAAGGGTGCGATACGCTTGGAAGAACTTGTGATTCGAATGCCACATGCTTTAAGGAAACAACTAGTTGATGATTGTGAATCAGTTACTCATCTGGGCAAGGTAGATATGTTCCTTTCGATACAACATTTTAAACAATGACTTAAATTATCTTTCTGGAAGTGGCTTTGTATAATTTTATTTGGTTCTTCTTTTCTCTTAGTCAGTTATACTCTCCAAGTTTTCTATTTTTGTCACAACTAAAATTAAAAACCTGTATTCTTTTCCTATTCTGTTGGCGTAAAGAATATGTGATTGGTCAGAAGTCTTGAGCAGGAAGTGTCCATTAAAACTAAAATTGTTAGCTCCTGCCAGTTTGTCCAAGTGACTTTGATGAATTGTTTAATCATTAATTTAACTATCAAGTTTCTTGTGGACAATCATCATACCTCTCATGGTGAGATGAAAGACACTTGGCCATCTTTGTTGTCTGTCTTAGTTTTGCAGTACATACTACAAGTATTATACGGGATGAAAGAATAAGTTAGCTATATCATTTACCATGTAAATAACTTAAGCCATTTTAAAGACTGGAATGTAGTCTTTAGACTGCATTATGGAATCGCTAATGGCACTGGTTTTAAACTTCTAATTATTTTTATTTGTTTGGTTATGGTAATGTAGAGAGTAAATGTTGCATATGGAGTCCTACTAGGATGGATTAGTTGTTTTTGGGGCATATACTTGTTGAATGCTGGGTCTGGCATACTTCAGTTGTTATTATGTGCATAGCTTGTGATCTTAATTCTGATGCATCCTCCCATTGCATTGTAAATCTCCCAAAAAAAAAAAATGCCCAAATTATATCCCATATTCACTTGTTATGAATTTCCACATAATGATATCCCATATATTCAGGCCCATATCCATTCTTGCAGCTTGTTAAACTTCCCCGGACTCCAAATGTTGATGACATACTGAAGAAGTATCTAGAATACAGATCAAACAGCGATGATTTGTAAGTTTTCTTTCATGTTATTACTCTCTCTTTGCATCCTATATTTCCTTCCTTTTCTTTTCTTATTCTAAACTGGCACCAGTTTACGCCACGAATCCATTTATGTAAAATAACAACGAGGGAGAGTAAATTACTATGTTATTTTCCTCAAGTAGCTAAAAGGGACTACCAAACAACACTTCCATCTGACATCTAAGGTGATATCTTTTTATTATCTTGTACTAGTAGGTTTATTAACTCGGTCAAAGCAGGTTTAATTAGTAATATTGGTACTTGCAATAAACTGTTCACATAGTTATATAGAAGTCTATATGCCAATTTAAAAAAACAAATAAATTGTCTTAACCCTCAGAACTATACTGTATTGCAATTGAAGTCACCTATGTGAACAGTGTATAGAATCCAATTTGCATTTATGCAATTCATTTTTGGTTTAATGTTCTTCAAATTTACGCAAAAAATCAATCTTTTATTTGGACTATCTTAATGTGTATCTAGGAAAGCTCATTCAGTTGAAGAAATTCTGAAAGGACTATGTTGCTACTTTGACAAAGCATTGCCAGTTATGCTTCTTTACAAAAATGAGCGTCCGCAGTATGAGAAAGCAATTGCAGATAATGTCTCTCCTTCGTCTGTATACGGTGCTGAGCACCTATTACGCCTCTTTGGTATGAACATAGTTTGTAACTTATTAACTCCATTATTTGTTTTCATAAATTGTGTATTTTGAAATAATGCTGTAATTAAAAGATCTTTTTCACCGTATTCTTGGCTTGGTATTGATTTCATTTTTTTTTTCTCAGCTGCTGCTTCTTATTTACTAACAAACTACATGGATAATGGTTTTTATTTAAAAGAAGATTGCAATTATACCTTAGTGTTACTGGCATTCGTTGGTGAATTCCATGCGGATGCCACATGTTTTCTTGTATTCATCAATAACGATGCTGATGTTGCTTGGTTGCTTACTGGAGTTTTGGCAATTGAAGCTTTTCGTTACAATAAGCTTGTTATGTAATTTTCTGGGATTTGCAGTTAAACTGCCCGAGTTATTGGTTGAGGCTAACATTGAAGAGGAGACTTTGAAAGAGCTGCTGCAAAGATTGGCCGACTTTCTCAAGTACCGACTTCAACTTTCTTCTAAATAGATAGATATTGTTTCTTCACAGTTGCGGAGGTTCTAATAACCTCGTTAGTTCTGTTTCGACATCATTCTTACTCTCTGATATATGATGTCATGTAGGTTCCTACATAAGAACCAGAGTGCATTCTTCCTCTCTTCCTACCATGTACCAGAAGATACTGAAATCAGCACCAACAAACAAGATGACTAAGCAGGGACATATTTCGTACATAATACTGTAGAACTACAGCTGTTGTGTGATATCTTGGCACCGATTTGAACTTTTTCTGAGCTCCAAAAGCAGGTGACCGTTAATGTGCTTGTATTCACCGTATAATGTATTGCAATTCACTGCGCATGTAACATGTGTTTTCAACATATACCGTATGCCTTGTAAACCTTCTCTAGTAAAATATGACCGACGGTGGAGGTTGCACCTTTTGTTCTAGTTCTAAGTTGCAACAATCTTTGACTATCAGTTAAGATGGGAACAAAGTTGCAGACAATCAAGTTGTTATCAGAAGTTGGACGCAATGGTTTATGCAGCAATTGTTTTTTTTTTTTTAAAGCAGTTGCTTCAATTTTAAAGTGATCAACACAGCCTTCTAAGATGAGGCCCGACCGTAGCAAACTCCATTTCTGCAAGAAGTTGCTACTTGCCCTCGACTGGTTTTACTTGACTTGATGTCTCATGAGTTAAAACCTTGTCATACGACATATTGCATTGAATATTGAAAACGTATTTGGTGCGGCAGATGGGTGTACGTCAAAATCTACAATGGAACGTGACCATTTTTTCCTTTCCGAATCACCTTCGGCCTCCGTCAACTCAGTCGACCGTGTGAATGTCTATTAGTACAAATGCCTCTGTCTTTGATCATCTTTCTACTCTTAACATATCAATTCTGTTCAAACTTCAAAGTCCTTTTCTTTTGGTCGTGTGTCCTCTCTGTAAGTTCATTCCATGGATCCTCTGTTTCTCATTCTACTTCTCTTTCTGGCCATCACTTCTCCAACTTCATCTTCAACCTCCGACGCATTGAGTGAAGGCTCATCCCTCTCTGTAGAGAAACCAGAAGATGTTCTGATTTCACCTGCTGGTCTTTTCACTGCCGGCTTTCATCAAGTTGGCAACAACTCGTATTGCTTTGCCATTTGGTTCAATGAGCCATCATCATCGTCATCACCAGTCTCCTACCAGAACCGAACTATAGTCTGGATGGCAAATCGTGACCAACCAGTCAACGGGAAGCGCTCAAAGCTCTCCCTCCTCAAAACTGGTAATCTCATCTTAACTGATGCTGCTCAATCCCATGTTTGGACTACAACAACCACCTCAATCTCCCCTGCCCGTTTACGCCTCTACGACTCCGGTAATCTGGTTCTGCTTAATCTGAAGACGAAGGTTGTTCTATGGCAGAGCTTTGACTCCCCAACTGACACCCTTCTTCCACTCCAACCATTCACCAGAACCGCCATACTTGTCTCCTCCAGAAGCCAGAGCAACTTCTCCTCTGGCTTCTATAAGCTCTTCTTCGACAATGATAACCTTCTCCGGCTACTCTTTGACGGCCCTGAGATTTCTAGTGTCTACTGGCCCAACCCTGCATATGTGAGCTGGGATAATGCAAGGTCTACTTACAACAGCAGTAGAACTGCTGTGCTTGATTCCTTGGGCAGTTTTGCTTCTTCGGACAATCTGACTTTTCTTGCAGTTGATTATGGTGCAAAGTTGCAGAGAAGATTGACTATTGATTTTGATGGAAATGTTCGATTGTATAGCCGGAAAATGCCAGGAGAGAGTTGGGTGGTTTCATGGCAAGCCTTTTCAGACCCTTGTGTGATTCATGGAATTTGTGGAGCTAACAGCCTCTGCAGCTACGATCCCAGTTCTAGGAGGAAATGCTCTTGCCTTCCAGGATATCAGATGAAAAATCATACTGATTGGTCTTTGGGGTGTCAACCGGAGTTTCAATTCTCTTATGTAGAAGGTGAGTCTCGTTTTCTCCAACTTACGCAAGTTGAGTTCTATGGTTACGATTATAATGAGTACCAAAATTATAGCTATGGTGATTGTGAGAAAAGATGCTTGGAACTGGATAACTGCAAGGGCTTTCAGTACACGTTTGATTCTGGTGTTTATAAGTGTAATCCCAAGACGCAGTTGCGAAGTGGGCACAGGTGGAACACTCAAGGTTACTTCTATCTGAGACTGCCCAAGGCTCACCTCTTCTCTAACACAGACATAAAGCCCCCGAAGAACCTTGGTTTTAGTTGCACAGAAAAAGTTGTTGATCTCGAGAGGGAGTATGTTAAAGATCGAGTCAGTAAGCCGGTGAAATTCCTGCTCTGGTTTGCCTATGGAGTTGGGGGAGTTGAAATCATTTGTATCATTTTGGTTTGGGGTTTGTTGAGCAGTACATTCTCAAAATCAAATGAAGATATTCACGGCTACCTTCTTACTGCAACCGGGTTCAAAAGATTTAGCTACGCTGAGCTCAAGACTGCAACACGGGGTTTTAGTGATGAAATTGGGAGAGGAGCAGGAGGAGTTGTTTACAAAGGCGTATTGGCTGATCAGCGAGTGGCAGCGATTAAGCTGCTCAGTGAAGCTAATCAAGTAGAAGCAGAATTTCTAGCAGAAGCTAGTACTATTGGGAAGGTGAATCATATGAACTTGATAGAGATGTGGGGATATTGCTCAGAGGGAAAGCAGGCTTCTTGTTTATGAGTACATGGAGCATGGTTCCTTGGCACAAAATTTAGCTTCTAATGGGCTTGATTGGGAGAAGAGGTTTGACATTGCTGTCGGCACTGCAAAGGGTCTAGCTTATTTGCACGAAGAGTGCTTGGAGTGGGTTCTACATTGTGATGTAAAGCCTCAAAACATACTGTTGGACTCCAATTTTCAACCAAAGGTTGCAGATTTCGGGCTCTCCAAGATTCTTAACAGAGATGAGCTTAGGAATTCAACCTTTTCGAGGATACGAGGAACCAGAGGTTACATTGCTCCGGAGTGGGTGTATAATCTTCCCATCACATCCAAAGTGGATGTATACAGCTATGGAGTGGTTGTGTTGGAGATGGTGACCGGAAAGAACCCGACAATGGGTGTGGAAATCAGTGATGGTGAGCAGAGAAGACTAATTATGTGGGTGAGGGAGAAACTAAATGGAACTGAAATTGCATCCAGAATCGGAGAGATCATAGATCCCTCGTTTGATGAAGGCAACTATGATGTGGAAAAGATGGAAATTTTGTTAACAGTAGCTTTACATTGTGTGGAAGAAGACAAAGATTCAAGACCAACCATGAGTCAAGTCGTTGAGATGCTTCAACACCACGGCAAAGAATCTCAGTGGCAATGAGTTTGTTGCAGTTGACGAGTTTTTAGTAAAAACTTCTAATGAAAGTACTCTCTAGATAGTTCATATTGTAATTCCCCTAATTCTATTTCCTCCCTTGCATATATATGTTTTGATTTTGTAAATGCTTCATGCATGTTCACCTGTAATGTGATGTTAATTTGGATAGAAATAAATCTTCTGAAGAACAGAAGTAACATTTCTGAGCTGCATTCTGCAAGTATACTTTAGTCGCTAAAAAGCATGCTGGCCTAATCGTCATTCGTAGCGTACTGTATAATATGATGCGAAACTCCAATGTGTTCAAAAATATGTTTTGTGCCGGCCAGTCATGGTTTTTTCTATATTTGGAACAGTACAGGCACAGCTGACTTTCCAAGCAACTTGATGATAAATTTAGGGCTGGGGATTCTGGAAAAAGCAGGTTGGAAGTATCTGGTCGGCATCTACCACAAGTCCCACACAATAATTCATGTAAATAATGTAGTGCAAATCCGACGACTTCCAAGCATCAACCGCACGACTTGAAGATGTTAACATCCAACATTTTACAATAAAATTACTACTATATTTCACACGTAACATGATCTTATAACTAAATTTGACGGATTCTATAAAATACTTCAGACGTATTTAGTGTGTTAGTTGAATTGTATATGAGCATCAATATTTATAAAATACTTCAGACGTATTTAGTGCGGTAACTGAATTGTATATTTTGAAGGGAAAGTGGTCAAATTCTCCAAAAAATCACAAGGTGATATCAAGAAGTCATGACCATTGACCACGTTATGATATGGTCTATATTTAGAAGTGGCTGTTGCTGGTACGAATACTCTTGGATCATGGCTGCTCTGTTTCACATTCTTCTTCTTTTTCTTGCAATTTATTTCCAAATCTTGTCTTCAACGTCCGACACTCCGAATAAAGGCTCATCCCTATCTGTAGAGAAACCAGACGATGTTTTAACTTCACGGGATGGAGTTTTCACCGCCGGGTTTCACCAAGTCGGCAACAATTCATTTTGCTTTGCTATTTGGTTCAGTGAGCCATTTGACCACTACAAAAACAGAACCATAGTCTGGATGGCCAACCGTGGCCAACCAGTCAATGGCAAACACTCAAAGCTCTCCCTCCTCAAAACTGGTGATCTCATCTTAACCGACGCTGGTCAATCCATTGTTTGGTCCACAGCCACCACTTCAGTCTCACAGGCGAACTTAAGCCTCCACAATTCCGGCAATCTTGTTTTGCTAAACTCGGAGCATGTCATTCTATGGCAGAGCTTTGATCACCCTACTGATACTCTTCTTCCAGACCAACCACTCACCAGAAGCACAATCCTTGTCTCCATGAGAAGCCCGAGCAACTACTCCTCTGGCTTCTACAAGCTCTTCTTTGACAATGACAACCTTCTCCGGCTACTCTTCGACGGTCTTGAGATTTCAAGTGTGTATTGGTTTGAGCCATGGCAAACAAGCCGAACAGCCAGAAGGTCCAAAGACAACAACAGTAGAGTTGCCGTGATGGATTCCTTAGGCAAGTTTACTTCATCAGACAAATATACTTTGATCGCTTCCGATTATGGTGCAGCTTCGCAAAGAAGACTGACGGTTGATTGTGATGGAAATGTTCGGTTGCACAGCCGGGCCAAACCAGGAGACAGATGGGTTGTGACAGGGCAGATCATGGAAAATGCTTGTATGATTCATGGGGTTTGTGGTCCAAATAGTGTGTGTGACTATGAGCCTAGTACTGGAAGAAAATGTTATTGCATTCCTGGTTACAAAATGGCAAACTATACTGATTGGTATTATGGTTGTGAACCTGAGTTCAATTACACTTGCGGCAGAGGTGAGTCCAGTTTCTTCAAGCTTTCGAGGCTCGACTTTTACGAGTATGATTACGGATACTTCCCCAACTACACATTCATGCAGTGTGAGGATCTTTGTTTGCAGCTGTGTAACTGCAAGGGTTTCCAATACTCTCCCCGCAGTAGAATATATGGCTGTTATCTGAAAACGGTGTTGCTCAATGGATACAGGTCTCCTAGCTCTTCTAAAGACATATATTTGAGAGTGCCAAAGATCCATATGTCATCTTATGGATTGCCACAAGAAGAGTATAGGTTGCGTTGCTTAGAGAAGGTGGTTGAGCTAGATAGGAGCTATGAGAAGAGCCATGTAACTGGTCTAGAGAAATTTTTGCTGTGGTTTGCCTGTGGAGTTGGAGGGTTTGAGATCATTTGTATACTTTTGGTTTTGGGTTTAATAACTCAAAATCAGAGAGATTCCAATGAGGATAAGTACGGCTACCTTCTTGCTGCAACTGGATTCAAGAGGTTTAGCTACTCTGAGCTTAAGAAGGCGACGCAGAGTTTTAGTGAAGAAATTGGAAGAGGAGCAGGAGGTGTTGTTTACAAAGCTGTGTTGGCTGATCATCGAGTTGCAGCAATCAAGAGGCTTAATGAAACCAACCAAGGAGAAGGTGAGTTTTCAGCAGAAGTCAACACTATTGGGAGGCTGAACCATATGCATTTGATTGAGATGTGGGGATATTGCTCGGAGGGGAAGCGCAGGCTTCTTGTTTATGAGTACATGGAGCATGGTTCCTTGGCACAAAAGTTAGCTTCCAATGTCCTTGATTGGGAAAAGAGGTTTGAGATTGCTCTAGGCACTGCAAAGGGTCTTGCTTATTTGCATGAAGAATGTTTGGAGTGGGTTTTACATTGTGATGTTAAGCCTCAAAACATACTCTTGGACTCCAATTATCAACCAAAGGTTGCAGATTTTGGCCTATCCAAGCTCCTCAACAAAGATGACCTTAAGAATTGGAGCTTTTCGAGGATACGAGGAACTAGAGGATACATTGCTCCGGAGTGGGTTTACAATTTGCCTATCACATCCAAAGTGGATGTGTACAGCTATGGGGTTGTGGTGTTGGAGATGGTGACCGGAAAGAACCCGATTAAGCCGGATGTGGATGCCATTGATGGTGAGCAGAGAAGGCTGATCATGTGGGTGAGGGAGAAATTACATGATGGAACTTCTGCTAGTGAAATTGAAGCTCGGATAGGAGACGTCATAGACCCTTCGTTTGAAGGTAAATATGATGTAAAAAAGACAGGGATTCTGTTGGGAGTGGCTTTACATTGCGTAGAGGAAGACAGAGACGCGAGACCAACTATGAACCAAGTCGTTGAGATGCTTGTGCTGCTTGACAAAGACCAAGAGCATTAGCGCAAGATAGTGACTGGATGCTTTGCTGTGTCATGATGTATTTAACAATCTATCATACAAAAATAAAGTTTTTTGTTGTTGTAAATATTAATGTGGCTATTCATGTAATAGTTATTAGTGTTGCATGATATACATCAATTAAGATTAATTGGTGATTGATTGAATATTAGGGCTGGCAAATCCTCCCGAGACGAACCAGCCAACCGAGTACCAACCGAACCAAAAATGTTGGTTACCGAAAATGTCGGCTACTGAAGTATTGGTACGGTAGTGCCGAACCGAGAGGAACATATTGGTACGGTACTGGTACTGATTTGAAGATAAATACGGTATACCATACCGTACCGTACCGTATATTATATATATTATTTATATAATTAAATATATTTTATATCTATAGATCTAAACCATTGATTATTAATAGTTTTATTTCATATTAAATTATAACCGTTGATTAGACTCAAACTCTCCAAACCCTGAAGGGGTAATACGACTACTAGTCTACTACCCACCACTCCACCCAGAGACCAGAGTCCCAGACTGCTCAGCCACTCTTTCCCTCAGCCCCTCGAGGCCTCGAAGGCTTGAGGCTCGAACCGAGCCCTTTCTCTCAGACTCAATCACTCAAACCCTCTCCGCCTCTCGATTCTATTCAAACCCAGAACTCTTCGATTTCATTCGAGGCCTCGAAGGCTTGAAGTTCGATTCGATTCAAAGCTTCAAACCCAGAAAATCTGGTATCTAATAAGAGATTCATGGCCTACGGCCGAAGTTCGATTCGATTCTAACCCAGAACTCTTCGCCTCTCGATTCGATTCAAATCTTCAAACCTAGAAATCTCGTATCAATTCATTCGATTCATGGCCTACGGCCGGTGAGTTTTCTCTCTCGTATCAATTTTTGGTAGATTTGAGTTTTCTCTTTGGTTAATCTTTGGATTCTAGATTGAGTAATCTCTAAAATTGTAATGGTTTTACTTTTTTGCATCTTGCTGCAGTTAATCACTTAATCTCAAGTGGAATCAGTCTCTTTGAAGTGGAATCTTGATTTTTTACTTGTATATGTGAGTTCTAAACCTGTGAGTTGGGACTCTTTCTTAGTTTCTTAGTTTCTTTACCAATTTATTCTGGGTTTCATGGTTTCATGAACTGTGAATTGATGAGATGAACTGTGAATTGATGAGATGAATTATTGAACTGTGAATTGATGAGATGAACTGCGAATTATTGAATTATAATTTGTATGAACTATGAAGTGATGAATGATTGATGAGATGAACTGAACTGATGAACTGAAGTTATGTATGACAGTTTTTTTGCTTATGGTTGGGCCTTTGTTTGGAAATTGCTGACAGGTTTGAGCCTTTACAATTTCAGTTGGGCCATAGCTGAAAGCTGGCCCAATCTTAAACTCGGTTGGAGGCCCAACCAACCGATATCGAGAAGTTGGTATACCGACTTTTGTGGCCGGTAATGGTAGCCTATTTTGTGTACCAAGAGTGTCTGGTACGGTAGATGGTATTGGTCTTGAATGTCCGGTACCGAACCGAACCCACCCCTATTGAATATAATTAGCAATTGATTGATTTGTAATCATATGAGTTTTTGGTGTAACCGTTAAATAGTTACCTTTTGTTTATATATAAACCTCATGGTGAGATAAATAAAAACACACTTCATTTTCTGAGTCCAAACTCTCTCTCTAAATTCTTTTACTTTTGTTTTACAACATTTTTTAATTTTTTTATAAAAAGAAATGAAGATATTTTCGTGATGGTTGTCGATTATTTTGAATAGAAATTGATATTATTAGAATCGATAGACAAAAGTTAGAGTATACACACTTACACATGAATTTTGGCAAGAAAATTAAAAAAAAAAAAAAAACTTATCTAATCAAATGCAGATCATTCAGATCGAAGATACACTCACAATTAAACAAGCGTAAACGAACAAGGACAACCTTGCCTCCTAAGGAAAAGAAATCCTTCGACTAGCCTTTACCTACCAATCACAGAATTATAGTACAAGAAAGAAAACTAGAAACATTTCAGAGAGCTTATAGAAGCCCTCCTGTTAGAGAGGAAAGATCCCACATTGGAAAAGTGACAAATAAAATATAACTTATAAGTGGGTGGATCACACCCAATTGTACCGAGGCCTTTTGTGATTAAAACCCAACGCCTAACAGGTGGTTAAGTTAGGACAGTATCGGTACAATAGTGGGCCACGGGCTACGCCTGTCGCTGTTTAACATGGTATCAGAGCGAGTCCCTCTACAATTACGTCTCCAATTATCATAGGCCCGAATTTGGGTTCCTTATATTGCTATTGGAAAATTCCGATTGGATTGTTACCAAGTGTCCGATGTGGGCCTTGGATTGTTATATTGGCCAAGTCTCCAATATGAGATTTGTGTCCCAATTTCCAATGTGGGAGATTTGTGTCCCAATTTCCAATGTGCGAATTAGATTGTTAATTAATTTCACGTGCAGACCTAGAGTTAGGTTGCACGTGAGGGGGCGTGTTGGAGAGAAAAGATCTCACATTGGAAAAGTGACAAATAAAATATAACTTATAAGTGGGTGGATCACATCCAAATGTACCGAGGCCTTTTGTGATTAAAACCTAACACCTAATGGGTGGTTAAGTTGGGACAGTATAAGTACAATGGTGGGCCACGGGCCACGCTTGTCGCTGTTTAACACCTCCCTACTAGTCGATTGAAAACAAAGAATGCATAATAGGGTACTATAAGAGCATCTCCAATGGAGTATTCAAATGAAGTGTGTCAAAATTGAATTTGAAGGATGACTTGGCAATGTTATTTTTGTTCAATTTCTTCTCCAATAGATGTGTCAAATAATATCAATATTTTATTTATAAAAAAAAATTATTTTATCTACAAATAATTGACTTTTTAATCTCTTTCTTATCTCCTACTTCTTTTCGACTTCTTCTCCTTCTTGTTCTTCATCTCATTCACTACTTCTCCTTCTTAATTTCTTATTTATCCTCTTCTTTTGGGTTTTGTTTTTGTCTCTTTTTTTTCTTCATTTGTATTCTTCAGTGTAGGATGCTAGCTATATTGACGAGGGGAGGTGGACTGGGAAGTACGTTGGGTGCAATGTGCCTTATGTTTGTGTGTATAAGGATATTCATGTCCCTACTGAGAGTGCTGTGGAGGGTTAAGATATCTGAGGTTTTGTTTGAGTTTTTTTTATGCTTAAGTTCTTAAGAAAATGGTGGTGTTTGTTGTGATTGACATTGTTGTTGATGGTGTACGTGGAACTGTAAATTTGAATATATTCATGTTTGTTTGCCAAATTAGGAATATGCCGTTTTTTTCTACCACGAGAAACATCATGCCCAGAAAGATTATTGCTTCTGGGGGGTGAATTGATGGGCGGCGATCGGTGGGTCTTGACCGGCGATGAAACATGCCCATTGGATGGTGGTGAGAGCTAGAGTCGATGGGGAGATGACGCTAGAGAAGAGGTGCAACGCTGAGGTTATAGATGAAGAAGAAGGAGCTGTGAGAGAAGAGATGGGAAAGCCAATCTCTAGAGAGAAGAGATCTGGGTATGAATCTGAAAGTTTCAGTGTGGGCAGGAAGAACGAGAGAGAAAGAGAGAGAGAGAAGAGACAAGGAAAGAGGGAGAAGGAGAAAGAAATAATAAAATAATAAAAGACAGATGAGTTTGGTATTGTCAAATTTGACAGCCCAAGTGAAGAGGTCATTTCCACATCAGATTTGGCATATGGGATGGAGTGATCTCATATGTCTTTTATTATTGTTTAAAGCCTCCACGTGGATTTGACTACTCCATTGGAGATGGTCTAAGAAAAGTTGTTTTTTACTACGCGCAATTTACGGCGCACATTGATGCATGCCGTAAAAGATATGCTTTTACAGCGCACATTTGACGCATGCTGTAAAAGTTATATCAATTATAGCACACCTTTGATGCATGCTGTAAAAGTGATATGTATTTAGTCTTTTATGACACACATTTAATCCACGCCATAAATATTACAACACATTTACAGCGTACTTTTATTGCACGGTGTAAAAGTAATGTGTATTTAGTTTTTTTAGGGCACACATTTAATGCATGTTGTAAATATTACAATACACTTACAGAGCACTTTTATTGCACGCCGTAAAAGTAATGTGTATTTAGTTTTTTACGGCACACGGGCCTTAAATGATAGGGTTTTTTTTTTAATTTAGGGTTTAGAGATTTTTTTTCTCACTTACCCCATTAAGTTTTTTTAGTTCCCCCTTACCCATAAAGACTCTAATAAGGTCTTCCTTGATACCCAATTAAGTTTTATTTTTATTTTTTAAGACTATTTTACCCTCACCCTTTTGTTAGAGAGAGAAAATGGAAGAGAGAAAAGCCATAGGAGACTTCGCCTGAGTCCCGTCACCGGCCACCCCCCACTTGACTTCTCTGAAAACCTCGTCGGATGTTCCTAAAGAGGTCGTCGGAGATCTCATAGGTCGCCGGAAAAGTTTATTGCCCCTAAATAGACCTTTATTGGGGGTAATAGAGGTTTATTGAAGGGCAATAGAGGTTTATGAAACCTCACCGGAAGTTCCCAAAGAGGTTGTCGGAGATCTTATATCGGACCAGAGAGGTTTGTTACCCCCAATAGACCTGTATTGCCCCCCAATAAATATTTCGGTCGCCGGAATGAGAACTAATCTCCCTATAATTAGACAAATAAAACTTTGATTAAGGAAAAAAAAAAGGAGATTACATCAATTCAAAACATTTATTACCCCCTGAATAGACCTTTAACAGACATCTATTCCCCCCAATAACCCTGTATTACGAGATAATAATTTTTTTTCCTTTCCTTCTGGGCTTCTGTCCGCAGTTTACCAAAAAAAAAAGAAATTGATTTGGGCACCCACGTCATTTCCCTTAGCTCCGCGTCACTCCAAATCTGAAATCCTAACCTGAGCTCCAGTCACCGCCGCGACAGTCGATCACTCTCCCCTCCCATATCCGCTCTCTCTACTGTCTTCAAATTAGGGGTGGGCTCGCGAAACCGGAAACCAAAAACCGAAAAAAACCTCATCGAAACCCGAACCGAAGTCGAACAAAACCACACCGAAAAAAAACCGAACTGAACCGATTATGTTCGGTTCGGTTTTTGGTTTCGGCCCGGTGAAAACCGAACCGAACCGAAAACCGAAACACTGTTCACATTTGACAAAACGACGTCATTTTGTTTTCCTTTTGGTCTGAACCCTAAAGTAGCCGCAATATAAATAGTTCTCACTCGGCCTTTCGCAACATTTCATTTTAGGTTTCTTCTTTCGCCTCTTTCTTCTCTACCGCTCTAGTCATTAAGGCTCTCTAAGTCTCAAGGAGCTGAATCGCACCGCAAGAACATCAAGCACAGCCTCATCGATATGGCCAAGATCATGAAGCAGATCGATAGCCAAGGATCTGAGCGGGACTGTGAAGGAGAAACTCTCAGTTGTGTGCACACTCGCTTTATTTGGGTTACTTATAATGTATTGTTGAACATGAAATGAATTGCTTTTGGGAATTTTAGAAATATGGAGCTTGCTCAGTTACTCTTTGTTTTGACTTTTTCTTTGAATTACATTCACAATCGTTCATCATACGGCCCTCATATTATGCATATTCATCTCAGGCTCAACTTAATGGAACGGTTCATTATGACTAGCCCTTATTAACATTATTTTGTTTTCTCAACAGGATTGAGATCCTTTGCCATGATATCAATGTCCATATTCCCCATCATATATCTCCAAGGATTCCAGCTATAACTTAGGGGGGCAACATGAACTTCCGTTTGGTTCATATGTTCCACACGAGAATGTTAATTATCCTTATAATTTGCCTATTCCAAGCTTCAACATGACCTGTTCAGAGGTTCATGATGCACTTGTTCTTTGTTTTATTTCCTCACATATCAAACAGATAAGTACACTTGTGCACCCATAACAGGTCTTGTTTTGGTTCCCATCCTTGCTAATATTAATTTATGCAATTTTTAGCTAAACTCTTTGCAGTTTTGCTAGTATATATGTATCTGTTTTTGATTGATTTGTTATTGGTTTAGGATTTCGTTATAGTGATTACTGATTATTAATTTCTGTTTGCAGGTGAGATTGGGGAAGAATGGTGTGGTGGATGGTTTGGAATTGGGTGCTTAGACTTTGCAAAGGAAGTTTTTGAGGTAATGTTTCCCTCTAATTATTTGTGTTATGGGTTTTTAAGAAGCAATTTTGTACGAAGCTCTTATAGCCCTTAAAGCATGTCAGTATCAACTTCTTTTTTGTCTAATGTATTTGTGCTGAAGCATTTTCGTCTCACTTTGCAGGCAACAAGAACCAATTATCAAAACTTTCCAGCTATTTAGAGGATATAGTTCTAGACAATGTTTTTAACTTTTTCTTTCCATATCAAAATGGCTCCAATGGCCTTGATTTTTTTTCCATATTGAGAAGGCTCCAATGGCCATATTAAGAAGGCTCCAATGGCCTTGATTTCTAATTTCTTAGTTTTCAGTGTAATTTTTGTAAGTATATTGGTCAGCAAGGAGCCTAAAAGGCTAGTTAAAATAGAAAAAGAATCATCAAACATGCCTTCAAAAAAAAAAAAAAATTTGTATAAAATAATTTTGATTTAAGAAAAAAAATCGAACTGGACAGAACTGACAGGTCCTGTTCGGTTTTCGGTGTTGAAGTTTGAAAAATGTAAAACAGAACCGAAGTTCTAGTTCGGTTCGGTTCTCGGTTTTGGCCTAAAAACGAACCGAATCAAACCGAACCCTACTTCAAATGGCTTTGAGACGTTAAGCTGACATAATCGATTCCTTCTTTTTTAACAGTTTTGAGGCGGACGAAACCGATGGAAGAGAGGCTACTCGAATCGTCCGTTTTTCAAAGGAGACAGAGGTCAGTACATCACCAGAGACTCTCACATCTGGTCAGTCCTGGATGCCAATCTCGACTTCTGGCAAGGCGTCCCCGGAAGCTTCACCAACCAAACCGGTTACCACCGTCCAACGCCTCCATTTAGTCAGAACAATCACTTCCGTCAGCCTCCTCGTCCGATCACAACCAACAGTACCGGCCTCACCAGCAAGAGAGAGAGAGAGAGAGAGGATCAGAGAGAGATGAGAGAGAGTGCATATCATGGAGAGAGAGATACAGAGGGCAGATGTAATTAATTAATTAAGTCAAGGGCAAAATTGTCATTTTTCTTTAAACAGAGTAAGTGGGGATAAAATTATCCCCAATAAGTGGAATAATTTTGGCCAATTTTTGTGCTTTGGATTAAGAGCAACTCCAACAGCTCTTTTATAATTTTTGAATTAGAGGGAAGCAAAAGTAAAAGTTTTAGCCTCTTTTTCTTCTCCAACTCCAACATATTCCTTATTTTACAGCAATCTTTAAAACCTTCATAATTCTTCCTGAAAATTCTGGAGATTGCTGTAAATTTAGGGAATTTCGTTTTCTCTTTCCTCAGAGCAACTCCAACAGCTTCTCTATAATTTTTGTATTATAAGGAAGCAAAAGTCAAAGCTTTAGCTTCTTTTTCTTCTCCAACTCCAACAGATTCCCTATTTTACAGCAATCTCCATAATTTTTTCTTAAAATTTTAGAGATTGCTGTAAATTTAGGGAATTTGGTTTTCTCTTTTCTCACTATCTCTAAATTGAGGATAGTTATAGGGAATATGTTGGAGCAAAACAAACTTATTTATCCCTAAAATAGAGAAAAATCAAAATATGGGGAAGCTGTTGGAGTTGCTCTCACTTTCCTTAAAATAGGGATAGTTATAGGGAATCTGTTGTAGCAAAAGAGGCTCAATTTTCTCTAAAATAGAGAAAAATTAAAATATCGAGAAACTATTGGAGCTGCTCTAAGGACTCTAAATGATATACAACTTTTTCAATATCTATTTCATTTTTACACTTACCGTTCCTTTTTGTTTTGGCAAAATCTTGAATTTCCCGCTCCTAGTTACAGTCCAAGTTTTTTTCTTTTTGACGTTGTCAATGGGAACCCAAAGGCTTCCTAAGCCCAAGATAAACACCTTCAGCGCATGTGAAATACTCCAACTGTGCATTGCAGCACAATGCCTGACCACTTTGACAGCTTCGGGGTTTGAACCTAGATTAGGGAGCACACCCAACTAGACAAGAACCATTATACCACTTGCAGTGGTTACAGTCCAAGTTCATGGCTTGGATAAAACCCCAAGCTTTGCTACTTCAGAGCAAGAAGAAAAAGGAGCCGACTCGAACCATAATTATGTGCAATCTAATTATCGCTTTGATTGCCTTGTCATTGGTCGCCACTTAAGTCTATTGGTTCAGAAGGTGATCGAAATTACTGTTCAATCGTTACCTTCAATTTCTCCATAATTCATTGAGATTGATAATTTCAGCTATTGAAAATTGGTTGTGGTTACTAATTTAGGTCATTGGGTCTGACTTTTCTGCTGCAGAGGTAATTAGCCTTTCTTGTTGCGATAGTTGTGAGTAAATTTGTGCGGTTTGACTGAGTTTATTGATTTGTGTTCCCCAAAAAATGGATGCGTTTTCGAAGAAGGGATGATCTTTCTGGTTATGTTGTAAGTCTCGTGCCGCATTTGATCTTTATACTTGCAGTTTTTGTGTTATATTGTGTGAAATTGCAACTTAGGCCACTAGATTTAAGATGTTGTGGCTTCATTTCTTATGAATATCAATGCTTGTCTTTTGATTTTCAGTTCTAGATGAGTATTGTAGGATTGTTTGTAAAAAAAATTTGTTGTATTTGGAATTTTGGAATACATGGTAACTAAGCTATTATTAGTATTGAACTCAGTGAATGTAATAACAAGCAAGTTTTGGATGCCATTTCAACGTTGTTGAAATATGCATGCTGCAATGCAATGTTGTTCTTACAACAGCTCCTTCATATTCAGTTATACCCTTATAAGAACGGATAGAGTTCAATTCTTTGATTTGAAGTTTATGTTCGTAATTAAAAAAGTTGGGATTCTAAGTTTAAGATTGCTAGATTTTTTGTTTTCAATGTTTCTTTTTGTTTTCTCCTGAAATTTCTATTTTGATTTTTCAGGCTCTTTCGGATCAAATTGTTTTTAGATAACATATTGTTGAATTTAAGAGCAGAATGTTAGCTCTTTTTTTCAATGGACTTGGGACTTAGATCTTGTAAATATAGTTCATGTTACTAGAACAATGGTACATGAACTCTGGTTGTATTTAGATCCTTAGGCAAGCTTAGGGAATGATACTAGAACAATGGTACTTAGGCAAGTTTCCTTCAGATCCTTAGGCAAGCTCAGGCATACAAGAACAATGGTACATAACCTGCTCATAATGATCTGATCAATTTTAGTTCCAGTTTATGAATTTTTTAGTTCGTATTCCGCTGTTTGGTTCTAGCTTTTGTTCACTTCTTGCCTTTGTGCTTGATTGTTGCTTGACCTGGCTGACTTGTGTTAACATTTTTCATGTAAAACTAGTTGACTTGAAAACATATTAAACTTGAAATAGCTAGCTGGCCTTAAACTTTAATCAGAACCCCCTCTGATTAAAGTTTAATCAGAGGGGGTTCAGATATATATCAGAGATGAAGACTTATGCTTAAGCTGCTGAAATTTATTTTCGTATAGTTACATCTCTCAAAATGTTTGATTTCATGTCACTTTTTGACTATCTTTCCCTCTTTTTTTTTTTCCCTCATCAATTGGGATGAGTGGGTACGCCTGGACCGTTTATTGAAATATACTTCTGTATTGGAAGTCTATATGCCAATTTTAAAAAACAAATAAATTGTCTTAACCCACAGAACTGTACTGTATTGCAATTGAAGTCACCTATGTGAACAGTTTATAGAATCCAATTTGCATTTATGCAATTCATTTTTGGTTTAATGTTCTTCAAATTTATGCAAAAAAATCAATCTTTTATTTGGACTATCTTAATGTGTATCTAGGAAAGCTCATTCAGTTGAAGAAATTCTGAAAGGACTCTGTTGCTACTTTGACAAAGCATTGCCAGTTATCCTTCTTTACAAATATGATCGTCCGCAGTTTAAGAAAGCAATTGCAGATAATGTCTCTCCTTCATCTGTATACAGTGCTGAGCATCTATTACGCCTCTTTGGTATGAACATAGTTTATAACTTATTAACTCCATTATTTTGTCTTCATAAATTGTGTATTTTGAAATAATGCTGTAATTCAAAGATCTTTTTCACTGTATTTTTGGCTTGGTATTGATTTTTTTTTTCCTCAGCTGGTTCTTTTTTACTAACAAACTACATGAATATGTTGGTGTGACTCATACTTACCTTATTTACGTAGATATTCTGTAATATTCCATGATCTGTAATATTCTGTAATATCTGTAGTATTATTAGGTTTACTACTTTCCTTAGGAGTAATACTTGTCCTATTAGGCGCAATTGTAATTTGTATATAATTCTTTCTTGTAAGGTAAATGAGATATCTGAATTATTCAGTCAAAATTATCTCTTGTTTTTCGTTATATTTGACTTGGTATCAGAGCGGAGATCCGATCCTGGACTCTGACTCATTGTTCTTTGATCCTGGACCCTTGTTCTTTGATCCTTGACCCTTGTTCTTTGTGCTTGGATTTGTTCCTTGTCCTTTGATCCTTTCTTCACCGTTGCCTTCTTATATTTCCAAGTAGTTTGTTGTTTTTTTCCTTCTGCTGCGTATTCACCATGGTGAAAGATCAATACGTTTCTCCCAGGTTTTCCACAAATCTGATTTGTAACTACTGCAAGAATCCAGGCCACATCAAAGCAAATTGTTACAGGTTGGTTGGTTTTCCAGCAGGCTACTTTGATAGGTGCCGACGTCAGAACAACAAACCCAAGGGAAAGGCTGTTGTTCATCTTGTTCAAGACCAAGATTACTATGCGGTGACAAAACCAGATCACACCAACTTTGCTGGTAAGGATACCGCATCTGTAAGTCGCAGTGGTAATGGTAAGGTTGGAGTTGCTTTAAAAATTTCTAGCTTTACTGGTGGCAATACTTGGATAATTGATTCTGGAGCATCTGACCATATGACCTATGATCGTAGTTTCTTTCTTTTTCTCAATCCACCCTCTATTTCCTCTGTTGTCAATGCCAATGGTGATTCTTTTCCTGTTTTAGGAATAGGGTCTGTTCGTCTCACCCCTTCTTTGACACTACATGATGTTCTTTATGTCCCTGATCTCTCTCATCATCTTATATCTGTGCCTCAGCTTAATACTCAATCTCGATGTTCTGTAACATTTTTTCCGTTGTATGTGATTTTTCAGGACCTCCTCACCAGGGAAATAATTGGCAGGGGTTATCTGAGGGGTCGACTATTTCATCTGGATTGCATGTTCGTCGGAATGAAGCCGGAGAAGGCAGTCCAAGCAGCTTTGATTTCGACTGGGGTTACTAATCAAGTTGAAGAATTATGGCTATGGCATCGGAGATTGGGGCATCCTTCTTTTAGTGTCATGAAGAAATCTATGCCATCCTTGTTTATGGGCATTGATGAGTCTAAGTTGCATTGTGAGTCATGTGTCTTAGCTAAAAGTCATCGTACTAGTTATCCTTTAAGTACTACTAGGAGTTCCTTTTCTTTTGAGCTTATTCATTCTGATGTCTGGGGACCTTCCTATGAGTCAACCTTGTCTGGAAAACATTGGTTTGTTTTGTTTATTGATGATTATACTCGTCTTACTTGGGTCGCTTTATTGAAACACAAATATGAAGTCTTCTCTGCTTTCCAAGAATTTTTTGCTCTTGTTCAAAATCAATTTGGAGCCAATATTAAAGTCTTTCGTTCTGATAATTGGGGGGGGGGGGGGGGGGAGAGTTTTTCAATTCTCAGTTTCACCAATTCTTTCATTCTCATGGGATCATTCATCAAACTACTTGTCCTCAAACCCCTGAACAAAATGGGGTGTCAGAAAGAAAGAATAGTCATGTTCTTGACATAGGTCGGTCTCTTCTATTTAGTGCTCATATGCCTAAGTATCTTTGGGGAGACGCAATTCTCACTGCTTGTCATCTCATCAATAGGCTACCTTCCTCTATTCTCAATGGTCAAACCCCCTATGCTGCCCTTTCAAATCATGTGGCTGTCCCTTCGTTTTCTAATCTCCCTGCTCGTGTCTTTGGGTGTGTTGTGTTTGTCCATGTTCCTAAGAATCAAAGGTCCAAACTCGATGCCAAGGCATTAAAGTGTGTTTTTGTGGGCTATGGTATTAATCAGAAGGGCTACAAGTGTTTTCATCCTCCTACACATAAAATTTTTATTACCATGGACATCACCTTTTATGAGGATGCATGTTATTTTTCTCCCATCAATCCTTCACTTCAGGGGGAGAAACACACTTTTTTGGAAGAGAAGTCTTGTGGGATTAAAATTCAGCCCATTGAAGCCAATGACACTCCTGTAGAAACAGAAAAGGCAATTGCCGAACAGAGCATTGCGATTTCTGAAATAGAAAAGGCAATTGCTGAATCGTCTACCATTCACCATGCAACTGCCGAATAGAGCATTGCGAGTTCTGAAACAGAAAAGGCAATTGCTGAATCGTCTACCCTTCGCCATGCAACTGCCGAACAGAGCATTGCGAGTTCCATAACAGAAGAGACAAGTGACGAATCGTCTACCCTCCAAGAAGGCCAAGCTCTTCCACCCCTCTTAGATACAGATAACCTTTGTCAACCAATCCCTGAGGAGCGTCCCAATCTTGAGGTTAGTGGTGTTTCTTCTAACTCTGATATTGGTGATAGTGTGTATGTTTTGCCTCCTAGGTCCACCCGTGGTAAACCACCTCGTCAATATGAACCAAGTTTAGATGTTAAGTCTAAGTATGCCATAGCTAACTTTGTATCCACCCACCGATTATCCAAATCCCATGCTTCTTTTGTGAATCAAATAGCCTTTGTATGTGTTCCTAGTAGTTTGTTGCCTTTTGTGAATCAAGTTTAGATGAATGAAGAGATGGAGGCATTGGAGAAGAATAATACTTGGGAGTTGGTGCCACCTCCACAAGGAAAGAGAGTTGTTGGATGTAGATGGGTGTACACTATCAAACACAATGCAGATGGTTCAGTGAACAGGTATAAAACAAGACTTGTTGCAAAGGGATATACTTAAACATATGGTGTGGATTATGAGGAGACCTTTGCTCCAGTAGCAAAGATTAATACTAGAGCAACGATTAATACTGTTCGAGTGTTGATGTCTCTAGCAGCTAATCTAGATTGGCCTTTGCAATAGTTTGATGTGAAGAATGTCTTTTTACTTGGAGAGCTATCTGAAGAAGTCTATATGGATCTACCAGCAGCATATGAGGCAAACACAGGAGGTAGATTTGTGTGTAAGTTAAATAAGTCCTTGTATGGACTCAAACAATCACCACGAGCTTGGTTTGGAAGATTCTCTCAAGCTATGTATCGTTTTGGGTACAAGTAGAGCAACTTTGACCATACATTATTTCTGAAACGCTGTGAAGGTAAATTAACTGCCTTGATTATTTATGTTGATGATATGATAATTACTGGTGATAATTCAGAGGAGGTTGAAAGATTAAAAGATCTGCTTGCATCAGAGTTTGAGATGAAAGATCTTAGGTCTCTTAAATATTTTTTCGGGATTGAGGTCGCCAGGGGGAGTTCAGGAATTTTCTTGTGCCAAAGAAAATATGTGCTTGATTTGTTGACAGAGACAGGAATGCTAGGATGTAGACCTGCTGATATTCCTATTGAGCAGAATCATAAACTGGCTGAGTACCCTAATCAAACTCCTACAGAGAAGGCTCGCTATTAGAGGTTAGTTGGCAGATTAATCTATCTCTCACATACTCGGCTAGACATTGCATATGCAGTTAGTGTTGTGAGTCAATTCATGCATAATCCAAGTGAAACTCATATGGAAGCTGTGATCCGTATTATGAGGTATTTAAAGTCTGCACCTGGAAAAGGCTTGATGTTTTCAAAGCATAATCATCTTGATATTAGTGGTTATACAGATGCAGACCGGGCAGGTTGTGTTATGGATAGAAAATCTACTTCTGGTTACTTCACTTTTGTAGGTGGTAATCTTGTTACTTGGAGAAGTAAGAAACAAAAGGTTGTGGCTAGATCAAGTGCTGAAGCAGAGTATAGAGGTATGGCTCATGGAGTTTGTGAATTACTTTGGTTGAGAAATTTACTTCGTGATTTGGAATTTAAACCCAAACGAGCCATGGATTGTATTGTGATAATAAGGCAGCGGTGGATATTGCTCACAACCCAGTTCAACATGACAGAACTAAGCATGTTGAGGTTGACAGACATTTCATTAAAGAGAAGCTCGATGCTAAGCTTATCTCTTTTTCTTTTGTCCACTCAGAAGAACAGTTAGCTGATGTTCTCACGAAGGCAGTATCGAGTAAAGCATTTCATGACTCACTTGACAAGTTGGGCATTCGTGATTTGTATGCGCCAACTTGAGGGGGAGTGTTGGTGTGAGTCATACTTACCTTATTTACGTAGATATTCTGTAATATTCCATGATCTGTAATATCTGTAGTATTATTAGGTTTACTACTTGCCTTAGGAGTAATACTTGTCTTATTAGGAGCAATTGTAATTTGCATATAATTCTTTCTTGTAAGGTGAATGAGATATCTGAGTTATTCAGTCAAAATTATCTCTTGTTTTTCGTTATATTTGACTGAATAATGGTTTTTATTTAAAAGAAGATTGCAGTTATACCTTAGTGTTACTGGCATTCGTTGGTGAATTCCATGCGGATGCCACATGTTTTCTTATATTCATCAATCATCAGCATCGTTTTGTTTGGTTGCTTACTGGAGTTTTGGCAGTTGAAGCTTTTCATTACAATGCTTATGTAATTTTCTGGGATTTGCAGTTAAACTGCCCGAGCTATTGGTTGAGGCTAACATTGAAGAGGAGACTTTGAAAGAGCTGTTACAAAGATTGGCAGACTTTCTCAAGTACCGACTTCAACTTTCTTCTAAATAGATAGATATTGTTTCTTCACAATTGCAGAGGTTCTAATATGCGGTTCGGGGATCAAGATGAGACAGAGTGGGGACAGACAATGACAATTCATGTCGTTCCTGTTGAACATTTATGTTCTTATCTCTCCCTAACGACCGGAAGACTGTCTCATCAATGTGATAATCTGCAAATCTAGCGGTGAAGAGATCGCCTGTTAAGGGTTCTAAGTAGCAGACAATTGTTGGAGAATCATATCCAACATAAATGCCTAATCGTCTTTGAGGACCCATTTTGGTGAACTGTGACGGCGCAATTGGCACATAAACTGCACACCCAAATAGGCGTAAGTGTGAGACATCAGCCTCATACCCAGTCACCATCTGGGACGCAGAAAAGAGTTGAGTGGCAGTAGGCCTCAGATGAATAAGCACAACTGCATGCAATATTGCATAACCCCAAGCAGAAATAGGGAGATTGGTGTGCATTACCAATGCTCTAGCAACCATTTGTAGTAGTTTAATGGCGGCTTCTGCGAGACCATTTTGGGTGTGAACATGAGGAACAGGATGTTCAACTTCAATCCCAATGGACATGCAATAATCATCAAAAGTTTTTTATGTAAACTCCCCAGCATTGTCTAATCTCATAGACTTAATAAGATGATCAGGGTGGTAAGCCCTTAACTTAATAATTTGGGATAGGAGTTTAGCAAATGCAGCGTTCCTTGTGGACAATAGCATGACATGTGACCAGCATGTCGATGCATCAACCAACACCATAAAATATCTAAATGGTCCGCATAGTGGTTGAATAGGTCCACAAATATCACATTGAATTCTTTGTAAGAATGATATATTTTCTTTAGTGTCCTTTGCATAGGATGGTCTCGATCCTAATTTTGCTAAAGAGCAGACTTTGCAGAATGAATGATGTGCTTTAGAAACAAGCAATGAGGATTTTGGTTGAACCACGAAGTCACAATTGACTTTAGAAGCAAAATTTGGAGTAGAAAGAGCATTGGCGGCATCAATGCCACCCTAAGGCCACAGGGGGACTGCGGCGTAGGCCAAGGATGGCCGGTTTTGGGGTGAACGACACCGTGAGGCTCAGTTGCTCTTTCGGTGTCCAAAAACCGATTTTTACTTCTTTTCGTTCTGAAAAATGGATGTCCGTGTGAAGTCTTTAATATACAGATCATCATATCACGACCTGGGTGTCCTAAACTGTCATGCCAAAGCCTATATGTGTCAGAATCCCATAAATCATCTCTCATAACATGATTGGATTCAATTATTCGAATAATGGTTGCATACAACCCACTAAATCGACACATAAGTTTCTCTAAGACTTTTTTATGTCCGTAGTCATTAGAGGCGATGCAAAGGAACTCTTGTCCTATTACACCCCCACATCTGATATACCTTTTTACTGAGTTACGTGAAATTCGTTATGGTTACCGTTCGCGGTTATAATTTTAACGTTTAGGGGGTGGTTAAAAATTGACTTTTTATGAGTTATTAATTTGAGAAAATTTCCTTCATGAAAGTTGTAGAGAACGTTAAACCGAGCGTGTGCATTTGTGGTACGTAAAAATCGGAGTTCGTATGCAAAAGTTATGAGTGAAATACAAAAGTTACTGTTCATGGTAAAATTTGAATAAATATGGAAAGTTACCCGGGTAGGTTTCCAAAACCGGAAACCCACCCCTCTTTCTCTCTCCTCTCCCCCGACTCTTCCCCCTTTCCCTTCGGGTTTTCTTCCTCCCTCTGATTCTTCACTTTCCGGCCACCATCCGGCGTGCAACCGGTCACCACAGGGGCGCCTCAACCCGCTCTTGACACCAATGACCTAGGATTTTGAAGTTTTGGCCGTGAAAGTCCGGATCGAAGCAAAGATTGCTCCGGCTGCAGTTTTGGGATTTCGCCAATTTCCGGCCAGCAGGTTAGCATCGAAGGTTTGGTTTTTGATGGTGATCATTTCCCCTAAGGTAGTTCGTTCCAATTTGCATTGTAGTGATCGAATTGACAATTTTTCATTTCTAGGGTTCTTGAGGTTTCGGGGTATTTCTTCACCGGTTTGATTCGGCCACTTCGAGGTAAAATTGGATAATGTTGTAGTTGGGAAAATTGTTGGGCCTGTTGTGTAGATGCTAGTGCCGGACTTTGGTGGTCATCGGAGGTAGTGGTCGCCGGCGCGTGGAGGTGGCGCGTAGAGCTGCGTTTTAATTGTAGTTTTAATCCCATATACCCTATAACGATTGTAGAATGTAATGCATGAAGTTTGGTGGAAATCGGAGGAATTATGAATTGAGTTTAATTGATTAATTATTGACTTTCGCGAATTCGATCGCCGATTTCCTTTCGGATTCACTTTAGATATTACATTGATGAAAGATTATTGTTGGAGTATTAAGGGTGGATGTTGTAGAGAGTTGATGAGTCGGATTTTAGGAAGGGGGATGTTTTGAATTTCCAATTATAAGTATCGTAAAGTTAAAATTCTGTCATGTGAATTATATATTTATGAATGTTATTCGTACAGGACGAGAGGAGTCTCCATACGAGGAAAATACCGAGCGACGTCAGGATTGAGCATATATCGTGAGTGGACTTTTATTTTTTTTCAAAGAATGATGCATGCATTTATTTAATTGGTTCCGAGCTTATAATTTGTTTATAGTATAAATTTCCCGAGTATATGGTTAATTTCAGGAAGGGTTTTGGTTATTTGATTATTTGAAGATTTTATGGCGTGCGGGGTCACGTCATTGGTTTATGCCTATTTTTCCTTTATTTATTTATTTCCGGTATGATTTCCGGATTTATACTATTTATATTATACTTATATTCGGCGATTTGAGATTTCTATGAGATTCGATGAAATTAATCTCTATACTTATTTATATCCTATTTATTTTGATGATGAGATTATCTTGGCGTGTGGGACACGTCGTGGGAAATTCATTTACGAGAATTGGGGAAGTTTTTTGGATTTACTTGGTTTTCGGATTTTCTTTTGCCATACTTTGGGTGACTTATCATTGCTAGCATTGATCTTCCGCCTTTGTGGCAAGGTGATGGGATCACCGAAGCCCTCCGCCTTTGTGGCGCTGATTACTGTCTCTGTGACAGTAATTCTGAAGCCCAGTATCCTATCGCTACACATAGTGGCGTAAGGGTATATTACGGGAGTAATGGGAGTACTTTAGCCTGGGAGGCTATCACCCGAGCCTGGGAGGCTCACTTGTATGACTATCGTCTTCCCCTACTCTTTATACTATTTTCGACTAGCGGGGCTAGTCCGATTTATTTTAGCCAGCGGGGCTGGTTCTGTTTCTTTGAGTATCGGAGTTTCCACCTTTTCTTTTATTCGTATGTGACTAGCGGGGCTAGTCGGCCTTCAAGAGCGAAACTCCTCTTATTTTATTTTTGTTAATCATTGCATGCATCGAGAGTTTTGAGTGATGTAAATGTGGAAAAGTATAAAATCCTTTTTCCTTTCAATTATTTATTTTTTTGTCCACTCACGCTAACGTTTTTATATACTTTTCCCTGGGCCCTTCGGTTTCAAATGCCCAGATTGCAGTATTGCTGCTCGGTGTACGAGTGTGAGCCATAGTGACTGTACCTGCTTCCGCCATCACCTTCTGTAGGTTACCTATTTAACCTACTGCACTCCTTGTCTATTTATATTCCTAGAATGCTCTGATTACTAAGGGATATGTGACCCAAACTTGTATGAATTATATTTGAGGTCTACGACCTAACTTTGGTGATTGTAGTAACTTTTAACTTTTGGAGATTGTGTATGATGGTATTAGCTTTGAGATGGGATTGGTTGAATTTGGGAGCAGGGTGGCTTCAGGAGTTATGGTTGGATTATTAGAAGTGAATTTTGGTTTTCCGCAGGATTTTGGGTTATCCATTTTTAAGGGAGGTTATGCCGAAATTTTTGGTAAATCTCCTTTAAAGGTGGGTCCCGCAGGGCCACTTCGGATTCCAAGGTGGAATTTGGGGTGGGTCTTGTCATGTCCATTCTCACAATGTGTTTCCACATGAAAACCATTGACTCTTATATCTTTGAAGCTCAAAAGGGTTCTTTCTGCCCTAGGAGCATAGAGAGCTTCAGTGACATTAATGATTGTGCCATGTGGCAACAAGAATTGAGTTGGTTCTCGACCATGAATTAATTTAGATGACCCTGCCATCGTAGTCACTGAAGATCGAGTAGACGTCATCTAAAGAAATAACTGCCTATTTCGAATTATGGTGTGCGTAGTAACACTATCCACGAGGCATTCTAGCTCTCTAGGAAACATACTTGAATGAATAAAGTTCGAATCAAAATCAAAACTTTATTTCAATGAAAGCCAATGATTACGTCAAAGTTTCTAAATTTAATCCAAAAAGGATAATTAAGCTTAGACAAGTAGTAGTTATTCAATCCGTTTGGTAATTCCAATTTGGTTGTGACCAGGTAAGGTAAGACGAGATTTTGGTGGAGCGTTGCTCACTTTTAAAACCGTTCTCTCAGTTCAAAACTTTCCTAGACATCACAATTACTCTTGAGTACGCCTAGTGAGAAAGAGTTATAACTATTGTCTTTGTTGATAGTTTTCAAATTTTTTGGATTTGGATTGAAACCAATGACGTTTATATGTACAAATTTGTATGCTTTCGAACGCTCTTAGTCCGTAGCCTACGAACACTCGTAGTGCGTACGTAGCGTGAATTCCCACGATTCTGCTTTTAGCAAATCGAACCCACGTTACAGAAAGGTGGGATGTAGAAGAAGGGATTTTGTAAGTCCCCGAAAAAAAGTAAATTTAAATTTCAAAAACGGGAACAACTTACTTGTGAAAACTTACTCATGAATTTCGGAACTTGAAATTCTCAATACACGCGTGTGTTGATGCAGGCGTGCTATCGATCCTGGGTCGGGTCCTCGAAAAAAAGTAAATTTAAATTTCAAAAACGGGAACAACTTACTTGTGAAAACTTACTCATGAATTTCAGAACTTGAAATTCTCAATACACGCGCGTGTTGATGCAGGCGTGCTATCGATCCTGGGTCGGGGATTGCAAACTATCTTTCAATCCCTACTGTGTGGCCGATACAGGTCTGGCTGAGGTAAGCAGAGGAGTTGGCCGACAGATGCTTGCGCACGGGTGCATAGGCGCTACAGGGGTAGTCACGCAGATGAGTCTAGCATGGGCTAGGAGCTGCTGCAGTGATGCTTGAAGGTGGCAGTAGCGGTTTTCAAGGATTTTTTTGTTGAAATTCAGAGCAGATTTGCCTCTGAACAGCTTTCACTTAGATTGGTGTATAGGTCTCAAAACAACTCCGATATGGCTGAAATTTGGAAGTTAGATAGAAGAGACAGAGATGAAGAACTTTAATGAAGGAAGCATTTTGATCTGAGGTCCGATCAAGATATTTCGGGGCTTGCAAGCAGGCTGATGTGCACAGGAACGAGCGTCCTGCTATGCTGCAGGGGCAGTAGGAGGCACACGGGTGCTTAAGGGCTGCAGGGGCAGCGTGCAGCATAGGGGTGCACAGGTGGGCAACAGCGGCAAGTCTAGCACGGGCTAGGTGCAATGGTGGAAAAGGTGATGTTGAAAAATTTTCTGGTTTTAGATTTTTGATCTAAAGGTTAGGGCTCGTGCTGATAACGTGTTTAAGTATGAGATATTTTGAGAGAGATTGATAAGAGAATTGTATTTCATTATTGAGAATAGGAGCCCTATATATAGGGCTTACAAAGTACATGTTCTAATGTTACAAGGAAAACTAATCCGACTAGGACTAGGAATTAAGAGAAATGATAGAGGAGAGAGGGAACACAAATTAAGCTCACAATTTGCTATAGGCAAACATGAACCCAACTTGAAATTAAGCCCCTACTCTTTACCAAAAGTAAAATATCTTTGTGTTGATGAGCAATTGATGGTGTGGGTAGTAAAACCCTCTTGATTTTCTTTGGAAAATGGTGAGCAATTGATGAATTGGGTGAGGAGATTCTTGGTGAGGTGATGGAATCTTGGTGAAGTGAAGAAATCTTGGTAAGGTGATGGAGTAAGGGTAAAGGAATGTGAAAATGGGATGCGGCTACTGTTTTGGGGAGAGGAAGGATGAATATGGATCTGGGGGTCTGCGGCGCTGGTTGGAGAGGAGGGGATATATATATATATATATATATATATATATATATATATATGAGTGGTGAGTAGGCCTCATCATATGGCCCTTGGGCCCAAAGCCCGCCCTAAGCCTGCTTGGCTCAGCCCTTCCATTAGGGCGGGCCGACCCGACCCTTTCTAAAATAGGTTAGGGTATGGGTCATACAAATGACGCCCGACCCTACCCTACCGCCCAGCCCGATTGAGCCCGTAAGGGCTAGGCCAGGCCTGACCCTAAAAGCCCAGCCCTAAAATTTAATATTATATTTTTGTTATTTTCTATTACAATATTTACATGTGTAAAAAACTATGGGAGTTTTGATGAATAATCTGTCATATTACAAAACTGGTCTTTCAAATAGAGTCTGTGTGTTTAAGGCCCAAAGGCTGAAGGTACGAAGCCCAACTGTCCAAGTCCAACTCAAGTAGCAATAGGGCAAAAAACCTAGACGCAGACACTATCTCGTAATCCCACATTCCCACTATCGAGTCTCTCTCAAACGTATGTCTCCTCTCTCTCAAACACTTTTTCAAACTCGCTGTTCCTTCATCAGAGTCCAGGCCGCCTCTCTCTCAGCCACCACAGATCCCACTATCGAGTTTCTCTCAAACCTTCTGACCTCTGTTCCTTCAGAGTCCAGATCGCCTCTCTCAGCCACCACCTCAGGCGGTTTTAGGCGACGCGAGCTTGCCATGAGTCGGATTGAAGATCGAGGAGGAGCTTGCGATGGATCGAAGACCAAGGAATGGCCCGCACATATATAAATGGCCTCTGCTCCTCTAATCCACGTGCGCTGTGGTTACTCGCCCAGATTCAGGTTGCAGCAGTAATCAATGGAATGAAGTTCTAAGGTCGTCTCCTCCGTTGTCGTCGTCCTATTGCTCTTATTCGTATTTGGCCTTCTCTGCTAGTAAATTGAGTGGAATTGAGCACAATTTTGTTAATTGCCTGAGAAATTTGCTTAGATTTTGGAAATTAGGAGATTGAATTGTTGTGGTTTTGGTTTTGATTTTGATTTTGATTTTTTAGGGGCATATAATAGTTGGAGAAACCAAGGACTCAGCTCATGCTATGACCAGTCAGGAGAATTTTGCTTCTTTCTCCAGAGGTGTTGCAAGTGCAGAGAAGAAGCCTGGTCATCTTCTTGTACTTGTTTATGGCATATTGGCGAGGTGTGTGTTCTTCCAACTTGTAAAAGAGATTTGTAAAATTCTCATATGAGTGGAAATCATCTCGAAAAAGGCCCGAAATTTAATTGATATTCTTAGATAGAGGCTAATATGTGCATTGAGTGGTAAATTGAGTGAATTGAGTGAGATGAGTCTTGTTTGTTGGAAATATATGCATATAATTGTGAAAGTAGTTATCTTCGAGTCGTTTGACTTCGTTAGTCTTGGTTTTAATTTTCGGATTTATATAACGCCAAGGATTGCATGATTGCTCTTCATTTGGTTTTGTGTATCCGTGATTATGCATTTCTTTTGCAATCCCCCCTGAATTGATATCAAGTTAACTGATTCTTAGTAACGCAGCCCAAGTGATTGGACATACGTGTGTTACTGCTGTGAATATGTATATATATGTGTCCTGTTGGTATGTTTTGTTTGTGTTTTTATGTGTGAACTGAAATATATGTCCAGTTTCAAAATTATTTATATGTTTTTGTGCAGGTTCTTTGTTTGGTGAAGACTTGATTGTGCAAACCTTTGTGAGTGTTGAATTACATACAACTTTTTGGGAATTGATACAATTTTTGTATCAAACATTACAACGTTTTGGGAATTGATGAGGACTTGATCAGTTCTTGTATCAAATCAGTTTTTGTAGCCTCAGTGGCTTAGTGCCTCAGTGCAATTAATCAGTGAGAATGTGAGTTTGAGGTTTATGTGGAATTTGTAATTAACTTAGGTTCTGAAATATCAAAGAGATGTTTTTTTTTAAATAGTTAGCAAAATTTGGTTTTATGTGAGTTAGACAAAAGCCCGACCTGACCCTATTCAAAAAGGCTGGCCCGGCCCAGCCCGGCCAGGCCCTAAGTTCTATTGACTTAGTCAAAGCCCGACCCGACCCTACCCTAAGCCCTAAATTTTAGGGTAGGGCCGGCCCTAGCCCGGCCCATGATGTGGCCTAGTGGTGAGGATAATTGATAGTCTCCACATGCTAGTTGGTGAGGAGGGATTGGGAATGCTAGCATCTGATTGGATGACAAAAAGGAAAAAGCAAAAAATGTTTTTCTTTTTCTTTTCTTAATTGGCCGCATCACATGCAAGTGGGGGGTGTGCATGCTATTCCCTTTTTTTTTTTGCTTACTTAATTAAGGTAATTAATCAACCACTTGATTAATTACTTTATTAATCAAGCTGTGCTTCCTCTTATTTAATTCTCTTTTTTTTTTTTTTCTTTTTCTCATGTCGGTTCCCTTTCGCGCATATTATCGGAGGTAATCCGATTCCGCTTCTTTGATGTCATTGATCACTATTGACTTGGCGTTGACTTTTTGTCCTTTTATCGAAAACTCTCATTTTCTCTAATTTCGCGCCATAGTATCTCGTTTCCGCAACTCAGCTTATTTTCTACAAAATAAATAAAAATAGATTAATTACATAATAATTTACTCGAGGATTAACTTAGTTCTAGTATTTTAGATACAATTACATGCATAAAAATGTGTGTAATCAGCCACCCTTGCTGACCTACATCAGCACAGAATAAACCATCCTAGCGATCTAAGCCGTCCTGAGTCCACTCCGCCGCCACGATCTGCACCAAACCAGAACAGCCTACCCGGAGCCAGGCGTCGCAACCGCACTCCATAGCACCGTTGATCCAACAAAGTCTAGCCGCAGGGACGCCACGATCCACCCTTCACCACCATCCCAGCCGAACGCAGTGACGAAACCCAAGCAAAGCCCTTCGACAACCCTATGGACAGTAGGTCTCCCGTCCGATAGCAAACCTTATAATGATGGTGAGGCCGGAGGCCATCTCCAACGGTCGGGCGCTGCCGGACGAGAACAAGATCGCAACCAGAGGCGGCCCTAGGGTTTCTTTTGCCTTTTTGGTAAAGAATAGAGGAATAAAATAAGGAAAAAATATTGGTTATAGGCATACCGTTTATATGGAAGGCTTTCTTTTTATTATTTTTATTTTTATGAATCACTCTATATAGAAGGTTTATTAATGTGATTTGGGTGTAAATTAAAAGAAAAGTATGTATGGGTTTTTTCTAATAAAAGGTTGAATTTTTGGGTTTATATCTAATTTCTCCAAAAACTATAATGGGACGTGACCATTTTTTCCGCTCCGAATCACCATCGGCCTCCTTCGACTCAGTCGACCGTGTGAATGTCTATTAGTACAAAGATAATGAGTCGACCGTGTGAATGTCTATTAGTACAAATGCCATTATCTTTGATCATCTTTCTACTCTAACATATCAACACTGTTCAAAATCCTTTTCTTTTGGTCGTGTGTCCTCTCTGTAAGTTCATTCCATGGATCCTCTGTTTCTCATTCTACTTCTCTCTCTGGCCATCACTCCTCCAACTTCATCTTCAATCTCCGACGCATTGAGTGAAGGGTCATCCCTCTCTGTAGAGAAACCAGAAGATGCTCTGATTTCACCTGGTGGTGTTTTCACCGCCGGCTTTCATCAAGTTGGCAACAACTCATATTGCTTTGCCATTTGGTTCAACAAGCCATCATCATCGTCATCACCAGTCTCCTACCAGAACCGAACTATAGTCTGGATGGCAAATCGTGACCAACCAGTCAACGGGAAGCGTTCAAAGCTCTCCCTCCTCAAAACTGGTAATCTCATCTTAACTGATGCTGCTCAATCCCACGTTTGGACCACAACCACCACCTCAATCTCCCCTGCCCGTTTAAGCCTGCACGACTCCGGTAATCTGGTTCTGCTTAATCTGAAGACGAAGGTTGTTCTATGGCAGAGCTTTGACTCCCCAACTGATACCCTTCTTCCACTCCAACCATTCACCAGAACCGCCATACTTGTCTCCACCAGAAGCCAGAGCAACTTCTCCTCTGGCTTCTATAAGCTCTTTTTCGACAATGATAACCTTCTCCGGCTACTCTTTGACGGCCCTGAGATTTCTAGTGTCTACTGGCCCAACCCTGCATAATGAGCTGGGATAATGCAAGGTCTACTTACAACAGCAGTAGAACAGCCATGCTTGATTCCTTAGGCAGTTTTGCCTCTTCGGACAATCTGACTTTTCTTGCAGCTGATTATGGTGCAAAGTTGCAGAGAAGATTGACTATTGATTTTGATGGAAATGTTCGATTGTATAGCCGAAAAATGCCAGGAGAGAGTTGGGTGGTTTCATGGCAAGCCTTTTCAGACCCTTGTGTGATTCATGGAATTTGTGGAGCTTACAGCCTCTGCAGCTACGATCCCAGTTCTGGGAGGAAATGCTCTTGCCTTCCAGGATATCAGATGGAAAATCATACTGATTGGTCTCTGGGGTGTCAACCGGAGTTTCAATTCTCTTATGTAGAAGGTGAGTCTCGTTTTCTCCAACTTACGCAAGTTGAGTTCTATGGTTACGATTATAATGAGTACCAAAATTATAGCTATGGTGATTGTGAGAAAAGATGCTTGGAACTGGATAACTGCAAGGGCTTTCAGTACACGTTTGATTCTGGTGTTTATAAGTGTAATCCCAAGACGCAGTTGCGAAGTGGGCACAGGTGGAACACTCAAGGTTACTTCTATCTGAGACTGCCCAAGGCTCACCTCTTCTCTAACACAGACATAAAGCCCCCGAAGAACCTTGGTTTTAGTTGCACAGAAAAAGTTGTTGATCTCGAGAGGGAGTATGTTAAAGATCGAGTCAGTAAGCCGGTGAAATTCCTGCTCTGGTTTGCCTATGGAGTTGGGGGAGTTGAAATCATTTGTATCATTTTTGTTTGGGGTTTATTGAGCAGTACATTCTCAAAATCAAATGAAGATATTCACGGCTACCTTCTTACTGCAACCGGGTTCAAAAGATTTAGCTACGCTGAGCTCAAGACTGCAACACGGGGTTTTAGTGATGAAATTGGGAGAGGAGCAGGAGGAGTTGTTTACAAAGGTGTATTGGCTGATCAGCGAGTGGCAGCGATTAAACTGCTCAGTGAAGCTAATCAAGTAGAAGCAGAATTTCTAGCAGAAGCTAGTACTATTGGGAAGGTGAATCATATGAACTTGATAGAGATGTGGGGATATTGCTCAGAGGGAAAGCACAGGGTTCTTGTTTATGGAGCATGGTTCCTTGGCACAAAATTTAGCTTCTAATGTGCTTGATTGGGAGAAGAGGTTTGACATTGCTGTCGGCACTGCAAAGGGTCTAGCTTATTTGCACGAAGAGTGCTTGGAGTGGGTTCTACATTGTGATGTAAAGCCTCAAAACATACTGTTGGACTCCAATTTTCAACCAAAGGTTGCAGATTTCGGGCTCTCCAAGATTCTTAACAGAGATGAGCTTAGGAATTCAACCTTTTCGAGGATACGAGGAACCAGAGGTTACATTGCTCCGGAGTGGGTGTATAATCTTCCCATCACATCCAAAGTGGATGTATACAGCTATGGAGTGGTTGTGTTGGAGATGGTGACCGGAAAGAACCCGACAATGGATGTGGAAATCAGTGATGGTGAGCAGAGAAGACTAATTATGTGGGTGAGGGAGAAACTAAATGGAACTGAAATTGCATCCAGAATCGGAGAGATCATAGATCCCTCGTTTGATGAAGGCAACTATGATGTGGAAAAGATGGAAATTTTGTTAACAGTAGCTTTACATTGTGTGGAAGAAGACAAAGATTCAAGACCAACCATGAGTCAAGTCGTTGAGATGCTTCAACACCACGACCCCGGCAAAGAATCTCAGTGGCAATGAGTTTGTTGCAGTTGACGAGTTTTTAGTAAAAACTTGTAATGAAAGTACTCTCTAGATAGTTCATATTGTAATTCCCCTAATTCTATTTCCTCCCTTGCATATGTTTTGATTTTGTAAATGCTTCATGCATGTTCACCTGTAATGTGATGTTAATTTGGATAGAAATACATCTTTTGAAGAACAGAAGTAACATTTCTGAGCTGCATTCTGCAAGTTTACTTTAGTCGCTAAAAAGCATGCTCATCGTCATTCGTGGCGTACTGTATAATTATACAAGCCGGTCACTGTTACTACTGTTCATAAGGGATCGAAAAGACGGTTTTGTCCCTATTTTTTTTTTTGTAATCACAGCGTTGCCATTCGTATCAGGGCTTCTCTCTCAAATTCAGAAGAATCAGAAACGACTCCAACTGTTCTCGCAATCCAAAAGAAAGAAAGAAAGAAAATCCAATTCCAATTCCAAACAACTCCGATCGTCTTCTCCAGCTTACAAGGTACGCCGATCTGTTTCTCTCTCTTCTCTATCTCCGATCGTCTTTTGATTGCTTTGGATTCGGATTTGGGTTTCGTTTTCAAAGCTTTGCCGTGTCTTTAGGTGGTGGAGGAAGTTTTGTTGGTGTGATAGAAAGGGGAAGAAGAGGGATTGAAATCGGCAGTGTTGGAAAGTTTGCAGCTTTGATCGGGTAATTTTCTCGCGTGATTCTCAGGTCCGATTGCACCCGTATGAGAATATGGATGCCAAAATCAACTGGGCTTTAGAGCAGGCCTTCAATTTGAAGCTTGATTTCAGTGAGACTGGGGATGATTTTGTTGTTTTTCCAAGACTGATGCTGGAATGATGCTCAGGTATATGTGGTTTTCCATTTTTTTTTTTTTTACTTTGCTTTCAATTATGATCCCCAATTTGATAGGGTTTTTTTCTTTATATTTTCTTGAACAAACAACTAATGTTTTTAGTTCCTGGTAACCGTTGCTCTCTGCTCTTTCCTTTCCCGTTCCCATTTAACTGAATTTTGTTTCCAATTGCATATTTTCTATTTATTTTTTCCTGTCATCACTATGGATTATGGTTTAATTTTCATGGATTCTCAAAGAAAAAGAAAAGGGTAGTGTTCTAGAGTTTCATTTGATTTGATACGCAAGTAGTAGAGTTGTTGAGAATTGGTTTCTACAGTTATAGCTTTTTGCTATATATGGTTAGTTGATTTTTGGAAATCAATATCAACTATAGTAGAATTGTATTGGACTGTGATCATTCAATTATGTCTTATGATTATAATTGGGAATCATTCCCAGTGGCATGTTAGTTTGGTTGTCCCGGAACATTGACATAAAATTGATATGCAATTGTGGAGTTGTTTATTAATTGATTTGGATGCTAAGAATTTGATTATGGTTTCAGTAAATGATGGAAATTTTTAAGGTTCACTCTAAATTGTATCAGTTGATAGTTGTAAGCTTTGTATTGTAAAGAAGGGTTATTGATATTCGAAATATCTTAATTAAGCCGACACTTTGTGTTAGGCATAAGATTGATATGCCAATGGATGAATATCGTGCATTTCCTAAATAAGAAAAATAGGGCTCCCAAGGAAGTTTAGACTTCATGCCAATTCTCATGAATAAGGATCTATGTGGTTCTGGGCTTTCGATGTTGTTTTCCTTTTTTATTAATAATTTGAACCACATAGATACTTAAAATATCATGCATACTTATTATTGTTTAATTAATTGACATCTTTATGTCACCAAGCTTTTGATCGCACTGAGTTTCCAGATAAATTGAGCTGCAATTGTTCCCCACAAGATGGATTACAGCTTCCACTTTTTTTTCGTTTACCTTTTTCTTTTCCTCCTATCTGTAATTATATTTTTTTTATGCAGGAAATGCTTTAAGGAGAGTTACATCTTACAACCTAGATATGGGCTTTTGAACATCAAGCCTGAAGGTATGGATAGATTCTTTTCCTTTTATCTTTAGTCAATGTATTGCTTGTGTAACGCCCCAAACTGCACCTCATCAACTTGAGCACGTCACAGTGCCGCGTGTCTCTAAGACATAAACTGAATGTTCAGTTTACATCCTAAAAACCCGCAAGGCAATTTAGTTAAGTCTCTTTTCGTAAATCGCGTAGCGGAAACGTTGAATTACTTTTTGAGGTGAAAACTTTTTAGAATCAAGTATCGAACTTATTCGTCTAAAGCGCTTCTAGATCACTACTAGGGTAAATAAGAATTGGTACACTCCGGTACAAGACGAAAAGGAATAACAAGTTCCAAATTAACGACTCTCAAGAGATAGAGTTCAAGACTAGACACGGAACCTGAATTCAGTTACTACTATTCACCGAAGCTATCTCCGCGCACCCTGCTCCGTTCGTCAATCCCGTCACCAGTGCACAGTACCTGCATCCACACTGTTGTAGGGGTGAGCTTTCGTCCTCGCTGCTCATTGGGAAATCATCTCGACTAGGTTTGAAAACAATGTAATATTGCTTTGTGGCCACAGTATAAAAACATACTCAAAACCATGTCATTAAAAGAACGACAAACTTTAAAAGAAAAATATTCTCTCTTGAAAATCGATGCATGTTACTCAAATCAATACGTGCGCACCAAATATTACCTGATGGCCGGTCCCATAGACCCACTACACGACCTTACCTCAAATTAATTTATCACCAGGTAAGCGTAGCGAGAGCGTCCGCTACCTAGCTACACACACGGATCGGGTCGTCATTGCGATCGCGCACCGTCCAACCGGTGTAACTAACCCTCCGGAGGTTTTGGGGATCGAACCCAAGGAAGTCAGAGCCACCTTTCGCTCTCAAGCCATCACATCTCTCACGGTTTGGTTAGTACGCATTGCATTTTAACATAACCAAACCACAGACTTAACATGCATCATTTAAACAAAAAACGTAATATAAATAAACCGCTAATCGAGGAGAGTCCCGAATCCCCTACCTGGATTCCGAAGCTTTACCGTTTTGCGTTTTCTAGAATTCACGAACCTTCCGTTCCTCAGGTAACTGGAGTCCTAATTTCCGACATATCGATTGTTAATAATCCATCTCACAATATTTAGAGTCTCGACAATCAACAAATCATCAAACCAACTTTTCCTGGTTTGACCAGGATTGACCACATTGACCAAACTTCGACTAAGTTTGACTGCATTGACCAATTATATTAGGTGCACTGAAATTTACTAAGGGCACCCAATAACCTTCTTCTCTGCATTTTACAATTAGGATTAATTCAAGTTTACCTACCTGAACTTTCACCCATTCTTCATGTTAGTCCCTGAACTTTCAATTTCATCAAGACTACCCCTGAACTCCCAATTTCCATCAGCCGTGTCCAATTTTCAAAGCTCCATCCAATTTGAACGTTAAGTGATGACGTGGCAGGAGATGGAATTGCTAAATTCCTATACTACCCCTTGTCAAAGAAAAAAACGAAAAAAAAAACTCTTCAATTTTCTTGGTATGCCTAAGCCGCACAACCTTAAGGTTAACACTGTTGTACATCTTCTCAAAGGTGAAAACCATGGCAGATCTAGACAAGCTTAAGATTTCAATTTCTAGATTATTTTGCCTCTCATGCCCATGCCATGTTAATCACGGTTGGGTTCTTTGAACTTAATTTGCTGCTAAGACTACATAAATTTCTTTTGACTTCGTCAACATGAATTTAGATTCCAACATGAACTCAGATGTCAACATGATCCCAGATTCTAACAAGAACCCAGATTTTATACAATTCCATTAGCAAAATCAATTCAAAGCAACCAAACGATATAAAAATAGAGCGACCCACTCCTAGAACAATCACAATGAAGACAACCCGGATGAAAATTCAATCCCTTATGAAGCTGGAATTGAATCTGAGCCACAACCAAAATCTCCATTGTAAAAAGTAAAACCAGATTGACCCACAGTATGAAATATACCATATCGGAGTAGCTTAATTAGTATACCTCGAGGCTCTCCACCACTCTGGAAACCATTTCGTGCTCGAGCCCGGCGTAAGTGTTCTTCTGATCACAGTGATGAATCAAGGTGCAATGACCAAAGTAAATCAATCTAGTACTCTGCCTTTTTGGACTGAGACGTCAAGGAGAGTTGGGCATCCTCGACCAAATCGTGCACGTCTAAAATCGTTGTTAACGAGCGGAGGTTTTGGCGTGATGGCGGTGAAGTAAGGAGGTGTGCCTGGTTTTGCAGGGATAGAGGCGCAAAGCTCTGAGTTCTGATCTATGGTCGGGGTTTTGGGGCTTTAGTCCTTCGTGCAATCCTTACTCCAAATATGGTTGTGGTGTGGCTCGATTTTCACCGGGGATTGAAGAATACCAAAGTGCCCGGCGACGGTGCATGCTTGGGTTTTCCGGCGTCGCTTCGTGATCAAACTTCTAGGTTTTCAGGTTCTAATTGATCTGAAAATGTTGCTGATGAAGGTGTGTTGAAGAGATGACTGGAAATCGACGAAGGTTGCCGAGTACCACGGTGGACCTGTGATGTCTTCGAGTGGTGGCTGCAGGCGGTGTACTCCAAGGGCTAAGGCAGGGCGTCAGCAATCCTTGCCCTCCGATCACTATCGACCTCCGCCAACCCCCGCATCCCCTTCGTCAATCTCCTCACCTCCCGAATCCTAACCTTCTAGATTGCCGGCCTCGCCATCCCCACCATCCATTCTCTCACCGAGGCCTTCATTGTTAGAATCGTGAACCCATTCAACTTTCTTTTCTTTTTCCTTCAGAATCGCCATTTTGGGTTTAGAGTTTTTCAGTGAGGGGGTGGAGGGAGGTGAAATGGAAATCGAGGTTAGATCGGGTCAGAGAGGAGAGAGAAGAGGTCGAAGTGGGATTGAAGGAAGAAGATGATATATTTTTTTGTTCTGATATTTTTTTTGTCTTGAAATGACCATTCTAGCCCTTATAGTGGGCCCTGGCATCAGATTTAACGTTTAAATTGGACGAAGCTTTGAAAATTGGACACGGCTAATGGAAATTGGGAGTTCAGGGGTAGTCTTGATGAAATTGGAAGTTCAGGGACTAACTTGAAGAATGGGTGAAAGTTCAGGTAGGTAAACTGGAATTACTCCTTACAATTATTACCCAAGAATGAAACTTGGCTTTCTCACAACACGATTTATAGTGAGCATCAAAATGAACAACTGGAGTTTCAAACATTGTCATGATCCTCCAAATTTCCAAACATACCCAACTGACCCATAATCCCTTTCTTTTCAATACAATGACAATTTGATAGAATCAAACATATAACCAGGGAGATCAATTCCCAGCAACCATATAACCAGTTCTAACTTCAGCAACCTCCAAAAACAAGAATCAAACTCTTAACCGAAATCCACCCAAACTTTTGACAAGAATCTCGAAAAGGACATAACCATTCCAAGAACTTGGATTACCTTTGACAATCAATTGACAGAACCGGATCATAATCCAACTTCATCAGTTCGCTCTGCTCGGTGACCCAAGCTTCGTCCAAGTGTCAAGTCGGGCTCCAGGACGTCGCAGTTGAACCCAGGAAACCGGAAAAGCCACCGTCGTCAGTAGCTCCACCGAACCCGATAACACCCAAAAGAGCCAGTCGATCAAAACTCAATCAAATCCAAAACTAAACTCAGAAAGACGTAGATCGTGACGAGAGGACCAAAATCCATACCTCATGCATTGCCGACGATCGCCGGAATTGCAGAAACTCCGCCGGAAAACTCGAAGCTTTCGGGCTTCCTTTCTCTCTCCTCGCTCCATGCATGGACGATCTGTGACCATAGGCAGAACCACGACGACAAGACGCGTTGAACATGACCGGTGCGCCATCGTATCGTTGCCGGACGGGGGAGTTCCGGTTGGGTCACCGTCGCGGGTCTCGAGCTGGAGAAATGGGTCGATGCTTCTGTTCGTTTCTGGAACGATCTAGTGCGTCCATCAAGACTCCCCCCTTATATACTTTCCCTTAAATGATTTTAAGTGGCTCAGATGAAGCGGTGAATGGTTCAACGGCTCAAATCGTGCCAAAACATTTCCTTTTTATAAAAATGAATTTCCATAATTCCCAGACTTCGGAAATTCACAATAAATAGTTCCGGTGTCGGAAAAATTCCCCGAAAATTCTCACAGACTCATAACGTCACATACTTTATTGTAGTATCCAAAATTTTAAGATTTCACCTTGTGAAAAATCCCAATAATTATTCCCGAAGACCTTAATAATTACCGAGATCGTCAAAATTATTCCAAACGATCTCATTTTATCTCGATAAATTTTTCCGGGGCTCACAGCTTGCTTTGTCTTTTTATCAATCTTGGTGCTCATTGTGAAAACAAGTTTCTACTTAAGTCATTCATCTCTATGAACTGATGTAATTGCATTGAACTGTTTTTGAATTAATGCTTTTTCTTTACTTAGGATAGTGTAAGTTGAGAATGATGGTGTGAAAAGTGAATTATTGTGTAGTGGTCTATATATATGCATGCAGAATATTTCGTCACTTCATTGAAAGTTTGAGAACAAGGTTTTTAAACCAGCTTTGTATGACAGCTGATGAAAATATATGATATCTCTTAAATGCATCAACACTAACTTATCATGCATATCTACCTCATTTGTTCAATGACCGTGTTAGAAGAAAAAACAAGCATGTATTCACTCTTTACATATACCTATTAATTCAATTATACACACTGATACACACCCATTCCTTCTATGTTTAGGTTTGAGTTAATTCAAATGTGCCTGCTTTGTAAGTCATAATTAAAAGAATGAGACTTTTTATGGTTTGCCTCATTTATGATTGATTTCAGCTGCACTGCAGAAGCTGCACTAAATCTCTTTATGCCATGCATATGGACTACACTGATTTGAATAAGGGATTCAACATGCTTAGGTCTTTCATTTTTGTTCCCTAGATAAGAATAATCTTCTGTTCTGTATAATTTGAATGCTCTTTCTCCACTGTAGGTTGCTCAGGAGTTATTGGCAGAAGATGCATTGAGGCAGCCAAAATGAGAGCTGGGAGTTACAGTGGAGAAATAAAACGTGACTTAAGTGTGGCAATAGCCCTTACCCGATGACAGAATTTCCATCACCTGAAGCTTTATAACATCAGATTCCGGTGGGTTTGGAAAAGGAACAGGTAAATACCCTTTTCTTCATTGCTTTTCCTTTGTACATGCTTGAATGTGAAAAGGAGTTCAGGTGTGTCAGAGATTGAATTTTGGGAAAGTTTTGGGATTTGGTCATTGAAATTCTTAGTGGGTATTTGGAACCTCTGTTTTCTGTCGATTTGGTGCAATCAATTATGGCATATGGTCGAATCGATCAGTGATGAGTGTTTGATCTTAATGAAACAAAGGTATTTCCTGAGAGTTTAGTAGGCGACAACATGGTTTATTTTTACTATTAGAGATGGAATGGTACTCTTTGGCTATCCAGTTGTTGCCCTGGAACTAATGCTTTTTAAATAATTGTGTGCAGATTTTTGTTATGGCAGGAAAGGAGATGAACTACAGGGTTGAGTTGTTCAACAAGTAAGTTTTATGCATTGTATTTTAGTTGATGTCACGAACGAGTAATGGGGGTTTTTGCAAATTAGTATTTGAATCCAATTTCTTTTCTGTCTCAGCTCCAATAGTTTGACCAATTAGTTCCAATTTCTTATCAATGTCAGCTCTAATAGTTTGAGCAATTAGTTCGGGTGCTTCTTTGCCATGCACATCGTCTTCCATTCATTCATTTATTTTGGCTTTTCACACCTGCGTCCTTCTATTTCCATTAGCTCTCATACTTTATTTGATTAGCATATCTGATCATTGTACAAGACAACGTGGTTCAATAATACTTTCTGCACCTATACTTCTAGCTGGTACCCATAAGAGTAATACTGGCTTTTATTCTGTGCAGAAAGGAAACCCCTCATGATTTTATAATTTGGACAATCATATGCATAAGTTCAAGGGAAGTAGTGCAAGGTAATCATCTCAACCTCATATACAGTTTATTCGAAAAGACTCTATCAGTATATTTTGTATTCACTTTAAAGAGAACAAGATTTATCTCACAGTTCCTTTTGCCAATTTGTGCAGCTTTACTGGCTTTTGTTTGAATGTTAATAATCTAGGTGGAGAGATTCCTCCTGAGATCGGAAAGATGGGCAGCTTGGAAGGTTAACTCTATTTCTTTCAGCAAGGTTTTTTTTTTTTTGATGAATTTGATTTTTGAACGCATTTGATTAGTTTGTTGTTGATTGTGTTAAATGACTTTATGAGTATTTTTGTGTAGTTTATATGCTTTTGTTGTGAAGATTTTAACTTTGTTTGTAGGAAGAAAAAAAACTATTGGTAAGTACTTTTCTGAGTCATTTTTATCATTATTGGTTTTTGACAAATCTTTTCTTGCTAAGAACCCTGATTTAACTGTAGGTGGGTATATTTTATGCCATAAACAGTACAAAGAAAAGTTCGGTTTAGGTAAGGTGTTTATGATGGTTTTTGGGTGGTATGTTCTGTTTTGAATGCAAACTTTGAAATCGGTGTAGTTTTTGTACCGTAAGATTGCCACCTTGCTGACTTGATTATGTGCCAAAGTGGAGAGGACAAAAAAGCTAAATTGAAAATAAAGGTTGCAGAAGAAATGCAGACAGAGAAGAAGGGAAAATTATTGCTGCTATTCTTCTTTTAGAGGCTTTAGGTTTTATCCCAGCTTCTGTATCTTTGGGAAGTTCCTTGGTTTCTGTTTTGTATCTATCTTTGTACTTATTGTTTTAGTAGTGTACTTTTTTGAATAAAATTTTGACATACATCAGAAAGAGAGAGGAAAAGCCTTCTGATGGTCATTGGTTTCTCCTCATTGTTTTGAATTCTGTCTTCATTAATTATGATTGGTTTAGATTCTAGGTGAAATCATTGAGCTAAATCAAACAGTATGTAGGTAAGTAGAAAAGCTAAAATGGATTTATTCTAATGAAAAAAAAAAATGTATCAGTCTTTGTAAATGAAGATGAAGGTTTTCCAATTGGACAGATAATGATAATACTATTGCTTCATAATTAACAACAAACAATTGTATATAAGATTATGTGGGAAAGAAACTGGGGTAAACAACAATAATGTGAACTCATAAACAATTTTAGAGAAACGAGACTATGTCTCTTATTTTATCATTTTGATCAAGAATCAATGATTTTCATTCACATACGCTATTATTGTAATTTGATAGTAACAATAAACCCCGCTGCAAAGCGGGGGCACTATTGCTAGTATGATTCGAAACTCCAATGTGTTCAAAAATATGTTTTGTGCCGACCAGTCATGGTTTTTTCTATATTTGGAACAGTACAGGCACAGCTGACTTTCCAAGCAACTTGATGATAAATTTAGGGCTGGGGATTCTGGAAAAAGCAGGTTGGAAGTATCTGGTCGGCATCTACCACAAGTCCCACACAATAATTCGTGTAAATAATGTAGTGCAAATCCGAAGACTTCCAAGCATCAACCGCAAGACTTGAAGATTTTAACATCCAACATATTACAATAAAATTACTACTGTATTTCACATGTAACATGATCTCATAACTAAATTTGAAGGATTCTATAAAATACTTCAGTCGTATTTAGTGCGGTAGTTGAATTGTATATGAGCATCAATATTTATAAAATACTTCAGACATATTTAGTGCGGTAATTGAATTGTATATTATGAATGAAAAGTGGTCAAATTCTCCAAAAAATCACAAGGTGATATCAAGAGGTCATGACCATTGACCACGTTACCATTGACCACATTATGATATGGTCTATATTTAGAAGTGGTTGTTGCTGGTATGAATACAATCTCTCTAACAAATACTTTTGGATCATGGCTGCTCTGTTTCACATTCTTCTTCTTTTTCTTGCAATTTATTTCCGAATCTCGTCTTCAACGTCCGACACTCCGAATAAAGGCTCATCCCTCTTGAAGGATTCTATAAAATACTTCACCAAATTTGACAGATTCCATAAAATACTTCAGACGTATTTAGTGTGGTAATTTAATTGTATATTATGAATGGAAAATGGTCAAATTCTCCAAAAAATCACAAGGTGATATCAAGAGGTCATGACCATTGACCACGTTATGATATGGTCTATATTTAGAAGTGGCTGTTGCTGGTATGAATACTCTTGGATCATGGCTGCTCTGTTTCACATTCTTCTTCTTTTTCTTGCAATTTATTTCCAAATCTCGTCTTCAACGTCCGACACTCCGAATAAAGGCTCATCCCTCTTGAAGGATTCTATAAAATACTTCACCAAATTTGACGGATTCTATAAAATACTTGAGACGTATTTAGTGCGGTAATTGAATTGTATATTATGAATGGAAAGTGGTCAAATTCTCCAAAAAATCACAAGGTGATATCAAGAGGTCATGACCATTGACCACGTTATGATATGGTCTATATTTAGAAGTGGCTGTTGCTGGTACGAATACTCTTGGATCATGGCTGCTCTGTTTCACATTCTTCTTCTTTTTCTTGCAATTAATTTCCAAATCTCATCTTCAACGTCCGACACTCTGAATAAAGGCTCATCCCTCTTGAAGGATTCTATAAAATACTTCACCAAATTTGACGGATTCTATAAAATACTTCAGACGTATTTAGTGCGGTAATTGAATTGTATATTAGGAATGGAAAGTGGTCAAATTCTCCAAAAAATCACAAGGTGATATCAAGAGGTCATGACCATTGACCACATTATGATATGGTCTATATTTAGAAGTGGCTGTTGCTGGTACGAATACTCTTGGATCATGGCTGCTCTGTTTCACATTCTTCTTCTTTTTCTTGCAATTTATTTCCGAATCTCATCTTCAACGTCCGACACTGCGAATAAAGGCTCATCCCTATCTGTAGAGAAACCAGACGATGTGTTAACTTCACCGGATGGAGTTTTCACCGCCGGGTTTCACCAAGTCGGCAACAATTCATTTTGCTTTGCTATTTGGTTCAGTGAGCCATTTGACCACTACAAAAACAGAACCATAGTCTGGATGGCCAACCGTGGCCAACCAGTCAATGGAAAACACTCAAAGCTCTCCCTCCTTAAAACTGGTGATCTCATCTTAACCGACGCTGGTCAATCCATTGTTTGGTCCACAGCCACCACTTCAGTCTCTCCGGCGAACTTAAGCCTCCACAATTCCGGCAATCTTGTTTTGCTCAACTCGGAGCATGTCATTCTATGGCAGAGCTTTGATTACCCTACTGATACTCTTCTTCCAGACCAACCACTCACCAGAAGCACAATCCTTGTCTCCATGAGAAGCCCGAGCAACCACTCATCTGGCTTCTACAAGCTCTTCTTTGACAATGACAACCTTCTCCGGCTACTCTTCGACGGTCTTGAGATTTCAAGTTTGTATTGGTTTGAGCCGTGGCTCACAGGCCAAGAAGCAGGAAGGTCCAAAGACAACAACAGTAGAGTTGCCGTGATGGATTCCTTAGGCAAGTTTACTTCATCAGACAAATATACTTTGATCGCTTCTGATTGTGGTGTAGCTTCGCAAAGAAGACTGACTGTTGATTGTGATGGAAATGTTCGGTTGCACAGCCGGACCAAACCCGGAGACAGATGGGTTGTGACAGGGCAGATCATGGAAAATGCTTGTATGATTCATGGGGTTTGTGGTCCTAATAGTGTGTGTGACTATGAGCCTAGTACTGGAAGAAAATGTTCTTGCATTCCTGGTTACAAAATGGCAAACTATACTGATTGGTATTATGGTTGTGAACCTGAGTTCAATTACACTTGCGGCAGAGGTGAGTCCAGTTTCTTCAAGCTTTCGAGGCTCGACTTTTACGGGTATGATTACGGATTCTTCCCCAACTACACATTTATGCAGTGTGAGGATCTCTGTTTGCAGCTGTGTAACTGCAAGGGTTTCCAATACTCTCTCCGCGATAAATACTCTCCAAACTCCAGCAGTGGAATATATGGCTGTTATCCGAAAATGGTGTTGCTCAATGGATACAGGACTCCAAGCTCTTCTAAAGACACATATTTGAGAGTGCCAAAGATCCATATGTCATCTTATGGATTGCCACAAGAAGAGTATAGGTTGCGTTGCATAGATAAGGTAGTTGAGCTAGATAGGAGCTATGAGAAGAGCCATGTAACTGGTCTAGAGAAATTTTGGCTGTGGTTTGCCTGTGGAGTTGGAGGGTTTGAGATCATTTGTATACTTTTGGTTTTGGGTTTAATAACTCAAAATCGGAGAGATTCCAATGAGGATAAGCACGGCTACCTTCTTGCTGCAACTGGATTCAAGAGGTTTAGCTACTCTGAGCTTAGGAAGGCAACAAGGGGTTTTAGTGAAGAAATTGGAAGAGGAGCAGGAGGTGTTGTTTACAAAGCTATGTTGGCTGATCATCGAGTTGCAGCGATCAAGAGGCTTAATGAAACCAACCAAGGAGAAGGTGAGTTTTCAGCAGAAGTCAACACTATTGGGAGGCTGAACCATATGCATTTGATTGAGATGTGGGGATATTGCTCGGAGGGAAAGCACAGGCTTCTTGTTTATGAGTACATGGAGCATGGTTCCTTGGCACAAAAGTTAGCTTCCAATGTCCTTGATTGGGAAAAGAGGTTTGAGATTGCTCTAGGCACTGCAAAGGGTCTTGCTTATTTGCATGAAGAATGTTTGGAGTGGGTTTTACATTGTGATGTTAAGCCTCAAAACATACTCTTGGACTCCAATTATCAACCAAAGGTTGCAGATTTTGGCCTATCCAAGCTCCTCAACAGAGATGACCTTAAGAACTGGAGCTTTTCGAGGATACGAGGAACTAGAGGTTACATTGCTCCGGAGTGGGTTTACAATTTACCTATCACATCCAAAGTGGATGTGTACAGCTATGGGGTTGTGGTGTTGGAGATGGTGACCGGAATGAACCCGATTAAGCCGGATGTGGATGCCAATGATGGTGAGCAGAGAAGGCTGATCATGTGGGTGAGGGAGAAATTACATAATGGAACTTCTGCTAGTGAAATTGAAGCTCGGATAGGAGACGTCATAGACCCTTCGTTTGAAGGTAAATATGATGTAAAAAAGATGGGGATTCTTTTGGGAGTGGCTTTACATTGCGTAGAGGAAGACAGAGACGTGAGACCAACTATGAGCCAAGTCGTTGAGATGCTTGTGATGCTTGACAAAGACCAAGAGCATTAGCGCAAGATAGTGACTGGAGGCTTTGCTGTGTCATGATGTATTTAACAATCTATCATACAAAAATAAAGTTTTTTGTTGTTGTAAATATTAATGTGGCTATTCATGTAATAGTTATTAGTGTTGCATGATATACATCAATTAGGATTAATTAGTGATTGATTGAATATAATTAGCAATTGATTGATTTGTAATCATATGAGTTTTTGGAGTAACCGTTAAATAGTTACCTTTTGTATACATGAGATAATCCTATATAAACCTCATGGTGAGATAAATAAAAACACACTTCATTCTCTGAGTCCAAACTCTCTGTCTCTCTCTCTGTAAATTCTTTTACTTTTGTTTTACAACATTTTTTGATTTTTTTTTATAAAAAGAAATGAAGATATTTTCGTGATGGTTGTCGATTATTTTGAATAGAAACTGATATTATTAGAATCAATAAACAAAAGTTAGAGTATACACACTTACACATGAATTTTGGCAATAAAATTAAAAAAAAAACTTATCTAAGCAAATGCAGATCATTCAGATCGAAGAGACACTCACAATTAAACAAGCGTAAACGAACAAGGACAACCTTGCCTCCTAAGGAAAAGAAATCCTACAACTAACCTTTACCTACCAATCACGGAATTATAGTACAAGAAAGAAAACTAGAAACATTTCAGAGAGCTTATAGAAGCCCTCCCTACTAGTCGATTGAAAACAAAGAATTAATGCATAATTTACTATATACTAATTCTCAGTTAACTGTTCATCGGCTTAGTAACAGTGCTCGGCTCGAGCCGAGCCGGTACTGTGAAATGACCGTTTTGCCCTCCATTCTTTGCTTAATTACGGTATTCTGTTTGACCTAGGTATAAAAGGTGTTGAGGGTGATAGACGCGATCTGTTTCCTCTCTCTCTCTCTTCGTTCTTAGCTCGGCTCTGCGCATCTGGAGGTATGTAGTTGTTGGGTGATGGGTTGTACATGTTGTTGTTCTGTCTATTTCTATTCGATTTAGAAGGGGCTTGATCAGGTTTCGGTGTCACTGGGTTTTGAATAATCGTGCTAGACCAATCGGTGAGGGGTTTTGTGTTCTGATTGTGATTTGTGCATGGGTTTGTCTTCATTGGTGGTTGGGTTTCTCTTTTGCTATAGTAATTTTGCATTGTGTTTGACTTCAGGATAATCGTGTCTTCAATTGGTGATCTGCTACAAGTAAATCAATCGTACCTGGGTTTAGAAGATAAAGGTGTTAGATCAATCAGGTGATGGGTTTATGCTTTGATTGTTGCATGTTCTTCAATTATAATTCTTTTTTTTTTTCTTTGGCTGATTGCCACAAGCCTTGGTAGATCTTTAAGATTCAAGAGAATCAGATTAGGGAAGTTAATGTAGGTGTTTCTGATTTGTCATCTAGATGATTAATGATTTCTGATGCAATTTTTTAGATCTACATGTTTCTACCTGATCAAGGTTTGGCTTTGATTTTGCTCTCTGTTGCTATTGCTTTCTGTTTCTAGATGCTGGATACCAATAGAGTTGATCAATGCTGGTTTTGTTTCTCAGTTGAATTGTAGTAAATTGTTTTTCCATTTGTCTATGCAGGTTTCCAAGTAGGGATTTGGGTGTATGGGACTATAATGTGCCGTTGCCTGAAAATTTTGGCATATCAATGATCAAGTGTGCATATGACAAAGGAATAACATTCTTCGATACATCTGATGTTTATGGACCACGTGCTAATGAAGTTTTTATCGGAAAGGTAAAGTGTTTTCCTTCCCAAATAGTCATGAATTCAAGGAAAAGGGCTAGGACTGCTCTTTTTGGTTGATCTTGTTGAAGGAATATCGATTTAGTGTGCCTTATCAAACTAGGAGTAGCAATAGGAGAGAAGGTTCTAGATTTCCCAATCCTACCCGTATTGGTATTCCTTGTAACATTAGAACTAGCACTTTGTAATCCCTATATATAGGGCTCCTATTCTCAATAATAAGAATACATCTCTCTCATCAATCTCTCTCAAATACATTATACTCAAACACGTTATCAGCACGACTCTAACCACAAAACAGAAAACCAAAACTCATTCACAAATCAGCCCCTAGCCCGAGCTAGCCGAGCCTTCGCTGCAGCCCGAGCGCCCGTGCGCTTGCAACCTTGCACAGCAGCCCCTGCTGCCCCCTCCCTGCAGCCCTGCGTTCCAGCCTGCTGCCACCGAAGCATCCCTGCTGCGCAAACAAGCCAACGCACACCCACTGCATCTTTTTCCCGTTCCTGTGCACATCCGTCTTCTTGCAAGCCTCGAAACGTCTAGTTCGGAAGCTCAGATCGAAAAACTTTCTTCATCAAAGTTGTTCGTCTCTGTCTCTTCCATCTAACCTCCGAATTTCAGCCTTATCGGAGTCATATTGAGATCTGTACACCAATCGAGGTACAAGCTGTTCAGAACAGAATCTACTCGGATTGCTTCGCTCCATCACGCCTGCATCGACACGCGCGTGATCCAAATACAAGTAAGTATTCAAAAGAGTAAGTTTTGAAGTTCCTATAATTTCAGAATTTATATTTCTTCTTCTTTTCTCGGGGACTTGAAAACCTCCCTTCTTCTACATCCCACCTTTCTTATAACGTGGGTTCGATTTTTGAGAAAAGCGGAATCGTGGGGATTCACGCAATTAACGAACTAAGAGCGTTCGTAAGACTTCGGACTAAGAGCGTCCGTAAGCATCGATTTAACGAACTAAGAGCGTTCGTAAGCTACGGACTAAGAGCGTTCGTGAGCATAGATTTTGACCATTTAAACATCATTGTTTCGGTCTAATCCAATTATTCTTGGAAATCGATTTCTTGGTAGCATAGCTCGGAAATCTTATTTAGTTTTCGTGGAAGCATTGACTCCGAAACTAACTTGTTTTTGTTTCATCTTTCAGGATGTCAAACACAAACAAACTTGATTTTGTTCCATTGGATTATGCAGGCAAAAGGTACTTAATTTGGGTCACTGATGTCGAGATCCACCTCATTGCCCGTGATTTATTGCATACAATCCAAGAGCTTTGTCTTATAGAAACAGCTCCAGACCCTCAAACTGAGAAAGATAATTCCAAGGCACTTGCCTTTATGAAACGTCACATGGATAGTGACCTCCAGTTTGAGTTCATAAATGAGGATAGCGCCATAAAGCTTTGGCATGCGCTTCGCGAACGATATGGCAATGTTCGTGACTCCATTCTTCCGAATACAGAAGCAGAATGGAACGATCTTCGCTTCTATGAATTTGACACTGTCATGCAATTTTATTCGGAAGCTCTCAGCATCAAAGCAATGATGCGTCTCTGTGGAAAAACAATCACAGAAGACCAATTGATTGAGAAAACCCTCAATACCTTCCCCGTCTATGCTATGAGGTCCTCTGACTTATTCCGGACTCATGTAAATGCAAGGCGAATCACAAGTTTTCAACAGCTTATTGAAGCTATGGTCACTACTGAAAGACATGGCAATGAACTTGTGAAAAGAAGATTTGATAGGCTTCAAGATAGCTATCAAGAGCATCGTCCTATGGCTAGAGAAAGTCGCCATCGACGTCATGATCCATACGATCGAAATGCTCAAGAAGGTAATCGCTCAAGGCGACAATCCCACGACCGTAGGAGGCGTGATTTTGAGGGAAATAGGGTTGGAAACCATGGAGCCAACGTTGGCCATGGGCACCACTTTCCAACGCCACCAGTCCTAGGGACTATGCATATTGCGCCAATGCGCCTCAATCAAGGGAGAATCCTCTTTATGGTGTCTATTTCTGATATGGAACGTCTGATCAATGGACCTGAATTTGCAATGTACCTACGAAGGTAGTCGCATCATGGTGATCAAGACTTCGAGTTCACAAAGACTTTAAATCTGGCGATGAAGACAAAATACCGCAGATTTTTATTTATAGTCTTTTATTTTTCCAAGAATTATGTCATGGCAATTATGCCTTATATCAATAAAATGACTTATTGTATTAACTCTTTCCCTCTAAGCGTACTCAAGAGTACTTGTGATGTCTAGGCAAGGTTTGATCTGAGAGAACGGTTTTAAAAGTGAGCAACGCTCCACCAAAATCTCGCCTTACCTTACCTGGTCACAACTAAATTGAAATTGCCGAACGGATAGAGTGACTACGATTTGTCTACGATTTGATTTTTATATTGGATTAGATTATGGTCACGAAACTTTGGTGTCATCATTGGATATTATTAATAAAGTATCGATTTATTTTATCTCATGTCGTAGACATGTTTTTCGAACTTTATTATTTCAAAGATATAAGAGCCAATGGTTTTCATGTGGAAACACATTGTGAGAATGGACAAGAGTTCCTTTGCATCACCTCTAATGACTACGGACATAAACGAGTATTAGAGAAACTTATGTGTCGCTCTAGTGGGTTGTATGCAACCACTATTCGAGTCATTGAATCCAACCATGTCATGAGAGATGATTTATGGGATTCCGACACGTATAGGCTTTGGCACGACCGTTTGGGACACCCAGGTCGTGACATGATGATCCGTATATTAAAGACTTCACCCGGACATCCCTTTTTCAGAACGAAAGGAAGTAAAACTTGAAATTTGGATCAAGGAGGAGCACCTGCGCCTCACGGTGCCTTCCCCCTTCAAGTCCGGCCACCACTAGCCGGCGCCGCCATCCCCCTGCGGCTCAAGGGTGGCTTTGACGCCACCTCTGCTCCTCTGACTCAAATTTCGACTTCTAAAGTCCATTGTGACTTCATGGCTCAACCAAAATCCTCATTGGTTGTTTCCAAAGCCCATCATTCGTTCTGCAAAGCCTGCTCTTTAGCAAAGTTAGGATCGAGACCATCCTATGCAAAGGACACCAAAGAAAATATACCATTCTTGCAAAGAATCCAAGGTGATATTTGTGGACCTATTCAACCACCATGCGGACCATTTAGATATTTTATGGTGTTGGTTGATGCATCGACACGCTGGTCACATGTCATGCTATTGTCCACAAGGAACGCTGCATTTGCTAAACTCCTAGCACAAATAATTAAGTTACGGGCTCACCACCCTGATCATCCCATTAAGTCTATAAGATTAGACAATGCTGGGGAGTTTACATCAAAGACTTTTGATGATTATTGCATGTCCATTGGGATTGATGTTGAACATCCTGTTCCTCATGTTCATACCCAAAATGGTCTCGCAGAAGCCACCATTAAACGACTACAAATGGTTGCTCGAGCATTGGTGATGCGCACCAATCTCCCTATTTCTGCTTGGGGCTATGCAATATTGCATGCAGCTGTGCTTATTCGTCTGAGGCCCACTGCCACTCAACCCTTCTCTGCGTCCCAGATGGTTACTGGGTATGAGCCTGATGTCTCACACTTACGCATATTTGGGTGTGCAGTCTATGTGCCTATTGCGCCGCCACAGCGCACCAAAATGGGTCCTCAAAGACGATTAGGCCTTTATGTTGGATATGATTCTCCAACAATTATCCGCTACATAGAACCCTTGACAGGCGATCTCTTTACCGCTAGATTTGCGGATTGTCACTTCGATGAGACAGTCTTCCCGTCGTTAGGGGGAGATAAGAACATCAATGTTCAACAGGAACGACAGGAATTGTCGTGGTCTGTCCCCACTCTGTCTCATCTTGATCCCCGAACCGCACAGTCAGAAATTGAAGTGCGGAGAATTCTCGATCTTCAGAACGTAGCAGATTCGATGCCTGATGCGTTTTCTGATATCGCTAAAGTGACGAGATCACACATACCTGCTGCAAACGTGCCTGCAAGGATTGATGTCCCTAAAAGTAGAGGACATGACGCCAACTCAAGAATGCATGAGCATGGCGCCAACGTCCCATCTCTCAATGATGGTGACGTTGTGGCTAGGCCCACGGCTCCCGCCAAGAAGCGCGGGAGGCCCATAGGTTCGATGGATTCTCGCCCAAGAAAGAAAGCGAGTTCGGCACAAATAATCCATTAATCATCGATGTAAATAATCCATCTCATGAGAATATTCCGGATTATGGTTATGTCCAAGAGACATCATTGGGGGACGCTCCAATGTCAGAACCAACTCCAGAGAATAGAGAGATCTCCATAAATTACACTAGTGTACATGAGATGATGGATAGAAATTCTATGGCGATTGATGATGCATTTGCATATCATATTGCAAAAGGAATTATAGAATATGATGATATCGAACCTCGCTCTGTTGAAGAATGTCAACAAAGAGCGGATTGGCCTAAATGGAAAGATGCAATCCAGGTTGAATTGGATTCACTAACAAAGAGACAGGTATTTGGGCCTGTAACGCAGACACCCCCAAGTGTAAAGCCTGTTGGCCATAAATGGGTCTTTGTTAGAAAGCGTAATGAGAAAAACGAGGTTGTTAGATACAAAGCCCGCCTTGTGGCGCAAGGTTTCTCACAACGCCCTGGAATTGACTACGAGGAGACATATTCTCCCGTAATGGACGTTATAACGTTCCGCTACCTTGTCAGTTTGGTAGTTTCCGAAAAACTTGACATGCAGCTTATGGATGTGGTTACAGCATATCTCTATGGGGATCTAGATTCAGAGATATATATGAAGGTTCCAGATGGACTTCAATTACCCAAATCAAGTGGCTCTAAACCACGGAGCGCGTTTTCAATAAGATTAAAACGCTCACTATATGGATTAAAACAATCCGGACGGATGTGGTATAACCGTCTAAGTGACTACTTGATTGGGAAGGGATATATTAACAATGAAATATGCCCATGCGTGTTCATTAAAAGAACAAGTTCCGGATTTGCAATCGTAGCAGTTTATGTCGATGACATGAACCTAATTGGAACTCTAGATGAGTTGAAGGTAACTGCTAAATACTTGAAATCCGAATTTGAGATGAAAGATCTTGGGAAAACACGGTTTTGTCTCGGTTTAGAACTCGAGCACCGTAGTGATGGAATCTTGATCCATCAGTCTGCATATACTCAGAAAATCCTAAGGCGCTTTAATGAAGATAAAGCAAAGCCTACGAGTACTCCCATGATCGGCCGTAGTCTTGAGCCCGGAAAAGATCCGTTTCGTCCAAGGGATGAGGACGAAGAACCATTAGAGGCCGAGGTGCAATATTTGAGTGCAATAGGCGCATTATTGTACTTAGCTCAATGCACAAGACCGGATATCTCATTCGCAGTGAACTTGTTAGCTCGACATAGCTCTGCGCCAACACGCCGCCATTGGATTGGTATAAAGACAATCTTTCGATACCTAAGAGGTACGATTGATATGGGCCTATTCTATCCCTACAGAGAGAAAAGGAATGACGGAAAATTGGGATTGGACCCCAAGAGGCAAAACGCCCCCGTCCATGGAATGGCCGCCGACCATGTTGCCGCCGCCGGCGCCGCCACCGCTCATGGTGGCCGGCATTCTCCTATCTCCCTCCATCAAAACGACAATGATGTCTTGATGGGTTTTGCTGATGCAGGGTACCTCTCTGACCCTCACAAAGGTCGCTCCCAAACTGGTTATGTCTTTACCATGGGAAGCACTGCGATATCTTAGAGGTCTACAAAACAGACCCTTGTTGCTACTTCCTCAAATCATGCAGAGATTATTGCTCTACATGAAGCTGTACGTGAATGTGTATGGCTAAGGTCCGTAATTCGACACATTCAAGGAAGTTGTGGTTTGAAGTCTACCACAAATGAACCTACATGCATTTATGAGGATAATGCAGCTTGTATTGAACAAATGAAGTTAGGTTTCATCAAGGGCGACAACACCAAGCATATATCGCCTAAGTTCTTTTATAATCAGCAACAACAATCACTCCTAAAGATTGAAGTGAATCAAATCCGATCAGAGGATAATGTAGCGGACTTATTCACTAAGTCGTTACCTAAATCCACCTTCGAGAAACATGTGAAGAGCATCGGATTGAGAAAGTTATCCGAACTCCCACGATTATAGCAATCAGGGGGAGATATCGACATCAGGGGGAGTTATGATGTCTACATGTTCGATCTCGAAGAGTGAAGGACGTGTTGTGCTCTTTTTGTCCTTCGACCAGGGTTATTTTTATCCCACAGGGTTTTTGTTACCTGGCAAGGTTTTTAACGAGGCAACGGATGAAGCGTCACCACCAAGTTTGAAGCGGCACAAGGGGGAGTGTTGAAGGAATATCGATTTAGTGTGCCTTATCAAACTAGGAGTAGCAATAGGAGAGAAGGTTCTAGATTTCCCAATCCTACACGGATTGGTATTCCTTGTAACATTAGAACTAGCACTTTGTAATCCCTATATATAGGGCTCCTATTCTCAATAATAAGAATACATCTCTCTCATCAATCTCTCTCAAATACATTATACTTAAACAGATCTCTTCTTTTCTGATGTTATAGTACTACTTTTGCCTTTGGTTTTTTCACTTTCTTTTTTCAAGCAGTAAAATGGAACTGAAAAGCTAAAAGTTATACATATCAGGATTCTTTGCATACAATTAATTGCATAGAACTAAATTTTCCTTTTTCTTTTTTTTTTCAACTTGAATCAACTGTCAGTCCTAATGTAGACTTTACCTCTAATTCCTGAATTCAACTTTACCTCTGAACTACGTACATGGACATATTATACACTCTTATTGACATTTGGATACACTTCGAACTGTTTTATGTTCTGTGCCTTCAAATTAGCAAGACTTTTTTTTTTTTTTTTTCGATGACAGCAAGACTCTTTTTTTGTACTTGAACCTTAAATGCAAACTCATTCGAATCCACTTACAATTATTTTATTTCAACGGGATCCTTATTTATGCACTTATGCAGGTCCACTGTAGACAGATGAATCATGGAAGTAAGTTCCTTTCAAAAATATCAATCTATGAACAATGTCAACAATATTGAAACAAAGTGCCTTCACGACTTATACCTTCTCTTCTAATATAGTTTCCCTCTCATTTTCAGCTTGAACAAAACATAGAGCATACATTGCTTCGTCACATAAGACTGTATCAGATTACTTTCAAAATCAGAGTTTGGGCATCCAGACTGTGGAGACCGAAAAAGTATAACAGTGACATATACGATGGCCTCCATTATCTGTTAGTTGACGAAGAGGCAAGGTTTTTACAATTTTCTTTTTACAATTACCATAATTGTTTCAAAACTCTTAACATAACTTTCTTCATTTCTAAGTCTGTGCAGGCACATGCTATTCACGGTTTAATTGAGGAATCCACTTATCCTTTCATGTCCAACAAAATGGAAGAAGGACAGGTGTATGACATTACCAATTTCTATAACCCAAAACCTGTATCAAAATATAAAGTTGCTGGTCACGTGGTAGAAGTGTGTTTCAATGGGTCAACAAAGTTTGAGCCTGTAATGGATGCATTCCCTCCAATCCCAGAACATTCATTTAACTTCCTTCATTTTGACAACTTGGAGGACCAGATGAGGACTCAGACAGTACTTAAGGGTATGCTTATCAGTTCTAAATAAACAACTTCTAAATTTATACATTCTATTAAAAGTCAAATCATGCTAACAATTTTTATTTTTATTTTTTATGCAAGATGTTTACGGTTGTATCAAATCACTAATACCAGAACATCAAGTTACTGTCAAAGACACTGGAAAATTGGAATCAAAATGTGAAATCTTTGTAGAAAATTTGAGGTACGTTATTACTTGATCCATTACATATATTCAATGCTTTGACAAGAAATTGAGAACCACCTTTTGAAAAATGCAGGAGGGAGGATATCAAAATTACCTTCTGGGGTGACATAGCTAGAGAGTTTGATATGGAAAGAGTTAAACAGTTATCCCCACCAATGCTCGCTGTATTCACGGGTTTAAGGTTGACCAAATTCCAAGGTAAACATTAATTAAAAACAATGATACTGATTATTTTTACAGCTGACAACTACATATAATTATTTTTATAACTTACAGAACGGGTAACAGCAGCAACAACAGGCCATACATGCATCATCATCAATCCAGATATTCCAATAGCAAATGAATACAAAGCTGAGTGAGTCATTTTTATTACAACATTGCTGTATCAGTCAAATCATTCATCTAAAGTCAAAATTCCAGCATTGCCATTTCAAAATATTAATCCCACAGTGTAAACAAATTCCAGGTTCTCGAAAGAAGGCGACAAAGTGAAAGTACTTCCTGTACCTTTCAAACGGCCAACAGCAGAAGAGATGAAAGACAAAACAACAAAGTCGGTCTTTGAATTAAACACATGGATCCAGATATATACATGGTATGACAAATAATTTTCATTTCTACGTTCCTCTAATTACATATTTGAGTAAAAATATCTTACTCAAGTGTTTGCACTTTTCATTACAGAATAAAACAGTGTATTGCACTGCTTCGATCCTCGGTTTCCAGTCCATAATGGTTGGTGGTATAGAGGCTGTTCAAAGTGTTTTAAAGAACTGAAGCAAAGAGAGGACAGTGGTGAATTAATTTGTCCTAAACATGATGTGTAAGTAGCTATGCTATGGTAAATAATAAAGCATACAAAACACTTGAATTCACAGTTAACTAATTCAAAGTAATTAGTATTGAATTCAATAGTACTGAATTCACAAATATTAGTATTGAATTCAACAGTATTATTGAATCATGAGGTAACAAGGTTCGAAAGTTGGAACTGCCTACTAATCATCTGAGATGAATTACAAGGTATGACTTTTTCCATTTCAAATATTACCTTTGCTGGCTGTGTATTTTCTTGCAGTAGTTGGAACTGGCATAATATATATGAATTACAGAAATAGAATATATAGTTTAAAATAGGAACAGATTCTCATTTCCAACTTAATAGGCCAGTATTACTCATCCATAAGCTCCGGTTGGTGGAGATCATAGCATGTATAAAGGCATAGTCTTCTTCTGATGGCTGACCAAATCATGTAATTTTGGTTTTCTGACATTATTAGCACATTGATTACATCCTTAAACTAAAATATAGTATTCATTGAAACAAGCTAAAGAATCAGAACACAAAGAAAATATCTCTATATTGTGTTGGTAAAAAAAGTATAGCTGAGCAATAAAAGATATTTGTTCTTTGTACAATATTGAAAAGAATATCATGAAAGTTTTACTGCTTAGTGATGTTTTCGGTGTTTATCTTCTAAGCTTGAACTTTTTTACTTTATGTAGTAGGTTCTTGAACTATAATCATGATTGTCAAGGTTTTGCAATACACTCATTTGAATTTGTGGTTTCAGCCATCATTTTGTGATTTCAATTAGTATAATATTTATGCTTTGTCATTGAAAGATTATTAAGGTTCCTCAGTTCCTCACAAGTTAGCAAGATCTGCAGTTACTGAATTTTATTCAGACATTATCTCCTTCATGTCGTGTACAGATAATGAAGATAATTAGCTGGGTATTATGTTCAAAAAGAAAATTGATCTTCTGCATATAGTTTTCCAATGCACTGTACAGGTTTGCTGACTGCGGTGCAGAAGGACTACTTTAGACTTCTACATTATCAAGAGTTGCATTTAGATGATTGTGGAGATCGTGTTTCTCAGTTGTTACATGTTGAATTAACTGCCCCAGCTTCACATTTTAAAAACAATGATATTCTAGAAGACCTCATGATTCAAATTTGTGTATAGTAATTAGCTATAGTACCAGATTTTGGATCATGTAAAACAATGTTTGATGTGTATACGCAACACATTTATATAGTGTACCTAATATTTGTGAATTCAATACTGTTGAATTCAATAATAAAGTAGTCCTCATAATTCAATAATACTGTTGAATTCAATACTAAAGTAGTCCTCATGATTCAATAATACTGTTGAGTTCAATGCTAAAGTAGTTTTTTTTTTTGGCTCCTGTGTTTTTATTTTATCAAAAATAAGATCTCTTTGGCTGTGTGAAATCAATCGTGCCAATTGAAGAAGTTAATACCAAAAATGGATTAGAATCAAAATGTGAAATTACCCTCCAAAACTTAAGGTACAATCTACTTTGCTTTGCACCACCACTATATAAAAATTTCCAAACCTCTCGAACTCAACTATAACATCTTCCTGACAAATGTATCATGTTGGTTTTGCATAACTCAAATCCAGGAGAGAAGAGATCAAGGTGACATTATGGGGAGACAGTGCTAGAAAGGTTGACATAGAGACTATTGAAAATCTACCTCCACCCGTGCTTATGGTGATGACCAGTTTGAAAGTTAAGAAGTACAAAGGTAATACATGCATAAGAATTAATTACACTGCATTATTGAAATTTATAGTCCTACTTAATTGTATTCTTCTATTCACAGAAAACCATCAAACACCAATCATACTTGCATTTTCATAAATCCAGAAATCCCACAGGCAGAACCCTACAAAATCGAGTAAGTTGAATATTTAACATTTTTTTTAGGATTAAATTCTGCTTACTACCTTATACTTTCAAGGGTTCATCAATTCAGTCCCTGCACTTCTAATTTAATCAGAAAAGTCCTTGCACTCTCCAATTTCATGAAATCGATCAAATCCATCACTATTCGGTCAATTTTCGCTGTTAAAATGCTGACGTGAGACCTTTTCATAGGAAAAATTCCCAAACTACCCATCGCTCGGCAGCCCACCGACGTGTTAGTGTTGTGAATGCAGATGGGTAGTTTGGAAATTTTTCTCGAAAATTGACAGAGTGGTGACGGATTGGATTGATTTGATGAAATTAGAGAGTGCAAGGACTTTTCTGATTAAATTAGAAGTGCAAGGACTGAACTGATGAACCCTTGAAAGTACAGGGTAGTAAGCAGAATTTAGTCCTTTTTTTTATACACCACATCTTCCTCCTCACTGCATGTTTCCTACCAACATTTCTGCAAAATTCAAGGTTCTCCAAGGCAACAGATAATATCAAAAAACTGCCCACTCCATACAAACAATTAACAGCAGCAGAAGTCAAAAAAGTGGATAAAACCACTGTGCGTAAATTGAACAAGCTTAACCCCAAAGAATACAAGGTAAAAAATTGAAGCTATGTCTATATACTTGTTAATCCAAACAACTCACAAAATGACCTCAAATTTCTAACATATTTATGTTCTAATACAGAACCAGTTGGTGTACTGCAAAGCTTTCATTTCCAGATTTTCAACACATGATGGCTGGTGGTACGAGGGATGCCCACAATGCTACAAACAATTGACGGTGAAGAAAAATAGTGACCTGCAAGTCTGTCTAGACCACAGCGTGCAAATACCTCTTCCATGGTAAAATCCAAATTTCTAATATCCACTTTTCTGTTAACGATTCGTGAAAATGTATACTGCTGATGTTAGAATTGATTCTGGGAACACTCAAATCACACAAGTGAGTTGGGTTTGATTGGTTTGCCACTTTTGAAGTTTTAATAATGTTGTTTGAATACTGTGAATCAAATATACTGATCATTGTGTTTACAAACACAAAAAAGTCTTACTGAAAGGTGATTACAATTCAAGGAAAAAACACGTCTAAACTCAAAAGTTATGTTCTTTTTATTACAATTGGGTGATTACTGAAAGAAACCCAATTGGTATTGGGTTTCTTTTATTGGGTGATTCTTTTCCAATTTTGTCTTTTCTAGTGGCAAGTTTGTACCTTTTCCATATATAAATTTAAGTTTTGGAGAGTGTTTAAATCAGTCAGGTCCAGCTTTGAATGAAAGCAAGGTTTCTACACAATGCAAGGCTGGAGTTTAAACTTGGTTATATCTGATTCTTTATGATTTTGTGTAGCCTTATGTCGCTTAATATTTGAACAAAAATTTGACATTTATACTTCACGTCAACATTCTATAATTCAATTGGATTTCCTTTGAACCAAATTAATAGTATTAAGATTGCTAAAGTCCAAGAAGTGTGTCTTAAAGGTATGAAAGAACTGTGTACGTATCTTTCATCATCAAAGGTCACAAGGAAGAAAGTAGGCATATGTCATATGTCATTGTTCTAAATTTATTGCTGTGCAGTCTATTAAAAGTTCATATCTGTAACGAATGCCTCTGTTATTCAATAGAGAAACACAATGCAGACAGAGAAACTTACTTTCTACTCTCATATTAATAACCTCATATTTCAATTTACTCTCTCTATACCTTCTCTTCTAACTTTTCAACATAAAACAGCTCACAAAATTAGCAACCAAATTTATTACTTACTAATAATGATGCATACTTTTACAGTTATAGAGTCCATGCCACCATTGAAGATCCAAACAGTGAAGCCACAATCAAGCTTAGAGGAAAACCAGCTGAACAATTGTTTGGAATAACTTGCAGAGACCTCATAGACAGGTACCCTTATGCTCCACAGGAAACATTACCCCAGGAAATATTGCAAACAAAAGGGCAAATTCACATTTTCCAAATCCAAATCAATGAGGCAAATGGCTTCATAGTGAAAGGTATCTTTCCAAGCACAAAGAATCAACCAAGTGCCAGCACACCAGCTCATCCAATGTATGACAAAAAAAGATCTGTCGATAAAGGAAGAAGACAACTATTTGCTACCACTCCAGACAAAAAGGCCCGCACTTAACAACTACATGCATGTCAATTTCATTTGTTTACCTATCAATTCTCTGACTTCTTTTCTATAACTTCTTACTTTCACAATAACAGGGAAGGAAGCACTGAATCAGCAACATCATCCACAAACACTCTGAACAAGGAAAAAATGGACTGAAATATCATGTCACTCTTTGTGTAAATAGAAATGGAGGTAGCAACTTTTTGGACAACCTCCACAGCTAATCATCGCTAAGCTAACAAGCTCTCAGTAACTGATGTTACTTTTGATATAGTCACTACATTAGCCTATAAGTAGTCACTGTATTTTGGAGAAGCTGTTTTAACAGCATTTGTAATATATATTTCAACATTACCAGAACATCTATATTAATGGTAATGTTAGCTCCTGATATGGAACATCTATATTCATGGTAATGTTACTACTGTTTTAACAACAGTTGTATTATATATATGAACTAAATTTTCTGTCTTTCAAAACTTGCACAGTCCGTTCCAAAACCCGCAGCAACGCACGGGCACGTATGCTAGTAGGGTACTACAAGAAAAGCTGTTTTTTACTACGCGCAATTTACGGCGCACATGGATGCATGCTGTAAAAGATATGCTTTTACAGCGCACATTTGACGCATGCTGTAAAAGTTATATCAATTACAGCACACCTTTGATGCATGCCGTAAAAGTGATATGTATTTAATCTTTTATGACACACATTTAATCCACGCCATAAATATTACAACACATTTATAGCGTACTTCTATTGCACGGTGTAAAAGTAATGTGTATTTAGTTTTTTTAGGGCACACATTTAATGCATGTTGTAAATATTACAATATACTTATAGAGCACTTTTATTGCACACCGTAAAAGTGATGTGTATTTAGTTTTTTACGGCACACGGGCCTTAAATGATAGGGTTTTTGTCCATTTACCCTAATTCTAGGGATTTTTTTCTCACTTACCCCATTAAGTTTTTTTAATTCCCCCTTACCCATAAAGACTCTAATAAGGTCTTCCTTGATACCCAATTAAGTTTTTTTTTTTTAAGACTATTTTACACCCACCTTTTTAGAGAGAGAAAATGGAAGAGAGAGAGGCCATAGGAGACTTCGCCTAAGTCCGGTCACTGGTCACCGGCCGCCCCCCACTGGACTTCTCTGAAAACCTCGCCGAATGTCCCTAAAGAGATCGTCGGAGATCTTATAGGTCGCCGGAAAAGTTTATTGCCCCCAAATAGACCTTTATTGGGGGGTAATAGAGGTCTATTGAAGAACAATAGAGGTTGGCAATAGAGGTTTATGAAACCTCAGCGGAAGTTCCCAAAGAGGTTGTCGGAGATCTTATATCGGACCGGAGAGGTATATTACCCCAAATCGACCTGTATTGCCCCCCAATAGACCTTTCGATCGCCGGAATGAGAACTAATCTCCTTAAAATTAGACAAATAAGACTTTGATTAAGGAAAAAAAAAGAAGAGATTACATCAATTCAAAACATTTATTACCTCCAATAGACCTTTAACAGACATCTATTGCCCCCCAGCCCTGTATTACGAGATAATAAAACTTTTTTTTTTCTTTCCTTCTGGGCTTCTGTCCTCAGTTTACCAAAAAAAAAAAAAGAAATTGATTTGGGCACCCACGTCATTTCCTTTAGGTCCAGTCACCGCCGCGTCATTTCCCTTAGCTCCACGTCGCTCCAAATTTGAAATCCTAACCTTAGCTCTAGTCACCGCTGCGGCAGCCGATCACTCTCCCCTTCCATATCCGCTCTCTCTCTACTGTCTTCAAATGGTTTTGAGACGTTAAGCTGACATAATCTATTCCTTCTTTTTCAACAGTTTCGAGGCGAACGAAACCAATGAAAAAGAGGCTACTCGAATCTTCCGTTTTTCAGAGGCGACAGAGGTCAGTACGTCATCGGAGACTCGCACATCCGATCAGTCCTGGACGCCAATCTCGACTTTTGGCAAGGCGTCCCCGAAAGCTTCACCAACCAAACCGGTTACCACCGTCCAACGCCGCCGTTTAGTCAGAACAATCACTTCCGTCAGCCTCCGTCGTCGGATCACAACCAACAGTACTGGCCTCACAAGCGAGAGAGAGAGAGAGAGAGAGAGAGAGAGAGAGAGAGAGAGAGAGAGAGAGAGAGAGAGAGAGAGTGCATATCGTGGAGAGAGATACAAAGGGCATATGTAATTAATTAATTAAGTCAAGTGGAAAACTGTCATTTTTCTTTAAACAGAGTAAGTGAGAATTTTTATCACTAAGTGGAATAATTTTGGCCAATTTTTGTGCTTTGGATTAAGAGCAACTCCAACAACTCTTTTATAATTTTTGTATTATAGGGAAGCAAAAGTCAAAGTTTTAGCCTCTTTTTCTTTTCTAACTCCAACATATTCCTTATTTTACAACAATCTCTAAAACCTCAATAATTCTTCCTGAAAATTCTAGAGATTGCTGTAAATTTAGGGAATTTCGTTTTCTCTTTCCTTAAAGCAATTCCAACAGCTTCTCTATAATTTTTGTATTATAGGGAAGCAAAAGTCAAAACTTGAGCCTCTTTTTCTTTTCCAATTCCAACAAATTCCCTGTTTTACAGCAATCTCCAAAATCTACTTAATTTTTTCTTAAAATTTTAGAGATTGCTGTAAATTTAGGGAATTTGATTTTCTCTTTTCTCACTATCTCTGAAATGGGGATAGTTATAGGGAATATGTTGGAGCAAAACAAGCTCATTTTTCCTTAAAATAGAGAAAAATCAAAATATGAGAAAACTGTTGAAGTTGCTCTCACTTTTCCTAAAATAGGGATAGTTATAGGGAATTTGGTGTAGCAAAAGAGACCTCAATTTTCTCTAAAATAGAGAAAAATTAAAATATCGGGAAGCTGTTGGAGTTGCTCTGTGCGTTTGGATGAGAAAATTATAAAATCTACAGGAATTTATAAATGATGGAATCTCTAACTCCATCAATCTAAAATTCCATTAATTGCAATTTATGTTGTTTGGTTACATTTATTTAGGATTTGAAATGTCTAATAAATTAAGAAAGTTTAAAACAAATAAAAAGATAAAATAGAAAAAAGTCTTGTTTTGTAAATAAAAATTGAATACTGCGCAAGGAATTCGTAAATGACACCTATTTTGGTGGAAATTGAAGTGAGGAATTTAAATAACGAATTTCTTAGTTTTTTTCCATAGAGAAATTTAAAAATTCCAATCTGATAATCCTCACTTTCAATTAAATTCCAACATTTTTTCCCTCATCCAAACACTTACCGTTTCAATTAAATGATATATAACATAGAAATTTCATTTTTACACTTACCGTTCCTTTTTTTTTTTTTTGGCAAAATCTTGAATTTCCCGCTTCTAGTTTAATTCTTCCCGGCCACTTCTTTCTTTTATACTTTTTTTCTTAGTCCTCTTCGACTCTGGGACCAAATCCCTCTGATCTCTTGGCCACCTGCAAACCAGAAACAAAGTAACTTGAATTCTTTGGTCATTCTAAGCACTACAAATTCGCTCCCCAAGAATGGGTGATTCTTTGTCTATCCCTCTCCCTTATTCACTTCAAATTGACGGGTGAAGACTCTGGTGTACAAGGCCATGGGCAAACCCACGCCTTTCATGTGCCTCTCGTCATGAAATCTGAGATAGAAGCAAGAGAGACACAGAGGGCTATTCAAAAAGATGTTCTTCTACTGCATTTGAGATTGAGACTTGGTTCAGGTATCCTGCAACTTTCTTTCCTTGAGAGTTTGTTCTGTTTTGGTTATCCAATGTCATTTTTTGTGTCTCAGAGACATCAATTGAGCAATAACTGAGGTCGAAGAAGGGCGAAATGGCAATAGCAGCCCCTATGGGTTAGTTCATTTTCATGCATTGCCCTAAACTCTAGTATTTTGTATCCACTTAAACCCACTTGTATTCTTCTTTTTTTGGGTTTGATAATTGTAGTTACAGTCCAAGTTCATGGCTTGGATAAAACCCCAAGCTCTGCTACTTCAGAGCAAGAAGAAAAAGGAGCCGACTCGAACCATAATTATGTGCAATCTAATTATCGCTTTGATTGCCTTGTCCCTGGTCGCCACTTAAGTCTATTGGTCCAGAAGGTGATGGAAATTACTGTTCAATCGTTACCTTCAATTTCTCATAATTCATTGAGATTGATAATTTCAGCTACTGAAAATTGGTTGTGGTTACTAATTTAGGTCACTGGGTCTGACTTTTCTGCTGCAGAGGTAATTAGCCTTTCTTGTTGCGATAGTTGTGAGTAAATTTGTGCGGTTTGACTAAGTTTATTGATTTGTGTTCCCCAGAAAATGGATGCGTTTTCGAAGAAGGATGATCTTTCTGGTTATGCTGTAAGTCTCGTACAGCATTTGATCTTTATACTTGCAGTTTTTGTGTTATATTGTGTGAAACTGCAACTTAGGCCACTAGATTTAAGATGCTGTGGCTTCTTTTCTTATGAATATCAATGCTTGTCTATTGATTTTCATTTCTAGATGAGTATTGTAGGATTGTTTGTAAAAAAAAAATTGTTGTATTTGGAATTTTGGAATAGATGGTAACTAAGCAATTATTAGTATTGAACTCAGTGAATGTAATAACAAGCAAGTTTTGGATGCCATTTCAACGTTGTTGACATATGCATGCTGCAATGCAATGTTGTTCATACAACAACTCCTTCATATTCAGTTATAGCCTTATAAGAACGGATAGAGTTCAATTCTTTGATTTGAAGTTTATGTTCGTAATTAAAAAAGTTGGGATTCGAAGTTTAAGATAGCTAGATTTTTTGTTTTCAATGTTTCCTTTTGTTTTCTCCTGAACTTTAATCAGAACCCCCTTTGATTAAACTTTAATCAGAGGGGGTTCGGATATATATCAGAGATGAAGACTTATGCTTAAGCTGCTGACATTTATTTTCGTATATGTTTGATTTCATGCCACTTCTTGACTATCTTTCCCTCTTCTTTTTTTTCCCTCATCAGTTGGGATGAGTGGGTACGCCTGGACCGTTTATTGAAATATACTTCTGTATTGGAAGTCTATATGCCAATTTAAAAAAACAAATAAATTGTCTTAACCCACAGAACTGTACTGTATTGCAATTGAAGTCACCTATGTGAACAGTTTATAGAATCCAATTTGCATTTATGCAGTTCATTTTTGGTTTAACGTTCTTCAAATTTACGCAAAAAAATCAATCTTTTATTTGGACTATCTTAATGTGTATCTAGGAAAGCTCATTCAGTTGAAGAAATTCTGAAAGGACTATGTTGCTACTTTGACAAAGCATTGCCAGTTATCCTAATTCTTTACAAAAATGAGCGTCCGCAGTATGAGAAAGCAATTGCAGATAATGTCTCTCCTTCATCTGTATACGGTGCTGAGCATCTATTACGCCTCTTTGGTATGAACATAGTTTGTAACTTATTAACTCCATTATTTGTCTTCATAAATTGTGTATTTTGAAATAATGCTGTAATTAAAAGATCTTTTTCACCGTATTTTTGGCTTGGTATTGATTTCATTTTTTTTTCTCAGCTGCTTCTTCTTATTTACTAACAAACTACATGAATAATGGTTTTATTTAAAAGAAGATTGCAATTATACCTTAGTGTTACTGGCATTCGTTGGTGAATTCCATGCGGGATGCCACATGTTTTCTTGTATTCATCAATAACGATGCTGATGTTGCTTGGTTGCTTACTGGAGTTTTGGCAGTTGAAGCTTTTCATTACAATAAGCTTGTTATGTAATTTTCTGCGATTTGCAGTTAAACTGCCCGAGCTATTGGTTGAGGCTAACATTGAAGAGGAGACTTTGAAAGAGCTGCTGCAAAGATTGGCCGACTTTCTCAAGTACCGACTTCAACTTTCTTCTAAATAGATAGATATTGTTTCTTCACAGTTGCGGAGGTTCTAATAACCTCATTAGTTCTGTTTCGACATCATTCTCACTCTCTGATATATGATGTCATGTAGGTTCCTACATAAGAACCAGAGTGCATTCTTCCTCGCTTCCTACCATGTACCAGAAGATACTGAAATCAGCACCAACAAACAAGATGACTAAGCAGGGACATATTTGCAACAATTCGTACATAATACTGTAGAACTACAGCTGTTGTGTGATATCTTGGCACCGATTTGAACTTTTTCTGAGCTCCAAAAGCAGGTGACCGTTAATGTGCTTGTATTCGCCGTATAATGTATTGCAATTCACTGCGCATGTAACATGTGTTTTCAACATATACCGTATACCTTGTAAACCTTCTCTAGTAAAATATGACCGACGGTGGAGGTTGCACCTTTTGTTCTAGTTCTAAGTTGCAACAATCTTTGACTATCAGTTAAGATGGGAACAAAGTTGCAGGCAATCAAGTTGTTATCAGAAGTTGGACGTAATGGTTTATGCAGCAATTGTTTTTTTTTTTTTTTTTTAAAGCAGTTGCTTCAATTTTAAAGTGATTAACACAGCCTTCTAAGATGAAGCCCGACCGTAGCAAACTCCATTTCTGCAAGAAGTTGCTACATGCCCTCGACTGGTTTTACTTGACTTGATGTCTCATGAGTTAAAACCTTGTCATACGACATATTGCATTGAATATTGAAAACGTATTTGGTGCGGCAGATGGGTGCAACATCAAAAACTATAATGGAACGTGACCATTTTTCCCTTTCCGAATCACCTTCGGCCTCCGTCAACTCAGTCGACCGTGTGAATGTCTATAAGTACAAATGCCTTTGTCTTTGATCATCTTTCTACTCTTAACATATCAATTCTGTTCAAAATCCTTTTCTTTTGGTCGTGTGTCCTCTCTGTAAGTTCATTCCATGGATCCTCTGTTTCTCATTCTACTTCTCTTTCTGGCCATCACTTCTCCAACTTCATCTTCAACCTCCGACGCATTGAGTGAAGGCTCATCCCTCTCTGTAGAGAAACCAGAAGATGTTCTGATTTCACCTGCTGGTGTTTTCACTGCCGGCTTTCATCAAGTTGGCAACAACTCGTATTGCTATGCCATTTGGTTCAATGAGCCATCATCATCGTCATCACCAGTCTCCTACCAGAACCGAACTATAGTCTGGATGGCAAATCGTGACCAACCAGTCAACGGGAAGCGCTCAAAGCTCTCCCTCCTCAAAACTGGTAATCTCATCTTAACTGATGCTGCTCAATCCAACGTTTGGACCACAGCCACCACCTCAATCTCCCCTGCCCGTTTAAGCCTGCACTACTCCGGTAATCTGGTTCTGCTTAATCTGAAGACGAAGGTTGTTCTATGGCAGAGCTTTGACTCCCCAACTGACACCCTTCTTCCACTCCAACCATTCACCAGAACCGCCATACTTGTCTCCTCCAGAAGCCAGAGCAACTTCTCCTCTGGCTTCTATAAGCTCTTCTTCGACAATGATAACCTTCTCCGGCTACTCTTTGACGACCCTGAGATTTCTAGTGTCTACTGGCCCAACCATATGTGAGCTGGGATAATGCAAGGTCTACTTACAACAGCAGTAGAACTGCTGTGCTTGATTCCTTGGGCAGTTTTGCTTCTTCGGACAATCTGACTTTTCTTGCAGCTGATTATGGTGCAAAGTTGCAGAGAAGATTGACTATTGATTTTGATGGAAATGTTCGATTGTATAGCCGAAAAATTCCAGGAGAGAGTTGGGTGGTTTCATGGCAAGCCTTTTCAGACCCTTGTGTGATTCATGGAATTTGTGGAGCTAACAGCCTCTGCAGCTACGATCCCAGTTCTAGGAGGAAATGCTCTTGCCTTCCAGGATATCAGATGGAAAATCATACTGATTGGTCTTTGGTCTTTGGTTTGGGGTTTGTTGAGCAGTACATTCTCAAAATCAAATGAAGATATTCACGGCTACCTTCTTACTACAACTGGGTTCAAAAGATTTAGCTACGCTGAGCTCAAGACTGCAACACGGGGTTTTAGTGATGAAATTGGGAGAGGAGCAGGAGGAGTTGTTTACAAAGGCGTATTGGCTGATCAGCGAGTGGCAGCGATTAAGCTGCTCAGTGAAGGGCAAGTAGAAGCAGAATTTCTAGCACAAGCTAGTACTATTGGGAAGGTGAATCATATGAACTTGATAGAGATGTGGGGATATTGCTCAGAGGGAAAGCACAGGCTTCTTGTTTATGAGTACATGGAGCATGGTTCCTTGGCACAAAATTTAGCTTCTAATGTGCTTGATTGGGAGAAGAGGTTTGACATTGCTGTCGGCACTGCAAAGGGTCTAGCTTATTTGCACGAAGAGTGCTTGGAGTGGGTTCTACATTGTGATGTAAAGCCTCAAAACATACTGTTGGACTCCAATTTTCAACCAAAGGTTGCAGATTTCGAGCTCTCCAAGATTCTTAACAGAGATAAGCTTAGGAATTCAACCTTTTCTGATGTAGGACGAGAATGGACCCAGTTTAGTCAAAAAATCATAAAAGTAAAGAAGCGGCGTAGAATCAAGAAGAGTGATTGGAAAATAGGTAACTCACGCGTAATCAGGTTACTAGCCGCTGGAATATTCAAGAAGATTTGGTTTTGGACTTTTCGGGTTTCTCATGCGAAAAGTCAGGTTTTGATTTTGAATCAGATTTGACTAACTTTTGGCCAGAATGTCCGTTTGAGACGCATAATACCTTTCCAGAATGGAAACGACGAGATCTTCAAGACTCACTTTGGTGAGCCCTATCAGATTTAGGCCAAAATGTATCGTCTTAATTATCCGATTCGTGATTTAATATTTTTTAGGCTTGTTTTGCATTCTTTTTATTTTAGGTTTTCTAGTTTGTTTTGGATTTGTTTTGTTTTTACCCGTAGGCTTTAGGGTTTCATTGTTAGTCGCCCTAGAGTTTCTTTTCCCATATATAAGCAACCTTAAACGGATGCAGAACGATCTTTTATCATATTATCAATCAAAATTGAGAATTTTCTCTTTTATCTCTGGTGGACTCCAGAATCTTTATTTTAGGTTTATTGCTGGTAAACCTAGTTATCAATCCGACTGCGTCAGGTGGTATTAAACGGCTGCAGAACCTATCTTTCAACTTTTAATCAATAAAATAGAGATTTTCTCTCTGACGCAGTCGGATTGATAACTAGGTTTACCAGCAATAAACCTAAAATAAAGATTCTGGAGTCCACCAGAGATAAAAGAGAAAATTCTCAATTTTGATTGATAATATGATAAAAGATCGTTCTGCAGCCGTTTAAGGTTGCTTATATATGAGAAAAGAAACCCTAGGGCGACTAACAATGAAACTCTAAAGCCCACGGGTAAAAACAAAACAAATCCAAAACAAACTAGAAAACCTAAAATAAAAAGAATGCAAAACTAGCCTAAAAAATATTAAATCACGAATCAGATAATTAAGACGATGTTGTAGGAGAATGCAATTGTGTTTATTATTGATAATAGGAGCCCTTTAAATAAGGAGTTACAAGGTACCCAAAAAGGTAATAGAATCTGATTACAATTGAATACCTAGAACACATTCCTATCACAACTCTAAACCCTAGTTTGTAGAGGCACACATTATGTCGATATCCTTCAACATTCCCCCTTGTGCTGCTCAAACTTGGTGATAACGTTTTGATCGTTGCCTCGTTAAAAACCTTGCCAGGTAACAAAAACACTGTGGGACAAAAATAACCCTGGTCAAAGGACAAAAAGAGCACAACACGTCCTTCACTCTTTAGATCGAACATGTAGACATCATGCCTCCCCCTGATGCCAATATCTCCCCCTGATTGCTACAATCATGGGAGTTTGGATAACTTTCTCAATCCGATGCTCTTCACATGTTTCTCGAAGGTGGATTTTGGTAACGACTTAGTAAATAAGTCTGCTACATTATCCTCTTATCGGATTTGGTTCACTTCAGTATTTAGAAGTGCTTGTTGTCATTTTGATGGAGGGGAGGAGGAGCACGGAAGGTGGCATTTTGCCTTGTGGGGTCCGATCCCACACTTCCGTCATCTCTTTTCTCTGTAGGGATAGAACAAGCCCATATCAATCGTACCTCTCAAATATCGAAAGATTGTTTTTATACCAATCTAATGGCGTTGCGTTGGCGCCGGGCTATGTCTAGCCAAAAAGTTCATAATTGAGGTGTCCGGTCTTGTATTGTGCTAAGTACAATAATGCGCCTATTGTACATAAGTAAGCACTTCCGCTATTAACACGTCTTCGTCATCATCCCTGGGACGAAACGGATCCCTTTTAGGGCCAAGACTATAGACGACCATGGGAGTGCATTTTTGACTTTATCAAAATGCCTAAGCATCTATTGACACGGTATACAAGTTCTGAATCTAGACAAAACCGTGTTCTCCCAAGGTCCTTCCTCTCAAACTCGAATTTCAGGTGTTCAGCTGTTTCCCTTAACTCTCAAGGATTCCAATTATGTTTATCAACATAAACCGCGAAGATTGCAAATCCGGAACTTGTCATGGAAACGCATGGGCATAGTTCATCATATCCCTTCCCAATCAAGTAGTCATTTTAGTGAGCATTTCAACCTCGTTGCAAATACGCTCCTTGGTCTAGAGCCACTTGACTTGGGTAAATGAAGTCCACAAGAACCTTCATTATATTCCGTATCTAGATCCCCATAGAGATACATAGTGACCACATTTGTAAGCTGCATGTTCAGTTATTTGGAAACTACTAGACTGACAAGGTAGTGGAGTGCAATGACATCCATTACGAGAGAATATGTCTTCTCGTAGTCGATTCCAAGGCGTTGTGAGAAACCTTGCGCGATAAGGCGAGATTAACATCTTTTTTTCTCATCACGTTATCTAACGAAGACCTATTAATGTCAATAGATTTTATGTTAGGAGCTGTTGGCATCTCAGGCCCGAAATCCTTCCTCTGCGTTAGTGAATCCAATTCAACCTGGATCGCATCTTTCCATTTAGGCCAATTTTCTTTACGTTGGCATTCTTCAACGGAGTAAGGTTCGATGTCATTGGTCTCAATAATTCCACGTCCTCATGTACACTAGTGTAGTTCGTAGAGATCTCTATATTCTCAGGAATTGGTTCTAACATTGAGGCGCCCCCCAACTATGTTTCTTGGACATAACCACAATCCAAAATATTCGCATGAGACGGATTTTGAGTATCAATGATCAATGGATCAAGTTATGCCAAACTCGCTCTCTTCTTAGGGTGAGAATCCATCGAACCTATGGGTCTCCTACTCTCTCTAGCGGAACCCATGGCCTATGACGCCATTATGCCACCTTTGTGGCGTCACCATACTATCATCCATGGTACTGGTGCAGTACCCATCTTCTCTGGGTGGCACCATGTCATCTTGTGGGGACATCAATCCTTGCAGGCATGTTTGCAGCAGGTATATGTGATCTCGTCACTTTTAGGGGATCAAGATGAGACATAGTGGGGACAGACCACGACAATTCCTGTCGTTCCTGTTGAACATTGACGTTCTAATCTCCCCCTAACGAATAGAGATCGATTTCAACAGGAACGACGGGAAGACTGTCTCATCAAAGTGACAAATAGAGATCGCCTGTCAAGGGTTCGACATAGCGGACTTATAGTTGGAGACTCATATCCAACAAATATATATATATATATATATATATATATATATGCATTCGTTGCAATGACTCATATTGATGCGCTGTGGCGGCGCAATTGGCACATGAATCGCACGCTCAAATATGCATAAATACGAGATATTAGACTCGAACCCAGTCACTAGCTGTAACACAAATAAAAGTTGAGTGGCTGCTATGAGTCGTAGACGAATTAGCATAGCTGCATGCGATATTGCATAACCCAAGCGGAAATATTAGTGCGCATTACCAATGTCCAGACTACCATCGTAGTCGTTTAATGGTGGCTTTTCCGCGAGACCAATTGGGTGTGTACATGGGAATATGATACTTGATATCAATACCCAATTATATGCAATAGTCATCGAAAATTGTCGATGTAAACTCTCTAACATTATCAAGTCAAATTGACTGGATGGGATGATCTGGGTAGTGAGCCCGTAGCCATATGTTATGTGCTAGGAGTGTAGTATAAGCAGCATTATGAGTGGATAATGGCACAACACGGGACCAGCGTGTGAGACCCTGAAGTTTTCAGTGACGTAATTGAGAAATTTCCTAGTCCCCGAGGACATGAGGAAGTCATAGCACCATTTACTTAGTGGAGCATTAGTAATGATTTGTTTCAGATTTATTTTCTGAAATTAGCTTTCGACAACCATATACTTGCTAGGGCTCTTTCAAATATTTTATGGAGATTGAAATTAAAGATGTGAGTTTTACATTGTTAGAACGAAATCAATAACTCTAGCGTATACACGTACACGGTTCATGAAACAGAGTTAGACGAAAAAGTTACGGGTTAGCAAAGTTCAAGGGCAAATGGGTATATTTGCAGTAGCTTATATTGAAGACCAGTCAGACCATATTGATCATAGCAGCATCAGATCACTCACTGACCCTCTTGATCCACCGATTTCACCATTTCATATCTATGTTTTCTAGAGCCCGATCACTGTAAACTTAGTCTCCAGATTTTCGTCTCAGTGATGCCAACGTTTCTGTACAATGATTACGTTTGAGTCAATCAGCTTCTATGGAGAATGGATGCATGCAAGTTCATCTTCAAAAAGGGAGATTCTGACCTCTTCCCGAAATGCTGCTGTCAGCCAACTTCGATGGCCAGAAACTGCAAGTTTGAGCCTTTGTATCAGTACGACTTCTTCATGAAAGTTGTTCTAAATTGTGTCTTCTATACCTTGTTCCAAAATCATGATAATCCAACGGTTAATTCGTTCTCAATCAAGGTGAGACTGCTTACAGTTCAGTGAAAATCCTGTTCTAAGATACCACTGATATTTGATTCTAATTCGTGTTTGCATGTCCAATCCTCTTTCAAATTCAGTTTCTACTCAGATTGGGTCATGTTTCTCCATCGACATTTGAGTTAATTTCATGAAGTTTACATCTCCATCTTGAGTTCACACAATTGATTTTACAATTGGTAAGTTTTGCCTCAATCTGTTGAATTTCATCTTTTCTAGTTCAATTTTCGTATAGAATCTCACATTCATTAAGTTTTGTGATGCTTAAACTTACCATTTATACCTTCTATGACTCGGTCCTTCCCACCATCTGATATCAAAACCTTGTTAAGGTTTATTCATACTCAAAGTTCATTCATATCAGAACTTGACCTTCTGGACTTTTACTTATCAAATCCATATGGCTCTTGATTGTGTTTATGCTGAGATTTTAGTTCATAAACATAGACATGTCAAGAATCCATCACCAATAGGTTTGATGTCAATAGGAGTCAAAATGAATTTTTGACAAATTTTCTAAGTTGATAGAATGCAGCTGGAATTTTTAAAGAAAAACTGAACAGTTCAGGCTGTTTGCATCTATCTTTTCCCCTACTTCTCGAACGCCAATTTTCTTGAAATTTTAGTATGTTGTACCTTGATATGTCAGCTTTAATTCTGGAAAGTTTCAAGTTCACTTCTATTCAGATGAATTTCTAATAAATCTCCAAGCATCATCAGTTCCTACCTCAAACTCACTTGTATCTGCATTCGCCTTTTGAATTCTAAGGGCTATTTTAATTGATGCTCAAAGGTGCAGACGTATATAGAGTCTTATATCAACTTATCTCATGTTTCGATAAGTTAGTACTACTTTGAAAAGGTTGTTAAGTTGGAGATGAATTATAAAGACCGGTCAAGTGAATTGATGATTTATCCAACTTGGTAATAGGATGACGAAGCATGGAATTTGGTTGCACAAGCCAAAGGCAGAGGTATTGCTTGACCTGGAATAACATTCGAAGCACTTTGATTCGAGGTAGGGAGGCTTCACCCTAGTTAGTGCTCTTATGTTTCCTACATTGTTGTTATGGTTTGAAGTTGTTTTTAAGACTTAACACTTGAGTTCATGAGGATGACTTGAGAGTGAGCGGGGCATAGCGACTTCCTTGGGTTTCGATCCCCTAAACCTCCGGAGGGGCTGTACGGACGGGATAGTGTCTGACATCCTTTGAGGTGTGACACTAGATCTAGGCGGTACTGCATAAATGGACACTCTCGCTACTCTTCACCAATGGTTGAAGATTTATATATTCGGTGAGGATGTAGTTGGCTAGTATTAGACCGGTCATCAGGTTTGATTTTACCCGGGTACTCATTCGTTTTCATATGGTTTCACATTGGGAGTTCTTTATTTAATTTTATTATATTTTACTCAACTGGCGCCAATTACTATTTGGTTTTAAAACCTAGCTAGGGTTGATGTTTGAGCAGCGAGGACGAAAGCTCACCCCTACTATAGGTGGTCTTGCAGGTACTGTGCACGAGGATTTAGGAGGATTGCGGGATTGAGCTGGGTGCTACATTTTATTTTACCTGACTCTTCGGTATATTTACCTTCACATTTTATTCACCTCTACTAAATTGCCATTGTTTGATTGAGGTGAATGTTAACTTTATGGTTTGAACCAAACTAGAATTTATTTTCAATGTTGTCCTTTCAGTTTTGTATCAATCGAGTAGTAATGTCTCTCTTGACATCGTTTAGTTATAATGTTCTTTTAACAAACAAGAATAAAGTTTTCAATTTCACCTCACTTTAAACTCTACGTTTTCCGCCAACTCTTGCCATTTCATTTTTTTTTTTAGTGAAATTGCCTTGCGTCTCTTTAGGACATGAGTTAAGCTTGCTTAGCTTGTGCTTCTAAAGGTTCGCGGCACTGTAACGTAACCAATTTTGGAGAGGTGCAAATTGGGGCGTTACACAGCGTGTTTGCGTATCAACCAACACCATAAAACATCTATACGGTCCGCAAGTTGGTTGATCAAATCCATAGAATTCCCTTAGATTCTTTGTGAGAATGGAATTATTTTCTCAATCTCCTTTGCATATGATGGTCTCAATCCTAAATAATAGGCTTTACAGAACGAAACATGGGCCTTATAATCAACCAATAAAAGTTTTGGTTAAGCCACAATGTCACAATAGACTTGAGAAGTAGAGAGAGGAGTTTATGGCGTCAATGCCATGTATTTGCCGTAGGGGATAGGCGGTGTCGGCCATGTATGGCTGGTCTTTGCATAATCATGGCGCCATGAGGCGCATGTGCAGCTCCTTGAACCAATTCTTGGTTCTTACTTTTCTTCGTTCTGAAAATGGATGTCCGTGTAAAGTCTTTAATACACGGATCATCATGTCAAAGCCTATATGTGTCAGAATCCCATAAGTCGTCTCTCATGACATGGTTGGATTCAATAACTCAAATAGTGGTTGCACACAACCCACTAGAGCGACACATAAGTTTCTCTAATACTCGTTTATGTCCGTAGTCATTAGAGGTAATGCAAAGGAACTATGTCCATTCTCATAATGTGTTTCCACATGAAAACCATTGGCTCTTATATAATAAAGTTCGGATTAAGGTATGTCCAAGACATTAAGTAAAAGAATTGACACTTTATTAATAGCCAATGATTACATCAAAGTTTTCAAAATCTAATCCAAAATAAAATCAAAGTAAGACACATTGTAGTCACTCTATCCGTTTGGTAACTCCAATCAAATATGACCAAGAAAGTAGAGCGAGACGTTGGTGGAGCGAAGCTCTCTTAAGTACCAATAATCTCAATGACTTTCCTAGACATCACATTTTATTGGGTCCGCCACATAAGAAAGAGTTAATACAATTGTCATTTATTGACTAAGGCAAATTGCCATTACAAAAGTTCTTGGAAAAATAAAAGGACTAATCTAATCAAAGTCTGCTGCATCCTTGTGCACTTCATCTTCAGCTTTGAAGTCCTTTATGGTGAGATTGACATCTCCACAATCTTCTTCTTCTTCTGCAAGGTACATTTCTTGCTCTCTCAGGTCCCTGTATGCCCTGTATCTTTCAGCTAGTTCCTCGCTTGCCTTGCATTGCTTGAACCAATGCTCAATTGATCCACATCGATGACACCCATCATTGTGGTTGCCTCCCTGTAATTGAGGTGCACGTTATGCACGTTCCCTAGGAGGGTTGGTGCCACCACCATGACCTATGACGCCACCATTACGGCTGGGGATACCACGACCCCCTCTCCCACGTGTGGCATTACCACCACGTGTATCCACACCAAACTTGGGGTTTCCTTCCTGATTAGGGCGGTTATATGGCCCCATACATCCCTCATGTCCCCCATTCTTAGGGTACCGCTCCTTGCGCCCTCCTTTGGGTGCATTATAATTCGCCTCATGAACTCTCTTAGTTTTAATGGGCCTTGAATTATAATTCCTCACGAGTATGTTATCATGTTTCTCAGCTACAGATATAACATTGATAAGCTGATGAAACCTCATGATCCGTCCAGCATTGACTTCAGTACAGTATTGCTTTGATACCACAATGGCTTAAACGGAGAAGGTAGAGAGAGTTTTCTCAATTAGCTCTTGCTCTGTGATAGGTTTTCCATAAAACCTCAACATGGACTGTATGCAAAGAGCTTCTGAATTATATTCAGCAACAGACTTGAAATCAGCAAAGCGGAGGTTGTTCCATTGAACCTTTAAGTCAGGAAGGAGGGAATCTTGGACATTGCCAAAGCGCTCTTCTAGTGCTACCCATAGCTCTCTTGCATTCTTGATCGACATATACTCCAATCTGAGTGCCTTGTCCATATGGCGTCGCATCAAGATAACTGCTTGAGCATGCTTTGTAGGTGTTCGCACGAACACAAGATCCGGGTTAGGTGCCTGGATTATGGGTAATATTCCCTTTGAAGTGAGATGGTTCTCAACTACCCAACTGTGGTAATCCGAGCCTGTTGAGTCAAGCATGGGAAAGTCGAGTCTAGGTTTATTCGACAACCTGAAAATAAGAAGAGAAGATATATTAGTTTCGGAGTTAAACTTCCACGAAAACTAAAAACAATAAGATTTCCGAGCTATGCTACCAAGAAATCAATTTCCAAGAATCTCTTTTGGATTAGACCAAACGATGATGTTTTAATATGGTCACAATTTGATGCTTGTGGACGCTCTTAGTCCAAGCATTATGAACACTCTTAGTTTATACGAACGCTCTTAGTTCGTTTAATTATGAACACTCTTAGTTCATACGAACACTCTTAGTTCGTTAAGCGTGAATCCCCATAATTCCGCTTTGTTAAATACTCAAAATCATTTGGCAACATATATTCCAATATTCTGCATAAAATAAAAGAATGTAAAATACATGAAAACAACAACTTTAATTCACAAAAACTTACATGATAGTTCTTGGCTTGAGGACACGCGCGTGTTGGAGCAGGCATGTTTTTTTTTCTTTCTGGGCCGTCTGTTCTTTGGGTTTTCCTCTTTTTTTTTTTTCTTCTTCTTTCTTTCTCTTTTTTTCTTTCTTTCTCTTTTTTCTGGGCCTGCCGGGTCCCCTCTCCTTTTTTCTTTTTTTCTTTCTTTCTTTTTTTCTTGGGTCGGGTCCCCTCTTTTTTTTTTTTCTCTTCTTTCTTTTCCTTCGGTCTTCTTCTTCTTTCTTTCCTCTGGGTCCACTCCTTCTTCTACGTTTAGGTCTGCTAGAGGGTGCGGGGATGAGTGGGCTGCTACGTCATCGCCGATGTGGGTGCTGCGACAGTGGAGAGCCCAGATGGGTGCTGCCACGGTGGACTGATGAGGACGCGGTGGAGGAAGGCGAACTGGAGAGGGAGGCCGATCATGGAGGATTTGGTGGCCGGAAGAAGGACTGGGCTGCGCTGTAGGTCGGGGCGAATGGGGCGCAGCAGTGCGCTGGGATCGATCGGTAGGATCGGGGTCAGGCTGGCTGAGAAGATGGCCTGGAGAAGACGGCGCCGATCCTTGGGGCTGGACGAGGCCGGTCTGTGAGGCCGGAAGAGAAGAATTTTTTGTTTTTTTTGTTTTTTTTTTTGTTTTTGTTTAGGGCGGCAGAAGAGAAAGAACAAGTCTACGTTTTTTTCTTTTCGAAGCTAGGGCTAGAGACTCGTGCTGATAACATGTTGTAGGAGAATGCAATTTTGTTTATTATTGATAATAGGAGCCCTTTAAATAGGGAGTTACAAGGTACCCAAAAAGGTAATAGAATCTGATTACAATTGAATACCTAGAACACATTCCTATTACAGCTCTAAACCCTAGTTTGTAGAGGCACACATTATGTCGATATCCTTCAACAGACGATACATTTTGGCCTAAATCTGATAGGACTCACTAAAGTGAGTCTTGAAGATCTCGTCGTTCCCATTCTGGAAAGGTATTATGCGTCTCAAATGGACATTCTGGCCAAAAGTTCGTCAAATCTGATTCAAAATCAAAACCTGACTTTTCGCATGAGAAACCCGAAAAGTCCAAAACCAAATCTTCTTGAATATTCCAGCGGCTAGTAACCTGATTACGCGTGAGTTACCTATTTTCCAATCACTCTTCTTGATTCTACGCCGCTTCTTTACTTTTATGGTTTTTTGACTAAACTGGGTCCATTCTCGTCCTACATCATTTTCGAGGATACAAGGAACCAGAGGTTACATTGCTCCGGGGTGGGTGTATAGTCTTCCCATCACATCCAAAGTGGATGTATACAGCTATGGAGTGGTTGTGTTGGAGATGGTGACCGGAAAGAACCCGACAATGGATGTGGAAATCAGTGATGGTGAGCAGAGAAGACTAATTATGTGGGTGAGGCAAAAACTAAATGGAACTGAAATTGCATCCAGAATCGGAGAGATCATAGATCCCTCGTTTGAAGGCAACTATGATGTGGAAAAGATGGAAATTTTGTTAACAGTAGCTTTACATTGTGTGGAAGAAGACAAAGATTCAAGACCAACCATGAGTCAAGTCGTTGAGATGCTTCAACACCACGGCAAAGAATCTCAGTGGCAATGAGTTTGTTGCAGTTGACGAGTTTTTAGTAAAAACTTCTAAAGAAAGTACTCTCTAGATAGTTCATATTGTAATTCCCCTAATTCTATTTCCTCCCTTTGCATATGTTTTGATTTTGTAAATGCTTCATGCATGTTCACCTGTAATGTGATGTTAATTTGGAATTTTGGATAGAAATAAATCTTTTGAAGAACAGAAGTAACATTTCTGAGCTGCATTCTGCAAGTATACTTTAGTCGCTAAAAAGCATGCTGGCCTAATCGTCATTCGTGGCGTACTGTATAATATGATACGAAACTCCAATGTGTTCAAAAATATGTTTTGTGCCGGCCAGTCATGGTTTTTTCTATATTTGGAACAGTACAGGCACATCTGACTTTCCAAGCAACTTCTTGATAAATTTAGGGCTGGGGATTCTGGAAAAAGCAGGTTGGAAGTATCTGGTCGGCATCTACCACAAGTCTCACACAATAATTCATGTAAATAATGTAGTGCAAATCCGACGACTGCCAAGCATCAACCGCACGACTTGAAGATGTTAACATCCAACATATTACAATAAAATTACTACTGTATTTCACACGTAACATGATCTCATAACTAAATTTGACGGATTCTATAAAATACTTCAGACTTATTTAGTGCGGTAGTTGAATTGTATATGAGCATCAATATTTATAAAATATTTCAGACGTATTTAGTGCAGTAATTGAATTGTATATTATGAATGGAAAGTGGTCAAATTCTCCAAAAAATCACAAGGTGATATCATCAAGAGGTCATGACCATTGACCACGTTATGATATGGTCTATATTTAGAAGTGGCTGTTGTTGGTACGAATACTCTTGGATCATGGCTGCTCTGTTTCACATTCTTCTTCTTTTTCTTGCAATTTATTTCCAAATCTCGTCTTCAACGTCCGACACTCTGAATAAAGGCTCATCCCTATCTGTAGAGAAACCAGATGATGTTTTAACTTCACCGGATGGAGTTTTCACTGCCGGGTTTCACCAAGTCGGCAACAATTCATTTTGCTTTGCTATTTGGTTCAGTGAGCCATTTGACCACTACAAAAACAGAACCATAGTCTGGATGGCCAACCGTGGCCAACCAGTCAATGGCAAACACTCAAAGCTCTCCCTCCTCAAAACTGGTGATCTCATCTTAACCGACGCTGGTCAATCCATTGTTTGGTCCACAGCCACCACTTCAGTCTCACAGGAGAACTTAAGCCTCCACAATTCCGGCAATCTTGTTTTGCTAAACTCGGAGCATGTCATTCTATGGCAGAGCTTTGATCACCCTACTGATACTCTTCTCCCAGACCAACCACTCACTAGAAGCACAATCCTTGTCTCCATGAGAAGCCCGAGCAACTACTCCTCAGGCTTCTACAAGCTCTTCTTTGACCATGACAACCTTCTCCGGCTACTCTTCGACGGTCTTGAGATTTCAAGTGTGTATTGGTTTGAGCCATGGCAAACAGGCCGAACAGCCAGAAGGTCCAAAGACAACAACAGTAGAGTTGCCGTGATGGATTCCTTAGGCAATTTTACTTCATCAGACAAATATACTTTGATCGCTTCCGATTATGGTGCAGCTTCGCAAAGAAGACTGACGGTTGATTGTGATGGAAATGTTCGGTTGCACAGCCGGGCCAAACCCGGAGACAGATGGGTTGTGACAGGGCAGATAATGGAAAATGCTTGTCTGATTCATGGGGTTTGTGGTCCTAATAGTGTGTGTGACTATGAGCCTAGTACTGGAAGAAAATGTTCTTGCATTCCTGGTTACAAAATGGCAAACTATACTGATTGGTATTATGGTTGTGAACCTGAGTTCAATTACACTTGCGGCAGAGGTGAGTCCAGTTTCTTCAAGCTTTCGAGGCTCGACTTTTACGGGTATGATTACGGATACTTCCCCAACTACACATTCATGCAGTGTGAGGATTTCTGTTTGCAGCTGTGTAACTGCAAGGATTTCCAATATTCTTCCCGTAGTAAATACTCTCCAAGCTCCCGCAGTAGTATATATAGCTGTTAACCAAAAACGGTGTTGCTCAATGGATACAGGTCTCCAAGCTTTTTTGGAGACATATATTTGAGAGTGCCAAAGATCCATCTGTCATCTTATGGATTGCCACAAGAAGAATATAGGTTGCGTTGCTTAGATAAGGTGGTTGAGCTAGATAGGAGCTATGAGAAGAGCCATGTAACTGGTCTAGAGAAATTTTTGCTGTGGTTTGCCTGTGGAGTTGGAGGGTTTGAGATCATTTGTATACTTTTGGTTTTGGGTTTAATAACTCAAAATCGGAGAGATTCCAATGAGGATAAGCACGGCTACCTTCTTGCTGCAACTGGATTCAAAAGGTTTAGCTATGCTGAGCTCAAGAAGGCAACACGGGATTTTAGTCAAGAAATTGGAAGTGGAGCTGGAGGTGTTGTTTACAAAGCTGTATTGGCTGATCATCGAGTTGCAGCGATTAAGAGGCTTAATGAAACTAACCAAGGAGAAGGTGAGTTTTCAGCAGAAGTCAACACTATTGGGAGGCTGAACCATATGCATTTGATTGAGATGTGGGGATATTGCTCGGAGGGAAAGCACGGGCTTCTTGTTTATGAGTACATGGAGCATGGTTCCTTGGCACAAAAGTTACCTTCCAATGTACTTGATTGGGAAAAGAGGTTTGAGATTGCTCTAGGCATTGCAAAGGGTCTTGCTTATTTGCATGAAGAATGTTTGGAGTGGGTTTTACATTGTGATGTTAAGCCTCAAAACATACTCTTGGACTCCAATTATCAACCAAAGGTTGCAGATTTTGGCCTATCCAAGCTACTTAACAGGGATGACCTTAAGAACTGGAGCTTTTCGAGGATACGAGGAACTAGAGGTTACATCGCTCCGGAGTGGGTTTACAATTTGCCTATCACATCCAAAGTGGATGTGTACAGCTATGGGGTTGTGGTGTTGGAGATGGTGACCGGAAAGAACCCGATAAAGCTGGATGTGGATGCCATTGATGGCGAGCAGAGAAGGATGATCGTGTGGGTGAGGGAGAAATTACATAATGGAACTTCTGCTAGTGAAATTGAAGCTCGGATAGGAGACGTCATAGACCCTTCGTTTGAAGGTAAATATGATGTAAAAAATATGGGGATTCTGTTGGAAGTGGCTTTACAATGCGTAGAGGAAGACAGAGACGCGAGACCAACTATGAGCCAAGTCGTTGAGATGCTTGTGCTGCTTGACAAAGACCAAGAGCATTAGCGCAAGATAATGACTGGAGGCTTTGCTGTGTCATGATGTATTTAGCAATCTATCATACAAAACTAAAGTTTTTTGTTGTTGTAAATATTAATGTGGCTATTCATGTAATGTTTAAGAATAATAGAATTGAGAGAGATTGATGAGAGAATTGTGTGTTTCATTATTGAGAATAGAAGCCCTATATATAGGGATTACAAAGTACATGTTCTAATGATACAAGGAAAACTATTCTGAATAGGACTAGGAATTCTAGAACACTCTCTCATATTACAATCATAGAACTACTCCTAGTTGGATCAGGCACACAAAGCTGATTTCCTTCAACACTCCCCCTTGTGCCGTTCAAACTTAGTGGTAACGCTTCATCCGTTGCCTCATTAAAAACCTTGTTCGAGTGAAAAACCCTGTGGGACAAGAATAAGCTCGAGAAGGAGAAAAAGAGTACAACACGTCATTCACTCTTTGAGAACGAACATGTAGACATCATAACTCCCCCTGATGTTGATATCTCCCCCTGATTGCTACAATCGTGGGAGTTCGGATAACTTTCTGAATCCGATGCTCTTCACATGTTTCTCGAATATGGATTTAGGTAACGACTTAGTGAATAAGTCTGCTACTTTATCCTCTGATCAGATTTAATTCACTTCAATCTTTAGAAGTGATTGTTGTTGCTGATTATAAAAGAATTTAGGCGATATATGCTTGGTGTTGTCGCCCTTAATGAAAGCTAGCTTCATTTGCTCAATTCAAGCTACATTATCCTCATAAATGCATGTAGGTTCATCCGTGGTAGACTTCAAACCACAACTTCCTTGAATATGTCTAATTACAGACCTTAGCCATATACATTCATGCACGGCTTCATGTAGAGCAATAATCTATGCATGATTTGAGGAAGTAGCAACAAGGGTATGTTTTGTAGACCTCCAAGATATCGCAGTGCTTCCCATGGTAAAGACATAACCTGTTTGGGAGCGACCTTTGTGAGGGTCAGAGAAGTACCCTGCATCAGCAAAACCCATCAAAACATCATTGTTGTTTTGATGTAAGAGAGGTGGGTGAGGCCGGCCACCCTTAGTGGTGGCGGCGGCGCTGGCAGCAATATGGTCGACTATGGTGTTATGGTGGACGGCTGCGCCATGCCTAATGGGGTTTGATCCCATTCTTCCGTCATTCCTCTTCTCTCTGTTGGGATAAAATAGGCCCATATCAATCGTACCTCTTAGGTATCGAAAATGTGATGACCTGGATTTTCGTTATTTAATTTTGGTAATTAATAATGGATTAGTTGTACGAATAATTGTTATTGTACTTTATTCGTAAGTTGTATGTGAACTGTAATGGTTTTCGTACGTATAATTATTCGAATTTCACAGTTTAGGGGGTCGTGCGAAGTTTGACTTTTTATACGTTAAGATTCTCAAAAAATTCCTTCATGAAAGTTATAGAGCACGTCGATACGAGTTCGTGGACATGCGGAACGCGTCAATCGGAATTCGTATGAAGAAGTTATAGCCATTGGAAGAAGTTTTTGTTTTAGTATAAATAGGGAATTTCCGAAAATTCTTTCATAATTCCAATTTCCATTTCTGGAAACTGTTTTCTCTCTCTCATCTCTCTCGGCTGCACCTTTAGTATCGAAGTTTTTCTACTGACTCGACCAGATTTTTCCTGCGAGCTCCGGCTGTCTCTGGCGGCGAAAATTTCCAGATCAGCTCGTCTCCGCCATCCGCTCCTCCCTGTGGTGTCCTCTAGTGGCGATTCCAGGCAGTGACGGTGCAACAAGGCGGCGAACTTTGGGGTATTCGGACCCGGCCGAAAAACACATCTCCAGTGAGGCCACGGCTTCATGCTTCCTGTTGTGAGTTCGTAGAAGCCTCCTGGATCGATCTGTGGTGGTTGTTTGGGTCGATTTACGTGAAACTTGGTTCAACTCGGATTGAACAGTAATCCACGGCTTGCGAGGTAGTTTTCGACCCTTTATGCTTAGTTTCTGACTTTGTGCTAGGTATGAAAATGGTTAAGCACGCTGAGATGAACATCTTTGATGTTGGAAGTTTTGTGAAATATTGAGTTTTGGCTGGCGGCGGTGCGCTACCGTCTGTGGCGGCGTTCTGGTAGCGTTCCGGCCATATAAAGGACTGTTTTTGGTATTATATATTTTCTACTCGTCGATACGAGCGTTTCGATATATAATACACAAATTTTGGAGTTCGTATGAAATTGTTATGATTTTTACATTTATTCGATCCGTGAGGATCCAAGCGTCCGATCGACTTGTGGTTTGGACATATCGATCGTGGAAGTATTCCGGAGACTTTGGGAGGTCTCGGATGTGGTTTCGCCTCAATTGGCGCCACTTTGGGGATTTTAGTTCAAAACAGGGGTTTCAAACTTAAATCGTTTGTGAATTGTTACTAAGTTGAAATCGTATGTGATTAGGTACTTGATGAAGTATTTTTGGAAGGTTACTTTGTGGATTGGCTGCTTTGTTCTATATTGAAGATGCAGCAGGAGTTTTAAGGTGAGTAATCTCACAACATTCATTTACGAACAGAGTTACCATTATTGTTTTGGCGTTATTTATTTAACTGCAAACTGTAGTTGGTATTAGTAAGAATTCCTGAGTGAATGACTACGTGTGTGTGTGTATATATATATTTACGTCGTGAAATATATATATTCTTGTGAGTGATGTGTGATGAATAATATGCATGATTGTGTTCATATTATTGTTGAAGACGACTTTTCAAGAAACAATATTGTGGAAAAAGATGTTTTCTATTGTTTGAAAAGTATTGAGTTTGATATTACATTTTTGAGTCAAGCGTAACTCATTTTAAATGCATTGGTCCTTGTACCAAGAGCCACAGATGGTGAGCATGGATGGGGAAAACTGAAATTAGATGTTTGTAACGTTTTTAGGTCGGATGCGATTTACTTAACGTTTGATTCTAAAACCAGACGGGGTCTGAAGATCATGTGTCACAGATGGTGACATTAACGTTGATTCTAAGACCAGACGGGGTCTGAAGATCATGTGTCACAGATGGTGACCTTAACGTTGATTCTAAGACCAGACGGGGTCTGAAAATCACATGTCACAGATGGTGACCAAGGCAAGAAATCGGTAATCACGTCTTTAGCCGGACGAGTGGTTACGACTTCAGTTAGAGCTCTAGTCTGTCTGCCATTATAGCTTATGGGGGTAACGGTTGAGGTTGCTGGAGACCCATAAGTATGTAGTTTTAAGGAGAGTTCCGAGAGTATTCTTCGTTTATTGTCTAAATAAGACTTGAATTGCTTCTTGATGGTTAAGTTAGCAAATAGAACATTGTCACAGCGGTGACTTAAGTTGTTCATTCGGTGGAAAAGATATGGAATGTTGGAAGGAATCATGGTTGTAATGTTTCCTTAAGCTGACTTGTGTGAGTTGTTGATTGATGTTTATGAGTTACTCATACGAGCTTTCATAAGCTTACCGGGTTTGTTGTGTGACAACCCGGTGCACTATTCAATGGTGTAGGGGTTAATCCTGCAGGTCAGGGTAATCATAGCTGAAGCTGAGGTAGCTTGTTAGCAGCAGAATGGGTAGGAAGTAAATTTTGTTGGCTTTGCCATTGTATGACTTCCGCTATGTGGTAAGTTCTGATGATCATTTACGCTTTATTTTGTGATGATAATTTAATTCGTAAGCTTATGTAATATAAGACCCTGTGGGGCGGGTCAATATTGGAATTGTGGGTTCAGGGCATCAATATGTACTTGATTTAAAGGGAAGATGTTCCAGGTATTTTGTATTGATGACTGAACGATCACGTATGTATAATTATGTGATTATATATCGATTTTTATTTGTGTTAAAAATCAGGGGCATGATAGAAAGATTGTCTTTACATCAATCCAATGGCGGTGTGTTGGCATGGAGCTATGTCGAGCTAACAAGTTCATTGCGAATGAGATGTCCGGTCATGTGCATTGAGCTAAGTACAATAATGCGCCTATTGCACTTAAATAGGGCACTTCGGCCTCTAATAATTCTTCTTCCTCATCCTTTGGACGAAATGGATCTTTTCTAGGCTTAAGACTACGGCCAATCATGGGAGTACTCGCAGACTTTGCTTTATATTCATTAAAGCGTCTTAGAATTTTATGAGTATATGCAGACTGATGGATCAAAATTTCATCACTACGGTGCTCGAGTTCTAAACCGAGACAAAACCGTGTTTTCCCAAGATCTTTAATCTCAAATTTGGATTTCAAGTATTTAACAGTTTCCTTTAACTCATCTAGTGTTCCAATTACATTCATGTCATCTACATAAACTGCTACGATTGCAAATCCGGAACTTGTTCTTTTAATGAACACGCATGGGCATATTTCATTATTAATATATCCCTTCCCAATCAAGTAGTCACTTAGACAGTTATACCACATCCGTCCTGATTGTTTTAATCCATATAGTGAGAGTTTTATTATTGAAAACGCGCTTCGTGGTTTAGAGCCACTTGACTTAGGTAATTGAAGTCCATTTGGAACTTTCATAGATATCTTTGAATCTAGATCCCCATAGAGATATGTTGTAACCACATCCATAAGTTGCATGTCAAGTTTTTCGAAAACTACCAAACTGATAGGGTAGAAGAACGTTATAACGTCCATTACGGGAGAATACGTCTCCTCGTAGTCGATTCCAGGGCGTTGTGAGAAACCTTATGTGCCACGAGGCGAGCTTTATATCTAACCACCTAATTTTTCTTATTATGCTTTTCTTATTATGCTTTCTAACAAAGACCCATTTATGGCCAACAGGTTTTACATCTGGGGGTATCTGGGTTATAGGCCCAAATACTTGTCTCTTTGCTAGTGAATCAAATTAAGCCTGGATCGCATCTTTCCATTTAGGCCAATCCGCTTTTCGTTGACATTCTTCGACAGAGCGAGGTTCGATATCATCATATTCTATAATTCCTTTTGCAACATGATATGCAAATACATCATCAATAGCCATAGAATTTCTATCATCATCTCATGTACACTAGTGTAATTCATGGAGATCTCCCTATTCTCTAGAATTGGTTCTGACATTGGAGCGTCCCCCAATGATGTCTCTTGGACATAACCATAACCCGAAATATTCTTATGAGATGGATTATTCACATCGATGATTAATGGATTATTTTGTGCCAAACTCGCTTTCTTTCTTGGGTGAGAATCCATCGAACCTATGGGCCTCCCATGCTTCCTGGCAGGAGCCGTGGGCCTATCCACAACGTCACCATGGGAGGGGACGTTGGCACCATACACAGGTGCCCTTGAGATGGCGTCATGTCCTCTAGTTTTAGGGACATCAATCATTGCAGGCACGTTTGTAGCAGGTATATGTGATCTCGTCACTTTAGCGATATCAGAAAACGCATCAGGCATCGATTCTGCTACGTTCTGAAGAGCGAGAATTCTCTGCACTTCAATTTTGGACTGTGCGGTTCGGGGATCAAGATGAGACATAGTGGGGACAAACGACAATAATTCATGTCGTTCCTGTTGAACATTTATGTTCTTATCTCCCCCTAACGACAGGAAGATTGTCTCATCAAAGTGACAGTCCGCAAATCTAGCGGGAAAGAGATTGCCTGTCAAGGGTTCTAAGTAGCGGACAATAGTTGGAGAATCATATCCAACATAAATGCCTAATCGTCTTTGAGGACCCATTTTGGTGCGCTGTGGCGGCGCAATTGGTACATAAATTGCACACCCAAATATGCGTAAGTGTGAGACATCTGGTTCATACTCAATTACCATCTGGACGCAGAAAAGGGTTGAGTGGCAGTGGGCCTCAGACGAATAAGCACAGCTGCATGCAATATTGCATAGCCTCAAGCAGAAATAGGGAGATTGGTGCGCATAACTAATGCTCTAGCAACCATTTGTAGTAATTTAATGGCAGCTTCTGCGAGACCATTTTGGGTGTGAACATGTGGAACTGGATATTTAACTTCAATCCCAATGGACATGCAATATTCATCAAAAGTTTTTGATGTAAACTCCCCAGCATTGTCTAGTCTTATAGACTTAATAGGATGATCAGGGTGGCATGGTGAGCCCTTAACTTAATAATTTTTGCTAGAAGTTTAGTAAACGCAGCGTTCCTTGTGGACAATAACATGACATGTGATCAGCGTGTCGATGCATCAACCAACACCATAAAATATCTAAATGGTCCGCAAGGTAGTTGAATAGGTCCACAAATATCGCCTTGGATTCTTTGCAAGAATGGTATATTTTCTTTAGTATCCTTTGCATAGGATGGTCTCTATCCTAATTTTGCTAAAGAACAGGCTTTGCAGAACGAATGATGGGCTTCAGAAGCAACCAATGAGGATTTTGGTTGATCCATGAAGTCACAATTGACTTTAGAAGTAGAAGGAGGAGTCAAAGAATGGTCCATGGAGTCAAAGCCATGTTGTTTCCGCAGGGGGTAGACGGCGCCGACCCTAAGTGGCCGGTCTTGCACAGTCTTGGCGCCGTGAGGAGTTGGTGCATCTCCTCGAACCAATTTTTGGTTCTTACTTCTCTTCGTTCTGAAGAATGGATGTCCGTGTGAAGTCTTTAATATACGGATCATCATATCACGACCTGGGTGTCCCAGACGGTCATGCCAAAGCCTATATGTGTCAGAATCCCATAAATCATCTCTCATAACATGATTGGATTCAATGATTCGAATAGTGGTTGCATACAACCCACTAGAACGACACATAAGTTTCTCTAAGACTCTTTTATGTCCGTAGTCATTAGAGGTGATGCAAAGGAACTCTTGTCAATTCTCACAATGTGTTTCCACATGAAAACCATTGGCTCTTATATCTTTGAAGCTCAAAAGGGTTCTTTCAGCCCTAGGAGCATAGAGAGCTTTAGTGACATTAATGATTGTGCCATGTGGCAACAAGAATTGAGTTGGTCAAGGGACCATGAATCAATTTAGGTGACCCTGCCATCGTAGTCACTGAAGATCGAGTAAGCGTCATCTCAAGAAATAACTGCATATTTCAAAGTATGGTGTGCGTAGTAGCACTATCCACGAGGCATTCTAGCTCTCCGGGAAACATACTTGAATGGATAAAGTTTGAATCAAAATCAACACTTTATTTTAATGAAAGCCAATGGTTACGTCAAAGTTTCCTTCAGATCCTTAGGCAAGCTCAGGCAATGATACAAGAACAATGGTACATAACCTGCGCATAATGATCTGATCAATTTTAGTTCCAGTTTATGAATTTTTTAGTTTGTATTCTGCTGTTTGGTTCTAGCTTATGTTCACTTCTTGCCTTTGTGCTTGATTGTTGCTTGAACTGGCTGACTTGTGTTAACATTTTTTGACAGGCCGCGCCCCAAATTTCATCTTGAAATCCTAAGTGGCCCTGCCGGGCCCACCTTGGAAGAAATTTTACCAAAAATTTAGCGGAACTTCTTCTAAAAGTGGACTACCCAAAAACATGTAGAAAGACATTTACACTTCTAACATAATCCACCCTTATTCTTCTGGAGCCACCCTGCTCCCTAAATCACAACATCTCTCATTTCACAAAACAATTCTGAACTTAAGAATATTAATCTCATGGGTTATCAGAGCAATCTAATGTACAGACGTACAAGATTATAGAATACAAGATAAATGACCGATTCTTTTATAATGCGGAAGCTATGATAGCTATGCCTCAACCCTATGTATGCTCGACCTCAAGCTAAACTGGCCTGCAAACTGGGCATTTGAAATCGAAGGGACCAGGGGAAAAACATTTGAAAATCGTTAGAGTGGACGAAAAATAAGTAATTTCGAATGAACAAGTGAAACTTAATGTTTTCCCAAGTTATTCTCTAGAACCTCGCATGCAGTAAAAATCTTGGAAACACTTTAATCATCATCTTTATTGAAATCTCAATTATGTAATATCGAACATCTTGAAATCTCTTAAATATATAATGATATTTCAAAAAATCTCGTTAAATTATTCATATCTCAAGATCATATCTCAAATAGGCGATGACTAGAGGGGACTGCCGACCAGTGACGCATCGAAGGGGACTGCCGACCGGACGAGGAGGTGATGGTTAGAGGGGACTGCCGACTAACCATAGGTAGTTAGAGGGGACTACTAACTAACTACCTCATGCCATCTAGAGGGGACTGTCGACCAGATGATGCATCAGATGGAATTGCCGACCGGAATATTCTGGAGGGGACTGCTGACCAGACTCACCAAGAGGGGACTGCCGACCAGGAAATGCATGCATGCGCTGACTTATTTACCTCCTCAATAAACTGGAATCAATCTCTTTAAAATAATTGCTTTCGGAAAGAAACCCGATATTAATTCAATAAATCATCAATAATTCACCGAAAGCATAACTTAAGAGAATATATCGATAACTCAAACCTCAATATCTCAATAAATCCTCAAAAGCATAAATCAAATACTTGGTAAATCAATAAATATTTTCAGAAAGAAATCTCAATATAACTTCAAAGCTAATGAGCACGGAGCTCAAAACTCAAGAAATCTCGATAATTCAATCATGCTCAAATATTTGATTAATCATTCGTATTCGTATATCATCATATAAATCGATATTCGAAATCAATAATTCTCATAATATTTTCTTAATCAATCACTTCCCGGAAATCATTTCCCAACTCAATAACTCATAAATAACTATCTCGAAAATCTACTAAAAGCCCTCGGGAAGGAATTTCAATACTAATCTCGTAATTCAAAAATAAATCTCAATAAATCAAAGGTCATAAAACCATAAAACTCAATAATTCAAATCATAAATTAAATCTCAATTGGAAAATAATAATAATACTGCATGCATAATTAATTTAAAAACAAAAGTCCACTCATAGTACTATTTAGGCGACCACGCTACAGGTTTCCTACGTCAAGCAGTAGCTTGGCACGTCGCCCTATACACAATTATAATTCGTGAATAACAATCCGGAAATTAAATAAGATTCCCACATCAAATCCTCATAAATTAACATTTCTATTTCTTCTCCAATTTAACCAAAACCTCATCATTAATACCAATTCTTTAATTCAAAGTTTCTAGGGCAGACTTGAGAGAAATCTGATTGTGGAATTCTAGTAAATCAATAACCAAACTATTGAACTTCGGAAATTCCGATCGATACCAATTCTCTTCTGATTCCCACCAAACTCATATCTATAAATTCGTAACAACAAGTACTATCCAACAGACCAAAACAACCCACCAGGAATGGATGAATACGCTGCCACAGACGGCTGCACTTGGGCTCCACGCGCCGCCAGTCAACCACCATATCTGGCTACCAAATTTTATCCATAGCATTTTCTCATCATCCTAAACATCTTTCATAATTGTAGCCAATCAATTTTAAGTTTAAGTAGTCGAAATTACCTCAAATCCGCGTGATCGTTCCCACTGTCTATTAGTTGTAATCCGGAGAAATTGAGGTTACTCACTAGCATGGGTAGAACCACGAAGACGAGGGCTCCATGTTATGGGTGGTGGAACGGTCAAAAATTGCCGGAAAACGCGAAATAGCCCGAGACCCGAAATGCCACCGCGGTCATCGGCTTGCTGCACCTCCTACGACCCAAATTGCACCACCAAAATACCACAGACGTGAAGAGGAGGAAGAGAGGGTTCCATAGCCACTGGCCTTGTCCAAATCCGTTGCCGGACGAGGGAAAAACTGCCGGCCAAAGCCGACGAGGTCGTGGAGAGAGAAACGGAGAGGGGAGGGAAAGAGAGAGAGAGAGAGAGAGAGAGAGAGAGAGAGAGAGAGAGAGAGAGAGAGAGAGAGAGAGAGAGAGAGAGAGTGGTAGGATCTGATCTACCACAGTAAATTTTCGAATATATACTAATTTACCATGAACAGTAACTTTACCTTTTCGCTTATAACTTTCACATACGAACTCTGATTTTTACGTACAACATATGCACACGTTCGGTTTAACGTCTTCTAAGACTTTCATGAAAAAAAATTTCTCAAATTTTGACCCGAACAAAAAGTCAACTTTTAGGGCTCCCCAAAGGTCGAAACGGAGCCGAAAATAAAAATAACTCTCATTTACCGTCCGAAAGACTAGTAAAACGGTAACTTGAGATCCGAGACGTAACATTTTTCATGTAAAACTAATTGACTTGAAAACATATTAAACTTGAAATAGCTAGCTGGCCTTAATCTTTAATCAGAACCCCCTGGTACGTCTTGAAATATGCACAACTTAAACCTTGCACTCAAATATCATCGTTGGTAATATAGTGATCAAGCAAGGGTCATTACCCGCTGAAGATTGTTCCTAAACTGCTAAACAAATGTCACAAACTACTCTAAACCATGCTACTGAACAGTTAACAAAAATAAATAAATTAACTAACCTAGACTCGATGGAATTTTCTATAAATTTTACAGGATACTAAGGGGGGTGTATTGTATTTGGATTTGTGTGGAGTTTTTTTAAATGATAGACTTTTTCAAAAATCCATGGATTCTATAAAAAGTTCATAGACTTTTATTGATTTTTTAAAAACCATTGACTTTTATTGATTTTTAGCACAGATTTTTACTGATTTGTAAAAATCTACAGACTTTATATGAATGACTTATGTAGATTTCACAATACTTATAAAAAAGAAAAACCAAGCTAGTTTATTAGTCAGAGAATAAAATACGATGCCATAGCTATGTTAACTAATGACCATTAGCGTAGGAATCAGAGAAGCTCAAATAATGTCATGAAACAAACATATAAGAAAATAAAGGAAAAGCCTCCAAATATAATCAACCAAACCAAAAGATATCCAAAAAGAGAAGGAAAAAAAAAACACATTGATGAAGTTTCATGCCAAATAAGCAGACGTCTTTGAAATAATGATATGATTTATTCTTCTCCCTCATTTTCACTTTCTTGATTGTCATTGTTTTCATTGTTGGCATTTGGTTGGGCATCTGTCCACATATGAGTAGCAATACTCATTCTCCATTCATTAGCATTCTCTCTTTGCTGATCTTGGGTTTGAAAATCATCCCATTCAAAATTATCTTCGTGATTATCTATCGGATCTTCTTCTGGTTCAGGAGGAAATTCATCTGAACGACATTCCTGTCGAAGAAAATTGTGCAGTCCTGCACAAGCCAAAACTAGTTCTGCTTGTGTCTTATATAAAAATGGTGGTGCTGATTTGAAGATTGTGAAACGCGACTTAAATATTCCAAATATTCTCTCAATTACGTTCCTCAAGGAAGCATGGCGAAGATTGAATAACTCAATTGCATTGACAGGATGATTTCCTTCACCACCAAAATCTTTGAGGTGATATCGAGTACCTCGAAATGGAGCTAGGAACCGACGTCGATTTGGGAATCCGCAGTCCCCTAAGTAATATTTACCTAATAATAAAAAACATGTGCAATTAGTATGTTATATATATGTTATATGACATAAATTGTAATAAGTACTCTGAATTTTTTTTATGCACGTAAAACTATACCTGGTGGCACTTTGAGTCCATTTCGTCTAGAAATCGCATCATTCAACACTTTTGAATCATGAGCGGAACAAAGAAGAACAAACATACGCAGCAAACAAGCGACGACAATAGCAATAACCGCAATAGTATGCAGGACTATGATCGAACCGTAAAAGCATTAGGCATATACATTATTTGGCTTTGTTTTAGGAGTTGATGATAATATTAGGGTTCCAAGCATCACAATTGAAAAAAAAAAAAAAATCAAATTCAACAACAACAATGAACATGTTAGGTATTAGAGGTTGATATCACAAAATAATAGAGAAAAGAAAAAAGAAATCATGAAAGAGAGATGATGGAGGACCAACCTTGAACGCGCAGAGAGAAGAACTTTGACAGACTTTTCCACGCTCAAAATCTTTGCTCTGGTGGCTGGAAAAATATTGGAATTTGGTATTTATACTTAACACTACAAAGTCCATGATTTTCCATGATTTTCTAATTCCGTATGTATGAATGATATTTTGAATACCCCTAAACTTCTATTCATTTTTAAAAGTCCTAATTGAATACCCCTAGACTTTGGTGGAATTCATAAAGATTTTTTAAAATCCTAATTGAATACACCCAGACTTTTATGGACTGTTAAAAGTCTCTATTGAATACACCCAGACTTTTAAATTCCATGGATTTCTTTAAAAGTGCCAGTAATTCCATATACAATACACCCCCCCCTAAAGACACATTGAATAACACACATACAAAATTTCAGAACAATCGGAGTTGATTTGAAATATGAAATAATTCACATAAAACTGAACACAGTAAGATAACAAAGCAGAAACAGATTTTATAACTTTAAAACTATTGATAGAAACAAAGCTAAGGACTCATTCTCCACCACCAAACACACTCAATCATATCAAAGCTCAGTTATGGAATCTTAATTCTCAATTGAATTTACCCGAAGTTAACTCACAAGCTCGAGTTAACCCATTACCCTTTCTTAGTTCCTTGTTAAGTGAATACAAGCTCACCACTTAATCTATTTCCAATTATGCAACCTAGACACAAGCTCGCTAAGTTTAACATATCAAAATCATTAAGCAAGAAAAGGGTTTGGATAAATCTAGGGTCACAAGTACGTTGGTAGTCTTGCTAAACCTAGGGTTTGAGTCGCATGTAATTCAAGAAAATATTTTGCTACTCAATTGGAATCAACACACGACATACACGAATCTAGTGTTACTCCTAGCATTAGAACCCTAACCTATTCATTTAGTTGCGCACCTAAACAAACAAGCAAAGATTCATCTTGTAGACACAGTGAAACAAACACTCAATTGATAATATAAAAAAACCAAAAACTGAATTGTCTTCAATATGAATTGAACATGTTTGGGGCTTTGAAATCGCCCCTAGCTACAAAAGTATTTAGCTAGACATAGTCATGAATTCGCTGAATGCATACGTTAAGAGAATCGAAAAGAAAAATAGAGATGAAAGAAGGAGATGAGATCACAGCTAGATGATGGCAGAAGATGTCGTTCTCTCCTTTCTCTTGTGCGGCAGAACGTACGTCTCCAGTAGACGTCCCCTCTTTTTTCTTAGGTCAAGAGATTTTCACTTCTTTTCCTTTTAGGATTCAAGTAGCTTCTCCTCTAAGATTTCTAATAATTTTCACCCATAAAAATATGTCATATATCTCTAATAAATAGAGATATTCAGTTAATACTCGTCGGTGGGCTTCTAAAAGGAATTTGGGCCTCAAATCGTGGATTTCCGTCGAAGTGTCAGATTCTCGGACTGCCCGACCTTACTGTACTAAATCGGCCATAACTTCTTGTAGAAAAATGATATGAATGAACCGTTAAAAGTTCTGGAAACTAGACATCCAAGGCTTTCCAAGCATATAAAGTTCACTGTCTAGTTCGTTCTGAGATGCTCTCAGTTTCATGTGGAAGTTGACTGATCTGCACAGGCAGATTTACTGATTTAGCTTCCTTTCTTCTACTTTGCTCCATAACACCTACAAAACATAAAAATAAAGTAAATGACTCAAATAGATAGAAAACTAGCTAAGAAAACATGAAGAAATCAACACAAAATCATGTACATTTATGAGCTTATCAAATTCCCCCACACTTATCTTTTGCTAGTCCTCGAGCAAAACAAAAGAAACTAACTGCTATAACAAAAGACACGGACCTAATATCTTCCAAACAACTCAGAGAACTTATAATGCCCACTAGTATGATCAACAAAATTCAAGCAGTCACATATCAGAATTCACAATTTCACTTAAGAGCTAATTTATTTTGATAACCATAGTGCTAAATTTATAATACATGAACAATCAAACCAATGCAACAAATGAGAACCAACTTCCTCATGGTTCAAACAAGTGTTCACTTAATTTCTCACAAAGATGCTCTCAATTCTTTTCACTCATGATTTTTTGACTTGATGTATAAACATAGATTTCACTCAAGTTGTATGTGAGAGGAATGATATAATAAGACAAACAAATAGCTCACATATGATAACAAGAAAGAAAGGCTTTTTCAGCATTTTTTTTTTACATATGATCCCATGATTGGAATGCCAAAACTCGGATGAAAGGCCAGTGACACCATATGCTCACCCCTCCACACAAGTCTCCACAAATCGAATGCACAACTTCAAAGATCAACAAGGTCTTTATTCAGGGTTGTAATGGGGCCAAGGGTTAAGGTTAGAAGAAAGAAAGGATAGGAAATTCAAAGATCCTAAAGAACCTAGTGGAGCACTAGAAGAACATAAGAGATAACAAAATCTTGAAACTCCTCAAGATAATCAATCTTCAAACACATGAAGCAAGCAATTATTTTTCAAGGCCAGATGTCATCTTCTTGGGCTTTTGCTTCATTCTAAACCTTTCTTCTAACACTTATGAAATAGGACAAAGGTCAAATTTTCTTGAACATGCCTTCAACTCAAAATAAACTCCTTATTCACAAAGGGGGACTAAAATCCATACACACTTTTTTTTCTTTCTCTTTTGCCGTATACTTATTTTTTTCTTCATATTTTTTTTTCTTTTTCGGCATACATATATATGTTTTTTTATGGACAAGTCTTACCCCCACACTTGCTTACAAAAGTACCTCGAACATAAATATATCTCTAAAAATATTTGCTCCACTAATTGCTTAGGATAGGGTAATGATACATCTATACTAAGCTCAGGGTTAAGGAATTTGTGGGTGATGAAAGAAAAAGGCTCAATGTAGGCTCAAGGGGGTTAACTAGGGGATTGCACATCTTGTGTGCATAAAAGGGACACAGGTTAATTTGGCTATGATGGTAATCCTAGTGCCTTTATCCCTTCCCATCCATCATGCAATTCAACCATACGCTTCAAGAGGCTTTGGGGCAAGTTCTAGCATTTGTCCTTATAAAATATGCAAGTCGAATCCGAGTCTCAACCAAGATGAATAAAAGATGAGATCATACAAAATCCTCGTCAAGAAAATAAGATGATTCTATACTAAGCACTCAGAAAATAAATAGCACATATACAGGCTCAAAAGCTCATAAGGGTTTAAATCAAGTTTAACCTGTCATAGCATGCATCCATCAATTCTCAAGTGTTACATTAATCCAACCATCAATGTATATAAATCAAGCACAATAATCATCAAAATCTATAAACAATTATTTGAAATCAAGAATCTAACACATGCCTGCAATCCTTTTGTGACCAAAATATAAATCCGAAAGTTCATGCTCATCATAGAGTTGGAAGACTCCTAAGACTCATTGAAAAATAAAACCTAAAACTAGACTCTTTTTTTATTATTATTATTATTTCTTTTTTTTCATTTGTTTGATTTTTTTTTGATTAAAAATAACAAAAAGTTACAAATTCCTTCCCCCCACACTTAAACTAAACATTGTCCTCAATGTTTGATCTAGATATAATCATGCAATGATATAGTTAAGTACAGAAGCAAAGAGAAAACACAACAAAAACAAAATAGTTAAGAAGAGTAGAGAATGCTCCCTCTTGTAGACCTCCCAATGCTAATGATCTTTGGATATCAACCTCAAGGCTGTAAGCCTAGAATTTCTAGGGCAAGCTCTATGCCAAATGCGCTCCAAAGATACTCCAATAATGCTCAAAGTCATTAGGAAACATCACTTTTCACAAACTGATTTCAGCTAAAACCTTGCAGCAGCCCTACTTCCGAGGTTCATAGCTCATCCAGTACGAACTGGAATCCACAGGTTCCACTTGGAGATGAAAGTTCATATTCAGGACTTTCCATACATATGTGGCACGCATTCCAACTCCAAGGGATGTAGAAACTAGAGACCTGCAAAGTTAGCAAAAAATTACAGAAAACTGGCAAATTAAATGCTGACAGAATGACCTTCGTCCATTCAAACCTGAATACAAGAAGCTACAGGGATCACATTCAGAAACCCTTTCGTAGGAGTGAAGTAGACATCCGGGGTTTCAAATCCATATAAGTTTTGTCTCATTTGGACTCCCGAAAGTATCCCCTGTTTTGCAGTTTATGTGGCTCTGATGCCCAGTTTTCTGCTTTTCTGTTTTGACCCTCCTGTACTCAATTGGAAACTGCAGACGCTGTGAAACTTGAAATTGAGATCTGCCAAAGCCATTAGGAAATAGACACCTGGGGCTTTCGATCCATATATGGTACGTCTGTTGGTTCCAAAGGAGATGTGAACGACAGCTGTTCAAAGTGGACTGAAATCTGGGCGTCAGAAAAACTGGTTTGATAAAAAATGACTCCTCTAAATCTTTCTCAACTATGATACCTGCACACACACACAAAAACATAAAACCGAACAAAACAAGAAGCAAAGAAAGAGAAGAAAAGGAATAAAGAAAACATCCCTTAGAAAAATACCGCAATCTTCCTCCTTCATTCATTGGGTTGCCTCCCAAGAAGCGCTTGGTTTACGTCCTTAGCCTGACAGCCGGGCCAATTCTTTAAGAGTAATAAGGAGGTTTTGGTCTTGGTTCCATGAGATGCTTGACCTTTTTCAAAGATGCTAGGTGATCCCTTGTAAGCAACTTGTGCTCCTTGGTAACAATGGAAAGATAGGATTTCAACTTTCTCGTTTTCTTTCTCTTCTTCCATTGTCTCATTCTCTTCTTATGTCCTACAAGCACGGCCAAAAGAATCTTCTTATCAGAATTGCGATATTCATCTATCAGCATCTCCACATGATCAACAAACTCAAGAGTTTCTTGTATGAGGGAACAAATGTAAAGCTCGAATGTGGCAAGTAATGGTCAGGTGGTCGGGCATGTGATAGAATTAGAGGCCCGTCTATAGGAGATTTGCTGGACTCCTCTTCTAAGCAATCCTCCATGTCATCCTTGTATTCTTGATCTTTATGAGCTATGATGACTGCTTCCGGCACTTGGTACTCATTCGCATGAAGTTGAACCTTACTTTCTTTAATGTAAAATTCCTCACCTGTCAAGGACTCTTCAATATCACTATCTTCATATGCTTTAAGCTTAGTTGTATAGTATAACACATCATCCTCACACGTCCCAACCTCAAGTTTCTTTTCATAGGGCTCATCAAAATCTGTATCCTCATCCTCATCCAAAATTGACTCATGGAATACATTATGAGGTTGAGGTAAGGCTGTAACTTTAAGGGACTGCCCTAAAGTTGTCGTGGGTGTAGGAGGGCACTCCATAAGTACCTTGGCCTCCAAAGGCTCATTAGCTTCTGCCCAATCTTCTTCCTCACTCATCAACACCTCATGATATGACTCTTGAACCCAACATTGTATTTCCCGCTCCTCTGTTTCTTGGTTCAAAGAATTAGTAATTTGCTGGATATGTCGCTCAATATTCTCCACGGCTTTGTCCATATTCCTTGATGATTCTTCCGCACATTTTGCAACTGCTTGTACAATTGCCTCAAGGGAGGGCTTCATTGGATCAACCAAGAGGACTGGTACTTGATCTTGGTATGACAGCCACATGAATGAATCCATATTGTGATGATAAGGATCATACATAGGGACTTGATAAGGCTGCCATGAGTTGAACGCTTCCGGATTCCATGAAGAGTTAGCATTAGTCCAACCATTGTTGTAAATGCTTGAGTTGGGATCCTCCCACATTATAGTAGCTTGCTCAAAATAACCTTGGTATTGCAGTCTGCAAACAAAACAAAACAAAAACTAAGTATATTACAAAATTGAAAAACATGCACAAAAATAAAACAGATTAACAATCAAGGAAAACAATCCACGGCGACACGGCGCCAAAAATTGGTACGTCTTAAAAGATGCACAACTAAAACCTTGCACTCAAATATCATCATTGGTAATATAGTGATCAAGCAAGGGTCATTACCCACTAAAGATTGTTCCTAAACTGCTAAACAAATGTCACAAACTACTCTAAACCATGCTACTGAACAGTTAACAAAAATAAATTAATTAACTAATATAGACTCGATGGAATTTTCTATAAATTTTAAAGGATACTAAAGACACATTTAATAACACACATACAAAATTTCAGAACAATCGGAGTTGATTTGATATATGAAATAATTCACATAAAACTGAACACAGTAAGATAACAAAGCAGAAACAGATTTTATAACTTTAAAACTATTGATAGAAACAAAGCTAAGGACTCATTCTCCACCACCAAACACACTCAATCATATCAAAGCTCAGTTATGGAATCTTAATTCTCAATTGAATTTACCCGAAGTTAACTCACAAGCTCGAATTAACCCATTACCCTTTCTTAGTTCCTCGTTAAGTGAATACAAGCTCACCACTTAATCTATTTCCAATTATGCAACCTAGACACAAGCTTGCTAAGTTTAACATATCAAAATCATTAAGCAAGAAAAGGGTTTGGATAAATCTAGGGTCACAAGTACGTTGGTAGTCTTGCTAAACCTAGGGTTTGAGTCACATGTAATTCAAGGAAACATTTTGCTACTCAATTGGAATCAACACACGACATATACGAATCTAGTGTTACTCCTAGCATTAGAACCCTAACCTATTCATTTAGTTGTGCACCTAAACAAACAAGCAAAGATTCATCTTGTAGACACAGTGAAACAAACACTCAATTGATAATATAAAAAAACCAAAAACTGAATTGTCTTCAATATGAATTGAACATGTTTGGGGCTTTGAAATCGCCCCTAGCTACAAAAGTATTTAGCTAGACATAGTCATGAATTCGCTGAATGCATACATCAAGAGAATCGAAAAGAAAAATAAAGATGAAAGAAGGAGGTGAGATCACGGCTAGATGATGGCAGGAGTTGTCGTTCTCTCCTTTCTCTTGTGCGGCAGAACGTACGTCTCCAGTAGACGTCCCCTCTTTTTTCTTAGGTCAAGAGATTTTCACTTCTTTTCCTTTTAGGATTCAAGTAGCTTCTCCTCTAAGATTTCTAATAATTTTCACCCATAAAAATATGTCACATATCTCTAATAAACAGAGATATTCAGTTAATACTCGTCGGTGGGCTTCTAAAAGGAATTTGGGCCTCAAATCGTGGATTTCCGTCAAAGTGTCAGATTCTCGGACTGCCCGACCTTGCTGTACTAAATCGGCCATAACTTCTTGTAGAAAAATGATATGAATGAACCGTTAAAAGTTCTGGAAACTAGACATCCAAGGATTTCCAAGCATATAAAGCTCACTATCTAGTTCATTCTGAGATGCTCTCAGTTTCATGTCGAAATTGACTGATCTGCACAGGCAGATTTACTGATTTAGCTTCCTTTCTTCTACTTTGCTCCATAACACCTACAAAACATAAAAATAAAGTAAATGACTCAAATAGATAGAAAACTAGCTAAGAAAACATGAAGAAATCAACACAAAATCATGTACATTTATGAGCTTATCACCCCCTCTGATTAAACTTTAATTAGAGGGGTTCAGATATATATCAGAGATGAAGACTTATGCTTAAGCTGCTGACATTTATTTTCGTATAGTTACATCTCTCAAAATGTTTGATTTCATGTCACTTTTTGACTATCTTTCCCTCTTCTTTTTTTTCCCCTCATCAGTTGGGATGAGTGGGTACGCCTGGATCGTTTATTGAAATATACTTCTGTATTGGAAGTCTATATGCCAATTTTAAAAAACAAATAAATTGTCTTAACCGACAGAACTATACTGTATTGCAATTGAAGTCACCTATGTGAACAGTTTATAGAATCCAATTTCCATTTATGCAATTCATTTTTGGTTTAACGTTTTTCAAATTTACGCAAAAAAATCAATCTTTTATTTGGACTATCTTAACGTGTATCTAGGAAGCTCATTCAGTTGAAGAAATTCTGAAAGGACTATGTTGCTACTTTGACAAAGCATTACCAGTTATGCTTCTTTACAAAAATGAGCGTCCGCAGTATGAGAAAGCAATTACAGATAATGTCTCTCGGTCTCTCCTTCATCTGTATATGGTGCTGAGCATCTATTACGCCTCTTTGGTATGAACATAGTTTGTAACTTATTAACTCCATTAGTTGTGTTCATAAATTGTGTATTTTGAAATATACTGTAATTAAAAGATCTTTTTCACCGTATTTTTGGCTTGGTATTGATTTCATTTTTTTTTTCTTAGTTGCTTCTTCTTATTTACTAAGAAACTACATGAATAATGGTTTTTATTATAAAGAAGATTGCAATTATACCTTAGTGTTACTGGCTTTCGTTGGTGAATTCCATGCGGATGCCACATGTTTTCTTTGTTAGGATGTGATGAGAATTAATTAGGAAAGGCAAGTCCTAGTTGGACTTGGTTAGTCTTCCTAATTGGACATGGTTGATGTCAAAGTTTATTCCTATCAGGAACAGGATCTTTCTCCTGTACAAGAAGGTTTGGTTTTCCTACTACCAATTGGATTATAATTGGGGTGCCTATATATAAAGGGCATGGGTAGTAAACCAAGGCATGGTCGGTGCATACGATCATCGACAAGAGAGTGTATATCTCTTGGGTAAGGGAGCAGAGATGTTAAGAGTGAATACAGCTCTTGGGTGAGAGTGAGTTCTTGGGAAACTCTATGAGTGTGGGTGTACAAGGATTATGGTGATTTAGCTCAATCGTATCTTATACTGTAATTATTCTCATAGTGAAGAACAAGTATCTCTCGGGAGGACGTAGGCATGGATTTATGCTGAACTTCATTAAATCTCGGTGTTCTCTTATCGCTTGTCTTATGGTTTGTTTACTTTTCTATCGGTCTACTCTGTGAGCCTTGACAGGACGGATTCTAATTTAATTAACATTCTTGTATTCATCAATAACGATGCTGATGTTGCGCGCTTGGTTGCTTACTGGAGTTTTGGCAGTTGAAGCTTTTCGATACAATAAGCTTGTTATGTAATTTTCTGGGATTTACAGTTAAACTGCCTGAGCTATTGGTTGAGGCTAACATTGAAGAGGAGACTTTGAAAGAGCTGCTGCAAAGATTGGCCAACTTTCTCAAGTACCGACTTCAACTTTCTTCTAAATAGATAGATATTGTTTCTTCACAGTTGCGGAGGTTCTAATAACCTCATTAGTTCTGTTTCGACATCATTGTCACTCTCTGATATATGATGTCATGTAGGTTCCTACATAAGAACCAGAGTGCATTCTTCCTCTCTTCCTGTTTGACACGAAAATCCAGTATGGTACAAACTGTCTCTTTTGAATGCGTGAGCGTGCCAGCACCGTGGGGTGCAGTCGTTGGGGCATCCCTTGACCTGACTTGATCAAGCATTGTGGATGAGGAGAGCACCAACCTAGTCACAAGGCTCTTTTCCTGCCTTCCGAGAAATGACTTCTTGCCTTACGGATAAGGGCTTTGATTGTGATCTCTCTGCGTCACCGAATTGATATTTAGTGTTGTAGACTAAGCAGAGCAATCACTGGGAAGTTTGGAGAAAGCACAGGGTTCTGCTAAAGTGAGACTTTAGCTTCGCGAGGGTTGCGAGGGCGTTACCCTTGTTTTGCTGGTAGTATCGGTGGCAGTAGCACTAATAGTCGGCTCTTGGAGAGACTAGGACTGGAAGTAGGGTCGCCGGGTTTCAACTAGGTTGAAGGTTTGCTCCGGGGAGGCTTGATAATCCGAGGGATTGATTGGTTTAAGAGTCGTCCTTGATTTGTCCTTGAAACCTGGTATTTATACCTAGGATTTTGACTGTTCCTTGCCATAGAAGGATTATTGATTGAAGTTTCCTATTCAATCTCCGTTACCTGACTCCAATAAGGGCTCGTTTTCCTTATGGGTTTCGGAATGGGCGAAGCTGTAACCCAATTCCAAGTAGACTTATTTTTGGGCCACACATATCGGCCTGTTATGCTAAATCCACTAAAGGATCTTGCCAAAATTACTTTTGGGCTTAAACATTGCCCCCCAGGCCCCGAAATAGGGCCCGCGAGAATGTAACTGATTGAAGGGGAATAAAACGACATGTCTGATGACCGAAACGATATCATTAATGAGGGTTGCGTCTATTCGCTTGGCAAAACGTCTTTTCGTCACATCATTTCCCTCACAAAATCTTTTATTTAAATCCCGCAGCCACTCCAAACCTGTCATATCAGAAACTCTTTCAATCTCCTAAAATGTAGAAACTCTTTTGTCCCAAACAATCCTCTTTACAGAAACCCAGAAATGGCTCATCCAAAGAAAATAGTTATCGATCAGGAGGAAGAACTCAACGAGAAAGCTTCTCGCTCTTGGGGAACTGGAATCGATGCCCGCTGTCGTATCCACACCAATATACAGAGACCACTGCTTCTCAGGCTCCCAAATCAACATGTCGAATTGGGCCCGGCACCATGAGATTCCATTCCAGCCGATGCTATCGCTCTCTACGGCCTACCCATCCGTCGACCCATTCCGGTCCTCGAAAGGACCCTGCAGATTTTAGCAGTTGGGGTGCGTAAAAACATCGAGTGAAAATAGGGCACTGGCCACGCTCGATCAGCGCGGCGGAGCTTTCTTGGTATCGCGAAGCACGAGCGCGAGATCTAGCTCGCTGGAACGCAGCAGGTATTACCCAAACTATTGATTTATGCTTTCGCCTTCCTCACGGTGGCAATCGCTCGCCACTCGCTGCCTTCCTTTGTTTTTGGAATACTGCCACCAACACCTTTGATTTCCGATTTGGCCAAAAGAGTATTATATTATTGGATATTCTTACCATTACTGGATTGCCCATCGATGGTGAGCCCTATCTGCATGGCCAATTCGATTCTGACAACTTCTCATCAACCATGGCCCAAACTGGTCGCGACGTTCATAGCAGCTCCTATCTGCGGTGGCTAGCCTATTACCACAAAGAACACAATGCGACTGGTGGCATTGCTTTTCTGGAGTATTGGCTCTGCAGGTTCATCTTCTGTATCTCCGCCAATAAGCCCACTGGTCCTTGGACTTTCCTGGCCACAGCCCTCTACAACAGCCGCCGCGTGGGGTTAGGACAACCAATGTTGGGTGCCCTCTACCGTACTCTATACCAGGCCACCATGCATCCTTTCGAGACTAGCATTTCTGGCCCTTTTTGGATCCTTGATTTCTGGATTCAAACTTACTTTCCATTCTTCCGCCACGACAATATTTCATTGCTACCACCGGCTGATGCCCTTCTTGGTCAATGGCTTTGTCGCGAAGCGAGGTACACATCCCCACCCTATTTTGAGTGTTTCTCATATTTGTACCTCCTACATGAAATGCCTTACTGCGACTTAGTACTCAATAGGAGATTCCCCACTCCTCTTGAAAATGGGTTCCTTCTTGGGGCTCCTAATTATAGTGATCGCGCGCGCTTGGCTTTTCGCAGCGCGATCTCCTGTTCAGACATTAGACTCAGTTATGAGCTTTACGCTCCCAACCACTTCACTCGCTAGTTTGGTCTTATCCAACTAGTGTCATTCCCCCTATATGATGCTTGGAACTACAACACTTCTTAGCGCAGAATTGGCCCCTTGACTGGGCCTCCGCCAGTACAAAGCATGCTTGTACTAGTTGATCTCCCTGACTGGGCTAATAACATCGTCCCCGTGGATGGGACTGCTAAAGATTATGATCAATGGTGGTCAGAAGTTTCCGTCAACTGCTGGAGACAAAGGGATGACGAGCTCTTCGCGACCATTTTTGAAGAGCTGAGATATCCTTATGATGCTGATACCGAGTTACTTGCTCGCTTTCCTGAAGATAAGGTGCGACCTCTGCTACCTGAACCGGCTCTGCTACCCGCGCGAGCCCCGCACTCGGTCCAGGCTGGGATTGTCATTCGTGAGCCTCCCCAAGAGATAATTGTCTTATATTTTTTACTTTATGTCTGCTTTTCCCTTTTAACTCACATTTTGTTGGATCAGGGAAGTGTGCCACCCTCTGGCGGTCGTGCAGTTAATGCTTCTCCGGCCACTGGTCAGGCAGCGAAGAAGAAAGTGATAGTGACGGAGCCTGAAGTCGAAGACTCTTCCTCTGACGATGATGACCCACAAATAGTAAGGCTCTTGTCTTAAAATCTCATAATTCTGATAGCTTCTTCGAAGCTTATTTTGACTTTACTTTAATCCTGGCAGATTACTGCCGCTTTAGCCCGCAAACGCAATCGTGTTGATCCCTGGACTGATCCATGGGCAGAAGATGAACTAGTCGCTGATCGACTGGTAATACTCATCTAAATGTGCCATGACGTTTTGTTTTGTTATGTTTGACTCTATAATACTCCTCCTCTGCAGGTTCGTCGTAGGTCATCAAGGCAAGTTAGGGAAGGATCCTCCACTGCTGGCGAAGGTGTGTCTAGTTCGCAAGTCCAAGAGCCAAATGGTTCTAATAATCCTCCATCTCCAACTGCAAACAATATGCAGTTAGCTCTGGTCCCAACACAGGTTATAGATGACAGCTCGCCTGAGGTTGAAGAAAGAATGTCGCTCCCAAACACATCCCATGGGCAACCAACTGCATCCCTCCTTCTGGGACAGGCAGCGCCTGATTCAGTTCCAACGTCCGGTGAGATTGCCCAGGAACCTGTGCCAACAGCAATTCTTCGCGAGCCACCTGTTGAAGAGGTACCTCTCTTAACAAAATGTTTTATCATTAAACCCCTGGCTTGGTTATTCTGACAATGCCTCCTTCTAGGACCCAAATGTTATTCCATACGAGGAAGCGGCTGTAATAGCCGGAGAGATAGTGGCCGAGAATCCTGCTGAACCCGTCCTCAATGTGGTTGGTCAGGAGCCTGCCCCCCATGCCCCACAAGCCATTGAAGCCAGGGGAGTAGGGGAAAACCCTGAGTCATTGCCAGAGGCAATACCTGTTGCGGAGCCTCTTGAGGCCCCTTTTGTCGCTGAGCAACCGTCTCCATCCACTTTAGAACGGCTAGCTCGTATGCTCGAAGTAACCCCTCCTGGGGTGGTAGATGATGCCAGAGAAGGCCTTTGTCGCCTTCTGGGCCCTGATATTCTAATTCCTGGTGCTCCCGCAAGAGTTTTGGAGTATCTAAGGGTACTTCTTCGCGAGGGGGCTATCACTGAAGACCAATTTCAAGAGGTTGTCCAGCTGCTGCAGGATTTTCCCCAAGGTCGTGACCGTGCAAGCCAGGCAGACCGAAACACACTACCAGACTCTTGCTCAACAGACGGATACTGCGCGTGATTTCTTGGGTGACCGGGCTAATCTCATCAGGGATCTGACTCTCGAGAGAAACCACCTGCGAACCCAAATCCAGGATCTTCAGGCCCAATTAACTGATGTGACCGCTAGGCTAGCCCATGCGGAACCTCAATTGGAGCAGCCCCTTGCCGCTTTCGAGACGCTGACCCATGACCTGGCCCAAGCTCGTGTAGCAGCCGAACAGGCCTCACAAGCTGCCGCTGATGCTAGCTTTCGCCTGGATGAACTTTTCCTCCGCTTAACTCATGCAGGCCGGGGACTTTTAGGCCTCTGATATTAGGCCCATTAATTTGTATGAACAATATTACTACCAATAAATTAATTATTTAGCCCACTTTGTTGGCCCAAATTTATTTTATCTCGTAGGCAATAGTTATGTTCAATTTTTGCTTTAACTGCACAAAAACAATTTCAAAAAGATAATCTCGAAAAGGAGTAGTTACCTCATTGGAGACCGCTCTCTCGTCCACGCGTATTCAATTCCGTTTATTTTCGAGATCTCAGCATTGAATTCTATTGATATTCCCATTGATGGCATTGAAACATCTTCAACTACCCATATCCAAGGGTTGAGGCCACTGAGGCAGGCCTCTATAAATATCAATACTTTGGAAAGATGAAAACTTACACAAACATGGCTTACCCAGAAATGACCTTGCAGGCCTTTCTCCTCTTCCTTCTATTTCTCAAATCTTCTCCATACGATCTCGCCCTTAGCCTCTAGATCTTAGGCATTATGGCTTAATCTCACTGCCTGGGTAGGCCTTATGGCCTAATCTCAGGCAACCTCGTGTCTTTGGTCTATGAAAGCCTGGATGGAACATCCTAGGTTTTGGGTAGGTTGAAGAACACAAGGAGCTCCTAACGTGGGGCACCACATGCTGGGGAGTCCCTCTCCTCAAATTTCTCTGCGCGGAGCAAAGCGAAGAAGGGCAAAAAGCCACTCGAGGTCGACTGTTCTTCTTCCGCAGCCTACCTCCGGGGTCTGATGAGCCGACTTCTGTTTTCCCACCTGGAGGTAGGTAAGGCAACTGGGTCGCACTCCAGCGCTGATTCTGTCTCCATCCCGGAGGATAACCAACTGGAAGGGTTGCGATGGATTTTTTCCTTCCCTCTTCTTCCAGTACAAATGATAGCAGCTGCGACTCAGATCATAGGAGGGTGAAGAGAGGAAGAGTAAGAGTGAATATCTCATCAACCCTTCTTGCCGCAAGATCCGGAAGCTCATAGAAGACATGAATCCTTACTAGTTGTTTTAGCCACTTTCTGGCTTTGTATATCGTAAATGTAATTTTCTTGAACACATTGTGTTGCTTTTGGCCGCAAAGCCACTTCATGAATGAAAGATTCAAAATTTTCTTATTTGCTAAAAACAATATGATATAATAAGGCCTCTGGTATCGGCCCTTACACACATTCCTAACACATATTGTCAAGGATATTGAACGAAAATGTACAAAAAACTTCCCAGATGCAAGCAAAAAATAATGGCCACTATGAAGGCCTTTATGCAGAGAGTGTTGCCCCCCTAGTGTTCGTAGGCGGAGCGAAGACAGGTGAACGAGGCCACAATGACAAGGCCTAATTACAAGGGATGAGGCGAGCCAAAGGACACTATGTTTGCCCCCTTGTCCGTGCAACGGAAGAATCTAGGGGATCTTCAAATTCCCAAACGCTGGGGTAGTATTTCTTTAAGAACTTGCCATTGATAGGATTGCGGTGGAGGTCGCCATCCAAATCTTTGAGGTGAAAAGCCCCACGTTCTAGAATTCTATGAATCACAAAGGGCCCTTCCCAGTGTGGGGTCCATTTACCACGACCGGTCAACTTCTCACCAAATGGAAGGACTACCTTCCAAACGAGCTCGCCCTCTTTGTAACTGCGGCCGCGAGTTCTCTTATCGTAGGCGCGAGCGATGTGTTGCTTATCCATCACTAAGTTGTCCAAAGCCTCTAAGCGCTGTCCGCTAAGGTCTTCGTGCTCCTGCCACATGGCCTGGACGTAGTCATCACCAATCAAATGATGTTGATCTTGGACGCGTAGGGAGTGAACATTGATCTCCAGAGGTAAAACCGCGTAGTGACCAAACATGAGTGCATAGGGCATTGTGGCAGTAGGAGTTCGCTTTCAAGTGCGATAGGCCCACAACGTTTCATACAATGTCTCGTGCCATTGGCGAGGGTTTTCAACAAGTATCTTCTTTAGTAGGGTAATGATAATCTTGTTACTGGCCTCTGCTTGACCATTAGACTGAGCGTAATAAGGTGTGCTGTGGAGAAACTGGATGCCGAAGTCGTTGACGAGCTGCTCCACATCACCACCCATAAATGCTGCCCCCCTATCCGATACTAACACCTCGAGGACGCCAAACCTGCATATAATATTTTGAAAGATGAATTGGAGAATGGTTGCTCCAGAGGCCTCCTTCAAAGGTTCAGCTTCCACCCATTTAGTGAAGAAATTCATAGCGACGATGATGAACTTGTGTTGGAATGACGAATGGGGATGAATCATGCCAATCAAGTCCAATGCCCAGCCTCGTGCAGGCCAATGTTTAATAATAGGCTGCATGGGAATATTGGGAATATGCTGAACTGGTCCATGAGTCTGGCAATCCTGACAGCCTTTCGCGAACATGATACAGTCTTTTCAAATGTTGGGCCAATAATACCCATGTCGCCTGATGAGCCAACACATCTTTGGACCCGCTTGATGGGCTCCACATACGCCGACATGTGCTTCTCGCATCAAACGCTTCGCATCGCGGCCAAACACACACCGGAAATCTATGCCATCTTCGCCGCGTTGGCACAGCTCATCGCCTCTGAGGAAGTAATTTAAGGCAAGCAAACGAGTCTTCCTATCTGCAGCGGTGTCTGGTTGCTTTAGGTAAGCAATCAAAGGGATGCGCTAGTCTATATCAATAGGTTCGAGGACCGCGACGACTGGATCGTCTGGCGGGTCAGGTGGCGGGAGCCAAGAAGGCAGCGTGCGTCGTTCAACTTTCAGGATTCTCTCGCGAACCCCATACTTCAAAGTAATGCTCGTAGCCAGTTGAGCAAGTTCGTTGGCCGCAAAGTTGCACTCGCGAGGAATATATTCCAAATCCACGTCATTGAATTGATCTAGAAGTTCAATGGCGCGATTCAAATATGGTACAAGCAAGCAGCTCACACACCTGTACTTTTCTTGAAGTTGATTTATGACAAGCAAAGAATCACCGTGTACTTGGACATCTCTTACTCCTAGCTTCAGTAACACTTCTAGGCCAATAATGAGGGCCTCATACTCTGCTTGATTATTGGTGCACTTAAACTCCAATTGGAAAGAATAAGAAAAACGATCGCCCGTTGGGTTTTCCAGAACAATCCCTGCCCCTGCTAGTGTTTCTGTTCTTGAGCCATCAAAAAATAATATCCAGGTTTGAAGGGAGATTGTGGCTTGATACCAAATAGCATATTCTGGAATGCGCGAAAAATCTGGGCGAGTTATGGTTGCGGGCGCGATCTCTAACTCTTTCACCTTGGGGACATCCAACATAGGGTGATGTGCTAGAAAGTCTGCGATGGCTTGTCCCTTCACTGCTTTCTGTGGAATGTATTGTAGCGAGAATTCGGATAAGGCCAGTACCCACTTGCCAATACGACCTCGCAAAATAGGTAGCTACAACATGTACTTAACCAGGTCGGTTTGAGAGATAATGCAAGTGGTAAAAGATAACATGTAGTGTCGCAACTTGCATGCTAAGAAGTACAATGTAAGACACAATTTTTCCATGGAAGTATATGTGAAGACCCGAAATTTTCAGTTAAATATTTTGTAATTCAATGTTTGCTTAATTATATGAATTATGAATTGTAGGCTTGAGTCGTATGACGATGTATGAGGAATTTGGTTTTGAATGATTTTATTTTCGAAACTAACGTTATTTAGGGGGTCGTGAAAATCGACTTTTTATACCTAGAATTTGGAAAAACTTCCTTCACGAAAGTTGTAGAGCCCGTCGATACGAGTTCGTGCATATGCGGAACGCAAGAATCGGAGTTCGTATGAAGAAGTTATAGCATTTGGAAAAGTTGCCAAATTGGGTATATATATAAATGGAAAGTTTCCAAATTTAGGGTTTCCATTTTGGGCAGCCGACCTCTCTCTCTCCTCTCCCCCGAAACCGAAAACAGAGCATAACTTCTCCGGCCATTTTCTCACAGCTCCGGCCATCGTTTGAGGTGAAACCAAGCCCAGATCGACTAGCCTCCTTCCTGTGAGTCGATTGGTGGTCACTATTTACCCTCTCGTGGAGGCTACGCGGCGGTGGAGCTCGAAATCGGTCCGAGCCCGAAAACTACCAGCTGCGATTTCTCCAAGCTCCGGCCACGAAAACTCGAGGTTCTTCGCTTGTTGAACTCGCCTCAACTTTCTAAACAAGCACCAAGAAGGATCGGACCTGAAGCGATTGATTTCACGTTGAACGGAGCCTCATCGAAAAACTGGAGAAATTCCGGCCAAATCGGACTGTTTTAGGTAATTTCGACCACTTCCACTCATTTTCTGACTTCGTGCTAGTTATGAAAATTTCTCAGATCGATGAAACGAAGAGGAGTAGCTTGGCCCCGACGTTGTTGGCGGTGGTCGACGGCGGCTCTGCCTCTAACTCCGGCGGCCTTTTTCTGCCACTTCCGGGGGTCCCAAGGGCAGTTTCTGCCAATTTTTATGTTCTACATGTTCATACGATCATTACGATATATAGCATGTGAATTTTGGAGATCGTATGTTTAAGTTTTGAATCTTTACATTTCGATCGTTCGATTTGTGATCTGTGAAGATCAAACCGTCTGATGGACTTGTAGTTTTATTATGTTGATCGTATGACTGTCCCGATGACTTCGTGTGGTCATGGGCGAAGATCCGACCATTGGATCTTCGTATAATTGTGAAATAGTAATTTGGAAGGCGATTTGTGAGAATCCGACTGTCGGATTTTCATATAAATTTGTGGAGATGTTAGTAAAGGCGATTCAGGAAGATCCGACCGTTGGATCTTCGTGATAATTTAGGAGGATGATCCTAAGGGCGATCTGTGAGGATCCGACCGTTGGATCATCGTTTAATTTTGATCCGACCGTTAGATCATCGTTATTTATGTTGTGAGTTGTTGGCTAAATTCAAGTCACATTTGATTAGGTGTTTGACGGTTTGATTTGGCGGACGATTTGTGTTTCATATTTCGAGCTGTTAAGAAGACGCAGCAGGATTAGAGGTGAGTAAATCTCACATGGTTCATTTACGAACCGAATTTCCTTATTGCACAATTAATTGTTATGTGTGGGAAAATGGTTTTAAGAAAATGAGATTTAAAGTACATAAGAAAATGAATTTCTTGGTTTTACTACGTGTGAACTATAGTTGGTATTAGTAGTCATTCCTGAGTGGATGATTACGTATATATATATTTACATGATTTTATACGGAATGGTGTGACATTGAAATATGTGGTTTTTGATGATTTCTATTGTTGAAAGAGTGATTTGGAGTTGTGATGTGACAATTGTGAGTCGGAAGGTTTCTGTGGTAAACCTGGGTTTGTTCTGAGGGCCTAATGGTCTGAAGTCTGAAGGTTACAGTGGTAACCTGGGTGTAAAGATATCGTAAAGGTGAACCTAGGCCAAGGTGACACGTTACGATTTAGCTAGAGCTCTAGTTTGTCCACCTTTGTGTGACATGAAGGCAGCGAGTTGAATTAATCGTGATCATGAACACAGGTTGGAGAGTGTGACATGAAAGCAGAGAGTTGAATTACTCGTGATCATGAACACGGGTTGGAGAGTTTGTCTTCCATTGTGTGACATGAAAGCAGCGAGTTGGGTTACTCGTGATCATGGACACGGGATGAAGGTTATGAGGTGTCGAGTGGAGAGACTTTATTTGAAATGGTTTGAGTTTGTTAATGAATGTTTGATTTGGGTTGAAAATGTTGTGATTTATTAAATCAATCGTTCATTCTTATTTACTCACGAGCTTTGCAAAAAGCTTACCGGGTTTTGTGTTGTTGCAATCCCGGTACACTATTCAAACGGTGTAGCGGAAAATCCTGCAGGTCAGGATAATCAGGGTCGAGAGCGAGCTGTGTAGGGCAGCGGGTTTGACATCAGCACTTAGTCTATTTTGGTTTGTTTTATGTTTTGTGAGACGCTGGTTAAGAAAAAAATTCAGGACGTTATTTGTATTGGTTATTATTCATGTTTCGGATTTGAAATTGTTATTCAAAATTCGGGGCGTGACAGTATACCTGGTTTCGCAATCTGTTAGTGTCCTACTGAGGTAAAAAAATGGCATGCTCGACACCTTCCTCATCATCCTAGGCGAGTAGGCTGCCAATGGACGCCTCAGCTGCTGAAATATACAGCTTTAATGGATATCCAGCTCTAGGTGGAACGAGTACTGGCGGGTTGGCCAGATAGGCCTTAATTTTGTCAAAAGCCTCTTGGTGTTGAGGTTCCCACACAAACTCGTGTCCTTGTAGTCTCAGTAGTGGGGAAAAAGGCTGGATTTTACCTGCAGAGTTAGTTATGAAACGTCTCAAGAAGTTGATCTTACCCAATAATCGTTGTAACTCTTTCTTTGTGTGCGGGGAAGAGGCGTTGATGACTGCACTTGCCTTATCCTCAGGGACCTCAATACCCCTTTGATAGACAATGAAGCCCAGAAAATCTCCTGCTTGAACTCTGAAAACGCACTTGGCGGGGTTCATCTTAAGCTTGTGTAGCTGCATCCGCTCGAAGACTTTCCTGAGATCAGTGATGTGATCCCCGCGCTGCTTGGACTTGACGACCACGTTATCAATGTAAACCTCTAAAATCTTCCCCAATATGTCGTGGAAAATCAGGTTCATGGCTCTCTGATATGTTGCCCCAGCATTATTCAGTCCAAAAGGCATAACCACGTATTCAAAAACCCCCGCGAACCCTGGACAACGGAACGCGGTTTTGTGTCTTTCTTCCTCCGCAACAGGAATCTGGTGATACCCAGTAGTTCTGTCCATGAAGGATAACAATTCATGTCCTACCACTGCATCTACCAACATATCTGTGACCAGCATGGGGTAGACGTCTTTAGGCGGAGCGACATTAAGGTCTCTGTAGTCCACGCAGACCCTCATCTTACCATTCTTCTTACGGACTGGCACGATATTGGACAGCCACTGATTGTATTTGGCCACCAGAATGATGCCTGACTTGTGCATCTTTTCAACTTCTTCTTTGACCAGAACTTGGGTCTCGGAGTTCATTCTTCGCGGCTCCTACTTCACAGGCCTCTTGTCAGGGAGTGTTGGTAGTTGATGGCAAACCAAGTCCTGTGACAAGCCGGGCATGTCCTCATATTTCTCCGCGAAGCAGTCTTTGAACTCCAGTAATAAATCAATGAGCCTCTATTTCTCGCTAGGCTCTAAGTAAGCACTGATAGCCACTTCCATAGGTTCAGCTACTGTTCCAAGATTGACTTTCTCTGTAGGATCTCTGACCTTTGGAGGGGTGTCATCCAGCGCTACTGGAGCCAGCTGAATTTCTTCTTCGTCTTCTTTTTCTTGGTCAGAGAACTCCTCGTTGACAATTTCCAAGGTCGTGACACGATCATAGGCCTCTTTTTCCACCAGGTACGAGGATAGTCTTTCGTGCAGCGAGTGGAAGGCCTCTATCCCTTCCTCTGGAAGGTCGTAATCCATTAATCGTTTAAGGGTTTGGGCACAGCGTGGCCAGGCCTTTCCAAGCCTTCTTTTGAGAGCGTAAGCCCCCACTGTGCCAATTCAGAGGCCGTTACCCCTGTGGGCCGGCCTTTGTCATCGATGCCATTGACTTGCAATGGAGTAATTGGCTTCAAGTAGTACATGGCATCTACATAGTTCGCGGAAACTGGGAATGGGGGAGGATCGGCTTTAATCACCTCAGCTTAATCTGTTACCCTATTCCACATCACTAGTTCCTGGTGGAGAGTTGAAGGAACACAATAGCTCCGGTGAATCCAGTAGTGCCCTAGGATGGCGCTATAGGCAGCGTAACAGTCTGTCACAAAGAAAGCATAGACTCCCTCTGCTGGTCCTACCTTGATACGTAGAAACAATAAGCCTAAAGTCTTTGTGACTGTCCCCGCGAAGTTCTTCAGCGTGAGGGATGTAGACTGGATCTTCTCTTTCTTGATCCCAAGTAAATGCATGGTTCTTGTGGTGATAACGTTGACAGCGGTCCCTATGTCAACCATGACCTTACTGACCTTAGTGCCAGCAATCTCCACTGTTATATATAAAGGTCGCATGTGCTGAACCATCGCGGGCGTTGGTCTTGTGAAACTCATAAAGAAACCTTTACCCTCAGCGTCTTCCGTCTCAAGAACCACTGCCTCTGCTAAAGGTGTTGTAGCAGCCGATGTGATTTGCAGAGGCTGATCGGTACCTTCTTCATTCTCCACACACTCCTGCGCTGCTATTGGCAAAGCATATCTCGCGGGAAGTACATAGACCATATTGCAGGAAGTATCAACCCCCTCAGTTTCGTCTATGTCGTCCTCTAGGTTGAGCTTCGGCTCTCCAACCGGGATGTTAGTGTTGAACTACTTCGCCAGCCGGTCTACCAATGACTCTTTTGTAAGGACCTTTACCTCACACTATTTTTGTTCCTGCAGCTCGGCCATCAACAATGGTGGGTTTGATCTTTGTTCCCCTGCAAGTATCTCCTTTAAGGGCGCGACCACCAGACTTTGGACTTTTTTAGGTCTCCACTGTAAAGCTTCTGCAGTGATGCCCTTGCCCCCCAGTCTCTCAAAAACTGAGGGTTTGGCTTCTGGTTCCTCTCGAAACAACCTGAGCCTAACATGTGGCTGCCTAGTTGGCGAGTTGTCTTTCCTAGCTAGCGGAGGTGTCATTTCTGTCGTGATCCTGCAGAAAACACTAAGCTTAGAGGCTCTTGATTCTGAGCGCGCCTGTTTTTGAAAGCTGCGAGGAGCCACTAATGGCTTAGCGGCGAATGCCTCCATCTCCTTCTGATATTGCTAAGGAGATTTAACCAGTTGCGACGGCTTGATCCGGCCCTGATCCAAAGCTTCTAAGGTGCGCTTGGCTTCTCTGAACCTGCGTTGCAATTTCCTTTTCTTGGAAGGGCTAATCTCCACTGCTTTCCCCTTCTCTCTGGTATACCATTTGCCTTCCTTGATGGTGGACATTGAAGCAGGAGGAATGTAAGGTTTGGTCATGACATCTTTGTGCTCATTCCAAGCCCTTCCTTCTCGTTTCTGATCGGCTGCGGCCGCTTTCAATTTCTTGAACAAGTTGGAATCCTTTGGGGATGGTGGTGACTTTACCTCATCTTTCGCCTTTGGGCTAGAAGGCTCGTAGTTTCGTGATGGTGAAGCCCATTTGATTAGCGGGAGGGAACCAAAATGAAATGTCTGCTCGACTTCTGTGTGCAACACTTGGATGCTGCATTCTTCTTTGCATCGCGAGCAAAGGACCACTGGTGAGGCTTCGTTGATGGGCATCGCTTTCTTCTTTACAGGGGTTTCCTCCCCTTCATCCCTCTCTTCTTTCCCCTTTGTAGTCAAATCCAGGGTTGGTTTCCTCTGGTTTTTCTTGGCCAGTTCACATCAACCATACTGACGCTGGTATCCGGAAAAGGGTTCAAGTCTACTAGTGCTGCACGGCCGTCGAAGCTTCTACCTGCAAACTACCGTTATTGAGCCATACCTGAATTTGGTCCTTTAGCTTCACACAATCAGCTGTGTTATGGTTCCACAAGTTGTGGAATTTGCAGTACACAATGATCTGGTCGAGGGAAAGGGCCAAAGTCTGTTTTCACCATCTTCGCGGCAATCATCTCATCCAGAATCTCATGTGCCTTATTGGCATCATATGTATATGTCGTGAACTCAGGTTTGGTGAAAGCCACAAACTTGAGTTTGATAAGCTCCTTAGATATCTTTAACTGCTTGAGGGTTAAATTCTTCCTACCTGTCAACTCTAGCGTGGAGACGTCGTTCTCCTCTTCTTCAGCTTCATCTTCACCCTGGAAAACCTCTTCCCCTTGATGGTGATAGTAAGGATCATAGGTTGGCTGTAGGTATCTAAGAGCTGCCACTGTGCGGTGTTTCCCTGGCACATATGTTCCTTTGGACGCATTTTTCCTAGCATCAGTCTCTCTGAGGAGATGCTTAAAGCTACCCACCTCTATGATCAGTTCTCCCATTGACTGGATCATACTGCCATGTTGCTTCTTTCGTTGGCGCGGTTCCAAACCTTTGATCGCTAGCTTGACCAATTATTTTTCAGGAAAGAGCACACTCAGTTTGGCTTTCTGGATCTGAAAGCATTGAAGATATTCAACGGCAGACTCGGTGGGTTGTTGAGACATCTGAGTAAGAGAGGCCAAATCGACCTCGGGCTCAATGGCTCCAAAAGTTTCTCGGAAGAGCTTTTCCATTGCGGGCCAATTTGCCACTGTTCCTGGTCGGAGTTTGGAAAACCACCTAAAGGTGGCTCCAGAAAGAGAAGTGCCAAAGATCCTGCACTTGAAGATGTCATCATTCTGGTATTGGCCCCATTGCACCCTGAACCTGGCTAGATGAGTTGCCGCGTTCTCAGTGTCCTCCCCTGAAAAAGTAGAAAATATGATATTCTTATAACCTCTTGGAAAAGGCGCGAGCATTATATATGGCGGGAAAGGTCCCTCATAAACCCCATCCATTTGGGCCCTAGGGTTAGCCAGCCTGATCATCTCCTCTACCTCTTCACGTCTCACATACTCTGGACCAGGAGGAGGAGGAGGATTCGCCACAGTCTGGCGAGCAACCAGCAAGGGTACGGTTTGGCTAGCAGTCGCTGTTCATTCCCTTAGGCGAATAGTCTGGGGATTAGCAGACTGCTAAAGAGTTACCTCTGGTACAGGCGGATCTTTGACCAACACTGTTATCTTGATGGGGTTGCCTACCTAGACCTGTAAATGGACCGGATATTGATCCGGACCTGCTCCAGATCCATGACTATTGGACGGGTTTGGATCGAAAGTTTTGATCCGTTGATCCGTTAATGATCCAAATCCGTTAACCCGTTTATTTAACGGATCAAATACTGATCTAGGTCGATCCGATCCGTTAATGATCCGGCCCCTTTTTGTAATAATAAAATATTATTTTTTATTAATATATATATATATATATATATATTTTTTTTAAATATATAATATAAAATATGACAAATTTCTAACACAATTTTTTTGCAAAAATCTAAGGGACAGTCTATCACCCAAGATTCCAAGAAGCATTAAGAATTTTGATAATATAATTCTACTTTTGGTGATACTTTTCATGTTGTTTTAATATTTATTAATATCTTATGAGGTATCATGATATAAATTTAATATTACTATTTAAAATTTTAAAAATATTTGAAATTATAACGGGTCGGATTAGCGGATCGGGTATCCGTTAACCCGGCAGATACGGATTTGGATCGAGCTATCAACGATCCGCCGGGTTAACGGAGCGGGTTTGGATCGAATTTTTTTTTTTAAGTAAACGGATTTGGATTTAGGTCGATCTGATCCAAATCCGATCCATTTACAGGTCTATGCCTACCTGGTCAATGCCGTAGTAATTGTCTGGGAGTTCATGGTAGACATTCTCCACCCCATCACTATCGTACTGAGTAAACACCACAGGATCAGCTGGAGTACCATCACCGGTCTTCTGGATCTTATCCTTTTGTGAGGCTGATGGATCAGCCTTGTTACCACCAATCACCAAAGTTCTTTCCTTATTTCTGGTTGATGCGACAGTAGCCATTGCAGGAGGTGTGGCCGTACTGCTGCTAGCCTTCTCACGAGCATTTAGTGGTATATACTTACCAGAACCAGAGGGCTGACCAAGTGAGCCGAGGATGGCGTTAGGATCACCTAGAGCTTTGTTCAATACTTCTTTAGCCTGGTTCAATTCGTCTCTCTGCATGGCGACCTCTGTTGCAAGATTAGAACCATCCTTGCGAAGACCTGCCAAATCTGACGCAGTCTGCTTGGTTTGGCTCGCGATAGCTTTCATAATTTCTTTTTGATGTTGACTCTGCTCATCAGCGATACCTCTGGCATGGGCCCTTACTGCATTCTCCGATCGTGCGATTTGTTACTTAGTATCCTCAGCACGTTGGGCAATGCGCTAGTCTAGTTCGCGTATAAGTGGTCTGTTTTCGCGGTTTCCCTGTCAAAGTCAGTAGCTACCTTCGCACGATGGTTCTCGATATTCTCCATGATGATCGCGAGTTTTTCCTCGAAAGTCGCTTCCTCTGGAATAGGCTTCGGAATGAAAGCCTCTCTTTCTTCACTTTCCGCGGCATCAGAAACAATGGTAGTGTTGACAGGCTCACCTGCCTGGTTAGTAGTGACACTTTGACCCTCAGTAGCGGTCGGGTGATTCTCTCCCTGTTCAGTTGACATGTTGGTTGATTGGGAGTAACGAGAAAACCTTTGAGTCACTTGTTCTTCAGAAAGACCACGACAGTCCGCACTAAAGTGCGGTCTGTAACCGGAGGTCTTATGCTTTGAGCAGTTATCGTAAACCTTTTGATAAGGGTTTTCGCTTGACTTCCCAATGGTTACGTTCGCGAAAATCTAAAGGTCCCACTGGGTGTGCCAAAATGTTTGACACGAAAATCCAGTATGGTACAAACTGTCTCTTTTGAATGCGCGAGCGTGCCAGCACCATGGGGTGTAGTCGTCGGGGCATCCCTTGATCTGACTTCTTGATCAAGCGTTGTGGACGAGGAGAGCACCAACCTCGTCACAAGGCTCTTTTCCTGCCTTCCGAGAAAGGACTTCTTGCCTTACGGATAAGGGCTTTGGTTGTGATCTCTTCGCGTCACCGAATCGATACTTAGTGTTGTAGACTAAGCAGAGCAATCACTGGGAAGTTTGGAGAAAGCACAAGGTTTTGTTAAAGCGTGACTTTAGCTTCGCGGGGGTTGCAAGGGGGTTACCCTTGCTTCGCTGGTAGTATCGGTGGCAGTAGCACTAACAGTCGGCTCTTAGAGAGACTAGGACTGGAAGTACGGTCGCTGGGTTTCAACTAGGTTGAAGGTTTGCTCCAAGGAGGCTTGATAATCCGAGGGATTGATTGATTTGAGAGTCCTCCTTGATTTGTCCTTGAAACCTGGTATTTATACTTAGGGTTTCGACTGTTCCTTGCCATAGAAGGATTATTGATTGAAGTTTCCTATTCAATCTCCGCTACCTGACTCCAATAAGGGCTCGTTTTCCTTATGGGTTTCGGAATGGGCGAAGCTGTAACCCAATTCCAAGTAGACTTATTTTTGGGCAGCAGGTATCGGCCTGCTATGCTAAATCCACTAAAGGATCTTGCCAAAATTACTTTTGGGCTCAAACACTTCCTACCATGTACCAGAAGATACTAAAATCAGCACCAACAAACAAGATGACTAAGTAGGGACATATTTGCAACAATATATTTGTACATAATACTGTAAAACTACAACTGTTGTGTGATATCTTGGCCTGGTTTGAACTTTTTCCGAGCTCCAAAAGCAGGTGACCGTTAATGTGCTTGTTGTATTCGCCGTATAATGTATTGCAATTCATTGCGCATGTAACATGTGTTTTCAACATATACCGTATGCCTTGTAAGACTTCTCTAGTAAAATATGACTGACGGTGGAGGTTGCACCTTTTGTTCTAGTTCTACGTTGCAACAATCTTTGACTATCAGTTAAGATGGGAACAAAGTTACAAACAATCAAGTTGTTATCAGAAGTCGCAGCAATTTTTTTTTTTTTTGAGGTTATTGAATATAAGTCTAATTTCATTCCGTCATAATGGATGTAGTTTTATAGGTAATTTTATTATGGGTTTTTGTCCATTTACCCCCTTTTTAGATATTTTTTTCCCACTTACCCGATTAAGTTTTTTTAATTCCCTCTTACCCAAAACAATCTAAGGATGTCTTTCCTAATACCCCATTAAGAATTTTTTTTTGTTTTTTTTTTTAATACCATTTTACCCTCACCCCTTTGTTACTTAAAAAGAGAGAGAGAAACCATAGGAGACTTCGCCAGAACCCAGTCACCGGCTACCGGATTTCGGTCAACTTTTGCCGGATTCTGGTCACCGGCTGCCGGATTCCAGTCACCGGCAGCCGGATTCCGATCACCAGCTGCCGCCCATCGGACTTTTTTGAAAACCTCACCAGAAAGGTTGATTGCCCCCAATAGAGGGGCAATCAAGGACCAAAATATCTAGTTTTGAGGAAATTTCGATGGTCCTGGAAACAGAAATTTCAACAGAAATATCAAGGATATATCGATTTCTGTAAATAATCAAGAAAAATGATGGAAATTTGAAGAAAAACATGAAAATTTTAAGTGAAACTTTAAGAAATGTTTATTCAACTATATTATCTACTCTATTTGAAAAGAATATATTGAACAAGCTTTATTTCATAGTGACTTGTAGTGATTAAGGGTTGAACTGGTATATATAGGATCACTGACAAACAACAATTATAGAATAATATTTATTATTAGTTATGAAAATAAATTATAAAAAGCAAATACTTAGTAACCTTGAGTAACTAATTTTTCATTCGAAAACAAAAAAATGTGAGTGAGGAAGTAGAAATAGAAAGAGTGACATGAATATGTTGAAATTTTTTTATATTTATAGAGTTAGAATTTCAAAAGGTAAGTTGAAAGATATTGGAGTGAAGTAAAGTGAATTTTGATAGTTGAATTAAAAATTTGCAACTCTTGGTATTGTGCTTTGTTCTTATTTTATAACAAAAAAAAAAAGGATAATTCATCAATTTTATATGTCCAGAACAGACTATATTAATAAAAAGATGTTAAAAATGAGGACAAGAGCATCCTAGCAGAGTTGGTGTTGGTGTTGGCTCTGTTCCAAGAGGGCAGAGGTTCAAAATCATCATCTACACAATTGTTGAGATTTTTTTGTTTGAGAGCTACTCATGAATGTCGCGATATTTTCTATAATATCCAATATATCGCGAAATATCGAGCTATTTCGAAATTTTCGGACAAAATAATCATGGTATGTGGAGAAAATATCGCAGTTTCAAAAAAACGATATTTCGCCGATTTTATTGAATTTTTAGTCCTTGGGGGAAATAGAGGTAATAGACCTCTATTGCCCCCCCCCCCCCCCCCAAATAGACGTTTATCAGCCATGTATTGCTCTCCAATAGACGTTTATTGCCCGCCAATAGGACTTTCAGTTGCCAGAATGGAAACTAATATCCCTAAATTTAGACAAATAAAACTTTGATTACATTAAAAAAATAAGAAGATTACATCAATTCAAAACGTTTATTGCCCCCACAATAGACGTCTATTGCCCCCAATAGATCTTTAACAGGCCTCTATTGACCCAATGGAACCTTCTTCTTTTTTTTTTTTTTTTTCATTTTGAGCTTCTGAACCAATTTATCCCCAAAAAACAGAAGGAAAAAAAAAAAACAAGAAGCAATAATTTGATTTGGGCACCCCCTCAATCTTCCCCAATCTTCTTCTCTCGATCTATTAGGGCAAACAAAGCCTTAATACTTCTACATAACCGATCAACTAGATAACCATGGATTCCGATAACAAGCACAACAGTCAGATTATGCTTCACTATTGCAAAGACTCTGAGGATATTACCAAGACTATGATGAGCCTGAGGGCATTCTTCACTGACATCTCGAAGGGAACCGAGTCGTTGGCTCTGGAGCTGGCTTGGACCACCGGAGCTAATGGATGTCGGGTTTGCAGATGAGAAAATTCGAAAGAGCCGACAAAGACAATCTCGAGGGAGGAAGAGCAAGAGTCACTGTCGCACTAGTCCCGTACGCCGCCTTTCTCCTTGACCTCGGCGGAACTCTGATCATCGCAATCTTAACCCTCTGCTGGTCTGAGAGTTGCCACCGTTTGTATGGCCGAGGAAGATCGGAGGATTGCGAAATCGAGATTTGATTTTGGGGAGAGAGAGAGAGAGGTGAGCCAAATCGGCTCTGACGCGGCTCCAGCTCCGGCTTCTCATCCTTTGCAGAAACAGTATACAGAGAGAGAGAGAGAGAGATCAAAGGGAAGAGAGAGTGGGATAAAGTAGTTGTTTAATTAGGTGGAGAGCAGAATTGTTATTTTGTTTTAAATTTGGTTAGTGGGAATAAAAATCTGTTAGTGGGGTAAGTGGGATAACTTTTGTTCATTTTGGTGTTTTGGGTCAAGGACCATTTTATTATCAATGTAGGTCTATTGACTTTTGTCATTATATTTTCATACTCATTTTGCCCCTTCAGTTAAATATAGAAACAAATTAATTGTTTTTAAGCATTTATTTATTTTTTCAATTTGAATTTTGAACCTATATATGATGAACCTGCAATAATTCAAAATATAATTAGTATTATAATATTAGCAAATAGAGATGGGAAATCAACCTAATTGGAAAGTACAAAAAAAAGTTCATCAAAACATTTTAACTAAAAGATACGTATAACCTATTAAGAGGTATAAATTTAAAGTATACCATAAGTAAGAGACATACATTTACGGATTAATGTTCTTGTATTACTATAATCAAGACATGTACCTAAGTAAGAGATATAAATTTAAGAATTAGATTTCTTCTATTGTATGTATAAATAATCGAGATATATACAAAGTAAGAGATATTGGGATTAACTCTCTTCTATTGTAGGTGCACCATAAGTAAGAGATACGTACCTAAGTAAAAGATATATGTTTACGGATTAATGTTCTTTGATTACTATAATTGAGATATGTACCTAAGTAAGAGATATAAATTTACGGATTAGTTTTCTTCTATTATAGGTATAAATAATTGAGATACATATGGTGAAAAAAACTACCTAAATATGAGGTATACTGAAATGCTGAATTTTTTAACTCTTAATATATCTACCACACAAATTGCGTAATGTTTACCTTAGAATAAGGTTACAATAGTGGTTTGTCAACCTACAATATATACACACATGTACCGGTAAGTTAAGAAGAAGAAGAAGAAAAATAGCTACAATCCATGGATGGAAGAAAAAGAAAATCGAACACCAAAAAGATCATAATCGTATAGGGCAGACTAGAAAATACATTGACCATAGAAAGCTTAGAGTTAAAGAAGGAGAACCACGTTCATAAAAAACTTGACACTACATACAAGAGCCATAATCATAGAAGTTTTGGTGTTAAAGAGGAAAAATATTATCAAAAAATTGCTTTAGAAAGATTCCTAACTTATAGAAGATATCTTTTAAATTAGAATAATTTTATGAATGATTTACATTAAATATGATATTCAATGTCATATCAATTCCTTAACTTTATACCGGATCTTTAAAAATAATTTAAGAAAGATTACATCAAATATGATATTAAGTTACTAATCATATTGCTAATTTTAATCATATTAATTAAGGGTTGAGTCAGCAAGATGGAAAAGGAAGATGGAAAAAAGAATCCTATTAGTCTTGCCTTAATTTTAATCCTACAAGCAAAATTAATTCTTGCCTTAATTTTAATCCTATTAGTCTTGTAAAAAAAAATTTAATGAGGATTGAGTCAGCAAGATGGAAAAATAAATAAATCTAAGGTGGCAGCTAAGTCATTGGACAGCAATTAACAAGAAAAATTGATGCAGACTATAATCAATATAGCCATATAGGGTCTAGCTTTTGGACTTTAATCAAATTAACTTCTTTTTTTTTTCGCTTCAATTTTAAAGTGATTAACACAGCCTTCTAAGATGAGGCCCGACCGTCACAAACTCCATTTCTGCAAGAAGTTGCTACCCTCGATTGGTTTTACTTGACTTGAGGTCTCATGAGTTAAAACCTTGTCATACGACATATTGCATTAAATATTGAAAACGTATTTGGTGCGGCAGATGGGTGTAACATCAAAACCTATAATGAAGCGTGACCACCGATGAGCTGTGATAAGTGTGAGTGAGCTAAGCTGCTAAGGGTTTTTCTTTAAAAAAAAAAAAAAAAAAAAAAAAAAACGTGACCATTTTTTCCTCTCCGAATCACCATCGGCCTCCGTCAACTCAGTCGACCGTGTGAATGTTCTATCAGTACAAATGCCTTTGTCTATGATCATCTTTCTACTCTAACTTATCAACTCTGTTTAAAATCCTTTTCTTTTGGTCGTGTGTCCTTTCTGTGAGTTCATTTCATGGATCCTCTGTTTCTCATTCTACTTCTCTCTCTGGCCATCACTTCTCCAACTTCATCTTCAACCTCCGACTCATTGAGTGAAGGGTCATCTCTCTCTGTAGAGAAACCAGAAGATGTTCTGATTTCACCTGCTGGTGTTTTCACCGCCGGCTTTCATCAAGTTGGCAACAACTCATATTGCATTGCCATTTGGTTCAACGAGCCATCATCATCATCGTCACCAGACTCCTACCAGAACCGAACTGTAGTCTGGATGGCAAATCGTGACCAACCAGTCAACGGGAAGCGCTCAATGCTCTCCCTCCTCAAAACTGGTAATCTCATCTTAACTGATGCTGCTCAATCCCATGTTTGGACTACAACCACCACCTCAATCTCCCCTGCCCGTTTAAGCCTCCACGACTCCGGTAATCTGGTTCTGCTTAATCTGAAGACGAAGGTTGTTCTATGGCAGAGCTTTGACTCCCCAACTGATACCCTTCTTCCACTCCAACCATTCACCAGAACCGCCATACTTGTCTCCTCCAGAAGCCAGAGCAACTTCTCCTCTGGCTTCTATAAGCTCTTCTTCGATAATGATAACCTTCTCCGACTACTCTTTGACGGCCCTGAGATTTCTAGTGTCTACTGGCCCAACCCTGCATATGTGAGCTGGGATAATGAAAGGTCTACTTACAACAGCAGTAGAACTGCCGTGCTTGATTCCTTGGGCAGTTTTGCCTCTTCGGACAATCTGACTTTTCTTGCAGCTGATTATGGTGCAAAGTTGCAGAGAAGATTGACTATTGATTTTGATGGAAATGTTCGATTGTATAGCCGAAAAATGCCAGGAGAGAGTTGGGTGGTTTCATGGCAAGCCTTTTCAGACCCTTGTGTGATTCATGGAATTTGTGGAGCAAACAGCATCTGTAGCTATGATCCCAGTTCTGGTAGGAAATGCTCTTGCCTTTCAGGATATCAGATGGAAAATCATACTGATTGGTCTTCGGGGTGTCAACCGGAATTTCAATTCTCTTATGGAGAAGGTGAGTCTCGTTTTCTCCAACTTGCCCAAGTTGAGTTCTATGGTTACGATTATAATGAGTACCAAAATTATAGCTATGGTGATTGTGAGAAAAGATGCTTGGTACTGGATAACTGCAAGGGGTTTCAGTACACCTTTGATTCTGGTGTTTATAAGTGTAATCCCAAGACGCAGTTGCGAAGTGGGCACAGGTGGAACACTCAAGGTTACTTCTATCTGAGACTGCCCAAGGCTCACCTCTTCTCTAACACAGACATAAAGCCCCTGACGAACCTTGGTTTTAGTTGCACAGAAAAAGTTGTTGATCTCGGGAGGGAGTATGTTAAAGATCGTGTCAGTAAGCCAGAGAAATTCCTGCTTTGGTTTGCCTATGGAGTTGGGGGAGTTGAAATCATTTGTATCATTTTGGTTTGGGGTTTATTGAGCAGTACATTCTCAAAATCAAATGAAGATATTCACGGCTACCTTCTTACTGCAACCGGGTTCAAAAGATTTGGCTACGCTGAGCTCAAGACTGCAACGCGGGGTTTTAGTGAAGAAATTGGGAGAGGAGCAGGAGGAGTTGTTTACAAAGGCATATTGGCTGATCAGCGAGTGGCAGCGATTAAGCTGCTCGGTGAAGCTAACCAAGCAGAAGCCGAATTTCTAGCAGAAGCTAGTACTATTGAGAAGGTGAATCATATGAACTTGATCGAGATGTGGGGATATTGCTCAGAGGGAAAGCACAGGCTTCTTGTTTATGAGTACATGGAGCATGGTTCCTTGGCACAGAAGTTAGCTTCCCATGAGCTTGATTGGGAGAATAGGTTTGAGATTGCTGTCGGCACTGCAAAGGGTCTAGCTTATTTGCACGAAGAGTGCTTGGAGTGGGTTCTACATTGTGATGTAAAGCCTCAAAACATACTGTTGGACTCCAATTTTCAACCAAAGGTTGCAGATTTCGGGCTCTCCAAGATTCTTAACAGAGATGAGCTCAGGAATTCAAGCTTTTCAAGGATACGAGGAACCAGAGGTTACATTGCTCCGGAGTGGGTGTATAATCTTCCCATCACATCCAAAGTGGATGTATACAGCTATGGAGTGGTTGTATTGGAGATGGTGACCGGAAAGAACCCGACAATGGATGTGGAAATCACTGATGGTGAGCAGAGAAGACTAATTATGTGGGTGAGGGAGAAACTAAATGGAACTGAAATTGCGTCCAGAATCGGAGAGATCATAGATCCCTCGTTTGAAGGCAACTATGATGTGGAAAAGATGGAAATTTTGTTAACAGTAGCTTTACATTGTGTGGAAGAAGACAAAGATTCAAGACCAACCATGAGTCAAGTCGTTGAGATGCTTCAACACCACGGCAAAGAATCTCAGTGGCAATGAGTTTGTTGCAGTTGACAAGTTTTTGGTAAAAACTTCTAATGAATGTACTCTCTATATAGTTCATATTGTAATTCTATTTCCTCCCTTGCATATGTTTTGATTTTGTAAATGCTTCATGCATGTTCACCTGTAATGTAATGCTAATTTGGATAGAAATAAATCTTTTGAAGAAAGGAAAATAGAAGAGTTGTCAAACGGTGTATATATGTGATATATACAGAACTAAGAGGTGATTATGACATGTATTGAAAAGGTGTTTCAGACCAATTAATATTGCTGATTTTGAATTCAAAATCAAACAATATCTGTTGGCAATTGTATATAACTGTTGGTGAAGAGTTATAACTCAAACTGAAATGGTCTGATAACATTTTCAAAAGGTATAACTACTCCTATATATTATGATTAGTTCTCTGCAGAAGGAGAGATGTGGACCTGCTTCTTCTTCTCTGTTTCTTTCTTCCAAATCATTCAATCAATCTCCCTCTCTCTTACAAAAATAAAATCTAGAAACCATAAAACTGCAGATATAGTTTCTAGTAACCTTGAGTCTCTTGAAAACCTTTAATCGAGTGTTGGGTTGATCTTCGTAAGTGCAAGACGCCGATCAACAATAGCAGGATTGCTAGGCTTCATTGTATCCTAAAGACTTATTTGATCAAACCCCTTTGCACACAAGTTAAGTGGGGCAAATATAGTCTAAAGGAAAGCGTAAATTCTTACGTGCCTTTGAAGCAATTTTCCTTTACTAGCCATAACCTACAGACCCAGAGATTCAACAATCTTTAGACTATATTTTCTGCTATGGTATCTTTGAAGGAGTTTACTGCAAACTTTGTTAAACTTGATCGTTTTGATGGAGCAAATTTCAGACGATGGCAAAAGAAATTGCACTTCCTGCTTTCAAGCCTAAAGGTGGTCTATGTGCTTACTACTCCAAAACCTCAAGAAATAGAAGATGAAACTCTTGCTGCACAGCGTGATCGAGTTAAGTGGGAACAAGATGATTATATTTGCAAGGGCCATATTTGTAACTCCATGTCTGATGCATTATTTGATATCTACCATGAGATGACTATTGCAAAGGAAATATGGGACGCACTTGAGGTTAAGTATATCACACATGATGCTACCAGTAAGAAATTTCTTATCTCAAAGTTTTTCAATTATAAGATGACTGATGATAGATCAATTGTTGAACAATTCCATGAGATTATGCATATATACAATCAGTTCAATCAATTTAAAATGCATATGGATGATTCTATAATTGTATCTACAATTATGGATAAACTTCCACCATCTTGGAAGGAATGCAAAAAGAGCCTCAAACATAAGAAAGAGGACATGTCCATAGAGCAATTGGGGACTCATCTTCGCATTGAAGAAGAATGCAGAGCCCGTGAGAAAACTGATGAATCTAATCCCTCCTCCAAAATTCATATGGTTGATGAAGGGCCTAAAAACCCAAAAATCAGCCATGAGAATAATAAGAGGAAGGGAAACTTTTCCAAGAAAAGCTCCCAAGGTCAGAGCGCAAACAAAAAGAAAAAAGGAGGATGTTTCTTTTGTGGAAAGTTTGGTCACTTCAAGAAAGATTGTCGTCATCTCAAGAACAAACAAGGAACCAACAATGAAAATTTTGTGGCAATGATTTCTGAAATTAATATCATGGAGGATGCTGAAGCTTGGTGGATAGACTCTGGTGCTACAAAGCATGTTTACAAGAACAAAAATATGTTCAAAACATATGAACCAAGTGGAGATGACAACGTACTCTACATGGGAAACTCTTCTACTTCAACTATCAAAGGCAAAGGGACAATTGAATTAGAATTCACATCAGGAAAAATTCTTACTCTTACTGATGTCTACCATGTTCCAGAAGTTAGAAAGAATTTAGTCTCTGCAAGTCTCTTGAATAGGTTTGGTTTTAAGCTTGTCATTGAATCAGACAAGTTTATTCTGACCAAGGGTGGTATTTTTGTTGGGAAAGGGTATATGTGTGATGGAATGTTCAAACTTAATATTAATAAAGTATCTACTATTTCTGTTTACATGCTTGATTCTTTATCTTTATGGCATAATAGGCTAGGACATGTTAATACTAGAAATTTAAATAACATGGCAAATCTAGATTTAATTCCAAAACCTGTGACTGATATGCCTGATAAATGTTCTACTTGCTTGCAAACAAAACTGACTAGAAAGCCTTTTCCTAAGATTGAAAGAACCTCTACTTTGCTACAGATTATTCATAGCGATGTTTGTGATTTACATAGTACACCTACTAGAGGAGGAAAGAAATATTTTGTGACTTTCATAGATGACTTTAGTAGATTCTGTTATGTTTATCTTATACTTTCTAAGGATGAAGTTCTGGAAAAATTTAAGAGATATAAAAATGAAGTGGAGAATCTTTGTGAAAGCAGAATAAAATATCTACGATCGGATAGAGGAGGAGAGTATCATTTTCCTTCGTATTTTGAATCAATAGGTGTTGTACATGAAACTTCAATAGCCTATACTCCACAGCAAAACGGAGTTGCTGAAAGGAAAAATAGGACCCTTGTAGAGATGGTTAATGCAATGCTTCAAAACTCTTACTTGAGTAAGGGATATTGGGGAGAAGCTTTGCTCACTGCTTGTTACATCCTAAATAGGGTACCTTCTAAGGCATTAAAAATCACACCTTATGAACTATGGTTTAAAAGAAAGCCCAACTTAAACTACCTTAAAGTTTGGGGTTGTAGAGCCATAGTTAGGTTACCTGAACCAAAGATAAAGAAGTTGGGACCAAAGGCAATAGAATGCATTTTCTTAGGATATGCAGAACATAGCAAGGGATATAGATTTCTTGTTATAGAACCCAATGATTCTATATCAGTTAACACTGTAATAGAGTCAAGAGATGCTGAATTTTATGAAAATAAGTACACTTCTTTATCTAAAAATAAGAATGAAGTGGTGGAGGTTTTGCCAAGAAACAATGATAGTGAATCAAATTCACCTAATATCTAGACTTTGTAGTGAGTCTGCTGAACATACAGAAATTAGAAGAAGTAAACGAAGAAGGATAGAAAAAATTTTTGGACCAGATTTTATTGTGTACCTTGTAGAAGGTACAAGAGACTCACACAAAAGGCAAACAATGGTTACACCTAGTATAGAGTCTGATCCTCTTACTTATGAGGATGCAATGAAATCACAAGATGATTCTTTCTGGAAGGAAGCTATTAATGATAAGATGGATTCTATCATTGGAAACAAGACCTGGAAATTGGTAGATCTACCTCATGGTTCAAAACCAATAGGATGTAAGTGGATATTTAAAAAGAAAATGAAAGTTGATGGAACCATTGACAAGTCTAAAGCAAGGTTAGTAGCCAAGGGGTTTACACAAAAAGAAGGAATAGATTATTTTGACACCTATGCTCCAGTTGCTAGAATTTCCACCATAAGGGTACTTATAGCTCTAGCTTCTATCTATAAGTTTAATATACACCAAATGGATGTGAAGACGGCTTTCTTAAATGGTGAACTTGATGAGGAGATCTATATGCATCAACCCGAGGGGTTTGTCATGCCTGGACAAGAACAAAAAGTGTGCAAGTTAATTAAATCATTATATGGTTTAAAGCAAGCACCTAAACAATGGCATGAGAAGTTTGATAAGGTTATAATCTCCAATGGATTTAGAATTCATGAATCTGATAAGTGTGTCTATAGCAAGTTCAAAAATAACAAGGGTGTAATAATTTGTTTATATGTTGATGACATGCTTATATTTGGAACTGACATAGAAAGCATAGAATTAACTAAGAAATTCTTATCTTCTAGCTTTGATATGAAAGATATGGGAGAAGCTGATGTTATTCTAGGTATAAGAATTACAAGATGTAATGATGGTTTGATATTAACTCAATCACATTACATAGAAAAGATACTTAGGAAGTTCAACCATTTTGATACAAAATCAGTTTCTACACCTTATGATCCAAACTTGAAGTTGTATCCAAATAATGGTAGAGCTGTAGATCAATTATCATATTCTAGAGTGATTGGTTGCTTAATGTATATCATGTCTTGTACGAGACCTGACATAGCTTTTGCCGTAGGCAAGCTAAGTAGGTATACTAATAATCCTGGTCAATCACATTGGAATGCAATTTCTAGGATATTAAAGTATTTGAAAGGTACCATTAACTATGGAATAAGGTACAGTGGGTATCTTGCAGTTTTGGAAGGATATACTGATGCTAGTTGGATAGCATATTAAGAGGATCATAAATCCATTACTGGTTGGATTTTCTCTCTTTGGTGGAGGAGCCATTTCCTGGGGCTCTAAGAAACAAACATGTATTGCAGATTCCACCATGGCAGCAGAATTTATAGCCTTGGCTTCATGTAGCAAAGAAGCCGAATGGCTACAGAATTTATTGATAGAGATACCAATATGGCCTAAGCCAATGCCTCCGATCTCTATTCATTGTGATAGTCAAGCAACACTATCACAAGCCTATTGTCAAGTATATAATGGCAAATCAAGGCATATTGGTCTGAGACATAGCTCTGTGAGGCAACTAATAACTGATGGTGTAATAACCATTGATTTTGTAAGGTCATGCCATAATTTGGCTGATCCATTAACAAAAGGACTTGCAAAGAATTTGGTGTGGAAAACATCAAAAGGGATGGGGTTAAAGTCCATTTCTAATAATCACCAATGATGGAAACTCAACTCAACTCTTGAAACATCAAGTCCTTGAGTTCAATGAGCAAAGTACATCATATGTAGTGATCGCAAGCACTAATATAAATTGATTATATATTTATACATACATATATATATATATATATATATATATATCCATCCCAAGGTAAGAGTGCTTGGTACCTGTAATGAATGGTGGAGGTTGAATTTATAAAACTCTTAATAGGCATGATGGAAAGTACTTTAATTACAGGGGTACTACATGCTTACCTATATGAGTGTGAAGGTGGTGCCGCCTTCTATGCGACTTGTGCTAGTCTCTAGAGCACTCATGAAAAGGATACAAGACACAAGGCCAATCCATGTGTCGGTTTTCAGAACACTTGAAAGAAGTAGAAAACTAGTGTGTGAAATATGTCCGGTTAAGACACAATAGGATCGCAAGTTCAAAGCAAGTTCAAAACAATAGGATCATAAATCCATTACTGGTTGGATTTTCTCTCTTTGGTGGAGGAGCCATTTCCTGGGGCTCTAAGAAACAAACATGTATTGCAGATTCCACCATGGCAGCAGAATTTATAGCCTTGGCTTCATGTAGCAAAGAAGCCGAATGGCTACGGAATTTATTGATAGAGATACCAATATGGCCTAAGCCAATGCCTCCGATCTCTATTCATTGTGATAGTCAAGCAACACTATCACAAGCCTATTGTCAAGGCATATTGGTCTGAGACATAGCTCTGTGAGGCAACTAATAACTGATGGTGTAATAACCATTGATTTTGTAAGGTCATGCCATAATTTGGCTGATCCATTAACAAAAGGACTTGGAAGGAATTTGGTGTGGAAAATGATAGGAGCATTTTAATGCGACGTTTTAACTGCATTTCCCTACATTTTCTGCGTTATTTCCTTAATAAAACTCTGTTTAGGAAAGTTTCCATTCTTTGATTGGGAAAGTTCCTATTTGTAGAAAGTTTCTATTTTTGTAGTTTCTATTTATCATTTTTAGTAAGTTTCCATTTTCGGTAGTTTCTATTTTCCATTTTTAGAAAGTTTCCCATTTTCAGTTTAGGAAGTTGCCATTTTTCATTTTAGGAAAGTTTCTATTTTTCTTATTAGTTTCTATTTTCAGGACCTCCGAGCTAAAAAGTGGAAATGAACTCACAAATGGAAAGAGGAACTTGCGAACATTAAGGGGAGCAAAGATGAAGAACAATGAGCCACAGAAATGAGCAGAAATGAAGAAAAGAAGTTCTCCTGGTCCAACCAGGAAACCCTGTGAAAAGGAGGAAAGCTCACCAATGAAGTTTCCAACGTTACTATGAAAAAGAAATGGAAAAATAAAGTATTGTGACGTTGGAAGATGACAAGGCTTGAATGAGAAGCAACAAGGCCCAAGAACTCTCAAGAATGAAGTGGATTTTCGGCAAATGGATAAAAGGCCCATGAAGCCCATACATTTAGGGTTTATGACGCAAGAATAAACCCTAGATATCATTATTGCCGTTCAAAGCCAAGAGAAAAACAAGGAAAGTGGCGTGAAAATCAGAATTATATGTGGAGATTTTCTAGGGCTATTTTTATGGAAAGAAAATACTTGGAGAAAAACCCTAGAAGGTTTGCCGTGAATTTGCAAGAGAGAAACAAGGAGCAACGTGAAAACCCTAGCAAAGATGACGGCAAAGAGATATCTTAGAGAGTTTTAAGGAAAGAGAAAAAGGTGGAGACCAAGAAAAGCTCAAAAGAAGTCTAGATACATTCCTACATTCCCTAAAGAGTTTTGGCCGAAATTAAATGTTAAAAATCAGAAAATATCTCTATATTTTGGCAAGAATTATTTAGGGAATTAATATTGGAATTTTGTGATTGGTTGGACCACCTCATAGGGCTTATGTGGCAAGAAATCATTGGAGGAAATTATGTGGAGGAAGCAAGCTATAGCCGTGAGTTTCTCTAGGGTTTTGGACGGCTTGGAGACCTAGTGGGCCGTCCCCTATATAATCTCCCCTCTTCTCAACGTTTGGGGTTCCATTCTTTACATTCTAGACGTTAGAAAAAAAAATCAGAAAACTCTCTCTAGCCTAGCCGTGCTCTTCTCCATCCTCTAGGGCAACCACGAAGTGCAAGCAAGGCCAAGGAAGAAGAAGACAAGCCGTGCACTACCTCCATCACCATCCGTGAAGATTGCTTTCGAAATTCAAGAGACCCATCATCACTTCATTCATCTCATCTTCATCACGGTGTAATCCGATTCTCCTTGTAACCTTTGCTTTGTAATTTTCGTTGGTCTTGCCTTAGTTGACACATATGTTTGAACACTTGTTGATTTCTGAAATTTTATGATTAATTGTTAATTTTCAGATTCATATATTGCGATTTATGGTTGCTTTTGTGTGAGTGTTTGATTAAATTTGCATGATAGAAATCTTTTGTATGATAATCTTGAATGGTTCGAAACATTTAGGGTTTTTATGTGAATGTTGCTACGAATTTGAGAAACATGGATCAACTTTTTTGTTTTGTGTTCTTGAATCAATAAGTAGTAAAGGTTTTGTGCAAAAACCGAATTTAATCAAAGAAGATTGCAATTAGGTGAACTTTTTCATACTAAGTTGCACATTTGAGTTGATAGCCTTTCTAGGTGCTTGTTGCGTTAAACATGTATGATTGACTAGCTTTCTAGGGCTTGAATGCATGTTTGATAGGATTAGTCTATTTGCTTTCACTTAGATTAATTAGCATTGAAAGTAAAATATGGGGAATTGTTTGCTTTTAACGTTTCACATGATCAACTCCTCTTGCATGACTATGATGAACAATGATGAACTTGAATCAATTTTAATCATGAGTTTCGACTTTGATCCTTGTACTCACATCCCATTTGTGTTTTTATGTTTTTACATTTTAATTATTTAGTTAACTTAGTATTTATTTTCGGCAAAAGAAAACCAAAAACAAAATCTCCCCTTATTTTCGTAAATAATGTTTATAATTGTGAATACCTTTGTGAATATTATACTTTGTTTTAATTTTAATTGTTTAATTGTTTGACAATGACAGGTGTACCCTCAATCCCCGGAATAGAACGATCCCTATTTACTTTATACTACTAATGACATTTCAGGGTTAAATTATATGCTTGCTTTGAGCGTATCAGAAAACATCAAAAGGGTGAGTTCAATGAGCAAAGTACATCATATGTAGTGATCGCAAGCACTAATATAAATTGATTATATATTTATACATACATACATATATATATATATATATATATATATATATCCATCCCAAGGTAAGAGTGCTTGGTACCTGTAATGAATGGTGGAGGTTGAATTTATAAAACTCTTAATAGGCATGATGGAAAGTACTTTAATTACAGGGGTACTACATGCTTACCTATATGAGTGTGAAGGTGGTGCCGCCTTCTATGCGACTTGTGCTAGTCTCTAGAGCACTCATGAAAAGGATACAAGACACAAGGCCAATCCACGTGTCGGTTTTCAGAACACTCGAAAGAAGTAGAAAACTAGTGTGTGAAATATATCCGGTTAAGACACAATAGGATCGCAAGTTCAAAGCAATGCTACTTCGCCCTCTTGATTTAACTTTGATGTATTCTCACTAAGCTAAGGTTCAAGTCCACAAGACACCTTAGTTTATGCATTATGTTTTCCAAGATTTTGTTCAAGGATTTTCCAAAACATTTTAAACTTTATACTTTTATATTTTGAAAATGGTGGAGGATTGTTGGAAAGATTTTCAAATTATAAAGAAAGGAAAATAGAAGAGTTGTCAAACGGTGTATATATGTGATATATACAGAACTAAGAGGTGGTTATGACATGTATTGAAAAGGTGTTTCAGACCAATTAATATTGCTGATTTTGAATTCAAAATCAAACAATATCTGTTGGCAATTGTATATAACTGTTGGTGAAGAGTTATAACTCAAACTGAAATGGTCTGATAACATTTTCAAAAGGTATAACTACTCCTATATATTATGATTAGTTCTCTGCAGAAGGAGAGATGTGGACCTGCTTCTTCTTCTCTGTTTCTTTCTTCCAAATCATTCAATCAATCTTCCTCTCTCTTACAAAAATAAAATCTAGAAACCATAAAACTGCAGATATAGTTTCTAGTAACCTTGAGCCTCTTGAAAACCTTTAATCGAGTGTTGGGTTGATCTTCGTAAGTGCAAGACGCCGATCAACAATAGCAGGATTGCTAGGCTTCATTGTATCCTAAAGACTTATTTGATCAAACCCCTTTGCACACAAGTTAAGTGGGGCAAATATAGTCTAAAGGAAAGCGTAAATTCTTACGTGCCTTTGAAGCAATTTTCCTTTACTAGCCATAACCTACAGACCCAGAGATTCAACAGAAGTAACATTTTCCGAGCTGCGAGTATTCTTTCGTTGCTAAAAAGCATGCCGGCCTAATCGTCATTCGTGGTGTATTATAATATGATAGGAAATCCACTGTCTTCAAAATCATATTTTGTGCCGACAAGTCGTCTTTTATTTTATACAAATTCTAAGCCGAAACGGAGCTCCTATTGCCATCTTTTTGGAACAGTGCAGGCACAGCCAACTGACTTTCCATGCAACTTGATGATAATTTAGGACTGGTAATTCTGGAAAAAGATGGTTGGAAGTTTGTAGTCGGCATCAGACATTCATTCCATGGGTCACACACAATAATTCATGTAAATAATGTCGTGTAAATCCGACGACTTCCGTGCAGCAGCCGCACCCACTTGAAGAAATAATATTTAAAGTCCAACAGATTAAGGTCCAAGCTATTTGGTTTTTCACACGTAACAGGATTACTATAAAATTACTATTTGGTTTTTCACACGTAACAGGATCTTATAACCAAATGTGACAGATTCTATAAAACAAAATAGTGCATACCTATTTAGGGTGGTAGTTGAACTCAATAAATTATGATTGAGAAGTGTTCAAATTCTCCACAGAGATATCATGAGTTCATGACCCATTGACCACGTTATGTTCTATATTTAGTGCTAAATTGCTAATCCTCCTGTTGCTGGTGCTAATACTCTGGGATCATGGCTTCTCTGTTTCACATTTTTCTTCTTTTTCTTGCAATTTATTCCCAAATCTCGTCTTCAACCTCCGACACTCTGAATAAAGGCTCATCCCTATCTGTAGAGAAACCAGACGATGTTTTAACTTCACCGGATGGAGTTTTCACCGCCGGGTTTCACCAAGTCGGCAACAATTCATTTTGCTTTGCTATTTGGTACAGTGAGCCATTTGACCACTACAAATACAGAACCATAGTCTGGATGGCCAACCGTGACCAGCCAGTCAATGGCAAACACTCAAAGCTCTCCCTCCTCAAAACTGGTGATCTCATCTTAACCGACGCTGGTCAATCCAATGTTTGGTCCACAGCCACCACTTCAGTCTCTCCGGCGAACTTAAGCCTCCACAATTCCGGCAATCTTGTTTTGCTCAACTCGGAGCATGTCATTCTATGGCAGAGCTTTGATTACCCTACTGATACTCTTCTTTCGAGCCAACCACTCACCAGAAGCACAATCCTTGTCTCCATGAGAAGCCCGAGCAACTACTCCTCAGGCTTCTACAAGCTCTTCTTTGACAATGACAACCTTCTCCGGCTACTCTTCGACGGTCTTGAGGTTTCAAGTGTGTATTGGTTTGAGCCGTGGCTCACAGGCCGAGACGCCGGAAGGTCCACAGATAACAGCAGTAGAGTTGCCGTGATGGATTCCCTAGGCAAGTTTACTTCATCGGACACCTATACTTTGATCGCTTCCGATTATGGTGCAGCTTGGCAGAGAAGACTGACGGTTGATTGTGATGGAAATGTTCGGTTGCACAGCCGGGCCAAACCCGGAGACAGATGGATTGTGACAGGGCAGATCATTCAAGATCCTTGTAAGATTCATGGGGTTTGTGGTCCTAATAGTGTGTGCAGCTATGAGCCTGGCACCGGAAGAAAATGTTCTTGCATTCCTGGTTACAAAATGTCAAATCTTACTGATTGGTATTATGGTTGTGAACCTGAGTTCAATTACACTTGCGGTAGAGGTGAGTCTAGTTTCTTCAAGCTCTCGAAGCTCGAGTTTTTCGGGTACGATTACGGATACTTCACCAACTACACCTTTATGGAGTGTCAGGATCTTTGTTTGCAGCTGTGTAACTGCAAAGGGTTCCAATACTCTCGAATCCCAAGCCTTAGTATATATAGCTGTTATCCGAAAACAGTGTTGCTCAATGGTTACAGGTCTCCTAGCTTTTTCGGAGACATATATTTGAGAGTGCCAAAGATACATCTGTCATCTTATGGATTGCCACAACAAGATTATAGTTTGAGTTGCTTAGATAAGGTGGTTGAGCTAGACAGAACCTACGAGAAGAGCCGTGTAACTGGTCTAGTGAAATTTTTGCTATGGTTTGCCTGTGGAGTTGGAGGGTTCGAGATCATTTGTATACTTTTGGTTTTGGGTCTAATAACTCGAAACCGGAGAGATTCCACTGAGGATAAGTACGGTTACCATCTTGCTGCAACTGGATTCAAGAGGTTTAGCTACGCTGAGCTTAAGAAGGCGACGCGGGGTTTTAGTGAAGAAATTGGAAGAGGAGCAGGAGGTGTTGTTTACAAAGCTGTGTTGGCTGATCATCGAGTTGCAGCGATCAAGAGGCTTAATGAAACCAACCAAGGAGAAGGTGAGTTTTCAGCAGAAGTCAACACTATTGGGAGGCTGAACCATATGCATTTGATTGAGATGTGGGGATATTGCTCGGAGGGAAAGCACAGGCTTCTTGTTTATGAGTACATGGAGCATGGTTCCTTGGCACAAAAGTTAGCTTCCAATGTCCTTGATTGGGAAAAGAGGTTTGAGATTGCTCTAGGCACTGCAAAGGGTCTTGCTTATTTGCATGAAGAATGTTTGGAGTGGGTTTTACATTGTGATGTGAAGCCTCAAAACATACTCTTGGACTCCAATTATCAACCAAAGGTTGCAGATTTTGGCCTATCCAAGCTCCTCGACAGAGATGACCTTAAGAACTGGAGCTTTTCGAGGATACGAGGAACTAGAGGTTACATTGCTCCGGAGTGGGTTTACAATTTGCCTATCACATCCAAAGTGGATGTGTACAGCTATGGGGTTGTGGTGTTGGAGATGGTGACCGGAAAGAACCCGATTAAGCCGGATGTGGATGCCATTGATGGTGAGCAGAGAAGGCTGATCATGTGGGTGAGGGAGAAATTACATAATGGAACTTCTGCTAGTGAAATTGAAGCTCGGATAGGAGACGTCATAGACCCTTCGTTTGAAGGTAAATATGATGTAAAAAAGATGGGGATTCTGTTGGGAGTGGCTTTACATTGCGTAGAGGAAGACAGAGACGCGAGACCAACTATGAGCCAAGTCGTTGAGATGCTTGTGCCGCTTGACAAAGACCAAGAACATTAGCAAAAGATTCACTGACCGGCGGCTTTTTTTTTTCTTGGTTTCTGGCGGCTTTGCTGTGTCATGGTGTATTTACCAATCTACCGTACAAAAATGTATTTTTTTATATAACAAATAATGCGATATTTTATTCATGGTAGTCAATTCTTTTGAATAGAAACTGATATTATTAGAATTAATAGACAAAGGCTAGAGTTTACATGTATGGGCTGTGCTTGATAGTATGTTAGCATATTTTCGACTTTTACTAACTTTATATTCTCAACACTACTTCGCCACCTAACACTTCACACTAGTGAGTCGCCACCTAACACTTCACACTTATAGTGGCGCATTTTATATGTCTTCAAAGGAGCAACTGTACTATGGAAGCAAGGACAAGAAGCTGCTGTTGGTTTTGCATGCATGCACAATTAAGTGAGCATTTGTTTATCATCTCTAGTTAGAGAATTGTAAGATTTGGGAGGTTGTTGTAAAACAGAAAAATTTCAGAGAGAGAGAGAGAGAGTTTGGACACAGAGAATTAGATTGTGTGTCTTATTCATCTCACCATAAGGAGCCTTATATAGGACTACATGGTGTACACGAAAGGGTAATGCTTAATTACAATCCAATCACTCCTACAATTACAACCTATCAATCACCAATCTATAGGGATAGGCACCTATTACTCAACATCTATTTACATGATTATCCACAAATATTTACAACACTCCCCCTTGGATATTCCATGTCAATAGTGTTGCATAGGCTGAGCGCTTCTAAGTTGCCTCGTCAAAAACCTTGCCAAGTAATAAAAACTCTGTGGGAAAAAAAAAAATCTTGGTCGAAGGAGAAAAAGAGCACAACGCGCTTGAGTGTGGAGTAGCAGTATCACAGCTTCAGAGATAGGTGAAGTCTTCTTATCAGCACCATAAGTAGGTAGTATGTCTACGAGAGGGATACATTAGAGTTGCTACACCAAAACCTTGCCCGGTAAACCCAGTGGGAGAAACCCGTGGTCGAAGGGAAAAGATGAGCAAATGCATGTATATGTCGAATCAAAGCATCTTCAGGATGTACTGTAATTGGGGTGACCATGCTAAAGATGTGCCTCGTTAAAACCTTGCCAGGTAACAAAACCCAGTGGGACAAAATAACCCTGGACGAAGGACAAAAAGAGTACACGATGGTCAAGTGGGTATGCTTCAAGATACTCCCCCTGAAAATTACATGTTAGGTAATTCAGATAGTTTACGTAGACCAATACCTTGAACATGCTTCTGGAATGTAGACTTTGGTAGTGACTTGGTAAAGAGGTCTGCACGATTGTCTTCAAATCAAATATGCTTAACTTCAATCCTCTGATGCTCCTGTTGTTGCTAATTGAAGGAGAACTTCGATACAATATGTTTGGTGTTGTCTCCTTTGATGAAACTCATCTTTATCTGCTCTATGTAAGCAGCATTATCCTCGTAGATAATGGTTGGTTCATCAATGGTGGAATGCAGTCCACATGTGCTTTGAACATGCTTTGTAACGACTTTTAGCCATGTACATTCACATACTGCTTCGTGAAGAGCTAGTATCTCATCATTCTGAGGATCAAGGGGGTTTGATCCATTCCTTGATGCATAGGGATAGAATAAGCCCATATCCGCCGTACCTCTAAGGTAGCGAAAAATGTCTTTTATGCCATTCGAGTGGCAGCGTGTTGGCGCAGAGCTATATCTAGCTAACAAGTTCACATCAAATGAGATGTCCTGTCTAGGGCATTAAGCCAAGTACAATAATGCGCCTATTGCACTTAGATATGGGACTTTTTGCACCAATATCTCTTCGTTATCATCTACAGGACGATACGGTTTTCTCTAGACTTCAGACGACCATGGGTGTGCTTGCTTTTATCCTCATTAAAGCATCTTAACATCTTCTAGATGTTATTTGGTTGATAGACCAAATTTTTCATCTGCACTATGCTCGAGCTCCAGGTCGAGACAATAATCTGTTCTCCCAAGGCCTTTCATCTCAAATTCCAACTTCAGGTGCTTTGCGGTTTCCTTGATTTCTTCAGGAATATCAATCAAATTCATATCTTTGACATAAACCGCACAATTGCAAACCCGAAACTTGTTTCCTTAATAAACACGCATGGGCATAGTTTATTATTCACATATCCCATCCCGATCAAATATTCACTTAGACGGTTATACCACCTCCGTCTAGATTTTTTCAATCTATAAAGTGAACGCCTCAAAACTAATGGAGAGCGTGTTCAGTGGTCTAGAACTATTTGCATCGGGTATATTAAGTCCTTCAAGAACTTTTATGTATATCTCTGTATCGTGATCCCCATAGAGATAAGTTACGACCACATTCATAAGCTGCATATTCAGTTTTTCGGAAACTACCAAACTAATAAGGTAGCAGAACGTTATGACGTCCATTACGGGAGAATACGCCTCCTCGTAATCAATCACAGGGCGTTGAGAAAATTTTTGCGCCACTAGACGAGCCTTGTGTATCACAATCTCGTTTTTTCTCATTACACTTCCTTACAAATACCCATTTAAATTCTACGGGTTTAACATGGGGAGGTGTAGGAACAACAGGTCCAAACACCTTTCTCTTTATCAAGGAATCTAATTCGACCTGGATTGCTTATTTCCTTTTTGGCCAGTCGTCTCTTCGTTGAATTTGATCAACAAAGCAAGGTTCGAGGTTATCGCTTATTATAATTTCGGTGGCCACCGCAAATACTAATTATCATCGATGATAATCTCAATCCGATTCCAAATCTCACTAAATTTACCGAGATTTCTCTATTCTCGGGAGTGGGTTCAAATGTTGGAGCGTCCCCCAACATCGTCTCTTCTAGGACAGACCCATAATCCGGATTTATCTCATGAGATGGATCGGTTTTGAGATTGCGATGTCAAGAGGATTCGTTTGTGCCAAGTTTACCCTCTTCTAGGGAAAAGAATCCTTAGAACCTAATAGTTCACCTCACTTCAGGGCAGGGACATATGACTGGTTAGCCGCCATGGTCGTACCTCGTCCATCTGGGACGACACATCCTACAGGGACGTCTATCCTTGCAGACACATTTGCAGCAGGTATATATGATCTCGTCACTTTAGCTAGATCAGAGAAAGTGTCTGGCTTATTTTGGGCTACACTCTGTAGATCTAGAATTCTCCACACTTCATTATCACATTGTGCAGTTCGGGGATCAAGATGAGACATAGTGGGGACATTCCACGTCAATTCACGTCGTTCATCAGGAACGGTAACGTTCTTATCTCCTCCTAACGGCGGGAAGACTGTCTCATCAAAGTGACAATCCGCAAATCTAGCGGTAAAGAGATCACCTGTCAAGGGCTCGAAAGTGCATATAATGGATGGGATGCATAATCGACATGTATGCCCATCCTTTGTTGAGGACCCAATTTTGTACGTTGTGACGGCACAATTGGCACGAGGACTGCATACCCAAATGCGCGTAAGTGCGAAACATCAGGTTCGTACCCAGTCACCAACTGTAACGCGGAGTAAGGTTGGGTAGCAGTGGGCCTCAACGGGACCAACATAGCTGCATGCAAGATTGCATAGCCCCACACAAAAACTAGGAGCTTGGTGCGCATTACCAAGATTCTATTTGTGAGACCATCTTGGGTGTGAACATAGGGAACTAAATGTTCAGCATCAATCCCAAGGGATATGCAATAATCATCGAAAGACTTCGATGTAAACTCTCCGGTATTATCAAGTCTTATAGACTTTATGGGATAATCTGAGTGGTGAACCCTCAATTTCATGATCTGGGTGAGAGTTTAGCAAAAGCAGCGTTTTCTTGTGGACAATAGTGTAACATGTGATCACTTTGTCGATACATCAACTAAAACCATTAATATTTAACTGGTCCACATGGTGGTTGGATATGTCCACAAATTTCCCTTGCATTCTGTGCAGAAAAATGGTGGTGTATGTACTAGTCTTTGCATTGATGGTCTAGTATGGCATAGCGTGTTATTATATACAAGACCCTTATTCAGAAGTCTTAGGTCATGCGATGAATTGAGGATACGGTGCATCATAATTTGACCTGGGTGTCCCAAAAGGTCATGCCATAGCAAGTAGTTGCTTGAATTAGTTAGCTTCTAGCTAACAGATTTCAATTTCTCCAATGTACGCTTCTGGCCGCACACTCGGAGGTTATGCAAAGATATTCCACGCATTTTTCTCAGTGGTTTCAACGTGGTAACTGTTGGTTCGAATATCCTTAATACTCAATAACGTTCTTCTGGAACGTGGAGATTATAAGGCCTCATTAATGGTAGGTTCAGTACCATTGGACAACATATAGTGGGTTTTGCCATAGCCCTCTATCAGGTTGGATTGCCCTAATACGGTTGTCACAGAGGTATGAATAGACAATAAGTTTGAAAAACATCTCCGATCTGGGAGTATGGTGTGTGTAATAGCACTTTTAACCAGACAACAAACTTCCCCACAGAATATGTCTATTCATTTATTTAATTCAATGGATCACATGTATAAATAAGTTTATTGAATTAAATACATTCGAACATAACCACATTTTCATAATCCAAAATGATTGAAAACATAAATCACCAAAAATAATCCGAAGATGTTTCATTCATTAAGATGAAATAGATATGACACAAGGGACCAATTATACCCATGTCTTCGAGTTCTAATCCTCGGTATGTTCAGTAACTGCCTGAAAATCCATGATCTCTAGTATGGAATCGATAAAAAATTACCCTTCAATGTATTTCGAGTTACGCGACAGGAGTAATACTCATCTACCGCTTCGGCTATCACATAACAGGTGCGGGACCAGCAGTCAATTCCTCCACATCGATAACAAAGATCATGCTGATTCTGGTGGCAGCGGGCCGGACCAGTGTTTCTTTCAACTCGGGCTTGCTAAGTTATGGCATCATGGTACCTACCATGTGGAGCCTAATTACGTGGCCTCTTAGACTTTGGCCAAGTGGCAGACGGTCATATGGGTTAATTTCGTTCTGCCAATCATGTCTTGCTTCAAGCAAGAAATGGTCATCTGATGGTGAAAGTGCTCTTCCAGAGCGACCCAAAGAGTCTGTATATCCTTTTCATCGGATACTCAACTTGGAGTGTTTACTCCATATGTTTCCTTATGAACATTATGGCACTCACCTCAAAAGCCTCAGTGACGACATTGTCAATATCGATTGTTGATCTCATCTTCTTTGCAGTCAGATGAATTTTCACATCTTGAGTTCACTTTAGATAGTTTCTTCTGGAGATCCAAAGCAACAAAGTCAAACATGTTGAGATTTGACATTTCTTACAGGAAATGAACAAATAATATTAGTGCTTTGGGTAATATCATCCATAAGCAAGTAATGAGAACTTCAGGTTCTATAACATGGTATGAAAAATCGGATTAGACATGTAAAATCTACTGGTTTTATCATGTGTGGTGAATTTATGAATGAAACTTCAAGTTTCTTAAATGGCATTATCGAAACTACAAGTTCGATTTATGTATGAACTACTGGTTCATCAGATACCTGCATTTTCTACACATATATTCTAATGCGAAAATTTAGACAAGTAACACAATAATATTGAATTGAGCAAATTGGAATAATCTCACAATTTGGATAAATGGAAATCATAAATCAATTGAGATATTAATTGCATGCTAGTAATATAACAGATTAATTATCACACAATTATGCGAATAAATGCTTCTGGCAATTAATTACACATATTAAATATGGTTAATCTATTTACAATATGAAATCATTTTTCCTTTTATTTTGATTCTGCTGGACCAAAGAAGGAGTGGGCTTGATAGTGAAGCCTATTGAGCTTAGTCTGCGAGCTCATGACCTAGGCTTTCATGTGCTAGTCAAAGAGTATGTGAGGCCTGCTGGGCTGCTAGGTCCTGCAGAGGGAGAGTGGGCCTGCTGGGCTCAGGCTAATCTGCCAAGGAATGAAAAGTTATTACTCAACCATTTCGGTAACTCCAATTGAATACGACCAGGTAAGGAAAGATGAGGTTTAGGTGGAGCGAGGCTCGCTTAAGTACACGGCCTCATCTGAACCTTTCCTAGACATCGCATCCAACTGGATGAGCCTAGTTTGAGAAGATTCATAACTTTTGTCATGGTAACATGTAGTAAGCTTCTATTCTGGCCTTGCAACTTGGGCCTGAGCTTCTGGCTCGAATTTGTTGTTATGACTTTAGGCTTGATTTGAGCTTCTGACTCAGCCTCTATTAAATCGTAACATAAATAAACTAATGCAGCGGTTATATACCTAAGGAAATGGGTTCAAATCCCATTAATGCTTCTGGCATTACGTACAGGTAATAAATTTGGCAAATGCTTCTGGCACAATGTTTATGTAATAATCACGTAATAATTTAGCCCATAATGCTTCTAGCATAAAGAATTATAATGGCATAATTCAAATTAGTGTAACCAAAAATTAAGCCCATAATTCTTCTATGATAATTCATGCAATAATTCAGAATTGTCTCAATGTGATAATGAAGTGATTGTGGTAATGAGTATAAATTACTATGGTAATTGCTTTGGATAAAATCAATCAAAATCAAATCACAGGTTGATCAATCACCAATTAATTGGCCTCAAATCTGCTTCTGGCATAATTAATACTAAATGGTGTTGATAAATTCCAGCTAGCCATAGTGGCATAGTGGACAATGTGCTAGGCTAATGCATGATGTGGCTGGGTTCGAATCCCAGGAGCAGCAGAATCCCTTTTCTTTTTGCTTGTTTTTTAATTGGTATGCACTATATGGTACTACTGGATCAAATGCTTCAAATCCAAGAATCCTAACCTTTTTTTTTCTTTTCCAACCAAACAATCCAAAGCCAAATAAACCAAGACACATAAACGAATATATATAAATATGTATATACCAAATATTAGGGTTCATGCATCATGGTGATTGTTCATATTCAATCATTAGGCTCAATAAACATGAATATGAAATTAGATTTTGGAAAACATTACTTGATGAAGAACGGATGAATGTTCAGCTTATGTGTGCAGAACTGAGAAGGTTGTCTTCTCAGCCAATCCAAGAACTATTCGCCTCTTCTGGTAGGAAATCCCGAATCTCAAAGCTATTCGATCCAAATCTTAGAGCTAGTCGTGAACGCGGAGCAGATTCTCTTCTGAACAGCTGCCACTTCAAATGGTGTACAGGTCTCAAAACGACTCCAATATGGCTGAAATTTGGAGGTCAGAGAGAAGAGGCAGAGACGAACAACTTTGATGAAGGAAAGATTTTGATCTGAGGTCCCAATCAAGAGGTTTCGGGGCGTGCAAACAGGTTGCAGCAGGGGGTTTTTTTTTTCTGGCTAAGGCTTGGGTTAGAGTCCTCGTGCTGATAACGTGTTGTAAAACAGAAAAATTTCAGAGAGAGAGAGAGAGAGTTTGGACACAGAGAATTAGATTGTGTGTCTTATTCATCTCAACATAAGGAACCTTATATAGGACTACATGGTGTACACGAAAGGGTAATGCTTAATTACAATCCAATCACTCCTACAATTACAACCTATCAATCACCAATCTATAGGGATAGGCACCTATTACTCAACATCTATTTACATGATTATCCACAAATATTTACAACAGAGGTCAGGTTTTGTCTCCCTCGATAGTACTATCTTTTTTATAAAATAGTGGGCTGTTTGCCAGCTCTTCCAAAAAAAAAACTGCTATAGTATAAAGTCAAAAATATACCAAGATACTTATCGAGCACAGCCCAAATCAACCAAATAAGGCTAAACGAAAAGCCTGCATTTGTTTTTGCTAATCAGAATCTGAGACTTGCAAAGCCCAAACATGACCCAAATGGGTCGGCTTGTGACCGGAGGATATGGCTTGGATGGCGGGGCATGAGCCCAATAACTTATTTATCGAGCCCAGAGAAACAATCCTCAATTCATATTTTTAGCACAAAAATTTGTTTATTTTTCTTTGTTGTTGGTCTATCTATATAATGATACCATTAAGAAGGCTAATCCCGTAGCAGTTTTATGTTGGAAAAATATGATCTTTATCATAATTTTATATTTAAGTAAAATAATCGATATTAAATATAAATAAAAATAGAATATGAAATTACTCATAGTTTTATTTTCATATTTCTTAAGCTTCTTGTGTTAATATCTCGTACGCTACCCTTATTTTGAAGCCATTAGTTAATGTTTATAAGCTCTACAACAGCGTTACTTATACGTCTAAATATTATATTGTTTTTTATGCAATCATCCATGAAGAAGAAAATAGCCAAGATTAAAGCTAAAATGAAGACCGCCCGGTATTTGCTTTTGCTATGAAAAATGGATGAAGGAGCCAATCAACTGAATCAAGGCCCCGAATGGAGACCGTGTGTATTTTATTTTGCTATATTAATAAGAAATTGGTTATTTTTTGTTTTATATGTTTATTTTACTATGTATTTTATATTTCTATCATTGTGATGACTTTCCACTCCTGGAACCCACATGTAGGAACTCACCATTGTTGGATTGGTGATATTCTCGAGTGTTTGTCACGGCTCTAAAACCCACCGTTGGATACTATTTTTTTTATGTATTCTTTATCCGAGGGGTTGCTATTGTCATTCTCACCAATGAAGTGACACCGAACAGAATGGTTTCTTTTTCCCATTTTTGTAGAAGCGTATCTCGATCACGAGGATGATGACCAAGATTTTTCTTTCATTAGTTTCTTTCTAAGAGTTGTATATATAATTACTTATGTGATTATTAGTTCCAACCCAGAAAGAACGAGGCCGGCCACCAACTCATGTCTATCAATACATTAGTTATACAATGACTTCCATGGCGGGCTATCCTACAACGCGGTCCATTCTGTTAGATTGAATGAGCAAGTCAAATCTATGATCAATTCACAATAACATAAACACACCTAATATTAGTCAACACCACATGAACCAAAACACAAGATTTATTTTGCTAACCTTCTTCATTGTTGGGAGCCATTGGAGCTGCACGAATTGACCTTGACAACAAACATGATTGATCTTCTCCTCATCTCTGATTTAAAGCTCCTTCTTCTATGGGGCAGGACTTAAGGTACAAAGAGAGCAGAGACCAACACTTCCTATATATATTGGTTATGGTCCTAAGAATCCTCCCATAAAAGTGTTTCTTAGAAACCAAGTCACCAACAACTAGAAAACCTAATGCAACACTAAGTCGAATTACAATGTAACCGAACTAATGGATTCCTAACCTATGAGTTGATATAATTAACTCAATAGGTTTCTAGGTTTTGTACTTAACATACAACTCCTATTCATGAACAAAATTCCAATCCAATTTGTAAACTGAATATAGATGATGATAGGTGCACTTTTATTCTAACATTCTCTCACTTGGACCATCATTGTCTATATAAACTGAATCAAGAAAATTTCCAGAAATAGCTGAAGTGTGCACTGAGATGTATATGTACCTTAAATCCATTCAATTATGTTAAAATGCATAACCATTGCAGAATCAAGAAATAGGCATATTCAAATGAGCATACTAGTTCCAGACCACAAAACAACAATTTCTGCACTTCACATGAATTTAACTTAATGTGATGCAATCAAATAACATCATATATTAAATTGCAGTTGTTATTTGACAACAGTCCAACCTAAGTATTTTGAATATCAAAATCACAATGCAAACATAACTTCTTGACACACAGTGGATTAATGTTTGCTTCTTACTGAATATATGCATATATAACAATCCACTTGAACTGAACTGATAAAATACAACAACCATAAATTTTACCAAAATGAATAAATAAGGCTGTCAAAACATCAACTGAAGATACCTCATTTTATTAAGTCAAAACACGAAGTACAACGTTTTCTGATACATAACTCAAAAACAGAAAATCAAGAACTGAACAAAAACAAAACTAAACTGAAAAACAATTTTCTCAAAACATTTTGCTCCCACTGAACTTAAGCATCTTCAAAACTCGACAAAATTCCCATATTCCTGGAATGCTCTTTAAAAGTGGCTACTGACAATGCCTTAGTAAATGGATCAAAGCTGATCCCCAGTCTTGATGCCCGGGATTTCAACTTCACCATCTTTAACTCTTCTCCTGATACTGTAAAACTTCAAGTCTATATGCTTAGAGTTATTTGACCTTTTGCTATTCTTACTGAAGAACACAGCAGCCTCATTATCACAAAACACCTTCAAACTTCCAGTGATAAGATCACTCAACACTTTAGTCTCCAAAATAACATTTCTGATCCTCAATCCCTCACACACTCCTTCATATATAGCTATCACATCTGCCTGCATGGTAGAAGTAGCTATCAATGATTGTTTCATTGTTTTCCAAGCTACTGCACCACCTGCTAGCATATAAACATAACCACAGGTCGAATTCATAGATGTGGGATAATTCCCAGCAAAATCAGAATCAGTAAAGCCAACTAACTCAAGCTTTTTCACACGTTTATACACAAGCATATGGTCTTTGGTCCTTTGCAGGTACCTTAGAACCTTCTTACCAGCTGTCCAATGCTCATGTCCAGGATTCAACTGAAACCTGGATAGCATTCCAACTGCAAAAGACAAGTCTGGCCTTGTACAGACTTGTGCATATATCAAACTCCCTACTAGCCTAGCATATGGTATTGACTCCATTTCAGTTTTCTCAATATTAGTTTTAGGACATTGATTTTTAGTTAGTTTATCTCCCTTAGACATTGGAACTTCACCATTAGCACAGGTTTCCATTCCAAATCTTTTCAGAATTTTTGAAATATAATTTTGTTGAGACAATCCCAACAGTCCCTGCTTTCTATCTCTCTTAATCTCAATTCCTAGCACATATAATACTTCTCCCAGATCCTTTATGTCAAAATTACTTGACAAGAAGGCTTTAGTATCTTTAAGTAATTTCATATTACTGCTAGCAAGGAGAATGTCATCTACATACAGGATAAGAAAGATAAAATTATTTCCAACGACTTTAAGATAAACACATTCATTGACAAGATTTTCAGAAAATCCAAAAGATGAAACCACTGAGTCGAATTTCTTATACCACTGCCTACTAGCTTGTTTGAGTCCATAAATAGATTTCTTAAGTCTACAGACCATATTTTCTTTTCCTGGTTCAATGAAACCTTTAGGCTGTGCCATGAAGATCTCTTCCTCCAACTCTCCATTTAAGAAGGCTATTTTTACATCCATCTGATGTAATTCCATGTCATAGTGAGCTATTAAAGCCATTATGATTCTGAATGAATCTTTAGTTGAAACAGGTGAGAAAGTTTCTGTAAAATCTATCCCTTCCTTTTCTGTGAAACCTTTAGCAATTAGTCTAGCTTTATGTCTTTCTATGTTTCCATTGGCATCTCTCTTGGTTTTAAAAACCCATTTACAGCCAATTGGTTTTTGATTTTCTTTTGGCTTCACTAGCTCCCAAACTCCATTCTTGTACATAGAGTCAAGCTCTGCAATCATAACTTCAGTCCAAGCATCAGAATCTCTACTTTCAGTGGCTTGTTTAAAACTAGTGGGATCATTGTCATCTGACAATGCAGACTCAACTTCATTTAGATATACTTCATAAATGTCATCCTCCCCTCCAAACCTTGGTTTCCTCACTATCTGTGATCTTCTAGGTTGCACAACTTGATTTTGTTGTGGCTCAGGTTGGGGTTAAGGTTCTGGCTGTGGCTCAGTTTGTGGTTCAGTTTGAGTCACTTGCTCCTGCCCTAAGTCTAATTCAGCTATTTCAGAATCATGATCATTTGCCTCTAAATTTTCATCTACAACATTTTGACCTTCAACTAGATTTTGACTTTGAGCCAATCCTAAGTTTAACAAATTATTTTGAATGCTTGGCAATACTGCTATATTATCCACATTCTCTACAATTTCTTCAAAATCTGAGGACAAGTCCTCAAAATTTGTATTGCAGATACTTTCACCTAAAAATTTAACTTGATGAGTTTCAAAAACTCTGGATGAATGATAAGGTGAATAAAGTTTATAGCCTTTAGACTTTTCACAGTAGCCAATAAAATAACAAGTTACAGACTTTGGATCAAGCTTTCCTAAATTTGGATTATAAATCCTTACTTCAACTTTACATCCCCAGACATGACAATGATGTAAACTTGGTTGCCTATCACACCATGATTCAAATGGTGTTTTATCTACAGCTTTGCTTAGGGATCTGTTGCAAAGGTAGTTTGCAGTTCTTAAGGCTTCTCCCCAAAGCATTTTTGGCAATCCAGAAGTACACATCATACTTCTTACCATGTTTAATAGAGTTCTATTTTTCCTTTCAGCTACCCCATTTTGTTGGGGATTATATGGTATTGTATACTGAGCCTTTATGCCTAAACTTTGCATATATAATGCAAAAGGACCCTTTTATTGTCCCTGCTCAGTATATTTGCCATAAAACTCTCCCCCCTATCAGACCTACAATCTTAATTTTCAAGTCCAGTTAATGTTCAACCTCAGTTTTGAAAATTTTAAAAGCCTAAAGTGATTGTGATTTTTCTGACAGTAAGTAGATGTAGCTATACCTGGAAAAATCGTCTATAAAAGTAATGAAGTAAATATTTCTGCATATTGTCTTGTGTCTAAAAGGTCCACATATATCTGTATGGATTAATTCCAATAGTTTCTTACTTCTGTTGGCATTTTTCTTTCTTAAGTTTGTCATTTTTCCTTTATAACATTCAATACAGTTTTCAAGATCACCAAAGTCTAATTCTGCAAGTGTTTTATTTTTCACAATACTTTCAATTTATCTTTTGATATGTGGCCAAGTCTCCTCTGCCACAAATATGCAGATTTTTCATTGTGCAGGGTTCTTTTTATACCAGTAATGGTGTTTATGCTTGATGTGTTATTGTTATTTTCAACAAGTAAAGTTTCTTGTTGACCTAATGAACAATTCAATCTAAAATAATCATTCACAATAACACTAGAACCAAAAATAGAATAATCTTTAAGTAAGAAATCAAGAGAATCCTTAAAAAAATTTATTCCATTAGAACCAATGTAAAAATTACATCCACTCTTAACCAGAAGACTAACTGAAAGCAAATTCCTCTTAATTGAGGGAATATAATAAACATTATCTAAAACCAAAAAAATTTCTAATCCCAAATCTAGTTTTAAAGATCCTACTGCCTTGACTGCAACCCTCATTCCATTCCCAACGCAGATGTTAGCTTAATCACTTCTTGGCTTCCTCTTCCTTATGAATCCCTGCAAAGAATTCGTAATATGTAAGGGACTGCCACTATCTAACCAATAAGAATGAGGTTCTATGTTAACAAAATTAAGTTCTAATGAAAAAGTTTCTAAATGATCAAATAAATCAATCTTACCCTTTTTCACAAGTCATGCCTTAAATCCTGTAAAGTCCTTCTTCATGTGTCCTACTTTCTTACAAAAGTAGCACTTGAACGTAAATGGCTTGTTTACTTTAGCTGCTGCAGTATTTCCTAATGGCTTATCTATAGTTTTCTTAGGCTTGAATTTGTTCTGTTTCTTTGGCTTCTCAACTAAATTGATAGAGGTGGAGGGCTGCTTCTCTTTCTTCATTCTACTCTCCTCATCCACGCAAATAGCTATCAGCTCATTCAAGGTCTAATTCTCCTTCTGTGCATTGTAGCTAGTCCTCAGAGTGTTGAAGCTAGGTGGCAGGAAATCTAAGGCATTGTGAACAAGTTGGTCATCCTTAACCCCCATATCAAGATCCCTGAGCCTAGCATTCAACTCAGTAAGCTTCAAAATGTACTGCCTAACTCCTCTACTACCAGTATATTTTAATTCATTCATTTCCTTATTGAGTCTTGCTGCTTCAGCCTTATTGCTCTCCTTGAATTTCTCGGCTATAGCATCCATAGAATCAACTGCTAAGGCTAGTTCTTCTATGCTACCCCTCACAGTATCAGACATGGTGATCCTCATTACATTCTTAGCCCTATAAGTTGCTCTATGCCAATCTCGATAATATTTCTTCTCATCAGGTGAGCTATTGGCATCTATTCCATAGGGTTCTATATTAGTAAAACACAAGTCCATGTCTTCATGCATCATGAGATAAAACTCTACACCACTCCTCCAAGCCTTAAAGTTGGATCCAGTAAGCATCTGGATATTATTCAAATTCATGTATGTGATTCCTAGGGAGCAAACAAAAGAAAAGTGTAAGTTTTAGTCTTTAACAGTTCTCAAAACAAGTTTTGTCAAAAAAATGTTTTGCATCCATGTGTTAATTCTAAAGCAGTTCATATAACACACAAGCAGAAAACATAAACAACTTGTAACCAAAATAAAGTAATTTTTAGCCCCAAAACTTTAGCCAATATCAAGCATCACTTTTATAGCAGAAAACATGATATTCTGGAGGTTCCTCAATCATTATGACACAAGCAGTGAATTCATATTATTCTAAAGACAATCAACATCTTTATGATAGAAGAAAAGTCCCTAGAATCCAAAATTGAACTCAAAATTATGCATAATGTTGTTCTACTTTTAAACCATATAGCTCAAACTTCTTTGGAAGACAATATACATATACAGTTTAAAAGTAAAACACAAGTTTATAATCTTTTCTTCATCTTAATGAATTTTGAATAACAAGCAGATAATCACTTTGTGCAACATATCCACTTAACCATTTAAATTCACAGACCATGAAATATTTCCTTTCAATCTGCAACTTTTAGCATATCAAGCATGTATAGGGAGATCGACTTAATCACATGTCATATTATACCATCGCAGATCATCAATTATAGGAATTTCAAAACATATTAAACAATCATATAAGAAACATCAAGATATTCAAGTTCATTCCGGAAACCATCACATCACAAAACAAATTCTGAAAATTAAGTTCCATTTGGTCACCATCTACTCTAGCCTAGGTGCACGCCGGGAATGCCTCTATTGTTCTTGTACAAAACGATGATAAAAAACATTCCAAATTTTAAATACCCAAGTTTCCAGAAATTCTAACCTTGTTCTTCTTAATTTGCTGCAAAACTTTATCGTGGAAGCGTGAATTTTTAACTGAAAGCAGCGATCGATCAGTTCGGCCTCTTAATCCGCAGCGATTGGAGTCTTGAATTCCAAAAGGACATAACATCCTCTGCGCTTTCAATCTCGGACCAAAAACCCTAATCCCCAATTCGAATATGACTGTTGGAGTATAATGGTCATCTGGTGCAGAGTCCTAAATGGGATTGGGTCCGGGTCAGCACCTGCGGGTTTTGAGCCGAAAGGTTTTCTAAAAACTGGCCCACACGTGGCCCTTTTTTCTTTAGCAAGGTTTAGAACAGGATTTTTGAAAATTTTTTGCTAAAAATAAAACTTTGGTTCTTCCAAAATTGATTTATGTTTGTGAAAACCTAATGCTCTGATACCATTTGTTAGACTTAATGAGCAAGTCAAATCTATGATCAATTCACAAGAACATAAACACACCTAATATTAGTCAACACCACATGAACCAAAACACAAGATTTATTTTGCTAACCTTCTTCATTGTTGGGAGCCATTGGAGGTGCACGAATTGACCTTGACAACAAACCCGATTGATCTTCTCCTCAGCTCTGATTTAAAGCTCCTTTTATGGGGCAGGACTTAAGGCTTATGTTATAGAGAGAGCATGGACCAACACTTCCTATATATATTGGTTATGGTCCTAAGAATCCTCCCATAAAAGTGTTTCTTAGAAACCAAGTCACCAACAACTAGAAAACCTAATGCAACACTAAGTCGAATTACAATGTAACCCAACTAATGGATTCATAACCTATAAGCTGATATAATTAACTCAATAGGTTTCTAGGTTTTGTACTTAACATACAACTCCTATTCATGAACAAAATTCCAATCCAATTTGTAAACTGAATATAGATGATGATAGGTCCGCTTTTATTCTAACAGATTCCACATGCAAGAGTTGCACTAGCTTGTTCTGTTAAATAACCTACTTCCTGCACCATTTTGAATATCCCAGAGCCCTCAAACCATAGGGAACCATATGATTTCAACTAAATCCATGGGTGCATCTGATAATTATTCATTTGGGTTGCTTTTGTTATTGGCAGTAATACTATCATCTTCATTGTCATCTTCATCATCTACATCTAGTAATCTGAGAATAGGTTCATCTCTCTCGATGGAACATCTGTCCGATACTTTGCTGTCACCAAATGGTGCATTCTTTGCCGGATTTTTCCCCGTAGGTGAAAATGCATATTGCTTAATTTTCCATCTGCTTTACCGAGCCAACAACACCAACTCCCAACCTCACCGTGGTATGGATGGCCAACCGTGACCAACCGGTCAACGGTCACCACTCCAAGCTCTCCCTCCCGAGAAACGGCAACCTTATTCTCACCGATGCTGGCAAATCCATCTTTTGGTCCTCCAACACCGTCTCAAATTCATTAGTCCAATTGCTCCTCCACGACACTGGCAATCTTGTCCTGCTCGCCAGTGACAGTGTCGTTTTATGGGAAAGCTTTGCTTCACCAACGAACACTCTTTTGCCTTATCAGCCACTAACAAGGAACACCAAGAGCTCGTATCTTCTAGAAGCCTCACCAACTCCTCCTCCGGCCTCTACAAGCTCTTTTTCGATAATGACAACACCCTCCAGCTTCTCTACAATGGACCCGAAGTTTCGAGTATTTACTAGCCTGACCCTTGGCTTCTAATTGTTACCGAGCTGAGAGGTCCTCGTACAGGCAACAACGGTAGAATCGCAATGTTGTAAGTATATTGGGTTATTACCATTCAACATATGACTTTCCCAAAGTTACTAGGAGATCAGAGGCTGCAAAGGTTTAGGAGATATTTCTCCTGTTTTTCCGGTGGCACAAGGCAATAGAAGAAATTTGCAAAATCGGATCACCAAGAGGAAATCAAGGAGAATCACTATCATTGATCTTGGGTTAAAGGTGGGATTCATTTCATATCATTTTACATGATTTAAATTGATTTGCATATCAGATAGATTGATCTGATATGCTTATCTTCATTAAAAGGTTTTCGTCATGCATATCAGATGGAGATCGGATCTGCACAAAAAATAGGAAGATTTGATTTCAGTTTTAAAACTTTTACATACATATCTTATTCTGTGGTGCTAAAAGAGATTTGACTGAGGGAGAGTCTTGATCCTCTATAAAAGGTTTTGAAACTGCATTTTACATGTAGAGTTTTTTATTAAAAGTGTTTTGTTTGTGTGAGATATAGTTCTTGCAAATTGTTTTGAAAAACTCTCATTGTTTATGGTATTTGATATTGCTCACTACACTCACTGCATGCGTATCATTCAAGATTAGTGAGGCATCTGTTTCACAAGAAGATCCATAATTTCAGTTCTTGATAACTACAATAGGCTGTGTAATTCTTGTGTAGAATAGGGTCTTCAAATTGTAAACAAGTTAGCTGTGATGCTTGTAAAGTGGTTGTGAACCACAACTTATGTGTTGTAAGAACTTGATTTCATAGTGGATTTTTCTTATGTGTGGGCTACATAAAACGCCTCGCAGTGATGTTTCCTCAGTGGTGAGGTTTACATTGCGTTAGCAATACTTGTGTTGATTTTTCGTTATTAACTATTTTGTTCCATTTAGTGTTTTCAAATGTTCGATGCATTAGGGCACCTCAGTGCATCCGACGACTTTACCGCTTTGTCCTGGATTACGGTGCCAATTGGTGCAGAGAATTGTGAAGGTGGATATGGATGGTAACGTCCGAATGTACAGTCGAAAGAAGCCTGGAGAGACCTGGGGTGTTACGTGGCAAGCCATTTCGCAACCGCAAAATTCATGGGCTCTGTGGAGCCAATAGTTGGTGTACCTATAATCCTAGTATGGGTAGGAAATGCTCCTGCCTACCGGGATATAAGGTGGTAAATAAAGATGACTGGTCTTGTGGGTGCGAACCATATTTCAATCGGTCTTGTGATGCTCCCACGCCGGTGATGATCGAGTTGGGTTTATGTATCTCCCTCGAGTTGAAATGTATGGGTTTGATTTTGGGATTATAATACCAACTTACAAGTGTGCAAGACTATTTGCTTGGGATTATGCAACTGTACAGCGGCTTCCACCACAAATATGACTGGGCAAATCAATTTTACAATTGTTATCCCAAGTCCCAATTGAGAAATGGATTCCGTTCGCCTAATTTTGATGATGACTTGTACCTCAAGCTACCCAAATCCACACTTTTGTCATATGATGTCCGTGGTGATAATGAATCCACTAGTAACAACATGTGTACTGACAAGGTCTCAAAACAGCTGGACCGGCCGAACCTATGAGAAAGGCAATACATGCAAATGGGTCTATTGAGTTTATGTTGAGATTCGCAGCGGGGCTTGGGGGAGTTGAGATTGTTTGCATCTTCCTTGTGTGGTTTTTTCTAAATACAACAAGGGAAAAGGAGCGAGAAGAATCAGATGATTTAATTACTCAAGGGTACATTCATGCTACCACTGGATTTAGAAGATTCAGCTACTCCGAGTTAAAAAAAGGCCACAAGAGGTTTCAAAGAAGAAATTGGTAGAGGAGGAGGAGGAATTGTGTACAAGGGCACATTGTCCGATCAACGAGTTGCGGCAATCAAACAATTGGATATTGCTAACCAAGGAGAAGCAGAGTTCCTTGCAGAAGTGAGCCTTATCGGTAAGCTATACCACATGAACTTGATAGATATGTGGGGCTATTGCATAGAAGACAAGCACAGGCTTTTGGTGTATGAATACATGGAGCATGGTTCCTTGGCAAAAAATTTGTCTTCCAATGTCAATGTGCTAGATTGGAACAAAAGGTTTGAAATTGCTGTTGGTACAGCAAAAGGGCTAGCTTACTTGCATGAAGAATGCTTGGAATGGGTCTTGCACTGTGATATAAAGCCTCACAAGGTTCTCTTGGACTCTGAGGCCCCGTTTGGGTTTGCTTCGCTTTTAAAAAAATAAACTTTTGTTCTAAATTTTAGATTTTCTTGTGTTTGGTAAATAAATAAAAAAATAGCTTTAATTGAAAATTATAGGTCGCCGGCAGCAGATTTTAGAAGCAGCCCAGAGGTTGCTTTTAGAAGTTGTTGTGGATCAAAACACACTCTATGTCGTTGTTTTATGTACTAACACTACTAAAAAGAATTGCTTTTGCGACTCCTATTTTGCGACGGCAAATTGGGCTTTTGCGACGGAAAAAACTTTTCGCGACGGAAAATTGAGCCTTTTGCGACGGAAATGTTGGCGTTGCAATAGGTGGCGTCACAAAATCCATTTTGCGACGGTAAAATGCCGTTGCAAAAAGTATTTGCGACGGAAAACTATTGCCGTCGCAATGGCTAAACTATTTGCAACGGGTAATTTGCCGTCGCAAATAGATATTTCGTTTAAAAAAAAAAAAAAAAAAAAAAAAAAAAAAAGGGTGAATTCCACACCCAAAAAAAAAAAAAAATTGCACACCAAAGCAAGTGCCATGTTCCACAAATATTATAAATTGACAAATATCAAAATACAATATCTATCATTCTTACACCAACCAAAAATCACAAATCCAAAAAAAAAAAAAAGACTAGTCAAGGCAACCCCAACACTGTAACGCCTTCATTTGCTAGCTTCCTCAACAGTTTCAGGTCAAAGATTGCAAGGAACACAACACTGCAGGACCTTCATTAGCTAGCATCCTCAACAGTTTCAGGTCAGAAATTGGAAAGAACATAAATCTGCATAACAAAGAACAATCTATGAGACTCTTACAGGAATGGTAAGAGATCATTTACTTCAAGCAACAGTGAAGAAAATGAGCTTGCAAACCATTACAGAAAACATGATTAAGCACAACACAAAAAACACAAGAAACCTAATGTTAATATAGGAAGTTGGAACCATGCCTTCTTCGCTTTCGGTTTTAGTTTCGATATCAACCTTGTCTGCACTAAAATCATAGACCTTAGGCTTTATATTTAATTTACCATAGAATAACAGATGCAAGCAATTGTGACGAATAGTAAAAGCCTACCTACATCCATCATAATCACTTGTACACAGTAGAGAGATAACAATATGAATATTACTAGAGTAGAGCTCTAGCCGTATAGATAACTTTCAGACCACAAATAGATGGCAATCAGCTGTAAGTGATTTTCCAAAATTAAAGAACAACATTCTAGAAAAAATGCAAGAACCTGTAGAAGAGTTTCTTTATAGGTATCCTCAGAGATATACTTGCCATCAACAATCCCCATTCAGTATTGATTCCAACACTAGTTACCTGTGTACAGATAGACAGAAGGTTTAATAGGGTAATATTAGATTATATATAGAAAATAAAGGTATCAACGGTTGACAACACTTTATCCTGTCATTTATGAGAGAATTTGAAGTTCAATCTGGTGACATTTCATTCAAAATTTCATACATTCATATAGACCAACTTTACCTTTAAGAAGGGAAAAATACATGAAACAGTTTCTTCTACCCTTTACTGTTTGTGCACAAAATATATTTATTATGAAGCTGCCTTTCCATGCAAGCTCTGCACATACATTGTCAATTACTATTGTTAACAGAAGATGTCATCCTATAACCGGACTCTAAGAGACCCTTTTAACTGTTAACAACAGAGAACAATTCCTGAGTTAGCATTGAATTTGTGAAACCCACCGATCAAACAACAACGATAGTTATAGAGTGACCTTAACAATATGCTATACGATTTTAAGCCAAGCTAGCCTTTTTTTTTTTTTTTACTCACATCACCATAAAAACAAAAAAAAAATGGCGACCACAATCATAATACTTATGATTGTCAAAGCTTTAGTCATATATTACCTATATAGTTTGCATGTCATAGACAAGAAAACAATTACAGAAATTAAGATTGTCTGCATTATGTGTCATGTTCATGACATTCAAACTATAACTAAAGATAAACTTGTTTGATTTACCCCCTAGCCATAAGCACAGGCAATTACAGAGTAGAACATACAGGTTTTTATCCAAAACACAGAAGTTTGCAGTTATAATCTACCATGGTAAAACGGATGACCAACAACCTAAAGGTGCTAAAGTTCAACGAGCTAATGAAAGAGGATGTTATGGAAGGGTGTTTTCTAGATCTTATCCTAGAAAGCTTGATGCCATAGAGCCATAGACACTTAAAGATAAGTATCAAAAGTCTAAATCTCTCAGACCAAGTTAGTTATCTCCCATTCCATTGACAATGAGGGTAAGTATATATACCCTGGACACATGAATCAATTCAAGAGAATCAAGAATCTTTCACAAAAAGATGCTTAGAAAACCTGAAAACACTCAGCTAGATGGCCATGGAAGTAGAAACATCATCACTTGCTGGAAGCTTGAGGCCTCGACCTCAAATATTGAGTCATGGTTCGTGACGAAGGAAAGGGAACCACTCTGCACATTCCATCAGACAGGAAAAAGTTCTAAGATTAGCAGTCTGGTTGCCAACCAGCCACTGTTAGTGATTATTGGATGTCATGCGTAGTATAAATAGTGTGAAACTATGATGTAGTAGGTTAGCATGTATGAAGGTCGTTCAAAACAATTCAATCCAGAAAAGTAACTTCTTAAGACTAAAACTGAAAGATGATAATTGAAATTTACATAAACCAACATCAAGAATCTGGCGCCACTCTCTTCCCAAAAGCTGCAGAGCAGAAAAGATGAACAAAATGCGTCAGATAACCACCTATATTTATTAGGTGCAGAGCAGAAAACATAAATGCATTATGTGCATTATATTTTGTGCACAAACAGTAAAGGGTAGAGAAACTGTTTCTTCATGCAATACTTGTTTATATGAATGTATATGAATGGACTGTACCCTTTACTGTTTGTACACAAATTTCATACATTCATACTTGTTTTCCAAGAAGGCACACATATAAATGGACTGTACCTTTCTCTATCCAAGCAATGAAATTTCTACTCATGCAGGAAATGAAAAGTAGAAATTAGCAAGAAACATAAGAATACAAAAACGTGTGTTAGGAGAGAGGACTGAGTGAAACAAAAGAAAGCTCCTACAAAACCATCACTGGAAAAAGTAACAAACAGAAAGAATTACTATACCTACGCATCTATATTCGCAGCTGAAACAACTGTGTAACATGTCAAGATCTTAATTTTTAGCCTTAAAAGATGCTTCTAAGTTTTAAAAAGAAACTTCAGAACCATGACCTGTGGTGTATTAAAATGTAACCCAATTGATAAAGAAGCAAGTGCAAAATGAACCGGAGCGAAAGAGGAGTTGAGGGAGGGGGAAAGATCTCATCGACCTTTGGCTAGAAAACCCAGAAAGAAAACCGAATCAAAATTAGATCTTGAGCCCTAAACAGACCCAAACGAAATCTACCCAAATCAAATCAAATTCGCACAATACCAAACTAAATGAAAGATCAACACAATCGATCAGCATATGAGAGACAACTAGCGATAAAAAATCGCATAATCGGTCAGGTACAACAGAACTTCAGATTAAAAGAAATCTAGGGGTTTTAGAGTTTCAAAAAAATCACCTTATTCTCTCTGACGATTCTTTCGGACCTCGACTATGTCTTGTTCAAGGCGCTGCGGAGCTTGGGCAAGAGAGATAGAGACAGAGAGAGCGCTTGGCATGGGCGAGCTTGGGTGAGAAGAGAGACAGAGAGAGAGTTTGGGCGTGAAAGAGATAGAGAGCGAGAGCGCTTGGCATGGGCGAGCTTGGGCGAGAAGAGAGACAGAGAGAATTTGGGCGTGATAGAGACAGAGCGTTGGGTGAGAGAGATTATTTAGGGCTGCAGATCGGGATGTTAGTGAGGGAAATAGAAACAAGTTTTGCGACGGCAAGAGGAAAAAGCGTAGCAATTCATTATAAAGTTACTACGGCAAAAATTTTCCGTCGCAAATGATAAGACTTAATCGCGACGGAACATTTTCCGTAGCAATAAGGTCTCAATTGCGACGGCAACCGTTGCCGAAGTAAAAAAGCGAAGCAATTGCAATTTTTTTTAGTAGTGTAACAGCACTTTTAAAAATATTATTTACCAAACACGAAACTGTTTTAATTCATATCTGATTATTCTCACAACACAGCAGCAGCAGTTTTTTTTTTTAAAAGTCACAGCAATCTCAAACAAGTCCTGAGTACAATCCGAAGGTAGCATATTTTGGGTTGTCCAAGCTATTAAATAGAGGTGAGCTTCGCAACTTCTCAAGGACTAGAGGAACTAGAGGTTACATGGCTCCATAGTGGGTTCATACCATGCCCATCACTTCAAAAGTGGATGTTTACAGCTACGGGATTGTTGTCTTGGAAATGCTCACCGGCAAGATGATAACAGAAAGTGTTCAATTTTCATTAGAAAGAGGAGGGGAGACACAGAAAAAGTTGCTTGTTTCATGGGTTAAGTAGAAGATGGATATGACATGGGCTCTTGACTATTTATCCAGTTTGGGCTTAACAAATGCCCACTTACTCCATTAAAAGATTTGTGTGCCCACTTACTCAATTTAAATGTAAAAAGAAGAGTTGATCATTTAAATAATTAAAAAATCATTGGAGACTTCGCGCGGACTCCAGTCATCGGCTGCCGGAATCCAGCGACGTCGCCAAAATCGGGTCACCGGCAGCAGGAATCCGATCACCGGTTGCCTAATTTTTCCAAAGAGGTCGCCGAAGACTTTTATTACCCCAAAATAAATTTTTATAAAATTTTTGGGAGACAATAAAATGTTTATTGGGTATTATTGGGGGGGCAATAAAACAGGACGCGGGACTCCGGTCGCCTATCCGGAGGTTGCTTGAAGTTCGCAAAGAGGTCGTCGGAGACTTTTATTACCCCCAATAAATTTTTATTGGGGGGCAATAAAAAGTTTATTGGGTATTATTGGCATGGGGGGTAATAAAAAGTTTATTAGGGAGCAATAAAATTGGGTCGGATGGCCGCCGGTGACCGGATTCCAGCGACCAGAGTCCGATGAAGTCTCTCTCTCTAAGTGACAAAGGGAGAGAGGGAAAAATTATCCTAAAAAATAATAAAAAATAACTTAATTGGGTATTAGGGCTAAAAATATGTAATTTATTGGGTAAGTGAGCAATCTTATAAAATGTTTAGATAAATGGGATTAGTGTCGCTCAAATTTGAGTAAATTAATATTTTCCTTTGTTCGTATAATGGTGTGATTTACATCTCATGCTATAGTTGTACTGCTTGTAACCATTATCTTTATCTAAATTGCTCTCATCTAGTAGTTCTTATGGACATGTCCATCTTTAATTTGCTATCAGTCTTTAATTGTCCGTATAGCATATAGTCATTGACCTAAGTTTCTAATGCAAAGTAAGCATCCAATTACTTTCCTTATTTCCTCATCGATCTTCGCTTTCTTTATGGGAAGAAGAAGGTAGATGAAGTCTACCAATTACTATGATCACATGTTTGTCCAGACAATTCTTAGCTTATTTGTTTTCTGCCTACCGCATCGATCAAGTTGAAGCTCTAAGCAAGTGGGTAATATAATAATTTACGTACTACTACGATAGAAATGACAAATCCATCGCGGTTTTTCCCTGCCAATAATGACAAATCCATCGCGGTATTTCCCTGCCAATGGCCTAAGCATCCAAGTACTTTTTTGATTTTTTTTTTTTAACTTTGTCAAGAGGAATCAAAAAGCTTCTTAAGCTCAAGATAAAATCACTTCAGCGCATGTGAAATGCTTCAACTGTGCATTGCAGCACAATACCTGACCACTTTGACAGCTTCAGGTTCGAACCTAGGTTAGGGAGCACACCTAACTAGACAAAAACCACTAGGCCACTTATAGTGGTTACTTTTTTGACTTCTTCATCTTCCTTATTCTTCATGGGAAGAAGAAGAAGAGCTATGATCACATGTTTTCTTCTTTCATACCAGACAATTCTTATTTGTTTTCTGCATACCGCATTCATCAATTTGAAGCTCTAGCTTCTCCATTTAAATTTTAAAAAGCATTAGCAAGTGGGTAGTTATAATAACGCAACTATGATAGAAATGACAAATCCATCTCGGTTTTTCGATCCCTTCCAATGACCAAACTGATCAGGACTCCCCGATCGTCAAGACATTCAAGATTGTTCTTTTGCTTAGATAGCTCGCCACACTAGGGCATGCGTTGAAAAGTAATAATATATTCAACTGTGTTTGGCTGACATTCAAGACCAAGCATACGTAAGCTGCACTAATTTTCATTTCTTTATCCTTTATATAGCTCAAAGTTTGAGTTGCTTAGTTCTCTTGTATCACATTTTGGCCTATAATGGTGCGATTGAGGAGTTCAACTAAACTCATGGACAGGGTTCCGTTTCTGTGCCTTGTTCTTGTTTTTGCACTAATTTTTCCATTCAAATCATCAACAGCTTTTAATTTGAGCATGGGATCCTTTCTTTCAGTAGAAAATCCATCTCAAACTTTGATGTCTCCGGACGCAGTATTTACCGCTGGCTTTTTTCCGGTCGGTGAAAATGCGTTTTGCTTTGGAATATGGTTCTCGGAGCCATCAACCAGTACTCACAACCTCACCGTGGTGTGGATAGCAAATCGTGACGAGCCGGTCAACGGTCAACGCTCTAAGCTCACCCTGCACAAAAGTGGAACCCTTATTCTCTCCGACATCGACCGATACACCGTGTGGTCCTCCAACACAGCTTCAAACTCATCGGCCCACTTGCACCTTAGAAACACCGGCAATCTTGTTCTGCTCGCTGCGCACGGCGGCGGCGTATTGTGGGAAAGCTTTGCTTCTCCGACGGACACACTTTTGCCTCAGCAAGCGCTCACTAGAAACACACAGCTCATTTCTTCAAGAAGCCTCACCAACTATTCCTCCGGCTTCTACTCTTTTTACTTCGACAACGACAACACTCTTCGTATGCTCTACAACGGCCCCGAGGTTTCGAGCATTTACTGGCCTGATCCATGGCTTCTGAGTTGGCAAGTAGGAAGATCCACATACAACAACAGTCGAATTGCAACTTTTGACAGCTTGGGAAATTTTAGTGCATCTGATAATTTTATCGTTTGGACAATCGACTACGGTGCAAATTTGCAGCGAATATTCAGGATGGATGTAGATGGTAATCTCAGAGGTTACAGTCGAAAAGGTCCTGGAGATAAATGGATTGTTACATGGGAGGCAGTTTTACAACCTTGTAAAATTCATGGCATATGCGGAGCTAATAGCTATTGCAGCTATATTCCTAGTACAGGTAGGAAATGCTCATGCCTGCCGGGTTATGAAATGATCAGTAAAACCGATTGGTCTTATGGGTGTAAACCGGCAGGTTTCAATCTGTCCTGCAAGAGTAGTGCACGGGAGGAGTTTGGTTTTGTGCATCTTCCACGTATTGAGATGTATGGTTATGATTATGCCGTCTATGGCAATTACACATTAGATGAGTGCAAAAGTTTGTGCCTGGACTTGTGCAACTGTACTGCATTCCACCACAAATTTGGTGGTGGTCAGTATCAGTGTTATCCCAAGGCGCAGTTACGAAATGGGTACCGGTCACCTGCTTTTGATGGGGAGCTGTATGTCAAGCTACCAAAAGGCCTCCTCAATGCTACCTATAGAGATACCAACATGTGCTCAGCTAAACTTACAGCACAGCTTGACAGAACATATGAAAGAAGCAAGCCCAATGGATCGATTGAGTTTATGCTGAAATTTGCATCTGCCTTGGGAGGAATAGAGGTTATTTGCATCTTTGTTGTGTGGTTTTTTGTGACAAGAAGAAGCGGTGGAGATAAAAAAGATCCAGAATTAGAACTACTTGCTCAAGGCTACCTTCAAGCTGCCAGTGGATTCAGAAGGTTTACTTACTCCGAGTTGAAGAAGGCCACAAAAGGTTTTAAAGAAGAGATTGGCAGAGGAGGAGGAGGAGTTGTGTACAAAGGCATATTGTCTGATCAACGAGTTGCAGCAATCAAGCAACTGAATGACTGTAAACAAGGGGGTGAAGCAGAGTTCCTTGCAGAAGTGAGCCTTATTGGTAAGCTCTACCATATGAACTTGATAGAGATGTGGGGTTATTGCGTAGAAGACAAGCATAGGCTTCTAGTGTATGAGTACATGGAGCATGGTTCTTTGGCGAAAAATTTATCTTCCAATGTGCTTGATTGGAAGAAGAGGTATGAAATTGCTCTAGGCACAGCGAAAGGCCTGGCTTATCTACATGAAGAGTGCTTGGAATGGGTTTTACACTGTGATGTGAAGCCGCAAAACATACTATTGGACTCCGATTACAATCCAAAGGTAGCTGATTTTGGATTGTCCAAGCTATTAAACAGAGGTGAGAACACCAGCTCGGACTTCTCTAGGATAAGAGGAACCAGAGGTTACATGGCTCCGGAGTGGGTGCACAATATGCCAATCACTTCCAAAGTGGATGTTTACAGTTACGGGATTGTTGTATTGGAGATGCTGACCGGAAAGAACCCAACTGAAAGGAACGTTCAATCTGTTGAAGGTGGATGGGAGACACAGAAGCTTGAAGGTGGAGGGGAGACACAGAAGCAAATAATGGTCAAATGGGTCATGGAGAAAATGGATGGAGCGTTTACAAATGCAGAGACTGAGATGGGAGGTGAAAATGGAGAGGGTAAGCTGGAAATTCTTGTTAAAGTGGCTCTTCAGTGTATAGAGGAAGACAGAAATGCAAGACCCTCAATGAGTCGAGTAGTTGAGATGCTTCTACATCATGAATTGTAGGGGTGCCTGTTCATATTCTGGGATGTCAACAGTATGTTTTTAAATATAAAATTTGCCCTCTTTAGCATTTGTTCCTTCAATTCCTCCAATCCATACTACTTAATAATAGAATTATGAATAGCATCAAACCCTACTTATACACGAGTAACGGATGTATTCTAGAGCTTCTAGTATAGAGCCTCTAAGATATTGCCCAAATTCATAAGCCAAACTGGCCTAGAGTGACATACAGTTCTATTGCTGGTCTCAAAGAGTCATTGTTGCTTCTAGTTTTAATCTTTTTACTTCAAAGTCTGATTGGATAAATTTGCTTTTCATGTTTTCAATTTTTGTATTAGAACATCAACACAACCAGTTCGAAACATTTCCAGATTTTCATCCACCCAGTTACTCTTTTTTATGTTAATAAAACCAAAGGCTCATCATCCCCAGTTTGTTCCTCCTCTGTACACTACCAAAATTATTCCGACTGCTACTTTTAACAAAACAAAAAAAAAAAAGGGAAATTTAATAACAGAGCTTAATCTTTTTTTGGCTGCCCAACTCCGAAGCTTTTTCGGACAGGACTCTAACTTTGATCACCATCCTGGGTCTCTCGGATCATAGATTCATAATCCTAGGGCTACGTCACTCTCTCTATCTCTGGGATCACTACTCCACTTTGCTAATCCCAATCCGCTTTACAACTGCGTTTCTAATGGCAGCTTCAGTGTGCATGAACATCCCATTGTGATCAACCCCAGACATATAGTTTCTCACTTCCTTTCTGATCATCTCTTGCATCACATCCAAGAACTCTGCGCTGAAGAACTGCTTATCAATCCCCGCCTCACTGTTATGGTTGCCCTGGCGCGCCGCCTCTCCACCTCCAGCTTCTTCAGGTTGAGCTTGAATTACTTGAGGTTGAAGTTGAACTATCTGGGCCTTGGGCTTTGGGCTCACAACCCAACTGGATCCGGATCCGGATGCTGACCTCTGATGATTCGGCCCTTCATTGGATCCGGGAAGCGACAGGCTGAGCGATGTCGGTGGATCCGCTACCGGAGCGACCGGCCGCACGGCTTGCGAGGGAGGAATCACGCCGGGTAAACTAGAATCGCTCAAATCGGATCCGGATGGGCTACCCGGGTTCATGTACAAACCCGACACTGTTGTACCCGCCCCGACGCTGGCCGATCTTTTGAGAGGCTGCTCGGGCGACATGTCGTCGGAGAAGGACGAGAATTTGCGCTTGAGCGTGGAGTTCCAGTGGTTCTTAATGGCGTTATCGGTGCGGCCATTGAGCAAGCGAGAGATGGTGGCCCACTTGTTTCCGAACCGGGCATGGGCTCGAATTATGGTGTCGTCCTCTTCAGGAGTAAACGGCCGGTGCTCCACCTCCGGCGAGAGCTGGTTGCACCACCGTAGCCGGCACGACTTACCGGATCGACCAGGGATCGATTTGCTGATCAGAGACCAGTTCCTCGGGCCGTAGCTCTGGACCAGCCTCTGTAACGCTTCGTCTTCCTCTGGGCTCCACGGACCTTTTATCCGATCCGCCGCGGCTTTCTTGGTCGAAGAAGAAGAAGCCATGGATTGATAGTCCTCTTAAATTAAAATAGAGAGCTAAAAATTAAAAACTACGAAAAATAAAAATAATTCTAGTTGGAAATTCTGTACAGGATGCTAGGGTGGTGGTAGAGGCGGAGCCTCACCTTTGATCTGAGAGAGAGGAGGTGACACAGGTGCAAGGTTTATATACGGAAGGGGATTTGGTGACTCGTGATAGCCGGTTGAGTAACCGGTCTTAGCCGTTGTGATATGGGGGATTCTTCCTGGCAAGGCAGTTACTCGCATACAGCTGTCAAACTAACACGCGTCCCTTCCTTTCCCCTCCATCTTACACGTATAAATACAAAAGCACAATCACTCTCTTTTTCATTTTTTAATATAAAAAAAAAAAAAAAAACAGAAAAAGTAAAAAAAAAACAAAAATTAGGTTTCCCTACTCGCCTGCTGTTTTAACTTTTAACCAGAATCTTGCATGGTCATGTCAACCTGAGTTGTCTACGGGTGGGGGCCTCGGCTCAACTAGACCTCTGAATTTTCACAGATTTGATAACGTAAGAACAGTAAATAGTAATTTTAACGGCCGAGGGAAAGTAAAAACAGTCAACAAGTAAAACCGTTAGTTAAACGGCCCAAAGAATGTGCACCACGTCCCCAAAACCGCGGGGTTTTAAATGCTGAATTGGCCGTTTTGGAAGTTAAAGAGAGAGAAAGAGAGGGATTTGGGATAAGACTAGAGAGTTGAAAGTGATCTTATCGCGAAGAATAAAAAATTGAGAAAATGACATAAAAAATTAATAAAAGGGGAGGTGTACGGTTTGGTTTTGTTTGGTTTGGGAGTGGATGGGAGCGTATAAGAATGACTTTGACCAAGAGCCAGGCTGTTTCGCATTTTGGGGAAAGAGATATTTTTTAATATACTTATATAAGCGAGAAACGGACGCACGGAAGTGCTGAGCTGGATGCATAAGACGACAAAATTGGGTAGCAGAATCGGGGGACGAACGGTACTGGAGTTGTGTCAGTACAGGCTGTAAAATTTAAGGCCCACCCGAGTGGGAGTGAGACTCTATCTCCCCCTAACGGCCAACCACTCACCGACACGTGCCGGTCACGCTCCACCTGCGAAACTGCCAAAACCGACTCCACCGTCTAACCGGTTTAATTTATTGCTTTGCTTTGCTTCCCTTCCTCGTTGCTTCCTCTTCTCTGCATTCCACTAGTTGTTATAATCTCGTCTCCTAAAACTTCAATCTGGTGGAGGTCATTTGTACATGATCTTTAATTAGAGTTAATAGCATACGTGCGGCCTATTAATTATTTCAAATAATTAATATCGTAAAAATCAGATTACTGGATGATTAAATGTTAATAAATATAATTACTTTAAGTTTTTTTTCTTGTTTTTAGCACGTAAAAGTTCAGATAAGAGGGAGGCTTTCCTGCGCTACCAAAGTCAGGGCAAACCTACAATCTTGACCCAACATGACTTACAAAATTAGCCAGTGTCTCAGCCCAGCCCAACCCAGCCTATTGGTATGGAATTATGCATGACATTTTCTAAATTACCCACCAACAAAGGATAGTCGGCAGCAGGATTCGAACTTAGATGGGGGCTCCAACACAAGGCCGTCCTTACCAACTGAACAAACTTTTGTTGGCAATTACTTACGTTATTTTGGATTATCAAAATTCTAGATTTCAAAACTGTAAATTGATTTTTGATCGGGACACATTGTATTGTACTTTACAATCTAACGATTTATAACAGCATAGTTGAATATTTGTATTTAATTTTTATATAGACATGACAAAATATGTCTCGCATTTAGACTTTTAGAGGTATTTGTTAAATTCAGTTATTTTTATGATTAGTATGATATCGATAACAATAATTAATTTTATAGGTGTAAGATTTCACACGAGCTCCCGTTATATACTTATATAGCCCTCTATCAATAATTGCCTCCCAACATTTAATCTCATTTCAAAACCGCTCTAATTTCTTTTCTTTTTGGAGTCTCCTTATTCTGAAGCACTATAAAATTTCAACAAAGAGAAGAAACATTATAGTTGAGGTGCGTGTGAGTGTCACGAAAACAATGTGCGTGGGAATGAGTCTGGAAAGAGAAACAGAAAAAAAACGGAAAAAGGAAAGGGAGGAAAGCAACAAAAAACAGAAAGCAAAGATTAAAAGAGAGGAGGGAGAGTGAGGACTAGTCCCCTTTCTTCAACAGTAGGACTACTACTACTGGTTCAACATCCAATTCGGTTACGCGGGAAACAGCTGTCTCTCTATATATGTACATGAACCTCTTTTACCCCACCCCACTTGCCATATACACACACGCATGGAACAGTTCCCTCTCACGTGCCAGCCCCACCCGCCTCCTACCTAACCCTGTCCTTTTACCCGTACTCCTCACGTGGCTACGTCCGCCACACGAGTGCATCTCACGTGAGCTCCATATCCCCACGTACCGCCAACCCTTCCGGATTATAAAAACCCCCGGGAAAAGGGTGGGGAGTCCTCTCAAGTCTCACCTGCCCAAGCTTGGAGCCACTAATGCTAATGGCCTAATTGATTTGTTAATTTAACGTCGGTCTTCTATTTTAATCAAACTCTAATGCATGCATGTTGTTTGATTTCTTTATTGGATTTAGTTCAAAGTGCATGCCTAACTTAATAGCATTCTAAGACAAGTTGGTGGAGAAAGCAATCTTGTATAGTAATAACGTGGGATACAATTCATACATATATAAAAAACCACAATACTAAAATTATAAAAAAAAAGCTGTTGAAATTATTCTTAAGATACAATTTAAGAACTTGATATGTTGTTGATTGAAAATTTGAAATGTAGATTAATCGTATACTGGTCACGATTATCAGAATAGAACTCTCTAATGCAAGTGCTTTCATGTTCATTAGGTTTAATTTCATGAGGAAAGGGATTTAATTTCCGTGTGACAGTTGCGGAAGAGCCCGTCGTCTCTCAAAACGTTAATAGTGAGTAAGGATGAGGGCAAAAATTGTGAAGCAGGGAAACACTTAAATGCAGAGTTTAGGAATGGATTTGGAAAATGGGAAGGGCTGGACCATGAAGTTGATAGGTTAAGCTTAGGGATGGGCCTCAAGGTCGGGAGGGGCTTACTTGTATCAAATAAGGATGGGCCGGGACCATTTTTCCAGCTTGTATCAACTTTGTTTTCTTGATGAACTTGCTTATTCAAAGAAAATTCAATAATACAGTGTTAATGACTAAACCAAAACCTAATATACAAGCACATTTGGTCTCGGTTGCAAGAACTTTGATAAGAGATGGAGCCAAATTCGAGTAAACCAATGAACTAGTAGTTCCAAGATATGCACAGTTTCTTCCCTCCTAGTTGTAGTTCTTGAAAATGTGGAGTTCCCGTATTTTGAATCAATTCATTAATGAATCATTGCTCAAACTAAAATAGTTATTACATACTCGCTGCTGCCATTAAAAACATACAAGAGGTTGTGGGAGTATCATGATAATACATAGGTATAGACCACTCAAGAGGTTGTGGAGTTCCCGTATGAACCAAATAATATCATGACATATATTTCTAGTTAATTGCCATGAAATTTATGGAGGAGGATTGAGATTTGTCTGCCACAAGTCCACAACCAATTGAAATACCACAACAACAAATTCAAAAACATATATAGACAATTTTGACAAGATCCAACTAGATTTGCTCACTTTTTTGGCACATGAGCATGAACCAATGTACTATGCTGCTCAGCAATAAGTTTACCACTTTCATTTTTAAGAAAATAACCTTCCTTATATCATTAGCAATATCTTGATTATTATGCAAATAAGTACATGTCATTTATGATTCATGCATATGTAAGTTCATCTCGTATAAACATGAACATACAATTATAGATAAAGACACAAATATATATATCTGAGAACATGAAGAATGTATCTGTATTTATTTTGATGCAGTACAAACTATAAAATATAGTATTTCTTTACTTTTATTTCTTGGTTTAGCAGCATTTTTTTATTTATTATTCGATCACATAAAATTTATTTTCCCTATAAAAGGATTTATTTTTCAAAAAGGTCGAGACAGCCCCATTTCCCTTCTGGTGACTTCAGAGATTTCTCAACGCTGCAATTTTTTTATTTTCCCGAACATAGACCACGTAGGTTTTGACTTTTGACTGTCCTGGATAAGGAAAATTCTTCAAAAAACATTCCACAATAGCCAAACTCGGTTCCAAAACAAAAGCTCTCCATGCATTCTCAGCTTCTTCTCCACGTCTCTGATGCACACATGTTACATCAAGTCGATGAATGTCCCATCCAAGTTCATCCTTCAGACGTCGAATCTTTTCTGTTTGGCGATCAACGAGCTTGCAGGTGTTTTCCTTAATATCTTTGATGCCAGCTTCAAGCAATGACATCTTGGTATCCTCATCTTCATTATTTCTCTCCGCCATGAAAAAGGGATCCATCTCCTGAGCTTCAATCGCTCGTCGGATGCCACGTTCATAATCAACCCCGGGAACACAAAATCGTCTTAGCTCATTCACAACACCTGGCTCCACCATCTGATCAACTCTTCTTGACACATGAGCATATATTACTGGTAAGGAACTAAGGAAGCATCGAGCCATAAGTGTAAGACCTTATTGAACTAGACATCAACACTTTCTGCAAATTGACATTGTGAGGAGTTTTAGAGTTTCAGTTCGTAACATCAGAGTATTTAATAAAGCTTGTAATTGAAAATAGTTTTATTAATGCAATCTGTTTTTGAATTTGAATTCAAACATGTATGGTTATTTAGATTATCCATTCAGATAAACATAAGGAAGTTATAAGGCAGTTGCTTAATGGAAGGAACTGCCACAACAGTTTTTCTGATATAAGGAGGATTACAATGTCCTCATTTGATCCCTGCTAGAACACCAAACCTCAAACAAAATTGTCCCATTAACAATCTGAGATTGAGGGTGCATCTAGGAGAAGCATCAATGGATTCTGGAACTACATCATGTTAGTATCATATACTTTTATCAGTTTTATTTTCTAGATATAATGTTCAATATGCAGCAGATTCTTGATTCATGTTGTTCTTGAATTGTAATCTTATATTTGACATAGCCTTGTAATTATCTAGTATGACGATGAACTTAGAATCAATCATAATTCATAATCATATATATCTGCAGAAGTTGCATGAACTGTTTTTTCAAATGTTCTTGCTGCTATAAAGATAAGAGTTGTTATATATGATCAAGTATTTAGATGTCCAGAAATAAATTGCATTCTAACAATTGGTATCAGAGCCTACATGCTCAAATTAAGATTGTTAAGATATTCATGTTTCGGTTCAAGTGTCATGATCACATCTTACATATTGCTGCATAACAGTTTCATGTTCTGGAATCCTTACTGTAATTCAAATTTGTTCGATTAATGCATAAATGGTGCTTATATATGTTTAATTTGTGATTTTCAATTACACTACAAGATTGATAAAATCATCATGCTTTATTTATGATACATATCTCCAAGTTGATTAGATGGTGTATTACAATATTCCTGAATATGTGTTTGACAGAATATAATTTCAGAAATTACTGCATATATGATCACAACATAGTATGCTGCCAAAGTAGCCATGTATTCATGATTATATGCAAACTGAAGTGTTTTCAGGATCATGATTGTGTGTGTGTGTGTGTGTATCCTGCCATCAAAATGGTTGTTATATAAATGCATGAACTATTTCATTTATCAACAGAAAACAAAAGACTCACTTATACTTGAAATTAATTTGATTCTAGTTTCCAAAGAAATTAGTATTCAAACATTTGGTTATTTGAGTAGCATATACATGTCATTAGACATTCATATGATATCAGAGAAAAGTGTGTCACAAATGACACCAAAATTCTTGAAAATACCATAGTCTGCTGATCAATGTATTTGCACTTCATTAAAATGTTGTTCAAAATTTAAATTAACATTTGGGACATATATTTCTAGTGCATAATTTCAGTTTTACAGCACTAGTATGACTGACTTAGATTGAATAATTGCATACAGCCATGCATTTTCTTATAAGTATCAATCAGATTCAGTTGCTCAATGAATTGAACTTAAGAAATAAAAAGGTGGTATTGAACTGCATCTAAGAATCCAAGATTTTGATCATATGTTGAGCGAGGAACCACCTGCAAAATTAATTGTAAAGCAGATGCAAGAGTCTAACATGGAGAGGATGCGTCGAGAAGGAATAGGCAATGATGATGAGATACGGACAACGAAGTTAAGTGAACTCAAGCTTTGGGCATCTTACAGAGGGCATACACTTACTTGAATTGTAAAGGGGATGATATATTATTTTTGAGCTCTTAAGATGTTGGTTTTCTGGATTCTGCATTAGAGATGGACATTCGGGAAGGTTCACAAGAAATTGGTTCTATGATGCGAGACATTGGTTTGGACGGTTTGACCTCGGAGAGGTCACCTTCTTCCAGGAGTTTAAGTAGCTAGAACAAGCAGTTGTGTGAACTCATTGTACAAAGGTCATGAAGTTGGAACTGCTTTGATGAAATATATATGTATATGATTGCATGCCAGATATATGGAAAACAAGAGGCAAAGAAAGATCTCCATGCTCATGAAATTTTATATCTGATGAAAACTAAGGAAGCACTTCAAATTGCCTATATTGATGAGGTTTCAACTGGCACGAATGAAAAGGAATATTATTCTATTCTTGTCAAGTATGATAATTAATTAGAGAAAGTAGTTGAATTCTATTGCATTAAGTTGCCTAGTCCCTTAAAGCTCGAAGAGGGAAAACCAGAGAATTAAAATCATGATATTATGTTCAATCCTGTTGATATGAACCAAGACAATAACTTTGAGGAGGCATGCAAAATGCGGAATCTATTGGAAGAATACAGGCACTATCATGGTATCCGGAAGCTTACGATCTTGGGAGTTAGGGAGCATGTCTTTAGTGGTTCTGTTTCACACTTGCTTGGTTTATGTCAGGTCAGGAAACAAGTTGTCATCTTAGGACAGCGGGTGGGTGTTGGTAAATCCTTTGAAAGGTCGAATGCATTATGGTCATCCAGATGTCTTTGATTGATTTTGGTTCTTGAATTGAGGTGGCATCAGTAAATCTTTCAGGGTGATTAACATCAGTGAAGACATTTTTGCTGGCTTTAATTATACTTATTTGCATGGAGGCAACGTCACCCACCATGAATACATCCAATAGTTGGACTATCTCAATTAGTGCATATTTTATTGAACATTCAGAAAAGTCAAAAATTTCAAATTCTGCAGTTCAGAAAGAGGGATAAGAATTTTTAAAACTCATAGAGCAACTTGTTATAATGAGATGTTCGACCAAAGTGAAATAGAAGGGAAAAAAAAAAGTTCAAGAGCAGAACATACAAACCAGAGTTTAGAAGAAATGGAAAAATTGGAGTGAGAAAGGTTAGGATATCCAGGATTATATATTTGTAATATGTGGTAACACAAATGTTGTACTTTGGTCCACAGTTTGGCAGGTTTGAAAGAACAATAAAGTAAATGAGTTTTACAGAACTGAGTAAAGCAACTGGCAGCCTTCAAAATATATCAATGTCTTCAAAATATATCAATGTCTTCACCAGTTTCTTTTGGCCAATCGAACCAAGGTCTTCCAGAAACCTCTCCAAATGAAATGTCTCACAGTAGCCCAACTTTTGTGAAGAGCGATGATCGATAGATGAAATTGTTTGAGCAACTGTGCAGCGAGCTATGCGCTCTAAAAGTGGCCTCTTGATATTAAGAACAAGTGATATGTCTTTTGCAAGAAGATATTTCTGAGCATCTCAAGAAACAGATTTCTCCACCAGAAGGACATCAGGGTGGCGTGCTTCGATCTTTGCTACTGCCATCTTTAAATGGTCCATCTCCTGCTGTAAAAGAGTATCAAAACTTGACAATAGGTTAGAAACTCGCTGGTACTCAAGACCACCACCAAGAATCATGAATCGAGGTTTCTCCATTTGAGATGAAGAGAAAATGCAGGATCAAACTGAAACTGAAGTAGAAGTTCCAGCAACTGTAGTCAAAAATCAAGTTCGAAGTCAGAGTGAAGTGCATATTCCTGAATGCCCTCAAAACACAGAAATTGTTGTAAACTACACATCAGAAGTTTGAAAATCAACAAGAATAAGAAACCTGCAATTTCCGGTGGTGTTACACGTTATATTTCACTGAAGTTGAACTTGATTTGGGGGAAGAAAATAATCCTATATTACTCAAGGAAGCCATGCAGTCAAAGCATCAGTTAATGGAAAATGGCAATGCAGCTTAAATTGTTGAGCAAGTACAAGAATGAAGTTGGACTTTGGTGTATAAAACAGAAGACTTGTACCCCACATTTTATCATTAAACAAAGTTAAAAGAAAAGCTACAAGAGCTCTTAAGAATCGTTCTATAATATCCTCCACTTCATCACTTGAAGTAGGACACTGATAGACAAATTATGTGCAGCACATCATCGTTGACCAAGTGTACCATCAAGTAGAATGTTGAAAATAATGTCTGGCAAGCTTTCCTGGGAAGAGAAATTTTTACTCTTCGCATAAGCACTCAATGAAGGTAAGAATGAAGCTACAGCACTTCCTCCTGGGCACTTCCACGAGCATAATATTTCAGCAGCAAGCCAGGATCGAGTCGGCTTTTCATTTGTTGCTTCCACAAAGAGAGGGAGAGTATATCTAACATAACCCCCAACAGCTCTATCAATCCCAATTTCTGATATCATCCTGTCAATAAATGAAATTAACTTGCAGTGGCCAAAGTCTTGGATAGAAAAATCCTTGGCAATTATTCCCTTTGGCCTGCAAAAATTCTGAACTATCAACAAAGGTCATCTATCACCTCAGCAGAGAAGTTGGTCCAGCAGATTTTGTTCCTTATAGCGACCCTGAGAGAGACAGTCCAGAATTTCAAGCTTGTTGAAGGATGTCGACATAATGTGTGCCTCTACAAACTAGGGTTTAGAGTTGTAATAAAAAAGTGTTCTAGGTATTCAATTGTAAACGGATTCTATTACCTATTGTGTACCTTGTAACTCCCTATATAAAGTGCTCCTATTATCAATAATAAACACGATTACAATTCCCCTACAACACATTATCAGCACGAGTTCTAACCCTAGCTTCAGAAAAAGAAAAAAACCCTAGAAGAAAAAAAACCTTTTTCTTCTCTGCCGCCAACCCAAAACAAACAAAAAAAATCTCTCCACCCCGACCTCACCTCACCGGCCGGACCTCTCCAGCAATACCACTGCTACCCCGCAACACCTGCTGCCTCCTGCCCCGCTCCCAGTAGCCCCGCGCCTTGCCAAACCCAGCAGCCCGACCTGCAGCCATCCCAACAGCCGCGCAGACCTGCAGCCGAGCAGCCCAAAAGCCCCGCAAGCCGTAGCCAGCCTGCCTAGCCACACCGCTAGCTGCAGCCCCCCGCAGGAAAGGAAAAAAATTCAGAAAATAGAGGGAAGAAGAAGAAGACGCAAAGAAAGAAAGAAGAAGAAGAAGAAAAAAAAAAAAAAAAAAGGGGGACCCGGCTGGGCCCAAAAAAAAAAAAAGGAAAGGAAAAAAAAGGAAGGAGCAGGGCTGGGCCCGAAAGAAGAAAAAAAGAAAGAAAAAAAAGGAAGGGAGAAGGGCAGCCACCAACTGCCAATTTCCGACCAGATTCTAGCAATCCTAATTTAGCTACACGCTGCATCAACACGCGAGTGTCTTCAAGCCAAGAACAATCACGTAAGTTTTTATAATTAAGGTTGCTGCTTTCTTGTATTTAAATTCCTTTTATTTTCTGCAAATATTGGAATATATGTTGCCAAATGAGTTTGATATTTAACAAAGCGGAATTGTGGGGATTCACGCTTAACGAACTAAGAGTGTTCGTATGAACTAAGAGTGTTCATAATTAAACGAACTAAGAGTGTTCGTGTGAACTAAGAGCGTTCACAATGCTTGGACTAAGAGCGTCTGTAAGCATCAAATTGTGACCATATTAAAACATCATTGTTTGGTCTAATCCAATTATTCTTGGAAATTGATTTCTTGGTAGCATAGCTCGGAAATCTTATTATTATTAGTTTTCGTGGAAGTTTAGCTCCGAAACTAATTCGTTCTTATTTCACCCTTTTTCAGGATGTCAAACTCGAACATACTCGATTTTGTTCCATTGGATTATGCAGGCAAAAGATACATATTATGGACTCAGGACGTTGAGCTCCATCTTATTTCCCGTGATCTATTGCACACAATCCAAGAGCTTTGTTCTGAAGGAGCTGCTCCAGACCCTCAAACTGAGATTGACAATTCCAGGGCACTTGCCCTAATGATGCGTTATATGGATAGAGACCTCCAGTTTGAGTTCATGAATGAGGATAGCGCCATAAAGCTTTGGCAAGCGCTTCATGAATGTCATGGCAATGTTCATGACTCCATCCTTCCGAATTTAGAAGTAGAATGAAATGATCTTTGCTTCTCTGACTTTGATACAGTCATATGATTTTATTCGGAAGCTCTCCGCATCACAGGAATGATGCGCTTCTGTGGTAAGACGATCACAGAAGAACAATTGATTGAGAAAACCCTCAATACCTTCCCTGTCTATGCTATGAGATCCTGTGATTTATTTCGGACTCATATAAATGCAAGACGGATCACAAGCTTTCAAAAAATTATTGAAGCTATGGAAATTGCTGAAAGGCAATACAACGAGCTTGTGAGTAGAGAAATTGATAGGCTTCAAGATAGCTATCCAGAGCATCATCCCATGGCTAGAGAAAGTCGCCATAGACATCATGATCCATATGATTGAAATGCTCATGAAGGTAGTCGCCAAAGGCGACAATCACGCCACAGTAAGAGCCGTGATTTTGAGGGACTAAGGGTTGGAAACCATAGATCCAACGTTGGTCATGGTTATAATCTTCCAACGCCTCAGGTCCCAGGGACCATGCACATTGCGCCAATGCGCCTCAATCAAGGGAGAATCCTCTTCATAGTATCTATTTCTGATATGGAACGTCTGATCAATGGGCCTGAGTTTGCAATGTACCTAAGAAGGTAGCTACCTCACAATGATCAAGACATCAAGTTCAAAAAGACTTTAAATCTGGCGATGAAGACAAAATGCCGTAGATTTTTATTTCGAATAGTCTTTTTATTTTTCCAAGAACTTTTGTAATGGCAATTTGCCTTAGTCAATAAATGACAATTGTATTAACTCTTTCTTATGTGGCGAATCCAATAAAATGTGATGTCTAGGAAAGTCATTGAGATTATTGGTACTTAAGAGAGCCTTGCTCCACCAACATCTCTCTCTACTTTCCTGGTCGTATTTGATTGGAGTTACCAAACGGACAGAGTGACTACAATGTGTCTTACTTTGATTTTATTTTAGATTAGATTTTGGAAACTTTGATGTAATCATTGGCTATTAATAAAGTGTCAATTCTTTTACTTAATGTCTTGGACATACCTTAATTCGAACTTTATTATATAAGAGCCAATGGTTTTCATGTGGAAACACATTTTGAGAATGGACAGAGTTCCTTTGCATCACCTCTAATGACTACGGACATAAACGAGTATTAGAAAAACTTATGTGTCGCTCTAGTGGGTTGTATGCAACCACTATTTGAGTTATTGAATCCAACCATGTCATGAGAGACGACTTATGGGATTTTGACACATATAGGCTTTGACATGATGATCCGTGTATTAAAGACTTTACACGGACATCCATTTTCAGAACGAAGAAAAGTAAGAACCAAGAATTGGTTCGAGGAGCTGCACATGCGCCTCATGGCGCCATGATTGTGCAAAGACAGGCCATACATGGCCTGCGCCGCCTACCCCCTGCGGCAAATACATGGCATTGACACCATAAACTCCTCTCTCTACTTCTCAAGTCTATTGTGACATTATGGCCTAACCAAAATCTTCATTGGTTGATTATAAAGCCCATGTTTCGTTCTGTAAAGCCTGTTATTTAGGATTGAGATCATCCTATGCAAAGGAGATTGAGGAAATAATTCCATTCTCATAAAGAATCTAAGAGAATTATGTGGATTTGATCAACCAACTTGCGGACCGTATAGATATTTTATGGTGTTGGTCGATACGCAAACACACTGGTCACGTGTTGTGTCATTATCCACTCGTAATGCTGCTTATACTACACTCCTAGCACACAACATATGGCTACAGGCTCACTACCCAAATCATCCCATTCAGTCAATTTGACTCGATAATGCTAGAGAGTTTACATCGACAATTTTCGATGACTATTGCATATCATTGGGTATTGATATCAAGTATCATATTCCCATGTACACACCCAATTGATCTCGCGGAAAAGCCACCATTAAACGACTACGATGGTAGCCCGGACATTGGTAATACGCACCAATATTTCCGCTTGGGTTATGCAATATCGCATGCAGCTATGCTAATTAGTCTACGACTCATAGCAGCCACTCAACTTTTATTTGCGTTACAGCTAGTGACTGGGTTCGAGTCTAATATCTCGTATTTATGCATATTTGAGTGTGCGGTTCATGTGCCAATTGCGCCGCCACAGCGCATCAACATGAGTCATTGCAACGAATGCATATATATATTTGTTGGACATGAGTCTCCAACTATAAGTCCGCTATGTAGAACCCTTGCCAGGCGATCTCTATTTTGCTAGATTTGCGAATTATCACTTTGATGAGACAATCTTCCCGTCGTTAGGGGGAGATTAGAACGTCAATGTTCAACAGGAACAACAGGAATTGTCGTAGTCTGTCCCCATTATGTCTCATCTTGATCCCCTAAAAATGACGAGATCACATATACCTACTGCAAACATGCCTGCAAGGATTGATGTCCCCACAAGAGGACATGGTGCCACCCAGAGAAGATGGGTACTGCACCAATACCATGGATGATAGTATGGTGACGCCACAAAGGTGGCATAATGGCGTCATAGGCCATGAGTTCCGCTAGAGAGAGTAGGAGATCCATAGGTTCGATGGATTCTCTCCCTAAGAAGAGAGCGAGTTTGGCACAACTTGATTCATTGATCATTGATACTCAAAATCCGTCTCATGAGAATATTTTGGATTGTGGTTATGTCTAAGAGACATTGTTGGGGGACGCCTCAATGTTAGAACCAATTCCTGAGAATATAGAGATCTCTACGAACTACAATAGTGTACATGAGGACGTGGAATTATTGAGACCAATGACATCGAACCTTACTCCGTTGAAGAATGCCAATGTAGAGAAAATTGGCCTAAATGGAAAGATGCGATCCAGGTTGAATTGGATTCACTAACGAAGAGGAAGGATTTCGGGCCTGAGATGCCAACACCTCCTAACATAAAACCTATTGACATTAATAGGTCTTCATTAGATAGTGTGATGAGAAAAAGATATGGTAATCTTGCCTTGTGGCGCAAGGTTTCTCACAACGCCCTAAAATCGACTACGAGAAGACATATTCTCTCGTAATGGATGTCATTACACTCCACTACCTTGTCAGTTTGGTAGTTTCCAAATAACTGAACATGCAGCTTACGAATGTGGTCACTACGTATCTCTATGAGGATCTAGATACATAATATAATGAAGGTTCTTGTGGACTTTATTTACCCAAGTCAAGTGACTCTAGACCACGGAGCGCATTTGCAACGAGGTTGAAATGCTCACTAAAATGACTACTTGATTGGGAAGGGATATGATGAACTATGCCCACTCGTTTCCATGACAAGTTCCGGATTTGCAATTGTCGCGGTTTATGGAACCCTTGAGAGTTAAGGGAAACCGCTGAACACCTGGAATCCGAGTTTGAGAGGAATGACCTTGGGAGAACACGGTTTTGTCTAAATTCAGAACTTGTATACCGTGTCAAGAGGCATTTTTGATAATGTCAAAGATGCACCATGGTCGTCCGTAGTCTTGGCCCTAAAAGGGATCCGTTTTGTCCCAAGGATGATGATGAAGACATGTTAATAGCAGAAGTGCTTATTTATGTACAATAGGCGCATTATTGTACTTAATTAGCATAATACAAGACCGGACACCTCAATTATTATGAACTTATTGGCTAGATATAGCCCCGCGCCAACGCAACGCCATTAGATTGGTATAAAGACAATCTTTCGATATTTGAGAGGTACGATTGATATGGGTTTGTTCTATCCCTACAGAGAAAAGAGATGACGGAAGTGTGGGATCGGACCCCACAAGGCAAAATACCACCTTCCGTGCTCCTCCTCCCCTCCATCAAAATGACAACAAGCATTTCTAAATATTGAAGTGAACCAAATCCGATCAGAGAATAATGTAGCGGACTTATTTACTAAGTCGTTACCAAAATCCACCTTTGAGAAACATGTGAAGAGCATCGGATTGAGAAAGTTATACGAACTCCCATGATTGTAGCAATCAGGGGGGGATATTGACATCAGGGGGAGGCATGATGTCTACATGTTCGATCTCGAAGAGTGAAGGACGTGTTGTGCTCTTTTTGTCCTTCGACCAAGGTTATTTTTGTCCCACATCGTTTTTGTTACCTGACAAGGTTTTTAATGAGGCAACAATCAAAACGTCATCACCAAGTTTGAGCGGCACAAGGGGAAGTGTTAAAGGATGTCGACATAATGTGTGCCTCTACAAACTAGGGTTTAGAGTTGTAATAGGAAAGTGTTCTAGGTATTCAATTGTATACGGATTCTATTACCTATTGTGTACCTTGTAACTCCCTATATAAAGGGCTCCTATTATCAATAATAAACACGATTACAATTCTCCTATAACAAAGCTGATTATATTGTGTGAAGTACTATCAGGTAATGTATCTTCTTTAGTCAGTCAGTCATTTATGAAGTCATCAATTGATATCTATCATTTGAATAAAATTAAGTTTCAACATTTGGTTGCTGTATAGGTAGAACACGTACATATGCAGAACCATGTACATATAAGGAGCCTGATATTGATATTCTAAATCAGTGAATATGTACTTATGTAGAAAAACTTGATACTGATATGCCAAATCAGTAAGTTAATACAACTCTTTATCTAGTTGAAATTAATTTTGGATCAAACATGTTTTACAAATCGATTACTGTAAATAAAGTAAACATGTACAAGATCATACTTGAGGTAGTTTCATGTAATTTTACTTGCTGCATTGTGATCATAGAAGACTAGTGATTTTCCAATTCATTGTAATCTTTTGTACTTCAATGCAGTTTAGCAAAATTGACAGGACTTTGAAAAACAGATGATGTCCTTGAACTCTTGTGCACACTTAAGAAAACAACTCAACAATGTAAGTTGATTTTGTATGATATCTAGTTCAGTGGGAGATTGTAAGACCTTATTGAACTAGACATCAACACTTTCTGCAAATTGACATTGTGAGGAGTTTTAGAATTTCAGTTCGTAACATCAAAGTATTTAATAAAGCTTGTAATTGAAAATAGTTTTATTAATGCAATCTGTTTTTGAATTTGAATTCAAACATGTATGGTTATTTAGATTAATCCATTCAAATAAACATAAGGAAGTTATAAGGCAGTTGCTTAATGGAAGGAATTGCCACAACAGTTTTTCTGATATAAGGAGGATTACAATGTCCTCATTTGATCCCTGCTAGAACACCAAACCTCAAACAAAATTGTCCCATTAACAATCTGAGATTGAGGGTGCATCTAGGAGAAGCATCAATGGATTATGGAACTACATCATGTTAGTATCATATACTTTTATCAGTTTTATTTTCTAGACATAATGTTCAATATGCAGTAGATTCTTGATTCATGTTGTTCTTGAATTGTAATCTTATATTTGACATAGCCTTGTAATTATCTAGTATGACGATGAACTTAGAATCAATCATAATTCATAATCATATATATCTGCAGAAGTTGTATGAACAGTTTTTTCAAATGTTCTTGCTGCTATAAAGATAAGAGTTGTTATATATGATCAAGTATTTAGATGTCCATAAATAAATTGCATTCTAACAATAAGAAGCAACAATCATAGTTAGCTCCAAAATTAATTTTTGGATATTCAACGAGTGCCTCGATGTACGAGTTTGATCCACCTGCAATGATTGGGATCGAATTGCTGTTAATAATTTCTTTAATGGCACCTTGGACATGGTGGCAAAAATCTTCTATGGTGAAGTCCTCCTCAGTGTCTTCAATAAACCCTAGCAAATGGTGGCGAATTCCTTGGCGCTCGATCTCCGAGACTTTATTAGTAATAATATCGCCACCTTTGTAGACTTGAATTTTGTCAGAATTGATGATTTCACCCTTAAACTGTAATGCTAAATCTACAGAGAGTTTGGTTTTTCCGGATCCAGTCGATCCCATGATGAAAATGACCTTCTCCTTGTTCGTGGGGAGTTCCGCACCTTTGGTAGATCCCATGGTTACTGCAATTAAAAAGGTAAAATAAATTGATTATACAAATCATAAATTCCATGCAAGCTTTATACAGTTATACTTGACTAATCCTAATCCCCACCATTTGGGCTAACTCTAAGGTTTTATTTGGTTCAAGAAAAGGAAAGTAATTCTTTTGTGTCATAAATGGGATTTCCGATTGGATCGGTTCGACTTCGGTTTGGGCCTGAAACCGACCCGGCCCGACTATGCCCAGGCCTATCAAGAAGTGAATATATTCATTCAAACTAAATTACTTTGAATGTGTTGTGTTTGCCATCTCATGAAAAAATGTTTAGGGAGTAGTCAACCTTAAGTATTGATAGCATGATAGCATATCCTCTATGTGCATTTGAATGTTGTGAGTTAAAATCAAAGCTTTATGCATCTAGGAACAATTAATTGAGACTTAACCAGTAATATGATTTGTTCTTATGTAATTAATTCTAGACTTATCCGGTTGGAATTGATAATATTAAAGGAGTTTAAGCCTTTGTAGTCTTATTCGGATGCAAAGAGGGTCATTGGGAAATTATAATAACATCACTTATATTTGAACTTCAATACTTGCAAGGGAGGTTAGTGGTAGACAATCCAACCCCTAACTTCATCCATTATATTACTAGTTTAGTTTAGTTTATAGTTGAGTATTTATTTTAATTTGGTTCACCACTCTATTCAACAAACAATTTCACAACCACCACAATACATATACTTTCTATCAGCCTAGATTTTCCTGTGAATTTAGGTTTGTGATTGTACATTTGCATATTCTAGCTCTCCTTTGGTTAACACTCTAACTAGTTAAAGGAATCCAATCCTCGTGGGTTCAACAATCTTTCTTAAATCCCTATACTATTACTTATATCTCTTATACTTGAGGATGACTATTTGGCTAACATTCAATGCAACCACAGAAGAGTAAAACTGACTGCGTCTTGATTCTCCACCCCAGTCTTCCAACAAAGGATGAACTATGGCTGGTACATTAACCGTATTGGCGTTGTGAGACACTGCATCAGTATATAAGAGTCACATCTCCTCTAACGAGATAGATGAAAATAAGAATAGATAAATTTCAGAAGCCACAAAGAAGCCGCTGCTAACATGTACGCGGAATCTTTTACGAGTATGATGACTAGCATTGCCTCCTTGATCCATGACTCCATAAGAAGACAGCCCTGATAGGGGTTTTTGGGAGATAGAGAGAAAGTGAGTAGTTAGCGTTAAAAAGTTGCAAACCAAGTGATTGATAATTTTATTAATGTTAAGATAAATGTTGATGGATTTTTTTTCCCCAGTGTTAGTTCTGGGGGCGTTCTTTGGGGGTTGTTTTAGGTAATGGTCAAGGTGATTTTTTGGCTGTTTTCTGACTTTCTCTATCAGAAAATCCTATGTGACTTCACCTCATCATGTTAGGTACAAAACAAGGGCTGCTCTTGCTTGTGGAGTTGGGGTCGAACAATGCAATATTGGAGAATGATTGTTTGGCTGCGATTAATGCTATTTTAAATCTCCATCTAAAAATCTATCGAGATTGAGTGATCTGGTAGCAGACATCAAAGATATGTTGTAAGCTTGTTATTTATTTTCTTTAGTTCATGTCAATAGGCAAGCTAATAAAGTAGCTCATAGGCTAGCAAACCTCAATTTTGATTCTGATATTTAAACTAAATGGTTCAATATCATGCTTCAAATTGCTTATCGAATGTCCTTTTAGATGATCTTAATCGTGTTTGATGAATAAAATCTCTTGTTTCGTCCAAAAAAAAGAAAAAAGAAACAAGAAATTTATCATATATGAGAGATAAAATATGAAATAACCACAAATTGTTAAAGGAAAAACATATTGTGTGCCTTCGTCAAAGCAACTGACGGAGAGGGAATCAAGGAAGCAGTGACTACCATCAATCAGCACAATTATAGATCAATCAGCATTCAATGTATTTAATGTAATTAATATTTCCGTTGTAATTCTATCCCTATATAAAGGGACTATAAAATGAAATGAGTAGACCAATTCCAATTATCATTTTACTTTAACACGTTATCAGCACGCTCAAAGCCAATAGCCAAGAAAAAAAACCCTAAGAAAAAAAAAGTTTTTCTTCTTTTCTACCGCTACCAAAAAAAAAAATATATATATATATATATATATATATATCTCTCTCCAGAAGCAGATCGACCTCCATTGCAGTCGATCGGCCTCTATCCCAGCCGCTCTCACCAAGCAACACCTCTGCCTTGCACGTCCCACCAGCCTCCATCCTAGCCCACCTCGCTGCTGCACCGCCTAGCCCAGCGCTCTCCAGCCCCGCTCCTCTAGACCGGCCAGACTCTCTCTCTTCTAGACCTGCCTCCATCTTCCTCTGCCGTGTGTCTCGTTCCCAGCCCAGCACAAGCGCATCCCTACAGCGCTTTCGACCTGTCTAGCCTAGCCCAGCCTCGCACCACCAAGCCATCTCCAGCACTGCACACTACGCTAAGGCCACTGCCCAACGCTCGCTCACCTGCAGCCCAGAGCACCGGCCTCAGTCCACGATCTCTGATCTCTGCAGATCGATAAACCAGAGACATCCTCTGCCTTTTCCAGATCGGCCTCCTCCTCGTCTGCTCAGATCCCCGCGCCGGCTCACCACAAACCTGCAGTGCAGCCTCGCCTAGCCTCGAGCGGCCTCCCACCTCGCCTAGCCGCCTCAGTCCACCATCTGTAAACCCAGAAGGAATAGAAACAGAAAAATAACAAAGAAGACATGAAGAAGAGGAAGGAAAAAGAGAAGAAAAAAAACCCGGCCCAAAGAAAAGGGACCCGGCCAAAAAAAAAAAAAAACCTGCAGGCCCAGAAAAGAAAAATTGTGCGGCCCAGAAACGAAAAAAAAAACAGGCCCTGCAGCCCAACAAATCAGCAGGCCAGGCAGAACCCGAAAAAAAAAAAAAAAAAAAAAAAAAAAAAAAACATCGCTGCGCACGCCTGCATCAACACGCGCGTGCGTTAAGATTGTTTTTCTCAAAACCAAGTATGTTCTCTTTTTATCTTCATACTATGGTATATTTCATTATTTATAATTAGAATTTTTTTTATTATTTTTGAGCATGCTTTTTATTGTTATATATGTGATATATATTCGTGGAATCTAAAGCATGTGAATTTTATTTATATTTTCTATTTTTAAGCATGCTTTATACCTTATTGTTTATACCTTTATTATAGTTTGTTATTAAGCATGTTTAATTAGATAATTTTGATCATTTTAAGCATGCCTTGTTATTTATGTTTTATATAATTACCTTTAAGCATGATTATATATTTCATTGTTTATGGTTTATTTATGAAATTTTGAGCATGTTTTTATTTTATTTATCCTTATATACATTATTCCTAAGCATGCCTTTATATTATGCTATTATTTATATTTTATTTTTACGCATCATATATGTAGCATATATTTTGTTGTATATTTGTGCAATTTGAGCATGTCATGTAGTTTATTTTTATATATGCTATGTTTTATTATTAAATGTGTTATAGTTATTTTTGTAATTAAAATTCCATTTTTCCATGATAATGAAAATTCATGCGCATTATACACACACTTACTGTGATAAAGTATTTTCACATAGCATCGAAAAAATGTGACCATTACGAATCTTGGTCTTGAAATCTAATTCATATTTTTGGAAAATAATTCACGTGGATGTCTTTATGACTGCGTAATTTATTTCATCTCTCTTGTTTATGTAGATGGCTGATCCAACTCGACCTGAATTTGACATTTTGGACTCAGACGGACTTGAATACCACCGTTGGGTTTCCGATGTAGAAACTGCCTTTGTGGCAAGAGATTACACTGCCACCATTACCGACCCCAAAGACAATGGACCGTCTGACAAGGTGAAAGCAAATGCCTTAATGTTTCTAAGGCGACATATTGATCCTAGCCTCCGCTGAGAATATCTTCAGTTGAAGACACCCAAAGAACTGTGGGATGCCCTTAAGGGACATTTTGGGAACATTCATGACACGTTACTCCCAGAACTGACCGTTCAGTGGAATGAAATCCGCTTGCTTGACTATAAAAGGGTAAATGAATTCAACAAGGATATGTTGCGCCTAAAAGCACGTCTAAATTTCTGTGGAAAGGAACTCACAAAAGATGATATGATCCAGAAGATCTTTCCACTTTTCCTACTTCAGCAATTATACTAGCGAATCAGTATAGGCTGGAGTATGATAACAAAAGAATCACAACCTTCAACAAGCTGATCAACCTACTGCAAGTGGTTGAGAGGCATAATGAGGTTCTTTTGAACAACAATGCCAGGCCTGTTGGAACAAAGAAAATTCCTGAGGCTAATTATGGAAAAGTGAAAGGCGGAAAGAACCCCAATGCAAATGGGGTTGGACGTGCTAATCCCTACCCACGTGGCAACAATGCACCACGTGGCAAGGGACATGGGGGTCATGATATGGGCCGTGGAGGCCCTCCCAATATATGGCACAGAGATGGTGGTGCTGGCCCTAGTGGTCATGGAAACAAGGTATCGGTGTGGAGTCATTGGGCATTGGTACAAGAACTGCCAAGCAAGCAACAGAGTAGCAGCCAATTACAAGAGGTATAGGGAGTCTAAAGAACAAGAGGCTCACTATATGGAAGAAGGAGGCCATGACCCAGAAGTCAACCTCACAATTGCAGACTTAAATGGCAACAAGGAACTTGCTCAGTCAACCGATGCCCCAGATGTTGACTGATCTGCTTTATTTACTTTATTTTCCAAAAACAGTTGTGAAGGCATAATGCCTCATTTTTAATTAGACTATTACTTGGTCTTAAAGTTTATTTCAATAATGGTTTGATGAATTAGAACAAGACCTTGATTTGATTATCGTTGGCTTATTAATAAATTTTGAATTTTATTCTGAAGCACTGAATTTATTCAAATTTATTTCCTATACACATATTTACATGGTTTGAAATAACAATATATAGATGTAAAGCAATACATCTAGAAAAAGAAAAATTATTAGAATGCAAAGATTATCATTTTACTAAAATAGAAATACTCTAAAGAATATGAGATATGCCCTATATGCACCAAGAGCTAATCAAACCTTGTTAAGTTTCAAAGATATTCGGGTCAACGGTTATCATGTAAAAACACACTGTGAGAATGGAACTGAATATATTTATATTACCTCTAATGAATGTGGAAGGAAGCACATTTTAGAGAAACTTATGAGTCAATCTAGTGGACTGTACCTCACTACGATTCGGATCATTGAATCCTATACTGTCACTAACAGTGAAATGTGGGACACTGGCTCATACAAGCTTTGGCATGACCGCCTAGGGCACCCCGGTCGTGACATGATGATTCGTATTTTAACGAACTCATATGGACACCCCTTCTTTCGAGTGAAACATAAAATGGGACAAAAATCCGTCACACTGCAAGGTGTCGGTTCTAGTATTGCTCAAATGCAGTCATAGCCTTCTAAAGTACTAGAAGCACTACCACTCTCCCATTATGCCCCATTGACTATTTCAAAGGCATATCACTCGTTTTGCAAAGCCTGCTCTTTAGCAACATGATCAAAACCTTCCTATGCTAAAGATATAAAATAAAACATTCCATTCTTACAAATGATACAAGGAGATATCTGTGGACCTATCCATCCAGAATGCGGACCATTTTAAGTACTTTATGGTTCTGGTGGATACTTCGACACACTGGTCACATGTCGCTTTATTGTCCACAAGAAATGCTGCAAAACTCCTAGCACAGATTATACGCTTAAGGGCTCACCACCCTGATAACCCTATCAAGTCTATAAGACTTGATAACGCTGGAGAGTTTACATCAAAAGCATTTGATGATTATTGCATGTCTATTGGATCGATGTGGAGCATCCTGTACCCCATGTGCATACACAAAACGATCTCGCAGAAGCTACCATTGAAAGGCTACAGATGGTGGCTAGGGCATTGGTTATGCGCACCAACCTGCCTATATCTACTTGGGGTTATGCAATATTGCACGCAGCTTTACTTATTCGTTTCAGACCCACTGCTAGCCAACCATTTTCTGCATACCAGTTGGTAACTAGATATGAGCCTGACATTTCACATTTACGCATATTTGGTTGAGCAGTACATGTGCCTATTGCGCTCCCACAGCGCACCAAAATGGGTCCTCAGAGACGATTAAGTATTTATGTTGGATACGAATCCCCAACAATTATCCGCTATTTGGAATCCTTGACAGGCGATCTCTTTACTGCTAGATTTGCGGATTGTCACTTTGATGAGACAGTCTTCCCGTCGTTAGGGGGAGATAGGAAAAAGGATTTTCCAAGAAAACGACAGGAATTGTCGTGGTTTGTCCCCACTCCGTCTCATTTTGATCCCCGCACTTCACAAAGTGAAAGTGAAGTGAAAAGAATAACTGATCTTCAGAACGTAGCAGATTCGATGCCTGATGCGTTTACTGATATCGTAAAAGTGACGAGATCACATATACCAGCTACAAATGTGCCTGCAAGGTTCGAAGTCCCCAACAAGGGGCACGGTGCCGCAGATAGATGCACTGCATCCGCACTTAGTGGAGGTGTGGTTGAGGCCGTGGCTCCCCAAGGAAGAGGGGGAGGTCACTTGGTTCGATTGACACTCACCCAAGGAAGAAAAGAGTGAGTAAGGCACAAACCAATCATCAATGTATAGAATCCCTCTCATGAGATTGTCTCTGATTATAGTCATGTCCATGAATCAATACTGGAGGACGCTCCGATGTTTAAAATGATTCCAGAGAACAAAAAAATCTCAGAGGATTATGTATGAGTTGATAGAAAGATCTTCCATACACAGTGATGATATATACTGTTGCTCAAGGAATCATAGAGCACGATGATATCGAACCACACTCTGTTGCAAAATGTCAACAAAGAGCAGATTGGCCTAAATGGAAAGAAGCAATCCAGGTAGAATTAGATTCTCTGACAAAGAGACAGGTATTTGGTCAGGTAGTGCTAACCCCACCAAGTGTAAAGCCTGTAGGACATAAATGGACCTTTGTCAAAAAGCGTAATGAGAAGAATGAAGTCCTAAGGTACAAGGCTCGCCTTGTGGTGCAAGGTTTCTCACAACGCCCTGGAATTGACTACGAGGAGACATTCTCTCCCAAAATGGACGTTATAACGTTCCGCTACTTAGTTAGCTTAGTAGTTTCCAAAGGACTGGAAATGCAGCTCATAGATGTGGTTACTGCATATCAACATGGGGATCTAGATTCAGAGATATATAAGAAAGTGCCTGATAGCCTTACATTACCCAAGTCAAGTTACTCTAAACCACGGAGTGCGTTTGCAACTAGGTTGAAACGCTCACTTTACGTATTAAAACAATCCAGGCGGATGTGGTATACCCGTCTAAGTGACTACTTGATTGGGGAGGGATATAAGAACGATGAATTATGCCCCTGCGTATTCATAAAGAAAACAAGTTCCGGATTTGCAATTGTAGCAGTATATGTCGATGATATGAACATAACAGGTACTCTTGATGAAATAAGAGAAACCGCGAGCTACTTGAAATCCGAATTTGAGATGAAGGATCTTGGGAAAACTCGATTCTATATAGGCCTTGAACTAGAACACCAAGTTTGTGGAATACTAATCCACCAGTCTGCATATGTCCAAAAGTCAGGCGATATAACATGGACAAAGCACATCCTGCTAGCACTCCCATGATCGGTCGAAGTTTGGATGCAAGGAAAGATCCATTTCGTCCAAAGGAAGATGACGAATAGGTGTTGGGAGCTGAAATTCCCTATCTAAGTGCAATGGGTGCATTATTGTACTTAGCCCAATTTACTCGACCAGACATTGCATTCTCAGTGAACTTGTTAGCTAGATTTAGCTCAGCGCCAACGCAACGTCACTGGAATGGTATCAAGAACATCTTCGATACCTAAAATGGACCATTGAGTTGGGACTGTTCTTTCCCTACAGAGAGACAAGAGGGACCGCATATGGAACTGCAATCCCTAAAGGAAATGTTGATGGCAAAAGCGCCACTCACTACACTGAAACACCAAATGACGTTTTGGTTGGTTTTGCTGATACTGGGTACCTCTATAACCCACATAAAGGTCGTTCCCAAAATGGTTATGTATTCACCATTGGGAACACGGCGATATCTTGGAGATCAACCAAGCAAACCCTTGTGGCTACCTCCTCGAACCGCTTAGAGATCATTGCTCTACTTGAGATTATTCGTGAGTATATATGGTTAAGAGCTATCATTACACATATTCGAGGGACTAGTGGTTTGAGTTCTACCACTGAAGAGCCTACTTGTATTTATGAAGATAATGCAGCTTGCATCGAACAGATGAAGCTAAGATATATCAAGGGGATAATACAAAACACATATCGCCAAAGTTTTCCTACAATCAGCAACAACAGACCATCCTCAAGATTCAAGTGAATCAAGTAAGGTTTGAGGAGAATGTGGCAGATTTGTTCACCAAATCACTGCCTAAGGCCACAGTTGAGAAACATGTGAAAAGCATAGGAATGCGAAGACTTTCCAAGCTCACTTGATTAATGTAAAGATCAGGGGGAGGTGTAGACGTCAGGGGGAGTCTAACACACACATGTCATTCTCAAATGTAGAAGGTGCGTTGTGCTCTTTTCCTTCGACCAAGGTGTATTTTTGTCCCACAGGGTTTTTATTGTTACTTGGCAAGGTTTTTAGTGAGGCAACAATTCATGCACCATTTAGTCTTTGACTTGGCATAAGGGGGAGTGTTAAAGGAAAAACATATTGTGTGCTTTCGTCAAAGCAACTGACGGAGAGGGAATCAAGGAATCAGTGATTACCATCAATCAGCACAATTATAGATCAATCAGCATTCAATGTATTTAATGTAATTAATATTTCCGTTGTAATTCTATCCCTATATAAATGGACTATGAAATGAAATGAGTAGATCAATTCTAATTGTCATTTTACTTTAACACAAATAATTTTTTTTTTTTTTTTAAAGGACCACAAATATATATATTGTTAACTTCAAGAAAGGGTACTTTTTAGTTAGTGAATCTTGTTGTTTTAGTTTGGACTATTGTATGGATTTATAGTCTTAATAAATTAAACTGGAATATGTAAATCAACCGCGTGGTGAACACAAAGCTAGTCAAGAAATATTCGGTTGAGGAAGTTAGATCAGGTATTAATCGGGGCAGCATCATTCCCAGCTAGCCATTATTTGAGAATTGACTTGAGGAGTCATTTTATAAGTTTAGTTTATGCTTTCCAACCACTGAACCAATTAATACTAACCCAGTTCTTTCTCTCTTTAATTGCCAGTTAATCAAGCTAGCTAGCAAGGCGAGCTTCAAATAGTGCAGTTGGAGGAAACTAGGACCCTCCCTCACTTTGCATCATTGTGCCCCACAACCACTCTCCTTCCAGCACATGATGATGCTTTTTCTGTTGTTCTTGTCTCTTGCGTCTCACGCCTCCTCATCAAAAGAGCAACACGTCAAAAGCATTTTCATCCTGGCCGGACAGAGCAACATGGCCGGCCGCGGAGGCGTTGTTAACGACACTCTCACCGGAATCACCACCTGGGACGGCGTCGTTCCTCCAGAGTGCCTCCCCAACAAATCCATCTTCCGACTCAGCGCAAACCTCACGTGGGTTGAAGCCCGCGAGCCTCTCCACGCTGATATCGACGTGGAGAAGACGAATGGGATCGGACCCGGGATGCCATTCGCCAGTGCGATCCTTGCCAATCGTGCTAGCAGTATTGGCGCGATTGGTTTAGTCCCGTGCGCAATCGGCGGGACTAACCTAAGCCAATGGGAACGAGGGTCTTTCCTATACAGACAGATGATTGGGAGAGCCAAGGCGGCTTTGTTAAAGGTGAATGATAATGGCGCCTCAATGAGGGGACTACTCTGGTATCAAGGTGAGAGCGATACGACTAGTATAGAAGACGCCCGATCTTACAAAGCCAGATTGGAAACCTTCTTTGGAGACCTCCGGTTGGATCTGCAATTTCCTATGCTTCCAATAATCCAGGTACTGCAATCTTTTTCCTGATATCTGTTACTTGGTTTTGAATTTATATCGATATTTCCAATGCTTTAGATTTGAATTTGATTCAATAGCATAGTAATATTATGGCATGTCATTGGTGTCTGTTACTGTTAAAAATTTAAAGATGCACTAGTTGATCAAGTTGCCATCATAGTTTATATTTTTGTTTGTTCTTATATATGTACCTAGGCGGAGTTATATTTAGAGGATATTAACTTTCAAATGATACTCATTTTCGTGCTTTTTGAACCAAACTTGACCAGAATATTTGCTAGTGAAACAGTGTCATTGGGTTGAGAATTTTTTTATTTTTTATTCGAGTTACACAACTCGACCAAATTACTTGCAAATCTTAAAAGCAAGTGTTTTGGATGTGTAGGTTGCAATTGCATCTGGGTCGGGACCATACATAGAGACCATTAGAGAAGCTCAGATGGGAATTGACCTACTAAACGTGCGAACCGTTGATGCCAAGGGTCTAACATTAGAACCTGATAGGTTGCACCTCACTACCCCGAGTCAGGTTCGACTAGGGGAAATGTTGGCTGACGCATATTTTCAGTTAATTCCCAGCACTACAAGCAATAATGCTCGGAGAAATGGACATCCTTGTTTGATCATCCATTTTGTTATTGGCTTGTTATGGACAGGGATGACTACATAACTTCATTAATCTAATTTATCAAATTAGTTCAAACTTCATTGAGTCATTAATTAATGTGCTCAAGTCATTAATTTTTGCTTTGGGTAGATGCTAAGTCAAGCTAGCAATCTGTTCTATGATTGTGGGGCTCCATAATACATCATATCCATGTAGGTGAAGAATGTAGGACACGGAATAACTACTCAATAGTTAATCATCGAGCCTTTTCTTCTGGGTTTAGACAAGGCCAGTGCCCCAATCAATAAACATTATCTCAGTCCTTTAGGAATCTTCCAAGTACCTACCGGTTGTTGGATAAAAACTGGAAATAATTACGTATGGCTGGGGGAATTTGTTGAGCTAAATATTGGGAAAAGAGTAAATTGTGGAGGAAATTGATGGGGAGATGGGACAATGCTTTGGTTTGCTATATTAGCCCTCTCCTCCTGGTTGATAGTCAGGATCTCACTAAACCCAACCAAACCCCTTCATCCATATATAACCCCATCAATCATGGTAAGATAATTGCGATTCGTTCATATTTCTATGCAATTTGCGTCTTAAACAGTCGGTCTTTTGTGACCTAACGGATAATTTATAAACATGAATTGTTGAACAATGAAAAAACAACATAGAATGAAGTATTATCAAAGAATTAACATGATGTTAGTACGACCTAACTAGTACTATGATATGGACATATGGTATGATACATTCATAATACTTAAATTTTAAAAAAAAAAATCCATTTATCCCTATCAGTATATCTAGACAGAAGTCCATTATCAATCTAATTGTGAGGCGCCACTGTACTTACGTTTCCATCATTCAAGCCATGTGAAATTGTTACCCAAATTTAGTACCCTGGATATTAATATGGAATATGTTACCGGATTTTAAGAGAAGTACTAATATGAAAATAAGGAAATTACATTATTTTTGAAAAGCAGACTCGGTAAAAATTCGGTACTAATCCCTATAATATTTTTAAAATATTAGAGAGATTTTTTTTTTTTTTTTTTTGGATCGAAAGTGAGGTAGCAAGCCTTCTCAATTACGTTAGTAACATACTCACCCAGTCAATATTAGGACCGAAGTCCACGGGAGTATCCCAACAAAGTCAGACTAATCTCTCGCCGCATGCGCAATAACCCAAAGGCCCCTCAAACCTGCTGGCCACAAACTGGAGGGAGTTCGAATTCGAACTCTAGACATGGGGGTTCCATACTAGACAGCTCGACCAACCTTACCACACCATGTGGTTAATATTAAAGAGATTTTAACCAAATTTGCTTCAAATAATTAGGTGAGTGATCAAATATGGTAATTAGTATTCTGACAAGTAACAAATATATGGTATTTAGTGTAGGTAATCCTACTCGTTAAATGAGCGTGAACGAGCGTGAACGCAGTTTTTTTTTTACCTTTATTCTCCTCAAGCGTGCCTGACTGCCATCAAACATGGCCACGACTGGCGTCCACCTAGCTAGGTATCAAGCTAGCAAATTCTTTTCTAGCTTCCTATGGTTGATATAAATGTAACCAAAATTGTGACAAAGTGAGAGAGTTGTAACCCCTTGCTGGGAAGTTCTTAGGGTTTCTTTGCTAATTTATAAGACCCTTGCTGGGAACTTCTTAGATTTGCTTTGGTTATTCATAATTCATAAAACCTTGGGCTTAATTTGTTCCCCCAGAGGAACACTACTCGTAATGAGGACATAGTTTTTGAGTGGTAGAGAGGTTTCTTCGAATTCGGAAAGCCCATTTTTATCAATGTATGTTATATACAAAACGTTTTGGTTGAGTTCTAGTCGTGTATTACAGATATATAGCCCCGAACACATGGAACTAGGATTTGTAGTACACAATGCTTCTTGTAATAAACAATTAGACACCCTCACTTATGCTCTCTGAAAATTCTTTGCCACAAATATACAATGGGTTTTTATCATGAGTAGGGTCTGTACTCTTATGAGTACAGACTAAGGCCTCGTTAGGTTGGCAGAATGGAAAATTTAGGAACGGAAAGTTAATCATTTCCTATGGTTTGGCACACCCAAGGAAATGAATAAGTTTCCTACATGAAGGGGGGGGGGGGGGGGATGGATCCTACCACATCTTATGGGATTCATTTTCCCTCATACTTTCTCTGCATTAATTACATGAAGGGAAAACAAGAGGGGGGGGGGGGGGGGGGGGGGGGGGGGAGGGAGGGATGGATCCTACCACATCTTATGGGATTCATTTTCCCTCATACTTTCTCTGCATTAATTACATACTCTAAAGATTATTTTAAGGATTAAATTTTGTTTAGTCTATGTACTATGCCTCCAAAATTGTTTCAGTCCCTGACATTTCAATTTAATCCGTAAACTTCCTGACCTCTTAATTTCACTCTAATAGGTCCGCTCCGTTAGGGTTCCATCCAAATCTGCCATTAAGATGCTAACGAGGCCATCAATTTCACTCCACCTCAGCAATTTGCATGCCACGTCATTGGAAAATTGTCCAATTTACCCTCTTGCATTTCTCCCCATTCTTCTTCTTCTTCTTCACCTCAGCAATTAAGTACTTCCATTAAAGTTATGTCTAACATCCATTAAAACAATCACGTATCACTCATATGCATGGGCAAATTTGACTTTTTCCTTCATTATCAGAGCTGGACCTCCTACTTGTCTTCTTCCTTCGGCCAACTAAACCTATGGTCATCAAATCATGACTGACCATATCACGACTTCTTTCTCCATCACCAACGTCAATTCGAGTTCGGAGGGTGGAGACATGGTGCGTTCCTTTTGTCGGATATCAAGATTCTGGGAGGCCTAAGTGGGTATATGTGTCTTGTCAATTTGCTCCAATTGACCATGAACAGGTTCGTGCACTTACAGTTCGCCCCCTGTTGGATTTGTATTCCGACGAACCCGAATGAGAACAATGCAGGTTTATACTTTGAAAACCGCACTTCAATTAAGAACGCTGACCCATCTGCATCTTGCACGATGTAGTTTACGTAAATTGGATTACTTCATGTGGTAGCCGGTAGAATTCTCATCTTGAATCTCGTGGTATTGGTGTTGTATTATTCTTTAATTGTTGCTCAGTTTGGGTGTTGTATTATTCTTTAATTGCTGCAAGGTATTTTGAATTCCTTCGAGAATTGGATGAGTGACTTTTATGGCACATTTACTTATTTGGAATGGAAATAATCATGAATTGCAGACAAATGGAATGGGAGAAGAAAGGAATCTGTATTGATTCCGGAAGAGTTGATTCCTAAACCCAGCTTCCCCCTTCTTAATCACATTCCTGAGTATTCAGGAATCGATTCCTTATAAGGAGGTGAGACCTACACCCATTCCAATTCCTTCATATGTTAGTAAACGCGGGAATACTTGTGATGCGCCGGAAAATCGTATTTATTTTTCAAGGATTTTCTAGAATCTAAATTGTGGTTATAGGACGGTTTCGTGGCTCGTGGACGGGGAGCGGAAGTGTTTCGGACGAATTAATTATTTGAAAAATATGGTTCTAGGGGGGTGCAAAAGTTGACTTTTTATACATTAGGATTCTCCGAAAACTTCCTTCACAAAAGTCGTAGAGCGCGTCTATACGAATTCGTGGACATGCGGAACGTGAGAATCAGAATTCGTATGAGAAAGTTATGAGCGATTGAAAATTGGGAACATCTCATATTTATGAGAAAATTTCCGAATTTTCCAAAGGACATAATTTTTCAAAACCAGAAATTGGACCCTCTCCCTCTCTCCTGAGCCCAGATTTATTCCTCTCTGGTTTTCAGTCCATATCTTCCTCATCTGGCCACCGATTGACGTGAAACAAATTGGGGTTTTCTTGTCTCGACCTCCTTTACAAGTTTGTAGAAGAAATCAAAGTGAAATACGAGCTATATGTGGCACTGCAAGGTCGAGAAGAAGCCTAGTCGGGGACGAAATCGCCTTCGTCGGAACTGGAGATTCCAGCCACCATAGCCAGTGATTCTTGAGGGCTTTTGGAGCCCAGAGGACGTAGATGCTTCCCCCAAAGTAGCTTGGAACGATTTCACTTGTGGAGGACGAATCGAAGCTTTGAAGTTCTAGGGTTTCAATCGGTCTGATTTGTTCTAAGGTAAACTTCGATCGATTGGTTTATAATTGGACTTTGTTGTAGTTATGAAAGTTGAAATTGGGGTTGAGATAAAGAACTTTGGTGTTGGAAGTTTTTCCAAATTCTGACTTTGGATTGGCGGCCGCCACTGTGGTGGTGTTTTCCGGCGGTTTCCGGCCACCTCAGGGATAGTTTCTGTTCATGAGTTCGATCTACTAATCGATACGAGCATTTCGATTTGCAATACATAATTTTTAGAGATCGTATGTGTACTTACATGAGCATTTTCCAAGCATAATTAGCTCTAATGAGCCACGCTCATGCTACCGTCACCGGTACCAACTCCTTCCAGCGGAGTGACCTATGGAAACACAGCCAAGCAGGCTACCGCCTCAGCCCCGGCTCACCCGCAGATCACCGCCGACGAGCCGCCACACACCAATCAAGATGGCATCAGAAGCTCCAGAAGCTAGGAACTGAAGCATATCAGTCCCACATCGAAAACATAGAAGAGATCAGCCTCTTCCCCACCTATAAAAGGTTCTCTCCCCATTAATTACGCATTCACTACTTACCTACTGTTATTCTGTCAACACAAATACATTGACTAACTTAGGCATCGGAGAAGAGAAGACCGCCCAACGCGGTATCCATCTGACGCCATTTGTATTTTACTTGACAGGAAGCGGAAGTACCGATCACAACATAAGTAGCAATCCGCCCATCAGATCAACGTTAACCAAAAACTTGGGCCACCGCTCAATCTTAAACATCAACATTTACTCCGTTTGTAGGAATCCTTGAACAAAAGGCGATGCAACACAACAATCACCATGACTAACGGTAGCAGGGGAAACGTTGAAGAGCAAACGGATCAATGTGCCAACCCCCATCCCGCCAACCCCGCAGCTAACATTAACCCAGCGGTTAACGTTAACCGAGCACTATTCAACACTCCGGTCAACCCCAGCTCAGAACCCCAGGGCTCATCCCAGGTCCCACTAACCCAAACCGTAGCTGAGGCCCGACCGGGCAGCAGTCACCCCCAAGCCAAAATCTCGCCGCTATGTATGAGCTAGCATTAGCGGACCTCCACAAGGCAAACAGGGAGCGCGAACACGAGCACAGAGAGAAGGCCGAGGCCCAAAAGCAAGTGGCCACGCTGATGTCAAAATTTGACAAATTAAAAAAGGTGCTGGAGGCAAACGCTAACCCAGCGCAGAGCAAACAATCGCGGAGCACCAGACTTAGTCGACCCAACACCTGCGGATTGGTACCCGTACCAATCATACAGATGCAAGTACCGCTGAACCCACCAAAACTATTGGGAATGGGCCCACCTCCCCTACCCCACCTAATGTTCGAGCAGGAAGCGGAGTCACAACCTCACACCAACAGCTCTACAGCTAGGGCCAGAACTGAAGGTAATCCACCTGCCCCCAGGCGGGAGCTGGCGCAGGGGAACCTCCAGGTGGGCCGGCTGGCGACGCAACCGCCCTAATCCTGGAAAGGATGCAACAATTAGAACAAAGTCTAATCCGAGCGGAGGTAGGCGCCCAAGCGCCAACACCAAATCCGAGCTTTGCGTCCAGGCTAAGGCCATTCATCGCCAGGATCCTATAGGCCGTCAGACCAGCATATGCAAAGACACCAAAGATGTCACATTACAGCAGCATGACTGACCCCTTCGTCCACATGGACACTTTTAAAAAAGTCACTAACAACAAGGGATTTAATGACGCCACCCTCTGCCACTTATTAAGCGAAACGCTAGACAGTGAGGCAATGAGATAGTTCTTTGAATGCCCACCTGGATCCATCGACTCATTCAATGCAGTATCAAATGCTTTCCTCTCTCGGTTTATGCTGCTAGCCGCCGGACACCACAACACAAGTCAGTTGTTCAATGTCCAACAGGGTGCCGAGGAAACGTTGAAGGCATTTGTCTCTAGGTGGTGGGCGGCAGCATCTCAATGCTGCGATCTTGACAAAACAATGGCATTAGCAGCCTTCAAGCAAGGACTCCTCAAGGGGCCATTTCTCTATCACCTCAATTACAATCATCCAAATGCCGCGTATGACCATGTCATGGGCGAGGCAGTCATCCATGCACAGGAAAAATTCATCACATATGGAGAAACTCCACCATCACCGCCAACACCGGCAAAGTCCACTCAGCCCTCCTCCAGCCATCGGGAGACCGCTAACAAAACCTCTGCTACGCCGCCAACTGATAAGAAGAGAGAGTGGCAACAGACCAACTACCAGAGCAAGCGACACAAGGACCAGCATTACAACAAGGGCAACTGCTCATCCCATGGGGATAACCGTAACAAATAGACGGAGTCCTCCCAGTGGTACGCAGTGTTTACGGTCCTTACAGCCTCGTAGGAGGAGATATACGACCAGTGCAAGGACCAGATTCTGCCACCACCCCCAAGAAAATACCCAAGGGTGGGGAAGCCCAGGAACACCGGCAAGTGGTGAAAATACCACGAGGACAGCGGTCACCACCAACAGCTGCAATGCTCTCAAAACGGCTATTGAGACTTTATACCGTGATGGCAAGATGGAACAATTCAAGGTGCGCCAACCACCACCTGTGTTCGCCAACATCGAACCCATGCACCGCATCAACACCATCGACGACGGTGCTCCAATCACCAACATGTCTCATTAGGCAAGAAAGCGCTATGCACGCACTAACCACCCCAAAAAAGTTTGCAACATTCGCTATGAGATATCCGCAAAACTCCCAAAGTCTGGTTGGGAACCCATCACCTTCTCGGAGGAGGAGGAGGGCAGAGTTCATCTCCCCCACCATGATCCATTCTTGATCAACGCCATGCTCGATAAATGGTCAGTGGGAAGGGTCCTTGTTGACAGCGGATCCACTGTCAATGTCATATTCAATGGTTGCTATAACCAACTCCAACGGAATAGAAAATTACTCCAGGATCATGAGCCATTGCTCAGCTTTTCCGGTGACGTCACGCAGCCACTCAGTTCTGACTACATGAGACTAGTTATCGGCGCTAGTCCATGTACAGCAGAAATACATACAGAGGTCATCATTGACGATTGTTTCAGCTCATATAATGCCATCATTGGTCGACCGGAACTTAACAAGCTCAAATGCATCATAACTGGATACATGCTTCTCATGAAGTTCCCCACACCCAACGGGATAGGATGTGTGAAAGGAAGTCAACAACTGGCACGGGAATGTTATTCAATGACGGTGGCATGATCGACGCGCCGCCATGAAATCAATACAGACAACAATCATCACAAACAACCGCACACATTTCAACAACAAGGAATCATATCTTTCACCGCTAACCTGGGCACCAAAATGAGTTTTGCATCTGTCGCTCACCCCCAAACCAACGGCCAAGTCGAAGCAGCAAACAAGATAATCAAGAAGTTGCTAAAAAAGAAACTCGACAACGCCAAGGGTTTATGGGCGGAGAAACTGCCGGAAGTTCTGTGGGCCATCAGGACTACCCCAACTTCCGCCACATGTGAAACACCATTTTGTATGATGTTTGGCACTGACGCCGTCCTACCCATTGAAGTCACCCAACCTACCGCTAGGATCAAGGGCTACTGATCCGAGACCAATAGTGAAGGCGTCAACCTCGACAAAGATCTCCTCGAGGAGAAACGCCACAAGGCCCATTTGCACAACTTGCAAAACAAGCAACGGGTATCACGTTTCTACAACGCCATAGTCAAAGCCCGGAACCCCCAACTGGGGTACTGGGTAATGAAGGAAGTTATTTCGCTATCAACGGCACTCCGCCCAACATGGGAAGGACCATACAAAATTGTGAAAGTCGATAGCCCCGGCACCTTCTACTTAATGGACAAGGATAGCATCACAACGACCCACCCTTGGAATACCAAACACCTTTGGTACTATTACAAATAGTCATGCCGCTACCCAAGAGCATCTTGACTTAGCTAAATTTTTGTTCAATATTTAGCTAAGGGAAGCTACCCAACGGGTACAACCCCGCTTTTGTAAACGCTAATTTATCAGCTATCAATGAAACGAGGAATTATTCAAACCATTGTCACCAAGTCCAAGCACAAGAGTTAGCTGCAACGCCAACAATATTTGGCGGACCACGTTCGCTACAGCGTGCATTTGGAACAATTTTAATTCCTTTAATGTTTCGTTGATTAACAAAAACAACGTCAAAACTCTAGCGGTTCATCAACATTCAAACAACGCAATCATTACACAATGCCACACTTGGAAAAATTTCAGAGGAAAATAGCAAATGCTTCATATATTCAGGGTCGAGACTCCCCGCCCAAAAATATTGTCAAAAGTACAAAAGAAGCCTCAGCGACACTAAAAAGCAAACAAGCCTCAGCGGCATTACAAAAGCTATGGAGCAGTCTTCACAGATTTTGGGAGAAGCGGCGACATCCTCACCTTCCAACGGCGGTTGTTGCCCGGCCGGGCGGCCCCTCTGATAAGATCCAGGTGCAGTAGGGTTCGGCGCCACCATGGTGCCATTCGCTCAGGTGTGGGCGGCTATGAAGTCAGCGCATGAAATTTCAGATTGAGTAGGAGGTGGAGTCCGCTGAGAGTCATCCGTCGAACGCTCACCACTCTCTCCACTACTTGAGTGGGCACCCTCAACCTGAGTAGGAACCACACTACTCGCAGGTTCCCGCCGACCCAACAACACGGCGGATTGGAACGCTTTCACCCAGTCAATGGCGCCCTTCTGGTTCAGTAAGTCCAGTTTGGCAGCAGCACCAGCCTTCACCGCCTCCATCATTGCTTGCTTGTACGCCGCAGACTGCTTGAACGACTCCACGGCGGCTCCTCTCAGCTTCCAGCCGGGCAACCTCTCCCTCCAACTTTTTCACCTCCGCAGATTTGGCGGCAGAGTCCCACTAAAGAATCTCAACTTTCTTAGCCTTCGCCGCTAGTTGGTCATTCAACAGAGTTATGTCCTGCTCTAGCTTGGAGACGTGGTCGTTCCGCTCAAGGTCTCGTTCAATGGCAATATTCAGCTTGCCACGGGCATCCATAGCGACGCATTCTGTCTTGGTCAGGCGCCGCTCTACATTAGCAAGCTTGTCCTTCGCCTCCACTAACTCCCTCTGGAGACCTTTGATCTCCTCCCTCAGCTACCGCTGAACTCGAGATTGGGTCGACGCCGCCAGGAATAGCTCGTGCAGCCCGACGGACAGATGTCCAAACACCGAGCTGAAGGGTGACTGCTGAACCGCCGTCGAACGAACTGTCAAATCCAGCCCACCGAACCCTAGCCTGTAGCAAAGGTGGAACAGAAACTCTCGCTCGGGATCGGTCAGAAATTCCACGTAAGCAGAGAACGAGTCTAGGGAGCCCTGCTGCGTCTCCCCAATGACAGCCACAGTCACCGGCTACGAGGATTGCTTGTCCTTCTTCTGTTGGCGGGCCCCAATGGTCTTCGCATCAGCTGCCTCATCTTCCTCATCGGCGTCATTCTGCAGCCACTTCTTTTGAAGAACCACCCGCGTGGCACAGGCAGCGACAGGTCCCGAGGTCACTTGTGGTTCCAACACCGCAACAGTAACTGGTTCCCTCCCCAACACCACTCTGTCCTTCTGGGGCCCACGAAGGTTGGCGTGCACTCTCTCCCTCACCTTCTCCGGGGGGGGGGGGGGGCATGTAACCTGCTCCCTCCGGCAGCCCCACTATCTGCACCAGTTCCCACCTGAACCACGGGTGAACCGTTGGCACCGAGATGAGAATGGTGCGGCATCAACAACACCACTGGGGTTTCTGACTGGCTCACTACCAGTGTCTGTGGATCAACGACAGTTTGTTGAGCCGCCAGCCCAGCAGCGTATATGCCCTCCAACAAATTATTAATCTCTGCGCGGTCCATGACTTTGGCAAAAGCGTCGCGGCTCGCTTTATTACCCGGCGGAGAATCGGTACAAAAACAACGAGTTAGCCTGATACAAACTGAGCTAGGGCATAGATTAGCGGAAGTTACTTACCAAGGGCACGTCAACTGTTGATCGACCAACAGCTCCCAACCGGTGAGAAGACGAAGGTCAAGCAAGTTGCGATTCAGCCAACAGCCTCTAATCCTTGCCACGCAGCACTCTTCCTCGCGCGTCAGGTTATAGTGCAAGACCGCTACAAAAAAAAAAAAAACGAAGTAATGATTAGAACAAAATAGAGGAATTATCACACAAGCAAAACCACCAACTCTGAGCAGCGGTAGCTAACGACAACCTCGGATAGGTTGGAACTCCGACTTAATCTTGAATGTCGGCGCCCCCTTATTCAACCCCGCTTGATATTCCCACCCCACGATAGCAATACAGAAGGTCCCCAGCCAAGGAGACATGGAATCCTTCAGATTCTCGATTAGCTTCGGCGCCCCCTGGCGGCGACTCAAGTTCACTTGCCCGCTGCAACCTTGGCGCTTCACATACATAAGTTCGTAGAAGTGAAGTACCTCTGCCATGGTAGGCCCTTCACATCCCGACAGACGCCAGAGCAAGTTCATCGCCATCAACAACCGCCACATGTTGGGACAAATTTGCCAAAACGCGAGGTCGAACTCGCAAACCAAAATTTGGAGATTTGGCAATAGGAGAAACTGCACTCCCTGGGGAAGATCGCCTCGTGCACGACGGCAAGCCCCGCTGGCAGAATCGAAACTCTCTCGTCCTTCGTTGGGGGGAGCAGTTTCACAACCTCAGGGAGGCGAAACACCCGCTTTAGTCGGTTCACGACGACTACAGTCATTCTCCCGCCCGCCTCCTCCCCTGGGGTACATTCATGAAGGACCCAGGCTGACTCAATTTCCTCCCCACCAGTCTCTCCCCCATCAGCGGAACCGCTAGCGGCACTATTACTCGTTAGCCTCTCCTCGCGCCTATTACGAGCGGCAACATCCTCTCTTCCCCTAGAGCTCTCTGGACGCCCCGCACGACCCATTGCTCCTTCCCAAGGTATGGTTTGTAGCGGCTCAATATCAAGCGGATCAGACAGTGAGGTTCCTGCATAGGCAGAAGGACGCAACGAGTCAATAAATATCCTATCCGCCACGCTGAGCGACACGTTAGACCCGGAGTCCTCACTGCTCGAGATCTCTATAACGCTAGCCATCACAAACTCTAAAACCAAGGTCAATTAGTTCAACAACGATCTAAACTATCCCTACATCAGTTTTCATCTAAGAACATCAAGAACAGTTACCCAAAAAGCCCAGAAACAACCAAAACAAGAACAAAGCGCATACACACACAAACCCCAGATTTGACCATCTATCAAAGCAAGAAACCCCAACCCTCTGTCAAACACCTAAACCCACCCCCAAACACAATTCTAGACCCTCAAACACACCGGGGAATGACAGAAACCACTTCGAAGCAACAAAACCAGAAACTGACAAACAATGAAATAGAGAAACTCGAATCACCAACCTGTAAATATAAGAAATCCGGTACGCTTGGGATGTATATCTTCACTTCGAAGGGTCTTTTTCCGTCACCAAACGACACTCACTCGATTTGCAGAAGGCACTCCTCGACTATCAGCAAACAAAGCTTGAAGAACACGATAACAGTTCAAAGTGCAAAGTGTTGAACCACTCGGTTTCCCTCTCTTTTATGTCAACATCAAACCAATCTAAACCGTCCGCTGAAAAACGACATCGCAGGACAGCCATACACATGCCCCACGATCGCACTTACTCTCCGGATTAACCGAGGCGTCGCCTCGGTTACAAAATCAATAATTACTCGCATTAATGGCAAGGATGTGGGCTTGCTACGGGGACGTTATTCTACACACTAACCCAATACATTCCGGCCACGTGTCAAACGCCGTCAGACGAAGCGTCTATCCGAAACAACCATCAAAAAGGAAGACCGCCAATTGTCAAAGAGTCTCCGCTAAGCTCAACTCCGCTAGCGTGATTTCTCCCTTTTCATCTTGCAAGTAAGTCTCCGCTAAGCTCAACTCCTCTAGCGGAACTTCTCCCTTTTCATCTTGCAAGTGAGAGTCTCCGCTAGCGGGACTTCTCCCTCTTCATCTTGCAAGTGAGAGTCTCCGCAAGCGGGACTTCTCCTTTTTCATCTTGCAAGCGCGACAGTCTCCGCTGAGCTAGCGCAACACCACTCACTGGGCTACCACCAAACAGGTCCCCGCGACACTGCTTGCCGCTTACTATCAGCAGAGGGACTTCCGCCAACAACGATTCCCGAGGCAACGCCTCATGTTGACTACGACCGCCACGCGGTGTTACAGTCAGGCTACACGGGGACACGTCAACAGTCTACGAAGGCCCTGATCAGGCACGTTGACCCCCGCCACTCGGGTACCAAAGATTGGGCTCGCTACCCAACACCCTCTACTCAGTGCAGCTCCCCTCAACAAACAATACACCGACCAAACGGAGGCCTATCTTAGCCGGGGAGTGGGGGACTCCCTGGGGGACCTAGCAAGGGCCCACCCGAAAGGATATAAAGCTTTTGCTCAGTAAGTCCATGGTTGACAACACACTGACGATAATTATGCTTTTGCAAGTCTAGCGGAAGTAACGCTTCAAACCACTAGGCAACTCCCCAACCAAGATTACCCTCCTTGACTGGGGACTTGGGGGACTTGTACTTACATGAGCATTTGCCGAGCATAATTAGCTCTAATGAGCCACGCTCATGCTACCGCCAGCGGTACCAACTCCCGCCAGCGGAGTGACCTACGGAAACACATCCAAGCAGGCTACCGCCTAAGCCCCGGCTAACCCCCAGATCACCACCAACGCGCCGCCACGCGCCACGTCAAGATGGCATCAGAAGATCCAGAAGCTGGGAACTGAAGCATATCAGTCCCACATCAAAAACATGGAAGAGATCAGCCTCTTCCCCACCTATAAAAGGTTCTCTCCTCTCTCCTCATTAATTACGCATTTACTACTTACCTACTGTTATTCTGTCAACACAAATACATTGACTAACTTAGGCATCAAAGAAGAGAAGACCTCCCAACGCGATCTCCCTCTGACGCCCTTTGTATTTTACTTGACAGGTAGCGGAAGTACCGATCACAACATAAGTAGCGATCCGCCCATCGGACTAGCGTTAACCAAAGACTTGGGTCATCGCTCAATCTTAAACATCAACAGCATGAATATATTGTGATTTTTACGGTTTTGGACCGTTTGATGATTTGATCCATGAGGATTTGAGCGTTCGATTGACTTGTGATTTTGACATATCAATCGTAGAAGTATTCCAGAGACATTGGGTGGTCTCGGATGTGGTTTCGCCTCAATTGGCGTCACTTTGGGAATATTAGTTCGATTTAGGGTTTCGAACGTTATTCCTTGTGTTCCATTTACTGAATCAAGGTTGTACTTTCCTTAGGTACTTGAAGAGTATGTTCTGTGAGTAGGCTAGTGGTGTGAAGACGCAGTGGGAATTTCGAGGTGAGTAATCTCACTATGTTCATTTACGAATGAAATTACATTTGTCGTTTTGTGAGTTATTGATTTAACTGCAAACTATAGTTGGTATTAGTGGCATTTCTGAGTGAATGACCACGTATTTATATATTTACGTGAAATATATATGTGTGGGTGAGTTCATTCTCGTTTTGTGATGTGACTTTTCGGAAAACAATTATGGTGGGAAATGATATTTCTATTGTTTTGAAAAGTGTTTTGAGGATTAGGGGAGTTGCAGGTTGTGATTTCTCCTTTTGGGTTGGGTAACATTTTCAGGTCCGGTATGACCATTTTAAATTTTTTAATCTGACAACTAGTGGTCTAAGGGTTTGAGAGTCACAGGTTGTGATTTCTCCGTTTGATTTGATTTAACATTTTGAGTCCAGTGCGACTCGTTTGATGTTTTGATCTGAGGGTCAGGTTGGCCTAAGGATCTGGGGTTGTAGGTTGCATCGTCATGGCAATGTTATATCGTAAGGTTGGACCGATTTGTTGTTTTGTCCAGGTTAAACCGAAATGTTTTGTTGTGAGTTGACTTTTATAATCCAGGTTGGATCGATTTATCATATATATTTGAATTGTTAGGTTAACGATTTATATGATTTTGTCACGGTGTGACTTTCATTGTTTTCTTTTAGGAAAAGAATATTGTTTTGGAAAGCATGGTAAGTTTTCCTAGGCCTCGTCAACGGGCCGGGCCTGGCCGGGCCTAATGAGATTTTTAAATAGTGACGGGTCGGGCCGGGCCGGGCTTCATTGTAAATCAACGGATCCAAGCCCGTCCATATAAGGCGGGCCTTGCGGGCTTTTTCGGGCCGGGCCGGGCCGGGTAGCCCACCTTTATTCGGGCCGGGCCGGGCCGGGCTTTTGTATTATGCGAGTTTTATTGTGCAATATTTAGCGTCATCCACAACAACTAATTTTACTCAACCTCATGCAACTAATTGATAAAGTCTTCGGCTAAAATGGATATCCTATATCTTTCTTCTAAAATCTAAATCATCTCACAGGTCATATTGAGGATGCTATTTTTTTCCTTTCAAAGTTTTAAGGGGTTTGGAACCTAGCCGAACTAGGAGGCTCATCCCCACGCCCGTTTTAATGTACTGAAATAAAAATACAGAATACAAAGTGTCCCAATTTACAACTTAGAACGAAAGCAAATTATTAATACAATTTCTTTGAGTTTATCTAATTAGGCATATTCTCTTCCATTCAAACTTGGTATCATTGAGGCTCACTTAGAATCTGCCAGCAGCCCTGCATAGTTGGTACAGCCCTGCAAAAATTTCTTCAAATGAGCCAAATATCTAATCTGCAAGTTTTAGTAAAAGCAAGCAACTCAAAGTTTCAAATGAACCAATTCAAGCTTTAAAACTACCCACTATAGTCTAAATTCAGATGAAGTTTGTATGTAAAAGCATCTAAGAATTGTTAAGGATCCAATTACTATTTTCCACATAAACTGCAAGTCTGCAAACTGCAGCTTACTAACCTTGAAAATTTAAGGCTGCAGATTCGTTGATAACTCATGGGATTCAACTGATCTTGGTACCTACCCATTTAAATAAAGAATTAAAAAACCAGAAAACATGTTTTGGTAAATTGAAAATAAAAAAATAGAAGCAATGAAGTAACCAAAACAATATACCTGTTCATGGGACTCATTTTCAGAATCATTATCAGATTCATTTTCAGCTTCATCTTCACTATTTTCCATCCAATCTGGTCGTCCTTCCCTAATGAGCCTCCTTTCTTCAGCTAGTTGCATTTCACAATGAGCCTCTTGCATCCTTGATTTTGCTAAACTCCAATCCTTCAAGCAAATCAATGCCTCTATTGTATTTGGACTCAAGCTAGCCCTTCTCTCGGACACAATCCTACCTCCTGCACTAAAACATGACTCTGAAGCTACAGTAGAAGCTGAAATTGTTAGTAAATCTCTAGTCATGAGAGAAACCACAGGGTATAATGATTGATTTGATTTCCACCAAGACAAGACACTAAATTGATTATCATCATCAACTTCAATAGTTGGTAAATCATAATACATTTGTAAATCATTAGAACTCGTAGTTGAAGTATGAGAAGATGATACCTTTGCCCTTTTCAAACTTTGCATTGAGAAATTACCAACAATAGGCAATGCTATAGAACCCGGAGATAAACTCGAGGTCGAAGAAGCTAAATTTTCAGATTGCCTAGGTGCTACATTAGACACAATATTCTTCTTATATGTTTCATAAAGAGCATGCAATTCGGTTCTTAACTCTAACAATTTTGTATCAACATCAAGCTGATCCATACCCATGCATTTTAGCCATTCTCCAAGAGCAAATAACTTAAATCTAGGATAAAAAATTGTAGCAAAACAGAAAGCTTTGGGAAATGTATCCCAATACTTATCAAATTTGTCCTTCATTGCAGCCAATGCATCTTTAAAGACAGAAAAATCAGAATATGCCACAAATGCTGCATGGATATCTATCAAGCAATTAATAACACGACATGATGTAGGATAATAGACACCAGAAAATATCTTAGTTGAGGATGCAAAAATCCCCAAAAAGCCATTAACTAGAAATGCAATTGACCAATCTTGTTCCAATGGAACATCTAAATTGCAAGACCTATTTTCATTCACCTTTTGAGCATACCTATTCAATGGCCCCTTATACTTTATAGCTAGGTCTAAAAGTTCATAAGTAGAATTCCATCTATGAGGCACATCATTGTCAATATTTTTTTTTGGCAAATCAAAATCCTTACAACAACGCACCCACAGTTCATGTCTCTTATTAGAAAAATTCATGCTTCGAACAACATTGATTATTTTATCAATAGATGGACCTAAAATATGTAAACCATCTTGCACAATCAAATTCAAAATGTGAGCACAACAACGTACATGAAACAATCTTTTAGGCACTTCCTCAAGCATAAGATAAGTGGGACGAACAAATGCAGCCACATCATTATTTGAAGCATTATCTAAAGAAATGGAAAATATTTTATCATGAATGCGCCAAGACAACAATTCTTCATATATATGATTTGCAAGTGACTCTCCCGTGTGAGGGTACTCAATCATCTTTAAGCATATTATTCTTTTATTTAAAGACCAAGTGTTATCAATAAAATGTGCAGTAAGTGACATGTAACCCATTTTTTGACGCGATGACCAAACATCGGATGTCAAACAAATTTTTCCTTTAAACTTTTCAAAAAAACTCAAAAGCTCTTTTTTGCCCTTAGTAAATTTCTTCATCACATCTCTTTTACATGTTGAGGCTGAAATTCCTACATATTGAGGACAAAATCCTCGACGAATCATTCCTTTAAAATCATGTTTTTCAACAAAAGTAAAAGGCAGTTCAGCTCTAATAACATAATCAACAAGTTCTCTACGTGCAACATTCTTAACGTAAGCAAAACTATTGATATTTCCAGAACTATCTACACCTAATCTTTTCTGCCCTTTTTCATGAATTTGTAAATGCCTTCTTAAATGACTAGTACCAGCACTCGCACCACCTCTAAGCAATGTCTTACAAACCCCACATTTATTTTTTGGTACCATAGTTCCATGATCATTTACTTGAACCCTTTCAAAAAACTCCCAAACATTACTAGTGAATCTAGTTTTCTTAGAAGATGCATAAATAGATGAAGCTCCAGCTTCTGTCAAGTTATCAGCATTTATATCATCCATTTCTAGCGGGAAAGAAACAAGGTTAAGATATTACTTGAAATTTTTGAATGAGCAAGCTAAAACTTATTCGCAGAGATGCTACTGTCCATTCCTTTGTTTGCTCTTACTCATCCTGCAATGTAAGAGATCACAATGAAAACAAGATAATAAAAAAACTATGTACATAGTACAGGATATCTATGTATATATACAATCAAACAGAGTAAAAACAAATTGAACAATCAAATTCTTTATTCATAAGTGCATCACTATTAGTATCGATTACCGAAAGTGGCAACTGACAATATTAGACAATATCAGAATCTAATCAACGGACAAAAAGATACATATCAAGGAAACAGAAGAATAAAAGATCCAACTACTGGTTTTGAACTTTATCATCTTAACACCTCAGAAAACAAAGTTTTGATTTTTCAATCATAAGAGAAAGATTTCATATCATGTTGGACCCGTTAACTCTAAGATAAGCCAGTAATAACAAGATTTCAGATCAAGTTCATGTCTCTTATTTTTTTGTGGTATACATCAGACCCAGCTGCATCAAGAACTGGTAACTTCACACATATAAGTTAACTTCACTCTTAACTTAACAACACAAAACCAAAACCACTTCAAAGAATCATGTGAAAATGAAACTGAAACTGTAAATGAAAATGAGACTGAAAATGAAACAAAACAAAACAGAAACTGAAAATGAAACAAAACAAAACAGAAACTGAAGATGAAACTCAAACTCAAACTCAAAACAAAACAGATCGCTCCGTTTCAGTACCTGCTCGATCAAATATTTGCTCTCAGATTATCCCCTCCTGCAGCCCGTGAGATGAGGAAGAGGAAGAGAGTAGCTCGTCGTGACCGGCTTTGCTACAGAAGATCCAACTTGCCGTGAAGCCGCCGTGTCCAACTCGCCGGATCAGATCCCGTTCACTGTCCTGAGTCGTGGCTGAGAAAGTGAGTCGATGGATCAGAGGAGGCTGAGGAGCTATGGAGGAACAAAGTCGTCGAGAGACGAGAGGAGGCTGAGGAGCTATGGAGGAACAAAGTCGTCGAGAGACGAGAGGAGGCTGAGGAGCTATGGAGGAACAGATTCGTCGAGAGACGAGAGGAGGCTAAGGCTGAGGCTGAGACGGGAAAGTGATAGATTTAGATCTGAGTGAGGCTGAGACGAGAGGAGGCTGAGGCTGAGGCTTGAGAAACAAAGAAAGTGATAGATTTAGATCTGAGATTCTGAGTGAGGCTGAGGCTTTAGGTTTAGGACTTAACTTTAGGTCATTTAGGCCGTCTCACACTCTCACACTCACAGCTGGTATCCAACGGTAGGATGAGAAAACGGACGGATCCAACGGTAGGATTAGAAAACCAACGGATAGTTTTCTAAAAACATATATATAATTTTACATAATTTAAATATAAATATATATTTATATATCATACACTTCAAAGATCAACCCATATCAATTCAAAGAAAATGTAAAAACCGACCGTTGGATGAGTTTATTACAATAAATTATGAGTGTGGTAAAAAATTTAGTCAATTTCACCATATTTTCAAATCCGATCGAATTGGTAAACCGTAGTCACTTATATGTTTTATTGGTTGACCGATGGCGTGGCAACCGCGATACGTGCTTATTTTTTCACATCACGTTTGTATATATTCAATCGATGGATATGCGTGGACATGAGATAAAAAAAAATTAATTTTAATTTCAAACACATTAGACTATACCAATTTTATTCCTAAAGTTATATGACTTATACATTGCATTTAAATTGTTTAAGTTCATTCTAAAGCAACCATGAAGTGGAAAATGAATTCAGACAAACCAACCGCTCGATGGAGAGATTGTAATGTTTTATGGTGGTTGTAGAAAATCCAGCCAATTTGGTTCTCATTTCGAATTCGATCAACTAGGTCAAACGTAGTTACTCTTATAAACCTATATTTATATATCAAACACTCCAAAGAGCAACCCCTATCAATTCAAAGAAAATGGAAAAACCGACCGTTGGATGAGTTTATTACAATAAATTATGAGTGTGGTAAAAAATTTAGCCAATTTCACCATATTTTCGAATCCGATCAGATTGGTAAACCGTAGTCACTTATATGTTTTATTGGTTGACCGATGGCGTGACAACAGCAAAACGTGCTTATTTTTTCACATCACATTTGTATATATTCCATCGATGGATGTGCGTGGACATAAGATAAAAAAAATTAATTTTAATTACAAACACATTAGACTATACCAATTTTATTCCTAAAGTTGTATGACTTACACATTGCATTTAAATTGTTTAAGTTCATTCTAAAGCAACCATGGAGTGGAAAATGAATTCAGACAAACCAACCACTCGATGGAGAGATTGTAATGTTTTATGGTGGTTGTAGAAAATCCAGTCAATTTGGTTCTCGTTTCGAATTCGATCAACTAGGTCAAACGTAGTTACTCTTATAAACCTATATTTATATATCAAACACTCCAAAGAGCAACCCCTATCAATTCAAAGAAAATGGAAAAACCGACCGTTAGATTAGTTTATTACAATAAATTATGAGTGTGATAAAAAATTTAGCCAATTTCACCATATTTTCGAATCCGATCGGATTGGTCAACCGATATTTAGAATATATATATGCACATATTTTATATAGAAGTATAATAGTATAAGAACTTCCACACACACACACACACACACACACATATATATATATATATATATATATATATCTCTCTATATACAGTTATACACACACACACACACATATATATCTCTATATATATATATATAAACACACACACACACACATATATGATATATTGATATATATATATATCTCTCTCTCTCTCTCTCTCTCTCTCTCTCTCTCTCTCTCTCTCTCTCTCTATATATATATATATATATATATATATATATATATATAAACACACACACACACACACACATATATATCTCTATATATATATATAAACACACACACACACACACACATATATATCTCTATATATATATATAAACACACACACACATATATGATATATTGATATATATATATATAGATATCTATATATATATATATATATATCTATATAAACACACACACAAATATTAAATATATATCTATATGTGTCTATATATTATATATATATATATATATTTATAAACACACACACATATATAGATATATCTATATATATATAACACACACACACACATATATAGATATATCTATATATATATATATATATATAATATTTTGCGGGCTTTTATGGGCCGGGCCTAGCGAGCTTTTAAGGGCCGGGCCGGGTTTTTGCGTGCTTTTTTTTAGGGGCCTCAATCGGCCCACCAAGGCGAGCTTTTGTGGGTTTTTTGACGGGCCGGGCCCAGCCAAAAACTCTGCGGGCCGGCGGGCCTCCATCGGCCCACTTGATCCGCGGGCTTTTTGATGAGGCCTAAGTTTTCCTTATTCTCGAGTTGAAGGGTTTTCCTCGTTTTTGGAGTGAGTTGTGTGTTTTGAGTTACTCATACTGGTTTGCAAAAGCTTACCGGGTTTGTTGTGTGACAACCCGGTGCACCATTCAAACGATGTAGGGGTTAATCCTGCAGGTCAGGAAAATTATGGCTGAATTTGAGGTAGCATGCTAGCAGTTTTACAGCAGGAAGTCAATTTTGTGACTTTACCGTTATTATGACTTCCGTTTGTAGTGAGTTCTGAGGAGCATTTACGTTTTATTTTGTTGTTGACAATTTAATTCGTAAGCTTGTGTAATATATAACTCTGTGGAGAGCGAGTGTATATTAACTTTGAGGGTTTAGGGAATCAGTATGTACTTGGTTTAAAGGGAAAAAGTTTCCAGGTATTTTGTATTGATGGCTGAACGATCACGCATGTATAATTAAGGGATTATATATCGATTTTTATTTGTGTTAAAAATCAGGGGCATGACAATACTTTTATCCGTAATCATTCTAATTTCTTTATGTGTTAGTAAACGCAGAAATAAATTTATCCCGTAATCATTCCCTCCCATTCCAAGTTAGTAAACATGCACTTAGTTTGCTAATAGAGATTAAGAGTAAGTATGAATCCAAAGAACAAAACAAAAAAGTCAGTGCTTTTGGTTTAATTGGAATTATGTTAGAACAAAATCAGAAGATTGGGTGTAGAAAACATGTTCTTAATTTAAGAACATGGAAAGGTGAACAACCTAGAAGATTGGGGAGAGATCATCAAGTTGGAACTATCATGTTGGACACCTTGAAAACCCAAACGAAAATCGAAAAATGAAGAAAATAATCTAGATATCAAATAATGAGATCATCAATTTCATCCGATTTAACCCAGAAAACTAAGTAATACTTTGCTAAATCTAATTTTGCAGCAGATTATATCGTACATATGAGGCCATTTTGATCATTTTCATGTGAAACGTCTTATTTACCAACCATTTTAATAGAGGTTAGACAAAATTTTAACAAAAATACCTACTTGAAGTGTTTTTGTGAATACAGGTACCTATTTGATCGATTTTTAAGTTTAGGTACCATTTAGTAGACCTTACCCATGATAAGAACCCAAATACCATTGTGATTTATAGTATGGAGTCTTTGACGAAGAATGCTTGGGTATACCCTCACAATCTCACAGCCCTTTTACTACAAACTGAATCCCAGTGTTATTATTTTTTTTTTTTTGAGAAGGAATCCCAGCGTTATTGGGCTTTCGAGCTTTTCAAAAGAATTGTCCAGGTGTCCTTTCATCTCAGCAAGTTAGGCTCATGTCGGTCGACAGTTCGACACAATATCCTACTCGTTCTAAATAATTAGAACAAAGATACATACGTGTCAGCACCACAGACAATCTAAGCTTGAACCAAGCAGAATCAAACACCTCATACGAAACGTGTCCTTAACCAATTGGTAGATCCTTCCTGATGAGCTAGGTCGACCTCCACCACGAAGTAGACTATATAACATCTATGACTTTCTGCACAATGGCAACCAAAGCTTTGCATTATTCATCTGTGTTCATATTTCAAATCTGCAGCATGAATCCTTCAAAAGTACAGAGTTTATCTACTCAGTCTTTTCCTTGGTTCTTGTTTTATATATAAATGTTTGAGATGGTTTTGATTTTGTTGGTGTATTTTTTGGCAGGGAACTGAAGGTGTAAACGAGCAAGGTGGAGTGGAGACCAAGGTGGAGACAGTGGATTTCCGATCACCGGCTGGAGAAGACAAAGAACCCGTAAAGGAGAAGGTGGAAATACTTCATGAGATCAACGATGGAGGAGCAAATTCTGGAAATACCGGGGCTACCGGCTTTGTGGGTAAAGCAGCTATTGCAGTTGCAGATACCTTTCAGTCAGCCAAGGATGCTGTTTCTGGAAAACCCAAGGATGCTGTTGCTGAAAATAAGACCACGAAATGAATCTACAAGTAGGAAGAGCCAGTTAACTAGCATTTGAACAGATGCTTTAATTTGCTCGATGGGTATATGAGTTGGTTGTATCAAAAACATTCAAAATCAAAATAATCAGAGGGCCAGGAAAAACCAAGAAATTGCTTAAATATGTTCTGTCAGGTTTACCTTTATTGCTTGTGTTATAATCTGAAGACTGCAAGGAAATAATATCCTAGTTATTCTAATGTCCATATATATAGCAGCAGAAATATTAATCCGGGGCTGTCTTTGTAAATTAGACGGATCATGGATGGCATATGTTTCAGCAAACAGAGAGCTCAAATTATTGCACGCTACTGTCTATTTCTCAAGAAATCAAAAGATGAATATGAAAAGAAGGCAAAAAATTAATGTCCAAGATGTGGCCTGCTAACACCGTCAAAATCAATCCTAATTAAGCTGTCGAACCCATGCCTCAAATATCTTTCATCTTACAATCTGCATAAGCCCGGCCCAGCCTAACCATTATTTTTCCAACAATAATTTTTGACTCACTTTCTCTAGTTGAGTGTTTTCCAACCATAGCTTTGACACGAAGACTAAGCTTAGGGGGACGTGTAAAGCGGCGGCGGTGAGATCCGATCGCTTCCAGCACCGGCGGTGAGATAGAACTGGTTCTCGGTGGGATCGGCAGCGATGTTTCAGGGTGAGGTAAGTGGTTGGGCGCGTCGGTGGATCCAGGTCTTGCTATCTCGATCGAATTATTTCTCTGATCTGGGCTTCCGGGTCGAATTGGTTTCGGACTGCAGCGGATTGAGTGAAGAGGAGTTTCTTATGCTCATGTTGGTCCAGTGAGACAGGCAACCGGAGTTGACCGCGATGGTGACTAGTTGGTATCGGCAGCCAGCAAGGGCTGCCAGTCAGCTTGCTTGGTTTTGGGGCTGGGTCTTGCGGACTCATTTCCATATGGGCCTGTTGGAGTTGGTTTGATTCTATGCCACCCTCATCCATTACTTAATGCCTTGAGTTGGCCTGGCCCAAGAGTTTCACCTACTTTGGTAGAGTATGGCCTTTTTATGGTCTTTAAATGACCAATTTAATTCAGATCATGATTCTGATAGAATTGGTAATATAAAATTGGTGTATTTCAAGCGGCTTATGGATGAGGAATCTGCTCCTATTTGTTTGCTGAGATTATGTTAAATACCACAATTGCGTGTTCGGCGGATGGAGGGCTAAAAGATAATTTTTTCCTCAAAAGACACTAAGCTGTTTAGGGTTTAGGGATTTTAGTTATCTCAACAGAGGGTGCCCAGATTTTAGCGGTGGATTTTTGTTATCTTAACAGAGGGTGCCCAGATTACCTCGATACTCACTCCCTCTTCGGTTACTCGGTTTCTATTGGGCGTTCTTGTGCCCAGCGTGTGTCACAATCGGTGGTGAAGGCGGTACGATCTAATGCTGCGGCGGCGAATTGACGTCAAGCAACAACTTGATTACTGCGGCAGGAAGACTATGCGGCTGATGAAGATGTGGTGGTTGTTAGAAAGTTTAGGGTTTCTTTCTTTTACCTTTGGGCTTCTGACTTGTAATTTGGCCACACCCATTATGAGTTGTATTTTGTTTATGCTGGGCCTAAGTGCCTCTATTGCTGGGCCTATGTGCCTCTTGTTGCTGGGGCCTATGTGCCTCTTGATGCTGGGGTCTTTTATACCTCTTGTATTTGGATGTGCCAGTTGGACCATCTAATTCATTTTTTTCACCGACCCAAAAAAAAAAAAAAACACTGAGTTGTTTTTTGTTTATGGGTTTGCTTGAAAAAGCGGGCTCAAATTGTCTTGTAATGAGTTTGCAGTGATTAGATAGGAACTTGGTTGTTACCCCGCTATTCTTTCTGTCTTTAAGTGTATGTAGACTCTGGCATTTTAGCTGGTCATCTAAGACAATGAATCTTTGTTTTTAAAAAATAAAAATAAAAACAAAAACATAGCTTTGACACGTTGAAAATGCTAAGCAAACCCAACGGACCAAATTAATGCCTTCATTTCAAATTATGGGTTCACAGAATCCATCCGGAGAGGTGTCTTATCTTTAATTAGTAGTCAAAACATTTAATTTCTTCCCAACTAATTTTCATGTCCTTCCGTGGCTATATTATCTTTTTTTTTTAGAGAAAGATAGAAAATCCATTCAATCAATCGAAAGCCAACATGGGGGGGGGGGGGGGAGACATAGACCGAAACCCCAAGAAACCGCGGTTACAGATACCATCAGGCCAATGGGCCCAACCTCTAACCACAATACACCTCCTACCAAGGCTACTTTGAACCGATAATCCCGAAAGTCCCAGTAGTACCTCGTAGTCGACAGCTAAATGACAGCGTCCTCTTCAACGCCGTGTCTAAAAGGTACCAAACCACGTGTAAAGGATCACTTGTCAGTAGATTGACCACTACAGTAAACCAAATTTGAACCAAATCGTCCTCAGGAAGGACACCATTGACATGGCATAACACATAGACCTAATCCTAGCTCCAAAGAGTAGGAACACAACCCTAACTCAAGTGAGTAGGGACTTATTAACCCTAACCAAAACCCTAACTGAAAAAACAAAACCATAACATAAACCAATAGGAAAACATTGCAACCCACAATCCGCCACCAAGCTACAGTCACCGGACCAATAACGGCCGCCGTCGCTGGATTGGTGTTGGCATTGTCGCTCCACCCCGCTGCAGATCTGAACTGTGGAGGGCCCCAAGCGTCAAAACCCCGCCAATAGGACAAAGCGGCCTGAAAAAACCTCTTCCAAGAACCCACCTGCTCTGCCGCCTCCCATTGGCCCCTAACACAACAAACTAGACCCAACAAAGACGCAAACCAACTCCGCCTTCCCTCCCAGCGCCGGATGCTTCTATTCCGGACAAAGGTCTGCACAACTAGATCCAGTCGAATCCGCTCCTCACCCTCGCCCAGATCGAAACCACCATTAGCTAATCCGTCCACCTCAAACAAAGCAGAGGAATGTCGCCTGCAAGGCTTTTGCCTCCACCACCTCGAAGACACCAAATACCCATCCGACAACAGCCTCCATGCACTGGCGAGACCAGAGGCCCACACCAGCGCCGGGGCGGTGCCGGACAAGACCGCCCAACCAGCACAGAGACAACCCAAAGTTTCAGAGGCAAAACCTAGGACCTGCGATATTCCTGGTCTCCAAAACCCCTTCGTGTCATAATATCCCGTGGCTATAGTATCAAACAATCACTACTTGACAAATAACTTTGCATATATTTCGTCTGCATGATAAGGTGGTTCAAAATTTCAAAAGGAATAGAGGTGGTGTTGGAACTTGTGTGAACAATATTTTTATGGTTGCCCTACACAATATTTTTCTGGTTCCCTACCTCAGAATTTAACATTATAAAAAAAATTTGAAATATTTTAACATAGGCGTTAGCAGAGAAATGAAAAAGCCGATAAAGGCAAGGAGGTGGGATATCTGCTCAAACAAAAATCCAAGTAAAATGAAAATGCTTTGAGACTTTATTAGCACCATCATAATGTACATGCCAGTTAAAACTAAAGATTACACCTAATGAAGGCATGCATTCCTAGTTTTGGCCTCCAACTAGACACAAGCAGGAATTGCAGTATCCAGCACCACCAATAGTCACAAACACAAAGCAAATCCAGAGACCGCTTCCTTTTTCAACAACAAAAAAAAAGAAGGGGAAACTCCTACTGGTCCCAAATCCCAACCTCCATGAACCCATCCTCTGTTGCACTCCCCCTGAACATTCCGCAGCAGTTAAACCCACAAGCCACTTCTCCTTTGTTGGACACAGCAATGAGTCCGGCCTTTCCTTCATCGAGCCTGTTCTTGATCACAAAGTCCACAGCGTCCTGAAGGCCTAAGCCCTTGTACTCCATCACAGCAGCAACTTCACGCGCCAGTGTCCCGCGTATGATGGCCTCTCCCTCTCCTGTGCAAGAGACCCCACAGAGGTCACACGCGTAGGTACCAGCCCCGATGAGTGGCGAGTCCCCAATGCGACCTGTCATTTTGTTCATGAGCCCACCGGTAGAGGTGGCAGCTGCGCAGCGGCCCTGGCTGTCCACGACCACACATCCGACCGTCTCGGGTGCGTACACGCTTATGGGCAGCCCGTTCATCTGTATCGGGCTGTCCACACCAGCAGCGCAAGTCTCCATCCCAAGTGGAATTCTGTAATCAAACTGACGGTAACAAAGGAAAAAGTAACAGAATTGTTAATAGTAGTTTTTAGTATTCTTGGACCTACATAGGAATTGTCAAAGTGAAAGATTCGTACCAAGATGGTGTTGGCTTCCTTGGCCAACTTGAGCATCCCCACATTCTCCTCCGTGATAAAATAGTCATTGTCCACCAGCTCAACGCCCTGAAATATGACACGCACCAATTCCTATTAAGATTCAACACAAAGATTCCTCTACCAAACAAATATAAATTAAAGGCTTTTATTTATAAATTTCTGGCAGCAGGGGATTATGTAAAATATTAATAGATACTGAACAGTGGAACCACTGTTACAAGAATCGTAGATTCATATTGATTCATACACCTGGTGAAAAAGACACATATTTCAGTTGATATTGACGGCGAAAACAAAAGGGTGAACCGACCTGTTGCCTGGCGAAGCTTTCTGCGCCGGAGAAGGCAAGGTAGGAATGCGGGGACTTATCCATGACGAGTCGGGCAAGCGAGATCGGGTTCTTGACGGTGCTCAACCCCGATACAGCGCCGCATCGTCTTTTGGGTCCATCCATGATGCTGGCTTCCATCTCAACCCTGCCATTTTCATTCAGGGCGGATCCACGGCCGGAATTGAAAAACGGATCCGTTTCCAATTCCTTAACCTGTTTACGAACAAAACAAAACAAAAAATTATCAATATTATTTTCTTCCGTAACAGTTTAGGTTTAAGACAGAAAAACCAAATCAAACTTGATTAATTCAGGTCAGAGTATAACGCAAATGACGGAAACAGAAAAAAAAAAAAAAAGGGTGGTTTCCATTCCTTGAGGAACAGTTTCATTTTGTTCCGGCGGCTTGTAGAGGTTTACCGAGAATATTAAAAGCAGAATGTACAAGAAAAACAGAGAAGGAGGGAAGGGGGACGTACAACAAGTTCAACAACATCAATGGCGGGAAGATCAGAACGGAGAGCAGAGATTCCGAGATTGAGGCAGCGAGTGAGGAGCTGTTTGGCTTGTTCTTGGCGCTCGAGAGGGAGATTTGGGTCGACACCAGCGCCACCGTGCACAGCAATAGCCCAACCGCCCATCTCTCACTCTGCCCCGCACTCTAGGGCCTTCTGGATTTGCTGTGGGTTTTTGTGTGTTACCTCTGGCTCTCTATTCTCTAAGGTGGTGCGTGTCTGCTAGAATGAAGGATGTTGGTGCGTTATATAGGCGCTGGCGGATTCCAAATGGCTATGAATTGGACCTAATAACCAAAAAATAATACGTATGGAAATTAAAAATAAAATAACAATACGAGTTAATTGGGATTCTCTGTTTGGCCCCCCAAAAATAAAATTAGGATTCTCTGTATGTGGCACTCTTGTAATTGTGCCCCACTTGTTCCGGGAGGTTTCTAGGTCACGCCTTGTTCAGATGCGTCCTTTCGTGTGTAAATGTTTAGACATTGGATTTTACGGATTTAGCCCCACCTCGGTTGTCTTCACCTTTCTCTCACTAATACCAGTTAATGTCTTCTTTTTTATTTTATTTATTTATTTTTCAAAGTTAGAAGTTTGAACTCACCGAGTCACCGTGTTTTGTATCTGAAATGTTCAATTGTTCAGTAATTGATTCAAAAAAATTAGGCCTCGTCAACAGCTTTGGCCGGGCTGGGTCATTCATAGCAGGTTTGGGTCGGGCCTTACTATATTTTTAAATAATTGCGGACCGGGTCGGGTTTTATTGTAAATCGAAGGATCCAAGCTCGTCCATATAAAGCGGGCCTTACGGCCTTTTTGGAGCCGGGCAAGGCTGGGCCTTCCTGGCTTTTTTGGGACGAGCCTTGTGGGCTTTATTTATAATAAATATTTAAAGACACTAATTTTTTTATAAATCTATATTTATATATCATACATTCCAAATAGCAACATCTATCAATTCAAAGAAAATGGGAAAACGGACCGTTGGATGTGATTATTACAATAAATTATGCATGTCGGTAAAAATTTAGTCAATTTCACCGTAGTTTCCAACCCGATCGAATTAGTCAACCGTAGTCATTTGTATGTTTTATTGGTTGACCGATAGCGTGACGATAGTGAAACGTGCTTATTTTTTTACATCAGGTTTGTAAATATTTCATCGATGGATGTGCGTGGACATACGATAAAAATTTCAATTTTAATTACAAATACATTAGTATATACCAATTTGCCTCCTAAAATTGTACAACTTATTGCATTTAAATTGTTGAGATCAATTCTAAAGCAAACAAGAAATGAAAAATGAATTTGGAGAAACCAACCGCTCGATGGAGAGATTGTAATGTTTTATGGTGGTTGTAAAAATTTCAGCCAATTTAGTTCTCGTTTCGAATTCGATCAGCTAGGTTAAACTTAGTTACTCTTATAAACCTATATTTATATATCATACACTCAAAATGGCAACCTCTATCAATTCAAATAAAATGGAAAAACCGACCGTTGGATGAGATTATTACAATAAATTATAAGTGTGGTAAAAAATTTAGCCAATTTCACCATATTTTCGAATCCGATCGAATTGGTCAACCGTCGTCACTTGTATGTAATCTTAGTTGACTGATGGCATGACAATCGTGAAATATGCTTATTTTTTCACATCACGTCTGTAAACATTTCATCGATGGATGTGCGTGAACATAAGGTAAAAACTTCAATTTTAATTACAAAGACGTTGGCATATACCAATTTGCCTCCTAAAGTTGTATGGACTTATACATTCCATTTAAATTGTTGAGGTTCATTCTAAAACAACCATGAAATGGAAAATAAATTCAGAGAAACCAACCGCTCGATGGAGAGATTGTAATGTTTTGTTGTGTTTATAGAAAATCCAGCCAATTTGGTTCTTATTTCGAATTCGATCAACTAGGTTAGATTTAGTTACTCTTGTAAACCTATATTTATAAATCATACCCTCCAAAGAGCAACCTCTATCAATTTAAAGAAAATGGAAAAATTAACCTTTGGATATGATTATTACAATAAATTATGAGTGTGGTAAAAAATTTAGCCAATTTCACCATATTTTTGAATCCGATCGAATGGGTCAACCATAGTCATGACATGTAGAATATATAGGAACATATTCTACATAGAAGTATGAGAATGTCCAATTTCACCATAAGCCAAATTACAACAAATTCACACTCACACAAAGAGACACACACACACATATAATGATGATGTGGCACACTGAAGTTTTCCAAATATATGTGTTGGGCCTTCTAGACATAAACTTGTAAAAGATGTTGCAGATTCTCATCCAAGATGAACTGCCTTCACTTAAATTGCCACAACTCTTTCTAGAAAAGTCAGAATCACAAACCATAAAATTCTTCAGAAACTAGACACATGGAACTTTCCGTGCATATAGAGTACAACTCCTAATTCTATTTGAGTTGCTCCCAGTAATTCAATGAAATTCGGTTCTAGACATGAACTTGTAAAAGATGTTGCAGATTCCAGTCGAAGCAGAACTGCCATCACTTAAATTGCCATAACTTTTTCTAGAAAAGTCGGAATCGCAAACCGTAAAATTTCTCATAAACTAGACACATTTCCGTGCATATTGGGTACAGCTCCTAATTCCATCCGAGCAATTCCCAGTAATTCAGCAAAGTTAGGTGTTCTACACAATAGTTTCTGTGTTGCAGATTCTCGTTCAAGCTGAACTTTCTTCACTTAAATTGTCATAACTCCTTCTAAAAAAGTTGGAATTGGAAACTGTAAAATTTCTCAGAAACTAGACACATAGGGATTTCCGTGCATATAGGGTACAACTCCTAATTCCGTTCGAGCAGTTCCCAGTAATTTAGCGAATTTAGGTATTCTGCACAACAGTTTCTGTGTTGTTTATATAATATTTTTTGTTTGCGTGCTTTTACTGGCCGGGCCTAGTGGGCTTTTGGTTGGCTTGGCCTATGGGCTGGGCCGAATTTTTACGGGCCTTTGACGGGCCGGTCCACTACCCACCAAGGCGGGCTTTTGCGGGTTTTTTGAAGGGCCGGCCCGGCGGGCCTCTATTGGCCCACTTGATCCGCGGGCTTTTTGATGAGACCTAAAAAAAATCATGCTCAACTAATGTTGGATAAAAATGTAATAGTGAAAATAATTATTTTCAAATTAAGTTGTTCTGTTTTTCATTGTTACATTTACATCCAACAGTGATTGAACATCGTTGTTTTTATTAATTATTGACCATGTAAACACCACTAGTACATGTATATCAAATAAATCTAAATTTGAAATGGAAAGGCTACATAAATAACTACCATACTAGGTCAGTTTATATGGTAACAAATTCAAAATTTGATATGATAAAGTAATCAGAATTTAAATTAAAACGAAGGAAAATAAATGCACACTTAATTGAAAGCAAAATCAACTTTCACTTAAAATATCAAATCTCTTTCGGCCAAAACGTTCTTACGTCTTGACTTGACAATGATTAATGATTGTCTTATATCGAAATCTCATAACAAAACGCTTCTTTCAATCATTTTAATATTAAGGGATATAGCTGTTAGAATTATGATAAACTATGTTGATCATTTTTACAATTTTTATGATTTGAGAGTTGCAATTATTTGCATTCTCTGCTCTCTAAAACAATATATGAATTTTGAATATGTAATGATATAAATAAACTAGCTGGCATTTAGTTTGTTGTATGACATTTTTCTCAAATAATGTATTGATACTAGATAAGTAGATATGAAGTTCAAATCTTTTGTCTTCATTTTAGAAAAAAGAAAAATTTTAACTTTATTTGATTTTTTTAATGTAATTTTATAAGTAATTTGACTACTTGCTCATCATGACTTCATGAGTCGAGGTATGTGATAATTGTTTCTCCTCTGGACTAAATCTTGTCAACAATTATTATCAAAACTATATCCATTTGGGTTTAGGTTCTCCAGGTATTCCAAATGACAAATAAAGAATATGTAGTTCCTTTAGTCATAAAATGTGTCGTCTAACTCTAACTTTTTATAAACCGACATGCACTTACAACAACATAAATGAACGATTGAATAATATTAACTTTATTTTTTTGTTATTAAAAAAATTTACTTATAAATATCAACTATTCAGATTTGCTTCAATTCTTTGATTTTTCACTTGCAGTACTCTATATATAGAAGAGTTTTCCTATTGTTTATGCAAGCTTATAAGGCAGCTCTAGTCACTGACAACGCAACATCTGCAGCTCCTAACGACAAGTTTTCAAGTATTACAATTGCCGACGTAAATATAAAAATAATAACCACCGGAACTCGTGCAAATAATTAGAAAGATTCTAATTAGAAAGATTCTTCGCAGATTCTAACCACCATGAAAGCGGAGTACAAAACCTCGTGCCACTAAACCCAATGTTTATTGGAGCTCTTGTCCCCTCTTTTTTCTCAGGAAAAAAATAAATTAATAAAACCCTTCCCTCTCTTCAAATATGTTAAATATTTTCAAGTGATCAGCTTTCTTTTTTCTAGGGAGGTTTCTTAAACCAGTTTCTAGGTGTGGTGGGGGGGGGCCTGGCGGCTTAATTAGCATAATCAAATTCAAAGCATTCGTATTCATGGGTCCCTGGGTTTTCTGGGGTCGCGGATATTTTGGTATTTGGTGTACAATTCCAACTGACTATATATGAAATGATAAGAATGATGATGATTGCAAAGCTTAGGCCGATGACGAAGTGGTGAGAATGAGAGGATATACGAAGCTATGAGAGCTCGAGATATACATAAAAGCTCATGCAAAATCAAAAATTAGCTCCAATTAATTAATTTAATTAAATTAGGTAGATGCGTCAGAAGCCTAAATCAAAATGAACTCTACGTACACCTCAAATAAATATCAACCATTAACAATCTTACTCCGCTCACGCTTGATTAGAATAAAAATATTGACGATAACATTTAATATTAATAATTAAAGATTGACCCACTCCCAAAGTTGGGGACGACACATCACACACGAGCACCACATTTTGTTTATGTACACCGTGGACCACTTTATTGTTGTCGTGTACCATCACCAACGGCACGTGAACAATCTCACCACCTACTAGCTCTCTCTCTATCTCACAATACTCTCTTCGTAAAAAAAATATTTAGTGGACCGACGTACATGTGGAGTCATGTAATAATAAAAATGAATGACTGAATAACATTAAGTATATTTTTTAATTATTAAAAAATAATTATTCATAAATATAAATAATTGAGATCTGTTGAATTTGTTGTTTTACTTGCACTGGTGCATAGAATAATTTTTTTTCTTTTCATGTCACACTATTTTTCCTTTTAATTTCAATTTCATTTCATAACATTCCTAATAACTATATATGCAAAATTATTGACCAAAAAAACCTCTATATGCAGAATTTATTACTGTGACATGATTGGTAATTTCCCTAGAAGATTGATTGAAGTCGTTGGACTATTCAAATTACCATGCACCTAATAACGACCATTTATGAGCATGATTGGCGCATAAATATTGTGGGGAAAAAAAAAGTGTTATTAGCATCAAGAGGCAAAAAAGTACTTTTCATGTACCAAAATATATGATTTCACTAAAATTGGTAAGTAAAAGGAAATAGTGTACTTAATCTTTGCGGATTATGAGAGATCTTTACATAAGGCAAAAGTACCATATTGTAATAGAGCAATCCAATCAAAATTTATACAAAATTTGTGTTCCGAAACTTTCCTTATTTATTAAAATGAAATACCCAAAACACTTATTTATATGTTCATTAAGAGCAACTCCAACAGCTTCCCTATAATTTATGTATTATAGAGAAGCAAAAGTCAAAACTCTGCTCCAATTCCAACAGATTCCTTATTTTACAACAATCTCTAAAATCTCCATATTCTTCCTTAAAATTTTAGAGTTTGCTGTAAATATAGGGAATTTGGTTTTCTCTTTCCTCACTTTCCTTAAAATAGAGATAGTTATAGGGAATCTGTTGGAGCAAAAGATGCTTATTTTTCCCTAAAATAGAGAAAAATGAAAATATAAGGAATCTGTTGGAGTTGCTCTAATTAAGCAGCTTTACCAGTTAAGTGGTACGTTTATCCTGTATAAAAATTTCTCGCTTGGAGAAACATAAAAAAGATGAGCAAAACGGAGAAACATAAAAAAGATGAGCAAAACAGAGAAGTGCCTCCCGTGAAACGTAACAAGGAGCAGACCCCAAAACAATGTTGCCGACTCATTCAGTCATTCATTTCAAGAAATTTCCTTCTGTCCTAGCAATTGGAACACAAAGCATCAAATTCGTACGTGGCAATTAATTAGTTAGCTTTCCACCATCCTAACTTACTTGTCACTAAACTAGTAATAAGTGTTGAGATCCTCATGCACATTGCTAGGTGCGTAATTGTATTTTCTCCACCAATGCATTGATCTGTGTTTTCTTGCTCACTGAGGTCTTTGTCGATCTGAGAAGGATCATACGTGGTACGTCATCATGGAATATGAAAAAGAAAAGGCAGGTACTACACTACTTGGCTAAGAACCGAAGCAACACAAGCCACACAATGAGAGGTTAAAGTAGGCAGTGCATGGTACATTCGTCTCATTGTAAATCGAAAGATCTAAGCTCGTCCATATAAAGCTGGTCCTGCAGGCCTTTTAGGGACGGGCCTTGTGGGCTTTATTTATAATAAATATTTAAAGACACTAATTTTTTTATAAATCTATATTTATATATCATACATTCCAAATAGCAACCTCTATCAATTCAAAGAAAATGGAAAAACCGACCGTTGGATGTGATTATTACAATAAATTATGCGTGTGGTTAAAAATTTAGTCAATTTCACCATAGTTTCGAACCCGATCGGATTGGTCAACCGTAGTCATTTGTATGTTTTCTTGGTTGACCGATGGCATAATGACCGCAAAACGTGCTTATTTTTTTACATCACGTTTGTAAATATTTCATCGATAGATGTGCTTGGACATAAGATAAAAATTTCAATTTTAATTACAAATACATTGGTCTATACCAATTTGCCTCATAAAGTTGTATAACTTATACATTGCATTTATATTGTTGAGGTTCATTCTAAAGCAAACATAAAGTGGAAAATGAATTTAGAGAAACCAACAATTCGATGGAGAGATTGTAATGTTTTATGGTGGTTGTAAAAATTTCAGCCAATTTGGTTCTCGTTTAGAATTCGATCAACTAGGTCAAACTTAGTTACTCTTATAAACTTATATTTATATATCATACACTCTAAAGAACAATTTCTATCAATTCAAAGAAAATGGAAAAACCAACCGTTGGATATGATTATTACAATAAATTTGAGTGTGGTAAAAAATTTAGTCAATTTCACCATATTTTCAAATCCAATCGAATTGGTCAACCGTCGTCACTTGTATGTTTTCTTAGTTGACCGATGACAAAACGACCGCGAAACGTGCTTATTTTTTCACATCACGTCTGTAAATATTCCATAGATGGATGTGCGTGAACATAAAATAAAAACTTAAATTTTAATTACAAAGACATTGGCCTATACCAATTTGCCTCCTAAAGTTGTATCACTTATACATTGCATTTAAATTATTGAGATTCATTCTAAAGCAAACATGAAGTGAAAAATGAATTTGGAGAAACCAACCGCTCGATGGAGAGATTGTAATGTTTTATGGTGGTTGTAAAAATTTCAGCCAATTTAGTTCTCGTTTCGAATTCAATCAAATAGGTCAAACTTAGTTACTCTTATAAACCTATATTTATATATCATACACTCAAAAGGGTAACCTCTATTAATTCAAATAAAATGGAAAAACTGACCGTTGGATGAGATTATTATAATAAATTATAAGTGTGGTAATAAATTTAGCTAATTTCACCATATTTTCGAATCCGATCGAATCGATCAACCGTAGTCATGACATGTAAAATATATATACACATATTCTATATAGAAGTATGAGAACGTCTAATTTCACCATAAGCCAAATTACAACAAATTCACACTCACACAAAGAGATACACACACACACATATAATGATGATGTGGCACACTGAATATTTCCAAATATATGTGCTGGGCCTTCTAGATTCCCGTCAAAACTGAACTGCATTCACTTAAATTGTCATAACTCCTTCTAGAAAAGTCAGAATCGCAAACCGTAATATTTTTCAGAAACTAGACACATGGGGCTTTCCATGCATATAGGGTACAACTCCTAATTCTTTCCGAGCAGCTCCCAGTAATTCAGCGAAGTTCGGTTCTAGACATGAACTTGTAAAAGATGTTGCAGATTCCAATCGAAGCAGAACTACCTTCACTTAAATTGTCATAACTCCTTCTAGAAAAGTCGGAATCTCAAATCGTAAAATTTCTCAGAAACTAGAAACATGGGGCTTTCCGTGCATATAGGGTGCATCTCTTAATTCCATCCAAGCAGTTTTGAGTAATTCAGCGAAGTTAGGTGTTCTGCACAACAGTTTATGTGTTGCAGATTCTCGTTCAAGCTGAACTTCCTTCAATTAAATTCCATAACTCCTTCTAGAAAAGTCAGAATTGCAAACCGTAAAATTCCTCAGAAAGTAGACACATGGGGCTTTCCGTGCATAGAGGGTACAGCTAGGGCTGTCAATGGGTCGTGTCGGGTTAAGGTATTTGTCATGTCGCAAGATCCAAACCCAAACCCAACCCATTTAATAATCGTGTCAAAAATTCAAATCCAAACTCAACCTATTTATTAAACGGGTTACCCGTTTCCAACCCGCTTAACCCATTTAACAAATAGGTCGTGTCGTGTTAGACAAAATGATTTATTTAAGAGTTAATAATGCGACCCATTTAACTAAAAAAAATATGCATAAATTGATTAAATTCACTAAAAACTCCATAAGACGAAGAATATGAATAATTTTATATATTCATAAATAATTAAATCCAATAATTATAAAGCAAAATATTTCAAATTATCTAATACTATGATCAAATACTCCGAACTTCCAAAATTTTAAGAATAAGTATATTATAATCGGGTTATATGGGTTCACTTCGTGTTGGCAGGTTGACCTGTGGCCGACCCATTTATTAAATAAATGGATCATGGCGGGTTGACCCACGGCCGACCCGTTTTTTAATCTTGCGGGTTCAACCCGCTTTATTTCATGCGGGTTTCGAGTCGTGTTGGAATTGACAGCCCTAGGTACAGCTCCTAATTCCATTTTAGCAGTTCCCAGTAATTCAGCGAAGTTAGGTATTCTGCACAATAGTTTCTGTGTTATTTATATAATATTTTTTGTTTGCGGGCTTTTACAGGTCGAGCAGGGCTTTTAGCCCTTAGGGCCGGCGGGCCTCCATCGGCCCACTTGATCCGCGAGATTTTTGATGAGGCCTAGTTACAAAACTGCAATGGCTAACCAAAAATAATAAACATACACCCTCATTTTCCAAACACTTTCTTTTCATGGTCGGAGCTGGGTAGCTACTACTGCATATGAGCCAAGCAATCAAAGTTGAAGTAGCCGATCCATTTGGCTCCTGAGGCGGCACAAAACGTGATTGAAAAATAGTAATCAAACTGGTAAGTCAATCATCCACTAAACCCTAATGATATAATACTGATTATAGACTGGTAGCAAGAGTGCAGGAGAGAGAGAGAATCTAAGTAAGATTCTTTAGGTAGGCTCACTTGCTGGGTTCTATACGACTCTATGCATGTGAGCTTGGAAAAGATTCGCATCACATGCATGTATCCGTGTCTTATTGTCAGTAATCTCCCAACTTTGCGCTACTAATGTCATTGTCAAAAAGGCCCAACCCAGACCTAATAAAGTGGAATATTCCGCCCCGACTGGACAAAACCCAAATTATTGTATTCAAAGTAGCTTTAATTTTTGTCCCCCAGCGATAGAAGCTGGTCATCCTATGGGCGATACGCTCTTTTTTTTTTAGTTGAGATCAGCGATACGCTCTTGATTTTCATTCTTTATATAAAGTTCTCGTTTCTGGCCTTTTCTTCATCTTCTTTATTTTAAAAAATGGGTGACTAAAGAGGTAAAAAAAAACAAGAAAAATCTCTTGTCGGCGCTGGGCAACAGTTTCTTCATTTCTGGAATTAATGTTACGGGGGTGTCAATTTCCCAGAAGAAACTTAAACAAACTTGTATAACTCAAGTTACTATGTCTTTCGTTTTTTATTTGCTGGGCATGAATTTCAATCCATATTTTCCATACAATCCCACTCGCTTCGAAACATCGGCGGATCCAAGGTGCTAATGCAACCAAACGCCCGCGGTCCAATCGTTTATTATTTAAATATTTCAGATATTTTATCTAGTTGTTGTTTTCAATTTTACTTTTTTCCCATGGTGGTGGAAGTAAAGATGTTTATAACGTTGAAATATAATTCATAAAAACGTACGAGTAAAAGATGCTAGACAGTGAAAGACAGGCAAAAGAAGTTAAGAGTTTTAAGGCAATGTCATAGACGAATTGCTGTACTTGCTTTGTTTGCAGACTCTTGTAGTTGTAAAAAAAGGAAAATTGATGGAATTGTTGGGACTAAATGTTGTGAACTCGTCATTCTTTCGATTTTGAATACAAATTTTATGCTACACAACTCGCCTTAAACATGGTATTTTATTTTCTTTAACATAAAATATTTGAGTACAATGAATATAAAAGAAAAATGAATCATAGTAGAAGATCAATCTAGACGTGTGACCATTAATTTTTTTAACGGATCCCAGAAAATTTCAAATAACAAAGAAGCAGGTCCTATCACCGTGTCGAAAGCATAAGGAGCATTGGCACTTGGTTTTGTTCCCTGAAAATGAAATTAAGCATCGCATTTTGATGGATCATCCTAAAATATTCGATCAATATGTGGACATAATTTAGTACTATGCACGGAGGAATTTCTGGTAAGAGAGAAAGCTGATCAGCTTATCTCATTAGATCTGTTCCCAAATGGAGCATTGCATTCAGGTCTTATCCTCAAAATAGCCAAAGGAAAAAGCACTGGCTTCTTTCATCTTTTGTTATCTTCAAAATAAGAGGTAGCCAATAGGAAAAATTTCAATATCAAATGGCTCTCTTTGCTTTGATTAAGGTCCCCACTCCCAACCAATTGAATCAATAGTACGTAGTTGTCTCAACCACTAAGTGGTGCCTGAGCTCAACCACTGCCCGGTGCCCACCAAACAGAAAATGGGACACTAATAAGGACAGGTACTGCTCCATATATTGATCTCTTATCAGTAATTAATAATACAAAAGACTGTCCTAGTAGAATTGCTCGAATGACGAATTAAACCTCACAGTGCTAGTGGGGTGATCGTGGTCGGGGACGTGCCAAAACGAACAACTCCACAGATCAGGGAATAACAATTTTGCTGATAAGTCTCAACGACAAGACTCCAAAATTGTGAGAAATGAACGCGATCAATTTGCAGGAGGAGGCTGGAATGCGCAGGCTGTAGGTTACAGCCACTGACAAGGGAATAGGTGGCGCAAGCATATCCACATATTTGGTATAAGTTGGGGTAATCGGTAATTGCCCACTGACGGACGTTATGAGCTAAAAATTACGGGCGTTGTGGTAAAAAAATCGTTGGGTTTGTAGCCTATTCACAGATCGAGGGGGACACTGATCCTCTCCTTATTTTTTTTTTTTTTTTGACTTTGTCAAGGGGAACCCAAAGGCTTCCTAGGTCCAAGATAAACCCCTTCGGCGTATGTGAAATACTCCAACTGTGCATTGCAGCACAGTGCCTGGCCACTTTGACAGCTTCAGGATTCGAACTTAGGTTGGGAAGCACACCCAACTAGGCAAGAACCACTAGACCACTTGCAGTGGTTCCTCTCCTTATCTTTTAATTCCTCATATTGCCTCATGTTCTACCGTTCTAGTGTTCGACTCATGTGATTCACTGTTTGTCTTCTTTCTTTTCTATACCAAATCCAGCGTTTTTGGTTCCCGGATGAGCTTCTCCTTTCTTCCCCTTCTCTAGTTCTCTTCTCTCAACTTTTCTTCTTCTTTGGCTTCTCTTTCTTCTCCTTGAATTAGGTCCTTTCTATAACATCATTTGTCTGCATAACTAGTTTGGGTCTGCATAACTAGTTTGGGTTTGGTTTTGATTTAGATGGAGGTTAAAGAAGAGATATAAATCCAACCCATCCCTGATAAAATTGCAGAGCATCCAAAACCAAAGAAACAATATCTCATGTCATTTCAATCTCCGACGTCATACAATTCAATTTGGATGTGATTATATCCTACACATCTCCATATTTGATCCATTATTTTCACTATAATTGGACCAAACTAGTAGAAAGAAGATGGAGATGAGATTGAGTTAATTCATATGTTGTTCTAAATTGATTCCAAGGTATCAGATTGATTTGATTCATATAAATTAGCAAAGGGCGAGAATGATTTACACCCACGATCAATTTGTCCTCATAATTCCGGTATAGAAATCACCTACCTATGGGTTCTCAGAAGTAATCAAGCAAGGTCGTTGCAGAGCTGTTCTGCAGGCTTATATCCAAGTTTTGTTATGCCCAAATTCCATTTCAGCAAAATTGATGATTGTACGTGTGAGCAAATCCAACACCCAAAGGTAGGTGACAGATTTCGTTACAACCTGTTATCTATGAGTAAATTGGATAGATTTCGTAACCATTTATACTTGCACACACTCCACTCATACAAACCTCGTTTATGGGTTTGATTACCAAGGATCACTTCTACGTACCTAGTAATCTCACATCTAATAAAACTTGAAATTGGGATGAGATAATTAGTCAGATTTCCGCAAATTCGCTATTCCAGCATAATTTTGTGAGATTTGAAAGTTTCCTCATCGCCTTCTTGATCTTCGACTACACCATCGTTCAAACTGATCTTCACGAACACCTTGTCGATATATATTTGATCGATCACTTTCTTTCACTCTCCCTGCTGTGTTGATCAACAGGGGCTTCATTTGATAGAAGATGAATGGAGGGACGTGGTGGGTTGGTGGTTTCTCAAATGCTATATTGTTGTCTTATGAGACATTTTTTACCTTAACGGCCACAATTTTAATCCCTAACGACCGTCGATTTCAAAATTACCAATTGCCCCTGCTTTGAGTAATTGTATGCCTCCCCTTGCGCCACGTCAGCCCTTGTCAGAGACTGTAACTTACAGCTTGCGTATTCCACGTCAGCCCAATTTGGATGTTCCAGATTTGAGATCTTTGGTGTTTGGAGTAGCTCATCATAAAAGTAAGAGTTCGATGGAGATGGAACTGGGGGCGCCGAAACACCAAGTGGGCTGTACTATTATTTATTTGTATATAACACCACAGAAGGGGGTCGTACGTACGTCCCCTCGATTCCAGAAAAGGCAAATTAATAAGAGCTCCAGCCAACCATTTTGGTTTCCTGCAACCGATTGTGTATATGCCTTGTCACCTGAGTGAGTCAACAACACTATCCGATTCCACACAATCCAGAGATCGAGCCAGGCCGGCCGCCCAGTGGGAGAAGGAACCCAAGTTTGCCCATGTCTCATTTCCAAAGCAAAAAAAAAAAAAAGATCCTATTTCGTGTTGTGCGAGTTTCTATCTTCTGATCACATGAAACCAAACAAAGAAAGAGAAACAAGCCCACATTGCATTGATGTACTTCTAGGCAGGTCCTTGGAGCCCAAGTCTACTTTTCTTGTGTCCAATAAAGTGGGTCGAGCAAGACTTAGGTTTCGACACGCATAGTCTATCGTACTCCGGCCCTAAAAAAAAATGAAAAATTGGTACTCCCGGGGCGATACGTAACGTTCAAGGGCTCACAGTCTATTTCAAGTGTATCCGATTAGAGTGAGCTTGTTGTAACTTGTAAGCGAGTCTACACGTTTATTTAAGGTGCGCACCATAAATTTCAAATTGGAAAGGACCTTCAGGGACCGAACAAACACTGTTGCCGAAGTTAGAATATTGAAGTTCTAGGATTGCTGCATAAATTTCTCGACCATCTGTTCAACATCAATAAAGGTCGGAGAGAGACGAGAGACCGATCACATATTAGTGAATACTTGCAATAAAGGATGAAATGTCTTTATACTTTTGAGTAGGATTTGATTTGTGTGCTTTTGCTTGAATTCTACAACCAAATAGAAAAATGTCATCTACAATGAGGCCCATACTTGGGTGAGAACAATAAAGCCCCATACCAGCAGAAAAATGCACATTTGTGTTTTGTGAATACGGCCCCCAAAGATTCAGAGGCTCGAGGTTGATTTGCCCAATTTTATTGTCATCAGGGTCGGGTTGGATCTGAATCCATATGTGAAAGAGATAAATTTGTTGAATAACTTTACATGTACATTAGAAAGTAGGGCTTTAATTTATAAAAAGGGACCCATACACCTAAATGCATGCCTGCGGCGGTGGAGCCATGGAGACTAGCTAGCTCTGTAGTATTATCACTTTCGGCTTTGGCTGGCAACACTTGCGGTTGAGGAGGTCTGCAGGTCACCAATTTGAAGAGTTTATGCATCCATATATTCAATTACGATTAAATATCAGACAACTCCAATCGTTATCAATTATCATAATAAGAGTTGGACAATCGGGACGTATAACTGGCAGATTTGTTCATGAAAATCAAAGCCCTGGAAGATTTCAGTTGGTATAATGATGGTACTTACGTACTCACTGGTATAATGTGTGATGCATGTATTTAATAACCTCAGCAAGTACGTACAACGATCAATTGCCCAAGCTAGGTAGAACACCGTATCAAATTTTAAGTTTAAGTTTAACCATCTGTAAGAAATTTTGATATAGCTAGCCACATGTTCAAAAACAAAACAGGAGGTAAATCTTATATCTAACTTATGAGAGGTGGAATCAGTTATTTAACCTAAAAAAAGAGAGTAAAAAAACAGTGATGGTAAGGGTTAATGGAATTTGCAGCTTAATTAGCTTCATACTGCATTATTTGATTACCAGAAAGAGAAAGGAAAATGAAAATGAAACCCAGAAGGAAAACCGAAACGAGAAGTTAGACCATATAGGTGATATAGCAATAATTCAACATACGTACACTTGCGCAATGGACCACGTCTGGTTTATAAAAACCATGAGGGATTGAGGACCACTTTTACGTCGAACTTGGCCGCATGCATGGTTTAATTTTCCAGAAACAATAATGCAGCTTCTCTTAACTTTGATCGTTCATAAGCTACCATTATTACTGCAAATGCCGCTGTGAGGTTTCTGTAACTTGGAAGCTCAATGAATCCATGATATGTAAGAACAAAATGGTACAGTACTGCAGATCGAGCTGTGGCTGTCTTCATTAATTAAAAAGACTGAGAGGCTCTCTGAAAATATAGTACGTTTGGCATTTGCCGAGACAGTGACACACTACATTGTATCAGACGGGGAGAACAGCAGTGAGGCCCAGCCCATCGCCAGCTTGTGGTCTATGTAAGATGATCTCTCATCATCCGCTTTCTATCTCTCTGTCTTTCTGCGAACCCTACTGCTACTGCAAGACTGAAACAAAGCCTGAGACAAAAATTAAGACGGAGGAAGGGGAGGTATTCAAAAATTTAAACCTTTGGATGGTTTTGGATATTGATTTGCTCGCTCACATTTAAACCACTCACGCGTCGAATGTGCATCAATCAGTTCATCTGCCAAATCCATGTCCCATTTCATCACTTCTCTCCAGATAAAATCCAGATTCTCCACTCCATCTGTCTTCAAACTCAAGAATATTCATATCTATATAATATAGTTATGTCCACTAGTCCAAGCGACTTCACATATATATGACATACATGTAAGATATTTCGATCACTTTTTTTTTCCCTTAGTCGGTTACTTGCATAAGTGAATTTTCTGCATCCAGACAATTTCAGATTTTCAGTTAAAATTCTGCGGAAAGGTTGGGTTATTAAACCTGCTCAGTTATTTGTAACAGCAATTCAGGTCGTGAATAATTAAATTGATTAAGTGAATTAATTGAAATTTTAGATCTCTGTAAATTGTACAATTCATGTGATGTAAAACTACAAATTTTAAAATTTTGAAACAACAAAACCACATATATTGGTCTTTTGAACTTGAGTTGTACCTTTGATTTCTAATCAACTGTTGATATGGAAGATACATTATTATTAAGAGCAATTTGCATATGCCAATACTTCATTTAGAATAAGGATTTATAACAATATTTTATGTGCACAGACATATTGCACTCAATATTTCAAGCACTGATCCACAATTTTCAATTGGGCCTCTTTCTCATTGGTGCTGTGATTTACAAACTAAAGTGATCGAATAATAAATCTAACACTCTCAAATTATGAAGGAGAAGAGGATTGGGCAAAATAAAAAAGATTCACAAATGTTTACTTTTAGATTGGTTGTTCATCAAACACGAAATATTGTTAAAGAAGATTTATTAAAAGATTGAGCTATATAGAACAAGTTTGAAAGTTAGTTTTTCCCAACATCTCAAGATTCCTAAAACAAGCTAGATACATATATGAAATATAACCGTGTGTCGTCCCAAAATTTATCCATACCCATCTTTGTAATTATATTGTGAGAAAATAATGCTTGGATCCTCAAGTGAATCAACTTATACAGAGCTCCCATATATATATATATATATATATATATATATATATATATATATATATATATATATATATATAGAATCATTCTCACGTGCGGATTTCCATGTTTTCCCCACTTTCCGATCACATTTTCACATCTTAGCCGTTCAGTTTTTAGGTCCTAATTTATAGATCATCTCTACAAAATTTCAGCCAAATTGGTGATCGTTAAGGCATCCAAAACTGCAATTTACACGAACGGACCGAATCTGCCGAACCGGAACCGTTCGTGTACATTGTTGTAAATTGCAGTTTTGGATGCCTTAACGATCACCAATTTGGCTGAAATTTTGCAGAAGTGATCTACACATTAGGACCTAAAAACTGAACGGTTAAGATGTGAAAATATGATCAGAAAGTGGGTCAAAACTGGAAATCCGCACCAATGAAAAACTGCGGAAGTCCGCAGTGGAGAAGGCCTATATATATATATATATATATATATATATATATATATATATAGAGCGTGTGTTGGAAAAATGTGGACTTAACATTATCAGATATGCATTAAGATTAAGCAATTGATTTAACTAAGCATAAATAACAAGAAGTACATGGTTATAACTCTAATTCCGGTTATCTACTTGGATGTATATCTCCTAGTAGAAGTAGGGAACTCATTGGCTAATTAACCTGATTAGCATTAAGTGTTGTGATAAAATTAAGCCTCTCTAAATGATAAACATTGAGTCAATGTTAGACTACTCCTTATGGGATGAGTAGTCCAACTCGTGTTTTTGGCCAATATAAATAGGGAGCAAAGTCCCTGTATTCAATATAAGTTTTGCATATAGTTCAGCCCCATTATGAAGCAGTTAGTGTTGACATACAGAAGGCTTCTTGCTCTAGTTCTGCTGCTATTCAATCCTTGTTCCAAGCTGTTTCTGCAGGGATCCAAAGTGTCATTCATCCAGGTGGAGTCCTAGTTCCACTAGGATAACTATTTTGCAGATATTGTGTGGATGTTGTGCAGCTGGTTTATTTGCTCTTGTATATGTGTAATGTGTTTTGATGTTGGTCATTGATGTATGATTGTTGCATCATGTTTTTAACAGCGTGATCCCACTCGTTTTAGAAACTGTTCAAAACAAAAAAGGTTCAAGCCTACTTCAGGATGATTGGCCACATAAGCTAGCATATACTGATGACTTGATTAATTATGTGTAACAATAAGAGAACAATATATCAAACGTACTAATAATTAAACTTACCCTCTTCTTAATTCATCAGTTCTTACCCAAATGAAGTTGACATGAATGCTGGACGAGAAATCTACGTAACCTTATTTAGGCTTGGAGTGATAAATTATTGTAGAAAATTATAAGGGAGCTTCTATTCATATCTCTAAAATTGACATTTGGACCTCTTACTTTTTTTAAGTAATGATTGACTTTGTCAACTCACGTAAAATGACAAATAAAGACACAACATGAAAAAATGGAAATAATAAATATAAGGGCTAAATATTAGTTAGTACCCTGTGGTTTAGGTCCAAAATCAATTCAGTCCTTGGACTTCTAATTTCATCAGAAACACCCCTGCACTTTCAATTTTGATCTAATAGGTCCAATTCGTTAATATTGTGTTATGGGTTCAAGTTATAGTTGAATTATTTGTTGAAAAACTATTTATTTTTAATAGTAGGACTCACTCCTAAATTGACTATGCAGACCACCTCGACACCACATCATAAAACATAGGCCATATATGAGCCACATTAACAAGTTAAATAACTCAATTGTCAGAAAACTAACAAATTGGACCTATTAGATCAAAATTGAAAGTGCAGGGGTGTTTTTGATGAAATTAGAAGTTCAAGGATTAAATTGATTTTAGACCTAAACCACAGGGTAGTAATTTGTATTTAGCCCTAAATATAAATTCTCTTCTTACCTCCCCACTGTCTTTGACAAACTGAGCAATGTATTCATGTTTCATTTTACCCGGCAAAAAAAAAGAAGAAGAAGATGAAGAAAAAGCTTTTTTTTTTTGTCATTTAGATTTCACATATGACAACTTCAAATTTTATCGTAATTATATTCATTTTTTCGTGATTCAAGAATCAATTTGAAAACCTACCTAAAATCATATGCAGACAATTTAGTAAAAGTGATGTTTAAAATTGTATCTATTGTATAGGAGCCTGATTGTGGTCATTAGTCTTTATCCAGATCTTTAGTCTTTTCATTACCATGTAATTGTTCATGCTCATGTTCTTAAGTTTTCATCTGCATTTTTTTTCATCATTTTTTGTCGTCATGTTAGAATCCTAATCAAGATGAATGGCATGTTTTGAACCTCATGCAACACCTTTGTTCAGACTTTCAAAAGAAACAGTATAACAATGGGAACTTTCTCGTTGAAATGAATTATGATTACCCCTTCTTGAGGTTAAACCTCAGTTTTAATATGAGATGTGATCATCTTCCTATTACTCAAAGCAGAGACGTTCAAATAGGTATAAATCCATTGCCATAATCATTAGCTAGCAATAGCTCTTCTTAATTGTGTTAGACTCTCAAGAAAAGTTCTTTATGTTTGGTGGTTGAAGCATGGGAGTGGAACTCACCCAGTGGTCGCTTGAAATTCAATGTTTTTGTTGAAGATCCCTAAGTTTGATGATTATAATGGCTAATGGCATTTAGGGAAAATTAGGGAGGTATACTTAGCAAATTAAGTATTTGAAAAAGTAAGTTAGGGGTCTAATATACAAGGAGGTCCAAATGTCAATTTTAGAGGTATGAATAGAAACACCCAAACTATAAACTCTCATCGTTAAATTAAAAAAATAAAAATAAAAACACGGTTGAACGGTTAACTCTGATTACAAGAAACAAACACATATACCGATTAGTGATTTTGCTTTGAAGCCTCTGAGTTTGTTGAGATCGTTATTAGGGTAAGATTGCAAGTGACCAATTGACAAATGGTAATTAAAGGGATGAACTTAATTTGAAGAGTTGAAAGGGGGGAATAAAGAGGATGGCACGCTGGAATCCATTGCTATCTAGCTAGCTTTCTCCTCTCTCAGGTCTCCATCACCAATATATGAACAATCCATATCTTATCATTGTCTTTCTCACTTTTTCTTTTTATTTCTAGGTTGAAATTATTTATAACACTACATAGCCTACATTCTATCCCCAAAAAGCAATGAAAGTGTAAATTGTAAGGACCGAGCAACAAAGACATGTCAAACAAAATCAAAAGATATTGTTCCCCGATCTCACCATTCCCTTACCTTTCACCTTTTCTTAATTCTCCTTTTTAGTTTTGCGCCCCCCCCATTTGTGTTTTGTTTATCTCTTCCTAAATCCCTAATTTTTAATCTTTTGTAATCTCGATCTCAAGGTCTGAATATTCGATCTGCAACATTCATTTTTAAAAATCGATTACATGAAGAATTAAACAATCCTCATGAAGCTTGCATGATATTTTCATGTGGCACTTCAATCAAATATTCAAATAACAAAAGAAAATTAGCTTAATTGCCCCCACATCTTTTAACATGTCCGTTAATTCATCCCCCAACTGTTCAATTTTGATCAATTAAATCGTTGCTTTTCTAATTCCCTGTAAATTATCTCCTATTATCCAAATTTGTTGATAAACTCAACTCCCGTGCTAGGCATACCAATGCATTTCGGTGTTTGCCACCCCAATTGAGTTACTTGGACATGTTCTCAAGGTCTGAAAAACTTCTCTAGATCCGCTACATTTTTTTTTTTTTTTTTAAGATCGATTAGATGAAGAATTAAACATCCCTCATAAATTTTGCATATGACATTTTCATGTGCAGTTCAATCGATTAAATAATCACCTCCTCAAAGAGGCAATGAAATACATATTCACATAAATCTGCGTTGTAATATTATAGTGCTGGTTACCAAATACAGACCCTGCAGCAAGAATACGTGTTAAATGAATGAATGAGATGCAGAGAGATGGGGTCAATATATATGAACGGAAATTTGAGCCAACCACTCAATTTATATATTGCTCCGGCAATCGCGGTGCATTAGAAAATTATGAACTGGATTGGATATATATTTCAATCTCGAGCTCAAACCAAACCAGCACCCATTTTTTCAAAAAGGGCAAGGAGTAGAAAAGCACATGGATTGCTTCTTGTGGGTGTCTTTTTGTGAATTGTTAACGACTATATATCATATGTTTATGATCCTTGTTGCACGTAATGAGGTTGATCCATTCGTTCAATGCCTCCAAATTGTTAACTATTACTAGTGGCAGAAAAATCTAATCAACAAGTCATTCCCTCTCGATCACACGCTAGGATTGCCTAGCAAGATCGGGATTTGATTAATTAAAATCAAGAGCCAGATTTACAGAGTTTATGCAAGTAGAATCCGATTGATACAGAGGAAAATTACAGACATTACTCGTAGTTTTCTATCTGAGTTAAAAACTAGAACTTTCTTGTTGAACCTTCGGCTAAGAGACGGTATGAATTGATGTACTATCGACTTTACCATCGGAACCAAATATTACCTAAATATATAGAATTATACACGCACCAGTTGTCGAATAATTCTCATAATTGTCATTTTCCTAAACTAGAGCCTAGAGGACACTGAGGATCAAATAATTAAAGAGAGCTATTAATTTCATTTACATAATATAAATAAGTGAGCATTCATTTTCTATATGCAATGGTTTTTCTCCATTATTTGTAGCACTAGTTGACCTAGCTTTTCTGGCCGGGGGATGCTACAACTAGTTGCAGGCCCCTTCTCCATACCACATTAGCCCTATTAATCCTAAATTAACCTAATAAATGCACAACTCAAAGAAGTGAACTTTAAGATATATTGAATAGTGCTCGCATTATTTACAACCCTAATTCGAGCAAGGAAAATGGGAGTTATGGAACCTATGTAGGTGAGAGACCAAGAGGAGGAGGAGGATGAGGGTATTGGACGGTGTTAAGGATTGGGTGGTTTACACCTGTAGGTCATTTTCAAATAGTCATTAGGGTTTGAGAAACAGCCCTAAAGTCTTTCAAAACCAAGAGCTCTTCCTTCGAGGTCAAACATCCAAGCAATAGTAATAGTAATAGTCACAAATCACAATCTTAAGAACATCAAAATCACCAGTGGCCGACAACATGTTGTTCTTCCCACATGACACAAAACCCCTTCCCTAATCTAGTAATCTTCCCTGCTAAACCATTCCCCCCGGTTTAACTCTTGAGAAGACCACAAGATTTTGAGCATTATTTTGGACTACTAGCTAAGTAGTTCCTAACCAATGGCTAACCAAGTGAGGAAAATTACAGACATTACTCGTAGTTTTCTCTTTGTTTTTAACTTCAGAAGGATGGAGCATGCAAAGAGGGTAAGATATAATGTTGCCCAATGATGCAAGTACTCTTCATTACTATAATGTTGATGATTGTTCGTCATGAAATTTCCTCCGGATAAAATGCCAACCATCTCCGCTTCCTAATCCCGTATCCGATCATAATCCATAGATCGGATCACCACATTGCGAGGCAAAGATGATGATCCTATCGATCGATTCGATATATGGGGATGAAAATTTAATACAGAGATGGTAGGCAATTTAACAACTAACTTAATAAACAAATTAGGAACATAAAGTATTATTATTAGGCAGTTCCTTAGAAAGAAGGGGAACCAATTAGGGAAGGCGTGGAAGGCTGAGAATATCAGCTGCTGCATTTGCTGTTTGGTTGAGCTTCTCCAGAAGCTGCTTTTCCAGAGCCCTGCTTTTCTTGGACAGAGGTTCCGGTGAGGACGAGACTGATGAGGCCACGGCCCATGAGTCATTTGAGCTGTCCGAGCTGAATGATATGTCAATGACTCCATTTGGGCTCCCAGGAATTGAGTAACCAAACTTGCGCTTGTTTCTCGACCACGATGATGACAGTTCCATTATGAGCTTAGAGCAATCATCCGCCAAACCCTGTTTCAAATTCAATCAAGAGTTAAATTCAGGACTTTGTTCGTTATATTACACATTTACAGTCAATGTAGTGTGAATCAAGGTAAAAAGGGTAAGAATTTAACCAACCTTGTCGATTCCGAGAATAGTCAAGAGCTGGTTTTCATACTCAACTTGAAGACAAGGCTCAATGTTATTGACAACGTGCAGCATTGTGGCAGTAGCCACTACAGATGGAAGGAAAGACAAGAACCTAGAATCTGCGGATAATAAGGCCAAATTTTAATAAAGGCCTGAACTTTTCTTTGTTTACTAGTGCTATTGTTGAACAAAGGTATCAAATTTATCAACAAGGAGGATAAGGAGAGACCCGATTTGGATGAGAAGGATGGGGTTACCTGAGATGAGATTGACAATGATGAGCTCACATCTCTTGAGGAATTCCCAGCAGAGATGGTCTTTCAAACCAAACCTCCTTGTCATGTAATCAAGAAACGAAATTGGGGTCACCGGATTCATCTTCCAATCAAGAGTTGAGAGAACCAAAATCTCCATTCTGTTAATCGTTTTAGCTTCGAACACATACTTGCTGTCCTCAACCTAAACGAATCGGAAAACAAAGCCAAATTGATTGAGAACCCAAACGAGGACATAAGAGACTTAAGAGTACAAAGCATCAAGCAATAAAAACATAACATAACGTACTTGGAAGTCTAGTAATAAGGGGACTTGGGTCTCCTCCACTTTTGCAGCAAGGGAGATACAAGCCACGGCAGCGAGCTGTGTCATCCATGGCTTCTCGGTCTGAAATTGGAAGCTGAAGAAAAACCTATCGAGGTAATCGACGGCCAGAACCGCAGTGAGAGCAGAGAAAGAGTAGTGGGCATTGACCCTCAGCATCCAATCCACAGCCTCCTTACGTGCCCCGGCCAAAGACGAGTTGGGATTCAGGATTTTCCGATCTTGATTCAGTTTCTCTTTCGACAACAGAGAGGTGAGTTCCTCATCGTCCCAGAACAGGTCTTGCTCTAGCAAGATTGGGGACTTTATTGGTTGTTGTTGTTGTTTACAAGACGAAGAGTTGTTGCTATAAAAAGAACTATCTTCAACAAATTCCTCTGAATAGTCCAACACCGTAGCTTCTTGCTCTTCCTCATCCAAACGTTGTTCCGAGCAGAACAGAGCGTCCAAGAGAAATGGCGGATCCATCTTCTTCTATGAAGAAGAGGCTTGGTTCTGGGTTCATTACTTCATTATAGGCCTGAGAGGCTTTGAGGGCATGAGCAATACACAAAGAGGCCCTCAAAGACTGAGCCTTTAGCCTCTCAAGGCGTCTCAGTCTTTCTTTCTTTTCACTCAGTTGCACTAAAATATGTCTCTGATGGACAAGCAGAGCAGAGAGAGAGGTCAGTGGAGGAGAGGAAGAGAAGTGAAAGACTGACCACAAACCCCCAAAGATATGCGTTTTATTTGGTTTTTGTGGGGAGACTCTTCTCTCTCACTCTCTGTTTTTTTTTTTTTTTTTTTAATTGGGGCTTACTCGCGTGCCTAATAGGAGCCTGATATAATGGGCCATGCAGCACAGCATGTTGACACGTGCCCTTATTGTACCTTTGGCGGGCCCACAACGTTCGGGGCCCACTGATGAGTGATCTAATCAGCGGCTCACATGCAAGTCATCGGATGCTCTCGGCCGTGGGATTTCACAACATTTGCAAATCAATTGGTTATTTTTTATTTCAATATCTCTCCTGCATTTAATTATCTTTGGTTATTTTTATTTTTTGAAAAAAGAAAAAATAATTATTTTAGTGCGAGGGGTTGAATTGGCGCGCGAAGGCGGGAGTAGCTTCATCTATGCGGTGGGCTGGCACACACGAAATGAGAAAAAGAAATTTGCTTTCCCAACCCCGCAATTTCCCTTCCTTTTTTTTCTTTTTGGGAATAAAAAAGTACTGTGCGGCTGAGTACGAGACATGGCTACATGACATTACCTGATCAAACTTAGTCGTTTCTGGCAACCCATCAATCGGTCTTTACTCTCGTAAACACTACAAAATATAAATAATATGAATTTTAATAGATTGTTTACGTGGGTATTTGCCGAACCAGCCTAGCATTCGGAATCGTGGCACATTGCTACAGATTACAGAGAGAGTTCGGTGGTATTTAGAAAATTTGAGAGAAAGAAAAAGGGTTTAAAACCCAAAAATAACCAGAGAAAAAAGGGGTTAAAAACCCAATATTCTGCGTCCTTCCGTATAGGTCAATAGTGAGCTTTGTATCATTGACTATACGGGTTTTTGATTTCTTCAATAATAAAGAGTTTTGGGTTGATTGGTTACGGTAAAAGGAAAAGAGAAAACTTTATACGGATAGTTTTAAGCTTTAGCACCGAGCAGAAGATCAAAGGCATATTCTTGAGGCAACTCTTTATTGCCCTTTTCTATCTTTCTGGGTTTTGCTTTTAATCTCGATGATCATGTTCGTTTCACCTCTAATAATTGTTCAAAACGATCCTTAAGTTGCTTACCTACTGAAACATAGAAATAAGTAGCTTAGAATGTAATCTGGGCAATCCTGGTCAGTGTTACTTTTTGAAGGTTGGTTCTTTACGTTTTCAAAGGTAAAAAACTGTGGTGTATAATAATAAGGGTATTTCTTGGAAGCACACACTTTCCAGCGGAATTCACTCTATAGCAGAAGCAGGAGGAGCAGGACAGCACAACACAATTCCCCTCCTTTGTACGAAAAAGTGGTCTCCTCTCTCCGTGCTGCACTCTACCATTATGTTCTCAACTACGGCAATTACAGAAGAGAGAGACAGAGAAAGTGTGTGTCTGGGTGTAACAGTCACCTTAAAATTCTTAAAGAGTTTTATAGAGCTCCAAAGATGTATATCGTTAAATCACTCGCTGTTTGCAATGTGTTCCATGCATTGAGTTAATCTAAAGATTTAGGTCTTTAAAATTTCAATACACCAAAATACTATAAATCAACGGAAAATTTCAATTCCAATTCCCTCTCTGCCATGCAAGAAAAAGAGAAAAGGGAGTACTGCAATTTGCAGAATGTAGGTGTAGCCTAAAAACAGATGGGGACGCGTGGAAGTGTGAGACTGAGAGGTTGCTTTCGTTGCCCTAATTTTTCTTTTCTTTTTTCATCGTCGTCCTACTAGTTTATAGGTACATTCTCCGAGAAATTAAGCTAGAGACGGAAATAAGGGGACAAAAAAGTATTGGTCTATACTGTTATCAGAATGAGGGAGTGTAATGGAGGAAACGGTGGTGGTGGTGGTGGTTGTGGTTATGGTGATTTCCAATACAGCCCTCAACCAAAAACCCAAGCCCAAACTAAAGCAACTCTCAATTGAACCAGAACTATAAGTACAGAACAAAGGTTGGCACTGTTTTACTGTTAGAAAGCCTTTTCTTTCTTTTATTTTTAACCTTTTACTTTTACATTATTGGCAATTTTTTCCTCAAACACAAGCACCTCTTTCATCATTCTGGTCAAAGTCAGATACGCCCACTCTCTGAAAAATCCAGAAAGTGGTTTCATTTCCTTGCATTTCAATCACACACTCACACACCCAACAGAGAGAAAAAGAAAGCAAAACCCTTTATTGGAACTCATCAAAACCCTCCATCCTCCTAGCTCCGTACGACAACCACCATTTTTTGTAGCTGATAGAGACCAATCCAAGAAAACGAAGCTCAAGATCACTGAAGGTCTTCAAAGCCCATGTGTATTTCCATTGCAGCAAAGAGAGGAGAAGAAAAACTCATCATGGGGGTACATGGGCTCTACTCCGAATGGGCCCACATGGATCTTGTTCCAGCTCTGTGCCCAAATGGGGGCCCACCCGTAAGCCTAATGATCATGTTTGTCCCATAATTATGGCACCATCCTACTATAGTACTACTACAGAAGTTGGCTACTTGGCTTGGTATTATTGATTGTGTGGGAGTGTAACTACTAGAGACTAGAGTGGCTGAACGCTACTGTGCAGACCTGTAAACATGATGATAGGGAAGAGTTGACCTTTGATTAGGTCAAGATCAGTAACTTTTCTTTCATTATTGATGATCTTTCCTTAATCTCCAGACACTGTTAGCTTAGATTAGCTTTAATCTCCAACTAACAACCTTTACTGATTACACAAAACAATTTGAACAGTAGATCATGTCGACTCCCTTCACTCTTTTGCCAAAGTTAAAGCTTTGAGTATTGGAACTCTGAAGGCGTGAACCGTTTGGATCACTCGATATCGTTCGCACTGATCTAATGATTCTAATCTAACCACTCATTTGCAGTTCAGTAAATGCTTTTTCTTCTGTTTCTTCCTAGATCTCAACTTCTCACAAGACCTAGTACAGGTTAAAATGGTGGTGAAATTTAAAGTACTCCATAGTCCATAACTCCATATATCAAATCAGAAGTAGGGGAAAACAGCTGTGTTCATTTCAATTTTTGGTGGTAATAATTCAATACTAACATTGGAAGGCAACAGCTGGTTTAGCATTTATAAACCGGAAAGTGAAGCCTTGGGCATCAAAGTTGAGAATATTCTTCCAGTTAGACAACCAAACATTATATGAAGTTACCTCCAGTATCTCCCCATAATTCATAAATAGCTACGTCCTTTTCCATGTCTTTGAACCTAACAACTTCACCATCTGGTTTGTATGCTTGCTCACATATATCGTTACTTGTCCTGTTGCTTGTATACTTGACATTTTGGATATCTTCTAAATTGCCATTTCCGCTTGGAGAACTGCTACTCCCACTGCCCTAGCAGCGCACTAAAAGTATGAAGATCCGAAAATTCGTTTATCAGCAATAGGCTAGGTTATGACTGAAAATTAAACGTTTGACGATTCGATCTGGTGGGAGAAATGGAAAGTGAAGGGAGGCCAGATATTTTTGAGTGTGAGTTGGAATTGTTCAGCAGAAATGATGCATGTCTCTACAAAACTAACCACAATTATGCAGAAATTTCAGAGTTGGCTCGTGATACTTTGCCACCGTTTTGACTAAGGAAAAGGCCTAAATACTAGACAGCGCGCCCATATGAGCTTGACTCTTTTGACCCACAGTACCCATCTTAACCACTCAACTTCTAGTATTCAATGAATGAATGAAAGGTACGGGGGACCACGCAAGTAAATAATCTCAGTTTCAGTTTCGCAGACTATTCCAAATTAGCCATCGGTGCCGGAGAAAGACAGCTAGACAGGGAAAACATCCAGGTAATACCGGAGAAAGACAGCTAGACGTCAGTCTCCTTCTACATTCTTCTATCAAGTTAATAATGCATGAGAAAGTTTCTAAAGAATGAGAGAGAAACCAGGTCATTTTCTACTGTGAGCTCTGAAGACTAACAGCTGCTGAGGTAACTTGTTCAACAAGACCATAAAATTCAAGAAAATGTTCTAAGAACCACAGAAAAAATCACAGTCCTATCAAATTAATAAAATATGATGGAAGCCAACAAAAGGAGAAAGCAAGTCAACAAAGTGCAGTTCACTTCAATCATTTCTTTCATCCTCATTCCTAGAGAATATGTCTTCAGTCAAAGATTATCTACTACATTGACATTTTGTAACAATAGAGACAGTCCCTTCCCACATGTAAAATTTGAATATCCTACCATGTCGATCTAATTGCCAAAGCAAAATTAAACTCCAATAAGTGCAATTAGGGGCATTACACATTAGCCACTACCACGTTTAAAATGTTCTCGAATGAATCTTTCTGCATGGGTTGGGTACTTATCTCGGATATATGCTCGAAGACACTTCTGGTAGGAGAAGTCTATCCATACACCATCAGTTCTTATGACAAATAAGCACCTTGAGTGTTTGAATTGGGGATGCCGATCAACCTTCAAGAAAAGAATTTAGACAGAAATTGGTTTAGTCTCGTCAACAAAACAAGTCTAATTCAGATAATAATAATATTTTGAAGGAAAAAAATGACCATGTGAGATGACTTAGCTATCTAAGTATTACTTATCATAATTAGACAATGAGAACTCTATTCGAGAAAAACAAGACAATGCGAACCAACAGTCATTTCTGTCTATTGAATGTTATATCAGAATAAGAATACAGGGGAGAGGATTGAAGGAAGGAGACGGAGGGATGAGCTATACAGACACAGTAAGAAGGAAAGAGAATGAAAATGACAAGAGTAACTAATCTGTTGCATAAAGTCAAGGAGAAAATGGATACCCCAAAAGTCAAGGAAGAGTTATCAAAAAACAGAGAAAGAACTCCCTTCCCCTGTTGCTCAACTGCTTAAGACATGTAGCTCGGATAAAATAGTAAGTACTAAAATTTGTTAATAGATTTCAAGATGAGCATGTTAGAGAAAATTCTGCTTCTAAACCAATGCTTTAAGCTACAAGAGAAACGACATTGAAGAAGAGTTCCGGTACAAGAATAAGTGTCCTTGGTGCTTGTAAAGTTCCAGGAGTTAAGGCTACTTCTTAACAATAGTTATAACTGGACATGGGCTATAAGGGTGCTTCAGTGCACCTATGTTTCTACTCATTACACACGCCTCTCCTCTATTTTCGTTTTCTTAATACTTTTGTTAAACTAAAGAGAACTTTACCATGGTCAGTGACACAGCAAACACTACTGCAGTTGTCAGAGGATGAAAAAGTAAAAAAGAGGAGGGGGAAAGAGGTGACAGGGAGAAAATGGAAGAGGGACGGGAAGAAATCAGAAGATTGAATCAATATGGGTACATGATTATAACAAAATCTCTTTTAGGCACACTGAGTTTTAGTCTCCTCCTCCTTCACAGTCTGATTATTGATCCTGGGCATTCACCTGCTGTAATACCACCTTGCTAGCTATTTAACCTATTTTCTCACCCAAGTAAGTTCCTTGATCAAAAAGTCTATAATCCGACATTTCCGATACAATCGTTAGGCCTCTTGTTAACCGTCAATATAACCAAGGTTTTCTAAAATTACCTGCTGCCAGATTATAGCAAAGTAGCAAACATCCATAAGTTTTAGCTTCAAGACTCAATCCATTCACCTCAAAATAAACACCAACTTGGTAGCTAATTAACCTATTTTCTCACCTGAGTCGCATTACCTTTCCTCCCTACTTAAAAATCTATAATCCCACTTCTCCCACAATATTCAGGCCATCAGTTAACCCCTGAAAACAACCAAGGTTTTCTAAAGTTCTTACTGCAAAATTACAGCACGCATCCTTTTCAAACATCCACAAGTTTTAGCCTCCAAGACTCGATCCATTTACCTAAAAACTAACAAACCAACCCTCAGCTATGATTCCAACCTCCAAACTCCTACTTCCCGAACCCAAGGCTATCTGGAAAGCATAGGTAAGATATCTGAATAAATAGTTTCCTTAAGCTACCTCGAGGCAGTAAGACACATTAATGGTGATTGGTGACACTTGGGAGAGAGGGTTCCGAGCCATTCTTGACACCACATCAACCAAATTGGCACTGACTAAAACATTCCTTGTCCATACCTTGGAGCCATGCCACCGATTTCCTAGGAAGATTTTGGTTGACACAAAAACTTGGATTGGTGCATCAGGCATCAACTCTACACATAATACATAAGACCTCAAAAGAAATCAGGAGGGGCAAGCACAGATGCATATCACACACCGCCGTTGCTTCCAAACTATTACTACATTAACATAATGGTTTTCCCTAAACATTAATTCTTTCAGACCAAATGAAGGAATAACTCAAAAAAAAAAAAAAAAGAGAAGACATAAAACATAAACAAGATTACAGCAGCAATTGAGGAATTGCCCTGTTGCCAACCCCCCGGAACTTTTGTACAAATATGTTCTACCGCTTAAGGTATTCAAGGAAAGCAGGAATTTCATATAATCAATATTCTTGTAGTTGAATAAAAACAGAAAGCATAGAAAATTCCATAAGCAAAAGCAGTAGAGACAATAATATATCCCATTTGTACAAAAGAAGACAGACTAACAAAGAATGTGCGACAGTGAATAGTGAAGTGTGCATCTTACCATTATAGAATCAATTCCGCAGCCAATTTTATCTTCGGAATGCGGATGATACGCCAGAAGCCTTTCCACCACGACTTTTTCATCTTCAACTGTTAGCTGCTCGCCATCCATATACCTGAAAACCAGTAAAAAAAATCAAGGCTTCTTCTGGCTTCAGATAGAGAGATATTGAACAACTCGTACCTATCCGAATGGAGAATCTCTTTGGCAAGCAAAACTACAGGCTCCACGTCCCTCAGAATCTCGCCTTCCTTATCTTTCCACTTGCAGTAGTCCGGGTCGTCCCACCGCGGATACTTGGGTGCCTCGTTCACGCTCAGCACGCCTCTTAGCGTCGAGGAGTTGTCCGAACTACTCTCCTCCGCCCGAATCGACTCGGTGCAGCACGCCCTGCGACTCGGCGCCGCCGCAATCCCAAACCCAAACCCAAACCCCAGCCGGTGGTGGTGGTGGTGGTGGAGACGGACGCGGAGGAGAGATACGCCTCTGAGAAGCATAGGATTCAAGGATCCCATTTCCGCAAAATCAGTCTTAATTTGTTTGGCGGAGGAGTATCGTGGATCATGGTACCGTGCGTCACTACTTGAATAGTCACTTCTCGCGGTTTGATTTTGATTTGTTCTGAAAAATCTAAAGGCCCATGCAGCTTTTATTTATTTGATAGGCCCAAATATTGAAAATGTGTCCATTCTATGATTCTAACCACAGTAACTTTTTTGTTGCCTTTTGAATACGAGAAAAGAAATAGATCCAATGGAATCAATCATAATAGCTAGTACTGTTAGATTATGAAATGTTCTGGTTTTTAAGCCACGTCTCAAGTGTTGGAAAGGGGTGAAATAAAATTAACATTTTAAATATGAAAAGTTTGATTACGATGGAAAATGAAGATAAGGAATGCGACATGCATTACCCGGGAAATAATCAAAAATTGATGCTCTTCAACGATACGTAATTTTTAATGTGACTTGTGAAGCATATGATTCATCAATCAATTTTAGTCTCTATTTAGAGATATGTATACGTGTGTAACCAAACACCTCAATAGATAGACACATAAAAGCTACTAGAACTTGCGTGCAATTCAAATAGGGATAAGCCCTACTCGACAACGATTGCAAGCTAGAAATAGATTAGTCAAGTTGAAGATTCATAATTGTCACCCTATTATTTTTTTTTTTCACCCTATTTGCTCATTACACCCTACATTTTAATTTCAATTATTAAATTTAATTATGTAATCCATTTCTATTTCCAAGAATATCCTTATATGACATATCCAATTAAAAATAATTTTTTTTAATGAAAATCTTGCAGTTAATTTATACCAATAAAAAAATTATAATATATTAAAGTTTCCTAACAAAATCATAGTGAACTAGAATAGAAGAGCTTGCCTTTTTTTTAATTTTTTCTTTTTGCTTCAATGTTCATCTATTTCAATCTATGTCAAAAGATTAGTTAGCTAACAACTATGACTCTATGAACGATGAAGAAGATATTGAGATTTTTCTTTCGTGTTTTAAATTTTTACTTTCGGTGTTCACAAAAGGTATTGCAAAGATTTTGTGTAGTTAACACTTAACACTAATGATTTTGTGAATTAAATAACGAATTCATGATGAAGAGGTAACAAAAAGACAAAAAAATAGTAATAAATGGAAATTTGGGTGGAGAAGATGAAGATTAATGTTATCCAATGAGAAATTAAGTAATCTTTCTATTTAATTCATTGGTCATTTGTTTTATTTTTCCTTACAAATTTGGATTTTAGAAAATTAATGTAATTAGTAGTCATTTTACATTTGGGTAATATAGTCTTTCAATAATTCAAATATTTGTAGGGTGAACTAAGAAAATGATAGGGTGGCAATAGACGCACCCAATGAACAAACTTAATGACACATTGTAGAACGTTTTTTTATAGTCTATTTTTATTGAAGATTTAAGATATGATTATACATGTCAACTAAATGTAGATATGATGAAGCCATACGTGAGATTTTGTACAACAATTCATTGTTTGCAAAGGAAATGACCAAATAAAGTAAATGAAAGAAAATTACTTATAATTTACTTTTTTCCATCCTATAAATATTAAATGGCCAAATTTCATTTTACTTCCCTGATCTTTAAACTCTAAATCATTTGTGCCCCAACACTTTTAATTTCATCACGGGTGTCCCTGTACTTACCAGTTTTAATCAATCTTGTATAACCCTTGACTTTTTTCCCAACTATTGTGTGATGTATTAGAGTTACATATGATATAATTTTGCATGTCACATTAGTGAATCATCATTTTACATGGGTGCTGATTAGATCTACATTTTCAATTTATAAACTACTTGACAAAAAAACTAATGATTGAACATGATTGATTAAATTGTAGAGCACAATGGTACATGTGATGAAATAACAAAGTGCATGACCATAATTGATTTAACGTGTAAAGATTAGGAAGGTGAAATGAAATTAGCTATACTTAAATAGTACACCTCATTTTTATGCATCGAATTAGATAGAGTTATAAGTGAAAATATCACAATTACAGATTAACAATATTTTACAAATATAATTGAACAAAAATTAATATTATAAAATTACAAAATTAATTAACTAAAAATATTTCATCAAACTTGTCACCAATTATTTAATGAAATATCCGAATAATACATGTACATATCTTTCGCGTACGATACACATCTCATATTTTATTAAGTTATGCTTGTTATTTTCTTTTGAACTAAAGTGGTGTCAGCAAGAACTAAAATATCCTCGATATTTTTTTAAAATTTATGATATTTTACTTTTAATCTATTTTTAAATACAACTTTTATCTAAAATTCCAATAAATTTTTTATCGATATCTGATATTTTCATCAATTTTTTTTCACACCATCGATATTTGCATGACTGACTTGGAACACTTTCGTCATTCGGCGGCGTCAGAGAATCGCTCATCTTCCGCGAGTGCGGAGAGCCTGTAGCCAGTTCTATATTCAACCAAGACTCTTAGACGACTGACCTGAATTGTCTCCGTCCAGCACTGAAAATTCAACTTAGACCATTTCCAGCCAATCAATCGTCACAAGTTTTTGAATCAGGACCAGGGGTCCACATGTTTAACGAGCATCAAGGAAAGAGTCTACTATAACCACATGAAAACGCCCGCTCTGGATTTCTTTCTCCTAAGTGGAGGTGAGACTATTCCATTTGCCAAACACGAAAAAAATTGACAGAAAGAGCCCAATGCAATCGGATTTCAAGTCCGCCCTCGAAACGTTCACAAGGAAGAGAGAGAAGGTAGACGTCGCCGGTGGTTTGAAACCGCTCCTCTGCGGTGGTCTCCACGATTAGTTACGCTGTGAACGAGTGGTCGTGGATGGGCCAGTCAGCTTCGGCGGCAGCAATTCCAAGCCGCCGTGAAAACAATCACAGACATCGATCTAAGTCCAAAGCAACTGCCCTGATCTCCCCGATGCTAGCCGCGGATGAGTCCGATGAGGTCGTTGAGTCAGTAACCGATTACATCTCCGATCTGCCGGATGAGTGCTTGGCTTGCATTTTCCAGTCACTCGGCTCCGGCGACCGGAAAAGATGCTCTCTGGTCTGCCGGCGGTGGCTGACGGTCGAGGGACAGAGCCGTCACCGCCTCTCCCTCAACGCGCACGCGGATCTACAGCCCGCCATCCTTTCCCTCTTCTCACGGTTCGACGCCGTCACCAAACTCGCTCTGAAATGCGACCGCAGAGCCATCAGCATCGGCGACGAGGCGCTCGATCTCATCTCGCTGCGGTGCCAGAACCTCACGCGCCTGAAGCTGCGCGCGTGCCGCGAGTTGACCGACGCAGGCATGCTGGCGTTTGCGAAAAACTGCAAGGCTTTGAAGAAGCTCTCCTGTGGGTCGTGCACCTTCGGAGCCAAGGGAATGAACGCCGTGCTGGAAAATTGCTCGGCGCTGGAAGAGTTATCGGTGAAGCGGCTCCGTGGTATTGGGCCGGAGGGTTCTGCGGTGGAGCCCATTGGGCCGGGCGTCGCTGCCTCGTCGCTCAAGACGATTTGCCTGAAAGAGCTTTACAATGGACAGTGTTTCGGGCCGCTTATAATCGGCGCAAAGAATCTGAGGACTCTGAAGCTTTTCAGGTGCGGTGGGGATTGGGATAAGCTTCTTCAAGTGATAGCGGAGCGAGTCACGTCCATGGTTGAAATCCATCTGGAAAAGCTTCAGGTTAGTGACGTTGCGCTGGCCGCAATCTCCAATTGCTTGGATCTGGAAATTTTACACCTGGTCAAAACGCCGGACTGCACAAATGTAGGTCTGATTTCGGTCTCGGAACGCTGCAAGCTCTTGAGGAAGCTTCACATTGACGGCTGGAAGTCAAACCGTGTGGGAGATGAAGGCTTGATTTCGGTGGCCAAGAGTTGCCCCAACCTTCAGGAATTGGTTCTTATCGGCGTCAATCCAACCAAAGCGAGCTTGGAAACGTTGGCGGCGAATTGCCCCAATCTGGAGAGGTTGGCATTGTGCGGGAGTGATACAGTAGGCGATCCGGAGCTTTTGTGCATTGCTGCCAAATGTGGAGCATTGAAGAAGCTTTGCATTAAGAGCTGCCCTGTGTCTGATGTTGGCCTCGAAGGACTGGCCAGTGGGTGCCCTAATATGGTGAAAGTGAAGGTTAAGAAGTGTAGGCTAGTAACACCCGAGGGTGCTGATTCTTTGAGGGCAAAGAGGCCTACATTGGCTGTGAATTTGGACACTGGTGAGCCTCCACAAGACGCCAGTGCCAGTGACGGAGGGGCACAAGATAACCCTGCTGTTGAATTCCTTCCGCTGGCCACACAACCAGCGTTTCCTGACATTGCTTCAAGCAGTACAGGGAGGTCTGCGTCCTTTAAGTCAAGGTTAAGCCTTTTATCTGGAAGGACCCTTGTGGCTTGCACTCTGAGAAGGTGGGTAAGTCGGAATAGTTAGTATTATTGAACAGAAAACCAAACAGAAGCTACCAGACTAAAAAAAAAAAAAAAAAAACTTGTTCCTTGTTCATTGTTATTTTGTTGCTGTATTGTTTATTTTGATTCTGACCTTTATGTACTTAAACTCGATTCTGTGTGCTGTTCATTGCCTTTGGTCAATTCAATCTTCACATTGTTTTTTGTCACTGTTTTTGTGTTTCTTTTCCCGGGAAGTTTCCCCTTTAACACCATTTGCATAATTATATCTCTGAATGCTCCCTTATCCTCTGACCTGCTATTACTACAATCTTAGTCAGTAGTTCAAGCAAGGATTCATTTGAAGCATTTGCTTATATTTGTGGGATTAGTGGGATGCTTTGTCTGGTTTATCACCGAACCTCTGTAAATATTATCGTTAGTTCGTGTTATGATTTTCCATCAAATCATTCTTATTTTGTTTTAAGTCCGACCATTCTCAGATCACCTGAAGATAATGTTTTAGACAAAAGCTGTTGTGTTTGCTGTTGGTTGGATCTTTAATCTCCCTTTGGTCTGCCTATAAATATAGATTCACTTATATCCTCTTACTAGTACTTCCTTGTGGGCGCTATTACATATTTGCAAGGAATCAAATTGAATTTTGACCGTGCAATATTTCTCTTCACTTTATTGGGAGAGTTCCATATTCGAATCATATCTTTTCACTTGTTGATACCTACAATTCTGGTGTAACAATTGGGTGGTTGCTTGACGCATCTATTCACTTGTTGAAGCCTACAATTCTGGCGTAACAATTGGGTGGTTGCTTGACTCAATTTGGGAGTTGTTAACTTGGTCATTAACTTGAGCCAATAAGAAGCTATATGAAGCTAGCATAGCTAGCACGTGTACAGAATCTCTCTGCTTCAGTGAGTGTCAAGTTTTCCAGTGGGGGACAAGGTTTCCTTTTATGTAATTAAGTAAATACTAGTAATAGTAGTGACTTCAAATTCATATGATTCCTTATCCATCATTGACAAGTTTGGGAAGGGTATACTTGAATCTGTTTCCCCCCAAAAAAGAAATATGAGGAAAAAAAGGATATGAAAGCCATGGTGCTGGTCTGATGCCAAATAGTCAAAAGCCTGGGGTTGCCAGTATTGAGATGCAAAAAGAAGATGCGTCATTCTAAAGCGAACCCAAAACGCCACATCTTCCTTATTATTTTTGGGAACAAACATTAAACAATTCTGTGCAACGGCTGCTCCAACATTTGAGTTGGAACGGTGCATCCTGCATTGCCTAGGAAACACTATAACAAACATTTTTTTCTTGTTTTTGCCTTTTCTGGATAAAAGAGGTTCAGTTTCAGGTTCATCACCTGTACAACAAATACTGAAGCATGCTTAGACACCATCTAATATTCTAAAGCAGTGTGAGTGGGTGACATGTAAAGATTAAAGCGACAATCATAAAGAAGGAAACTACATCTAACTTTGAAAAAGGAAAAGAAGTAAAGGGGGAATCCACCATAATTTCCCACCATCATTCACTGTTTGGCAAAAACAAAATAAACCCAAGGTTCATATGAGAAGACTATCAAATAGATGAATATTGTCGTCTTCTTTCTAGGAACTGGTACTGACCACCTGTAGAAACACTGGCTCGCTTGCTGCAACTGTTGAATCCTACTGAAGCAAAGCCATTTATATCTGGAGGCATCATTCTTCTACTCCGTTTTCTTCTCCTTCTGAGCACGAGATTTTGGCTTTTGGTATATAAGTATCTGACTCAGGAGGATGGAATTTGTTGCAACACCAAGTACAGAGCCCAACAAAACTTAAAAATAATTAAGGAGAGCAAATGAATTAAAAAATCTATAAACATCAAACTCGCAGAAAAAGCACATGAAAAATGGAGGCACTCTAGCAAGATAGCTTAGGGTTTAAAAAAACTAAGTAACAGATAGCATCATGATATTTACTTTATTATATTTATGGTGATGCAAACACTAAAAATGGAACTAAATTTTGTTTGGACCTGAGAACTTGAACCTGCCACATCTACAGACTGACTAATCGAGCAAGTTTTTTCCCTATAATTCTTTTTTTATTTGGCCTCAATTAAGAAACATTTACAGTCACTTCAAAAGGAATGGTTAGTTATCACTTCAAAAGTGGGCCACTTACAGCCAAAACCTATTTGAAATCTACATGTACAGATGCACTACCTTTGTTATTCGCACATTTTATTATAGTTAATTCATTAAAAATGCAACTTAAAGTGACAGCCAAGGGTCTAGGATACCACTTTTCGGAGCTTGTTCTTGGATGCTGGTGAAAACTCTCACTGCAAAAGGAAGTTAAATATCTGTAAGTTCCCCGGAATACATATCTTACACATTACAGCATACAGCCCTTTTAACAAGTTGAACGTACCCATAGAACCTCCAAAGTTCATAAAGTTCGTTAAGAAGCTGAGCTCCCCTGTACTTTTGTTCTGCCCACGAAATAGTTAATCAACATGAGAAAGTACCTAAAACATGTGTGAACTGAAGAATAATACATAACAATCAAGTGGATTAGTTGCCAGAGATCAACACAAACTCCTAATTGCAAAATGCAAGCATTCAATATGTAAACCAGATGAATCCTTGCAACTTGTAAAGTAAGACATTTACAGACATTCGATGTTAGTAGTAATAATATCCAATTTGGAAACAAAGCAGGTGTTGACTTACAGAAAAGTTCTGCCATATCTGCGGGATCTTGGCAAAGAGAAAAATTGCATGTTGTGATGCCTGTAATAAATCGTTTTAGCATCAGACGGGCTATGATATAAAGAATTATTTAGATCAGAAGGAAAAATAAATTACTATTCATGTCCACTGATTCATAGGCTGGACAGTGAAAGTGGCTACTCACATATAGAGCTTCAAATAGAACAGGATCAATTCGACCTGCTAATATGGTTGGTGCTATACCACAATATCTGGAAAACCATTATATTAAGGAAGAAGTACATCACCATTTTCAATCTTACAGAATGTAGATTAAATAAATAAATAAATAAAATTGCAAAAATTAAACTGATTCTTAAGAGAGAAGGATACAGTAATGCCGTCATCCATCTTTTGATGCTCACAGGTTGGGAGTAATAGTACATAATGGCAACTAATATTAGAGCTGTAAAAAAAAAAAGCAAAAAAGGGAACAGTGTTAGATCCTTTGGGATTGCCATAACCGCTCTTCCTAATGCTACAGAATTGCATGCAACAACACCTAGTCCAATAAGGCCAACAAATGATAAACAAGGTTCTGAGGCTCCGTGTTTGAAAACTACGATCTATTCAACCACTACTATATGGACTAAAACTTTCAGAACGGGTCAAGCGAATCTGAAATATTTAATCTGGTTGAGTATGGAAAAAGCAATTCACCCTTACATCTAAGAAGCATTTCCCGAAGACATGTTAGAGCTGAGAAGAAAATTATAAGAAGCCTTTGGCATACCTTGGATCAAAAGAAAGGCCAGTTCCCCATAAGCTGAGAAGGGAAGCCCTCCATGAAGACAATATGCCAAAGCAATCGTGTAACCAACTAGTTCAAGCTCAAAAGACAAGATACTAAGACCTCTGATACTTCCATGTTCCAAAATCTTTAATATCTGCAGTCGAAAGACAAAAGCCTCAGATCACACAGATAGTCCTGCAAACAATTGCACAACGTGGCACTTCCACATGCCAATGGCAACAGATGAAGATCATAAATACTTAAAAAAAATGACAATCAGTTTAACTTAAAAAGAGGAACTTCCAAACAGTTTTGATGCCAAGACTCAGTTGCTGACCAATGCCACTATAATGTGGAAATTTAACACTGAATAATAATTTCAGAAAACTTCTTTGCTAAGCAAACTGATTCTGGATTTCTCTTCTGACCTACCAAACCTTCCATCATTTGAAAGGAATGAAAATTAAAGCGTGAATGCAGGCATCAAATATACAACCCTAACTGAAATCACACAACTTTTTTCACCGCATAATTAATGAAATCAGAGATCTATAGTCTATTTTCCATACAACACAATAATTTCAACCATGAAAACCAATCAAAACAGCTGCGATTGCTTTTTAATTATGATATCGGAAGCAAAAGAAAAGAAGAAGGTGCCTGAGGGAGTTTGACGGTGGTGGAAGCGGCGACGATGGCGTAGCCGAGGAGCGTGGAAATAAGGGGAAGCAAGCAATCCTTCTCGGGAAACTGGCCGTCGCTAAGAGCCCCCAGAGCACAGCTGAAATCGATTCCGAGGACTTTCATGTCTGTAAGTATGGATCCAACTCCGACTGAGACTCAGCCCTGTGGTTTTCTAGGGACCAATTTGTGGAAACCAGGGGATCCAAGCAACCGCAGCTTTTGGACCATATGACTTTTGTGGAGCAGCTACACTTTACTGTTAATCCGATATTACTATTTATTACACTTTTAACTACTTGTAATCTGTTACCGCATACGGTATGGGCTGTGCGGCTATATTTGCATTTCGGTCCAGACATACTAAACCCAAGTATCAATATTGGCCCACAAGAAAATCCAAGTACCAACACTGGGGGAAAATGGTTTGATGAGAGATATATTCCATTTTCCCACTTCTTTTTTTTTTTTTTTGGGCAAATCTCTCATAAGTGATAAAACATGATTTTTAGTAGCTACTCCAAGTCTCTAAGTGATGGATATAAAATGTCGAGTTAATTTTTTTGTTTCATGATTTTCTCAGTTGTCCTACTTTGAAAAATCGTAAAAAAAAAAATAATAAGATTGAGATTTTTGAGTTCCGTCAATTGTAGAAGATTTTGATGAGAAAATAAGATGCATGTGATTTTGACTTTCGTGTGTATAGTGCACAGATTTGGTGGGAAATCATATATGGTTTCTGACAACTTTTATATATTTTTTTTCAAAAGTTTGAATATTAATTTCCATGGGGTTGAAAAATCATATAACATATTTCACTATTTCAGTATATTTAACGTGTCTTAAGGAGGCACCAAATATTTAGGATGGGTTATTATAGCCCCTCCCCATTGGACTTAATTAAGTTGTGTTTTGTTTGCTATCTTCTTACCTTCACCTTTGGATCGTGGGTAACTCATAGGTTACTAGCTTACTACTGTCCTTATATCTGATGCACTGTTTGTTTGTGTTATAGTTAGCAATATTCAGGACAAGAATTAAACGTTAAAAATACGTACATGAATAATTCGGTAATTTTAGTAAAAAATACTTTGAAAAATTCGGCCATAAAATACGGAAATAAAATTTGATACATATGTATTTAAAGCAAATGTAATAAAAAATACAGACGTAAAATAAGGATTGGTTTTTGTTATTTATAGTACTTTTATGTAGTTATTATGATTTCTAAAACATAATTTTGAAGAAAAAAAAAAAAGTGAATCATAGTTTTTATTTTTATTTTATTTTTCCAAATATTACCATTTGGATGGACAATTTTTTTAGCTAATTCTTGAATAATTAGATCCTGTGCCAAAAAATAAAATGAAATTTAATTGACCCTGTGCTGAATTTATAATTAGGTAGAAATGAATAACCTTGTACTAAATGCTTCTTTCTCTCGGAGTTGATTAACGATGGAGGTGATGCGTACGTGCATCCTGGGGGGGCCATTTTGGTGCAACTTATAGTGATCCAAGGAAGTGGAAACCAGTCAGGATTTGAGGACCACTGCAAGAAATAGACAAACCCAGCAACCCCGTGATATTAATAGCTAACGACAGAAGTATGATCGGCTTTGAGGAAAAAAATCAGTGACTGTATAACATTGTCATAGGCGGATTCATACCGGGATTTATAGACGGCTGAGCTTACTCATATTCAAATTTCGGGGAAGATATGAAAACGTTTTCGTATAGTTATGTTCGTCAAAATCCCTCAAAGAGATTCTTCGAGCAGCACACACACTAAGTCGATCACTAACAAGCTTATGTTCATGACCAATGAGATAAAGCTTAAGCAATAATGTCACCTGGGATGTCCACAAGCTTACCACCACTATTTTGGGTTGTTAAGTTGTTAAATATTGTCTAGTATAATTCAAGTGCTTCCTTTAAATCTTCTTTCTGGATCGTAAATATCCAGGTCCCACGCTGAAGCAACCTCACAGTCACAGGCTCACAGGGCCACTATCCAGCCAGTTGGTTTTGTTGGAACTGAGGTCCAAGTTTGCTCTTTATTCATTAAATTTGTGATGGAAAGTTGGAAACTGGAAAGTACATAGCAAACTCTCAGAACTCTCTTTCTTTGTGTGACTGACTTGTGAGTGTGTGAGAAATGGAAAGTGGGCTTCCCATGCTTAACTGTTTGTTGCAGCGCACACTCAGAAGCTTGTGTTCATGTTCATCAGATTCCGCTTCCAATTCTTCCAAGTGGGTTTACGCCGTCTTCTGGAGAATCTTGCCTCGGAACTATCCTCCTCCGAAGTAAGACAATTTCGCTACAAAACCCCGGCAGAGTTTATCTTGGGATTGTTGCAAAGTTAATGTTAGTGAGTCACATTGCTTAATCTTTTTTACAGGTGGGATTATGGAAGTAGCGTCCTTGATCGCTCCAAAGGAAACAAAAGGAACTGGTAAAGCTAAGACAATTGGGACTACAGTACTTTGTGTTTTTCCTTCAGTTGGTTTTGTAAGAAAATGAATACCAACACTTTTGGTTTCTTCTAGGATTCTTGTTTGGGAGGATGGGTTCTGTGATTTCTATGAATGTGAGCAAGCAGGAAGTGGCTACTTAAAGGGGAGGTTTGGAGCTGATATTTTCTTCAAAATGTCCCATGAGGTTTATAATTTTGGAGAAGGGTGAGAATTAATATTCTGTCATCTATAATTTTTGTTGCAATAGGGGAGTTGTAATCATCTGAATTACATTGGCTGCAGTTTATTGGGGAAAGTAGCAGTAGACAACAGTCATAAATGGGTGTTCAGAGATGCACCAAATCATGTGGACAACCCCAACTTCATTTCTTCTTGGAATGTATCCACTGAACCTGTAAGTAAGGCCTGGTAAATTGAATACCGTGTCATATTTCTTACAGCAATGAATAAATGAAAGCCTAGAGTTCTAGTCTTTCTTAATCCTATATATCTTCTCTGGTTACATATTCTCACATCAGCAACCAAAGGCATGGGCGTTTCAATTCAATTCAGGCATTCAGACTATTGCCATCATTTCTGTTAGAGAAGGCATAATTCAGCTTGGCTCGTTTGATAAGGTGTTTAACTGTCACTCGATCTCTATTGATAATATAAATCTGCCTTCCAAAATTTCCGGAAAAATCTCAATTAATCTGATGAATAATGACAGATAGCGGAAGATCTCAATCTGGTGATCAGCATACAGAGGAAGTTCAGCTACCTGCAGAGCATACCAGGTGTTTTCGCCATGCAAAGGCCTTACCTACCTATCCAGCATCCCTACATCCTCAAACCAAGTAACGCCCAGAATATGATTATGAATGGAAGCACTAGTACGTACACTGCTACTACTACTAGTATTGGTGCTGGAGTTAAGAGATTGTTCAACCTCACACCGCCGGATGATCAGATGATCAAGTCCATCAACTTGGGATGGAACACACCACAAAATGGAATAGGACTAGGACTCGGAGGATCATCATCCGTTTCAGTACCTGATCCTAATTGGTCGATTCCATTTCCACCGCCTCTTCTACCCTCCATTTCATGCAGCCTTGGAGCTCTTCTATCAAAGCTACCTTCAGTTTCACCTTCACCTTATATTAATAATGATGCCATTCATGAAGCTCCCAACACTATTACTGCAACTACTACTACAGCTATGCTCATGAACAACAGCAACAACCACAACAACAATTGTGCCGAAAACAAGATACTGAAGGTTAGTGGTGGCATTATTAAGATAGAGTCATCATCACCATCATCCTGTCATCTAGATGTAGCTCAACAAGAAAAGCACAGTTCCATAGACCCTAATAATCTTGGTTTGGAAAAAGGACAGACTTAATTAGTCTTTTCTATATCTTTTGAAGTAATAATAACGTCTGTAACATGAGAACATGTCTTGTTTTCTCCTATTTAGGGTACAACCATCATATGATTATGTGAATCCAGATAATGTATGATAACAGATTGAAGATAAATAAAAGTATTACGGTCTAAGTGATCATCAACTACCTTCATTAAAGTAAATTATGTGATATGAATAAGATCATCATTGTCATCTTCCATTTGCTGCACTGATTGATTGATGGTTTGGGGTAGGGTAAGTAACAGCGTGGGGTTGGAGCACTGCGGTCTATCCCTATCCTTTTGGGATCGGAGTGGTCTACCATTATATGAAAATCGATGGTCCCCAGAAACCCAATTGAAGATGGAAATTAAACTGACAAGAGAGATTGTTGGGTTGGAGTTGGATCAACATGTTGGCCTTATACGGCATATCCCGGCAAAATGGATGGTCGATATTTTGGTTCCCAATCTTTGAGGTCTTTCATCATCTTCTAGTAGTAGCACTCATCACAAGTAGGTTGGTTGTCGTATGAAACAGTGTGTTAATGATAAACAAGGCAGGACCATTTTAGTTGGCAAATTTCAATACCATATTTCACTTTTGGTGGTGAATTGCTCACCAAACAAAATGCTATATCTTAAACAACACAAAGAAGCTTTGGAGAGCCAAGATCGGGTTTTCACATAGTTCATTGATGGATTGATCGTCGCTAAAAGTAATTTCAGCAAATATATTTCTGCAATTCTGAAAAATTTAATAAGATAACTACCTCTTTATAGTTTCAACATTACTCTCTTAAACAGAGACGAATAACTAGCTCTTTAGTTTGAATCAAAACTAGTGGAGAACGCAAACCAGCTCATGACACAATGATATACTCATTTACACCTAAAAGACTTATGTTAGTGTTACTGATATATGTACGTATGTCAGGGATTAGGCTGTTGTGCTGTGCTGACCTTTTTCTGGACAAATGATGCAAGTGGATTTGATAAAACACTAGTACAGACTACAGCTTCACATACTAGAAGAATGGTCCACAGCCTTTAGCTTACCCACTTATGAATTCAAAACGAACCAGTCTCCCAAGTTGATGTATGATGAAAGCGGTGCCTAGCAGTTTTAAGACCTTAAGAGGGTTTATGTATTGTAGTATGAAAGTGATTGTGTGAACAGCCATTCACCGATTTTACGCCCATTCATGATTGCTTGGTATTTTCTGAAAGATCGATCTTAAGCAAGGTAGAGAAGTTACTTTGGATAACTAATCTCGTCACGTACAGTCTCGCACGACGTGACATTATGACAATATCTAGTAGTTTACATGATAATTAATTACTACTCGACATGTGATATATATTAAGAATTAATTTAGAGTTCGTCTTACAAGTTGACCCATGATCAAAGCCATTTTAAAAGCTACATATCAACACGGTTAAGGCTTAGTTTGGGATTGCTTCCTGAGCTGCTTTTAAAATCAAAAGTGCTTTTGAGCCTAATCTAAGCTGTTTGGTAAAACTCCTTAAAGCTGATTTTGGTCGAAGCTTCTCCCAACCGCTGTTTCTGAGAAGCAACAATTCCTAGCTTTTAGGAATTGCTTCTGCGGAACCACTCCGAAAAAACACGGAGCTTTTAATGAAATATATTCAACTACCAATTTTGTCCTCGTCCTTTCTGAAAATTACGTTGAACCCAGCAACTCTATCTTTTATCTTGATCGCAGATTCGCAGATGCATCGTTCTTCTGCTCCTCTGTTTGTTGTCAATCCCTAATCCTCATCGGAACAAATGGGGAGGGAGGGCCTCTACTTCTCCTCCTTTATCTGAGAAGTATCATCGTTCTCATCAGAAACACGACGAGAGGGGCTCTATTTGTGATTGTCTTCTCCTTCTTCCCTCTCTACAGTCATTGAACTGTTCAAGCATCAATCATCCTCATCAAAAACTCGGTATAGCAGCGTCGTCCCCCAATTCTAAAAGGTAAAACCTCTTACCAACTCTTTTACAGAAATATTTGGCCTGATTTTAGATTAAATTTTTTTCTGGGTTGCTGGGTTTGCTACATTTTGGGTGTATTACTCTTTGAGCTTTTTGTGTCTTCTGTTAATGTAAAACGTATTTTATGCCTTTCAATAGTTGATTTCTTCATCTTTCATATGGGCCAATGAAGGACCACTCTTTTATTGCAAGAATTGTTTATGGCATGTACTGTCCATGAGAATTACATGAGAAAGAAGGGGGGACTCTGGGGTGGAGAAAAGTACCTAACACGGAAGCTTCCCTAAATTGCATATTGGAGAACGTTATTTGTGACTTATTTGTGCAGAACGTTATTGATCGAAATTAACATCTGAGGAGCTTCTGGAGTTTGATGCGCTGACAGATGGCTATGAAGTCAGCTGGCATGTGAAGCATCTTAGAAGTTTATTGAGTCCGACATCGGATGAATTGAAATCAAGGGCAGTTCAAGTGAAGAACTGGAGGCGAGCCTACCTGAATAAGTTGATATTTGATGGGCAGTATTTCTCGGAGGATTCAATGAGGGAGGGAGAGCCCTACTTGCATCATGAGTATGTGGGGAAGTTTCAGGTTCCGAGTTGTAGGAGCATGGCAAGACCTGGGGAGCGGTGGTAAGATACTTTGTTGTGGAGGTTAGAGGAAGCGATTTTGGTAGCAAAGATTAGAGGGGAGCAACAGAGGTTGGGTGTTGCCAATGACTAAAATATCGAGTATCGAGGAAATATCGATGGTTCGGAAAATGGAAATTTCGATGGAAATATCGAGAAAGTTTCGATATCGATAAATTTTCGAAAAAATGATGGAAATTTGGGAGAATATCATTGAAATTTTAAGTGAAACATTGTGAACTACTTATTTGATCAATTATCTATTATATTGGGAAGAAAGAAAAAAAAAAAAAACGGTGACCAAGCTTCATTTCATAGTGAATTATAGTAATTTAGAATAAATGTTTGAAGTTGCCAGTATAATATTTGGTACTTTTAGAATATATAATTCTAATTAGAAATTTTATAAAGTTGTAAAGCTATTCAATCAATAAATACAAATGAATTAATATTTCTACAACATGTCAAAAGTATTTAGGAATGTTAGATTCAAAAAAATAAAAATCTATAATTGTTAAAACTATATCTTAGAAGTTAGAGGTTTACATTAATTGTCTAAAGAAATTAGTAAATTTATTCCATTAAAACGACTATTAATAAAAAAAAAAAAGCATAGATGAACTAAAATGAATCCCAGTCGAGTTGGCTAGGGTGCTTTTGCACTTGATATTGGGGGAGACAGGTTCGAATCCCAACTTTGTCAAGCTTTTCCTTGTATTTTGTTTGAGGAATATTCGCGAATATTCCCTAAAATTTCGGATATATCGCATATTTTCGAAAATATTGAGATATATCGTGAAATTTCGAAAATATCGGACGAAATATTAATGGAAGTCATCCAAAATATCGAAGCCTAAAAAAAATGATAATTTCGCCGAAATATCGGCAAATTTTCGATTTTTTAGTCTATGGGTGTTGCTGAGAGTGATTGGGTTGGCGGTGAGAGAATTCAGGAAGTAGAGGAACAGGAGGAGGAGGAGGAAGAATCTAACAACGCTAATGGGGGCACACAATCATCAGAGGTAATCTTGTCTAACTTATACTTGCAAATTTGCAAAGCCTTTTTAACTTCGTCTAGATTTCCTTTATCAGTATTCGTGCTAACTGCCACATTCTAGATAAAAATTATAAAAGATGAAAACCATATGGTTATTGTCTGCACTCTGATTGAAGTTTAGAGCTTTTTCTTTACTTTTTCCATTGTGAGATATCTGTACTATGGGAATGGAAGTAGGCGCATGATTACATTTATGTTTATAAAAGAAAAGTAGATGGTGATGAGAATCTATGGCTAATGTTCTCCAGGTTTTAAGTTCCTTTTACTCTGCTTTTCTTTTTGTTCACCCGTCTTGGCAAACTATCTATTGCCTTGGTTTGCCACCTGTAAAATATGATTCATATGAGTTGTGAGTGACTCATGACACTGAAGACACTTACATTAATGACCACCATTTGTCCTCTAGTTCACATATCCTTTCAAGAAAACTAAGTTGAATGGTACAGAAAGGAGAAGTAACCTATGCGCTCTACTGACGAAACTTTAAAATCAGTCTCTCAATGAATTTTGTCAAAGTGCTGAGTTATGTTATGTTCTTTGTTTCTTGTATGATTTAAATACTCCTATGATTTAGAAATATTGCCCGTTGTTTCTGACATTTGTAATTTTTCCTTTTCTGTCAATAGATGTTGGTGGATCCTCCTTATGTGGCCAGTGGTGCTGAAACTGTAGACCATACGGATGCGCCTAATGATGCTTAAGCAACCACAGCAGGGTAGAGTGAGCAAGCAACTGTATCTGTAGAAGAGTTGTAAGATCTGATGGACCAGTTCACCTACATCATGCATGAGAAATTTTTGTTAGGAGAAGATCACGAGTACTTAGATTACTCAAAGATAGACAACGACGAGACATTGGATGATCACTGGCAGCAGAGAGAAGCCAACCATGACGCTGAAGAGAAGTACTTTGATGAGGATTAACAAAAGTTGAAGGGCGTTTATGTTTTTCTCTGCACTCTAAGCCTTTTAACTCTGATGTTAATATTTTTTGCTCTAGAGAGTATTCATAACCTAGTGTTCCAGTTGTAACTAAACCAGTATACCCTACTTTCTCTGTACATTATATATATGTAACCGCATGTTTGTTTTAGTTGTTTGCTGGGTTTTCCTTCTTGATCATCCTTCAAGTGACTTTAATATATTTTATGTAATGGTTTCCGTTGAACTATGGTGAGGAAATTAATCCAAATATTCTGAACTTATTTTGTATAATAGTAAAACATAATACTTTATTGAAAGGTTTAAAGTAAATCTTTTATTCGGTCCAAGCAAGGGTACAAGGATAATACATGAGAATTTTTTTTTATTTGGTATGGTTACATAATCAAAAAACAAAATTATGTATTTTAGTAGCGTATCTTAGCATATATGACTATTTTGGTAATTATACCCAGCTAAAGCATTTTTGCCTTGCAACTTACCAAACACCTAGAAATTGCTTTTCGTTCTCACAGCACTTTTAAAAACAGTTTACCAAACACCTCAGCTGCTTTTTCTCATAGTAAGTTCGGAAGTGCTTCTTCTCACAGCACAACAATCCCAAACTAAGCCTAAGTGTTCTACAAAGAATGGGAATATGGTAGACAATTGAGGCAGTCCAGTTCTACTACAAGGAGAAGAATTATGATCATCCATATATGGTTAGAGAGTTTCTATTCATACCTCTAAAATTAGCATTTAGACATCCTCACTTAATAGACCTCCAACTTACTTTTACAAATAACCAATTTGCTATCTACAACTCCCTAATTTTCTCACAATGCCCATCATCCAATAAAATCAATAAGAGACTTTTTCTTCTTCTTTATAACGGTTTTATTCATACCTCCAAATTTACTCAATGTAAAAAATCATTTTCTGTTATTGTGTTCTTCTTCATCATGACCTCATCTGCTTCTTCTTGCTTTCTCATTTACTCTAGTAGCGACATTTCCATTGTGGAAACAAGTAAAAGGAAAGCAAACAAGATTTATATATGTACAGTCGATGTTAAACTAAACAAAAGCAAGATGGAAGCCGGAGTGAAAAACAAATCAATACCTAGATGAATGACTACAACTCCCTAGCCTCCGCAAGATTTGCTAGTGGCAACTTTCTTTGTTGGAATATATGGATATGATACAAGTGAGTTGTCCACACTGTTAGCATAAAACACCTAACGGCATTACTTGTCCCTATAATATAGATATAAGTGAATTGAGACAGATTATGATTGGCATTTGATATTAGAGTGATATTACAATCAATTTTTCAGTGAGATTTCATAGAAGATTCATCATTTTGTTAATTTCTTTTATATATACCTCTGTTTTCTATCGTGGTATCACCGCTAGAATGATATGTTCCTCTTGTTGTTGAGATTCTAAGCCCGGTATCTGACCAAATGTCAATCATACCCTAGCCTATTGAAAGAGTCGTGAAATCTCTACTATGCTAGTCTTAACTTATGGACATGTACATGTGAGCGGAAATGAAAAAAACAAGTAAAGAGCTACTAACTAAAACAAGCACCAAATCTGTATGAAAACTGTAAGATCATGGGTTAACCAAAGACCAAAGCTATATTGAATGGTGGTTAGTCCGTTAGTGCATTCAACATGGTAAAAAACACTCTATGTTGAGTCTGACAATAAAAAAAACTTTTTTTTTCCTCTTTTGTGTCTTTATTGGTAATTTAACATGAGTTGACTTAGAAAAAAAAAGATATACAAATGCCAATTTTGGAGGTATGAATAGAAGCTCCCATATGGTTAATCATTATTAGTTTGAAAATCTTAAGCAACTCTACGTTATTTTGGATAGATGTGGTGACCACGTATTATATCTCATTAATTAATTGTTGTTTGACATATGATTTATATTAAAAATTTTAAGATTAACTTTTTAGTAAGACAAGAGACTTTATTAGCCAAAACTAAAAATTTTGACAGATTTAACCCTAAAAAATTTAAAAAAATTTGAGAATAAATTAAATTACAAGGATAAATAGAACAATTATAAAATACATTTTTATTAAGAAAATAAAAAAGATATGATTCCACAACCTCCACTTTTCTCTCCTATTATTTTATCTCTATAATAACTACCCGTGAATCTATTTCTTCTGCAATAATTACCCACCTTTTTTTTTTTTTTTTTAAACGAAAACTTTCCGTACACATGCAGAGCATGTGATTGCAGACTAGTGTGATTTAAGATTTTAGTTCGATGAATTCAACTAAAGTGTAAATTAATGATTTTTTTTTAGTAAACTAATGACTGGTTACATGTTAAACAGTACATTAGATATGCATTTTGTCATTGAAGCATTCATGGTATGTCCAATACACATAAATAAGACTAGGCAAACCCCACGAGTTCTCCCGATTAACTGCATTTTCCCCTTACAAGTAATGGCGTGGAATTGAAATCAAGATTTATTACTAAATCATGAAGAGAGAATTAATGTATGATTAAATATTGCTGCATGAGCTAGAAATGCACGACTAAAATATGGGAAACTCGTTGCAAACAAATTGAACTAGTTCCTAGTCTTGATCGACCTAACAGAGTATAGCTAGCTATTATATTATTGTACCTCACTCAATTTATAAAAGAAATGAACTACTGAATTAATCAAAGAGAAGGGAAGATAATAAATTATTAGTGTTGCTAATTTCCACTGCCTCCGTCGCTTGGACCAGTCCTTTTGATCTCTCCAAGTCCTAGAACAGTGTGAGAATTGATGAAGGCATGAACCTTTCTTTCCGAGCTTGGACCTCCATTTTTGATCCCTCCAAGAGTCTGAGAAGTTGTGAAGGCATGACCTTTTCCTCCTGAGCTCGGACCTTCATTTTTGATCCCCTCAAGAGTTTGGGAAGTGGTGAAGCTGTGACCCTTTCCGCCTGGACTCGGGCCTCCACTAGTCTTCATTGCTTCAGTGTACAACTCGTCAATATCAAACAAGCTACCACTCTTAATAGAGGATAAGCTCCATGAATTGCCGAATTTCAGAGGACGAGCTTCTGATACGAACAGAACCATATTAGAGCAGACTACAAGAACAAGAACAAACAAGGAGCAAAGAGGCTTGAAACTCTTGGCCATGATCGAGAACTATATTGTTGTTTGGTGAATGCTTTGATCAGAAACTAAAACTGATCGAGTACGCGTACGTAACTAGCTACAACTTTGATATATTTGGTGATGAGTAAGATGGTCTAAATCTATGTTCTTTATATAGGAAGAGGATCGATAGTACGTATAGTGGTGTGTGTAATTAGGAAGGTGGGAATGGGGAAATTCATACTTTGACTCACCGGCCTGGAAACAGAGAGGGAAATTGCATGGCTTGCTCGCTCGTTGAAGGTGAAGGTGAAGTGAAGGACCGGCCATCTGATGAGGACTAAGTGATGGACTCTAAAGCAGAGACTAAAAAAATCACTTGGTGCTTTAGTGGTTTATACTCCCATTACTTAATTAAATTCCTTTTACTGTTATTAGTAATAGCCAGCTGAGTAACTGCCTGCGTAATATTGTAAAAAGCACTACAAAAAGTCCAAACCAAAAGTATAGATATTAAACCAAAAATTAGTGATGGATTGCAACTTGCAAGAACTTCCTAGTTTTTCAACCTCAGCCTGGTTTTGTGGCGTAATTAACTTATGTTTATGCCGGCAAATTATGACCTATCGGTTTTTCCGTTTTTCAAGAAAAATCAACAATATGGAAGTTATGGGTTTGAATTTCATTTCATTGACATCATGGGTAAAGTGCAGTGAGGTCGGGGTAAAAAAAAAGAATTTTTTTTTTTTAAGAAAAAAGGATTTCACTCCTACTCCATGGTGACTCGAACTCATGACCTAGGTAAAAAAAGAGAATAAATTATGTTCAAAAACAACTTGGCTTCTTTTTGATACAGAAGTTTTCTTTAAAATTTGATGTCATAATTAAGTTGGTGGTAACTGGTAAGTCTTAATGAGCCTTGCTTTCCAAACAATCGAGGACACATGGTTTCAAATTGACGAGCAGTCTAAGCAAGTGATGAGTGAAGTCTGGAAAATGGTGGTCCAATTACTATGAAAATTCCCAAATATTCCAAAGGAATTAGGAACAGGCGTTGCCAACCCAAATATATAGATGACCAAATGCGAAACGTTGTTACAACTTTGAAAGACCAAAATTCCAAAGCATGGACTGGACGCGTCTAGTAGACTAAAGTAATCGGTTTGATTTCTGCTGTTGGACCAAGCTAGATTCATACATCTTCCCTGCCGTGTGTGCTTCACTCTTCTGCTCGTCGTCACCATTTTGCTTGTGTTCTGAAGGTTCGACTCTACAAAAATGGTGGGTTACGCAAAATTTTTGGTTCGCCTTGAACTTATGGGTCGCCCCTGATCTTGCCAAGCACCTGCGCAGAAGACCAATTTTTTCTTTCCACATATTACCTAAATTTTCCACACATTCTAGTCTTTTCAAATATCAACTCCCAACGAAAATGAAATTGACTTCCTCTTAATTTTGGTGAGAACCGCACATCATTTTTATTCTCGATTTGGGTTGGTAAGCTCATGATTCATCGGGAGTGTATCGTTTCCACCATCACTAGTGTTAGTTAACATCCCCAAATTTTGCTTGTTTGCTGGTTGGTACAAACATTGACACATAAAAAACTGTGATTTTAGTATTCTGTTTCCCTAAAGACAATAATCAACATTCACCCAACTGAGAACAACTCCAACAACTTCTCTATAATTAAGTCAAAGTTTTAACCTCTTTTTCTTATCCAACTCCAACACATTCCCTATTTTATAGCAATCTCTGTAATTCTTCTTTAAAACTTTAGAGATTGCTGTAAATTTAGAAAATTTAGTTCTCTTTTCTCACTATCCCTAAAATGGGAATAGTTAAAAGAAGTAAACAATCATTTCAATTTTTTTTCCTTTTGCAAGCAACAAAAACTTATATTATAGAGAAACTATTAAAAGAACTCTACTGGGCATTTCCAGACAAACCAAGCAACAAAGGCCCAAAAAAGCCCAAAGAAACAAACTAAAGGGGAATACAAACCATTGAAAGGGAAAAACAGAGAAATGAAAGGAGAGGTACATAGGCTCAGATAGGAGGGAAACTTCAGGCAAAAACGCCAATGGTAGACGGGGAAGACGATCACTGACTCTCAATGCGAAGAGAGAAAACCAGGAGCTTTCTGGAGATAAGGACGGGTTCGGGGGATAACCATTTCATTCAATCCTTAATTGTGTGAACCCTAGACTTGAGATCCGGACCCAAAAGACCCGAGTCCCAAATGTGCAAAAATTCTAATGCTTTCTGCCTTTGTAGTATTGAATCTCTTACTTCTAAAACAGTTATATTAATCATTGTTTGCAGTGTGCTTCATACAATGAAGTAATTTGATGTAGGACGAGAATGAGCCTGGTTTAGCCAGAAAACTATAAAAGCAAAGAAGCGGCGTAGAATCAAGAAGAGTGATTGGAAAATAAGTAACTCACGCGTAATGAAATTATTAGCTGCTGGAATATTCAAGAAGATTTGGTTTTGGACCTTTCGAGTTACTCGTACAAAAAGTCAAGTTTTGATTGAGAACCAGATTTGATCAACTTTTGGCCATAAATTCGTTTGAGACGCATGATACCTTTCCAAAATAGAAACGACGAGTTTAGTGAGTCCTAACAGATTTAGGCCAAAATATATCGTTTTAATCATCCGATTCGGCATTTAATATTTTTAGGCTAGTTTTATATTTATTTTAGAATTCTTTTATTTTAGGTTTTTAGTTTCCTTTTAAATTTGGATTTTTTAGGATTTATTGTTAGATTATGATTTTAGGTCTTGGATGCATATATAAACACCATCATGCTATATATTAAGATGAGTTTTATCATATCAAATTTAATAAAATGAGAGATTTTTCTCAAATTCTTTGGTGGACTCCAAATTTATCTTTTTAGGGTTTATTGCTTTAAACCCCGTTACTTCCGACTGCATCATAATTCTCAACAACTCTTGAGTTCATAGTATAGATCAAACCATGAGATTTGCTAAGACGAATGCCAACGGTATCAAATTCCATTTCCATTAGAGGAAAAATACAATTATATAAAACAAATTGGAAAAGTGGAAAACACCATATCCAAGCCTAAGCCTGCAATTACAAGTCCATATGAGACATAAAATTTTGGCACAACCCAGAACAACCTTCAAATTATACAACGAATAGGGTCGAGCAAAGCCAAAGCTAAGCTGGCAGGGTAGGCAGGCCTGTTTGTAGCTGTGCCTATCCATTTTCTTCTCCTCCAGGAATATGCTAAATATGAGACTAGCAATACGACAATTTGTTCTTCTCCATGAAACTCTTTTCTTTGGATCCATTCTTATGTCCCTTGGCGATTATATACCTTGGTCGCTAAAAGCCACAATTTTTTTTGGCAGAAACAGACATTTAATTTCTATCTGCACACCTGGCTTCTGTTTGTTCTCACTCTCGATCGAATCCTCAGTACCGCCAATCACAACCAAAACCCTCAGATCAGATGCAGTCTTCTTCTTGTTCTTCCCATTCCAATTTCAATCTTAACCATACTAATAGCTAATTAGTAAAACAGAACAAAACCCAGTTCTAATTTATGAAATTATAGTACATAAAATTCAGCAAATTCCATCTCTTATAATATACAGAACAAGCTTAGGAAAAGTCAATCAAGCATACAGTACAGTACAGATCAAAGTACCAAAAACCCAGAAAAATTCAAGAAACTAAAACGGAAAATCCAACGGAAATTACGAAATATATATATATATGAATAATATTCGATTCTTGAGCTTAAACCCTCATCTTCCTGGGCCTCTGTTGCTGTAATTCATCTTCTCATAAAACCGAATCGAGAGAAGCGAGAGCGAAAGATTCACCTCATCCTTCCCCCACCTAGCGTGCGGCTTGGCGGCCACCATCGGCTTCAGCGGAGCCGCCCACGACGACGACGAAGAAGACAAGGACGATAGAGAGGACGGAGAAGGCTTAGTGAGAGGCCAGATGTAGAGGGAGTGGAGCCTCCGGAAGCCACCGAGGGCGAGGACGACAGATCTCAGCTGCTGATTACCGCAGCCGATGTTAGCCCAGTGGCGGGTGCAGATGAGCTCCCAGAGCCGCTCGTCCTGGGCGGTCTTGTGCCACTGCTTGCTCACACACGACGCCATTCCCAGTGTTCTGGCATCAACGTGCTTAAACACCTCGAATATCAGATTATCGTCCAGATTCGTAAAGCCCGGGCCTTGAACGATGACAACCTCCTCTTCTTGCTGCTGCTCAATCTTGTCTTCCTCTTCTTCTTCCACCTTTAACTTCTTCATCTTATTATCGCCCTCCTCCGCCATGGACAACCCACGCTTCATCAATCGGAAGGAATCTGGGTCTCAAGTGTGTGTGAGAGAGAGAAAGAGAGAGAGAGAGAGAGAGAGAGAGAAATTATAGTGGGGGGAGTGGGAGATGATGGGTTATGGGATATGGAGAGAACAGGTAATAACGAGGGAGGTGGGGGAGGTTGGGATTGATAAAGGAGAATGGAGGAGGGACCTGGTTTTTGGGGAGTTATCGAAGACGACAATAGGAGGAAATGAATGCGCTTTGGTTTGTGTCTCAATTTTGACGAATACCTTCTGCACCTAAACTCAGCTTGCCTCTCCTCTTACCTGCCTAATTTGTTTATTGTGTTGTCTCCTTCTGTAAATTGGCTCTACTGCATTAATCACAACAAAAAAACATTTGTTTTCTTGCTTTTGATTTTATGAAGAGGCATGAATAAAAATAAGGAAGTCCTCTGTCGGTGAAAGCTGTTCTGTGTTTGGGAAAAAGAAAAATTAATCGAGCGATATTTATCTGACAACAATAACTAAATAGTGATTGAAGAAAAAATTTGGAAAAGAAAAGAGAAAAGAAGATGAAAGCGCCCTCATAGTTTTCTACTCCGCACGTTTTGTATTCAGACACGATCTTGTTAGCATAACCGATCGCAGTGTTTGTGACGTGAATGCTCACACACAATGATTTATTATTCAACGGTTATATTGAAAAAGATTCGAAACGTAAGCATCGTACATGGTTAATTGTGAGTCGTTTTGTTCCTATTGGAGTGGGATGTTGATTGGGCGGGTAAAGGGTGATGTAACAATTATGTCCTTGGCGCGGAGTCTAGCTTCTAGCTATGTGCTCTTATGTCGTGCATCTGCTTAAGGGGATTCTTATTCTGGGACCAATGTTGGATAATTGCGAACAAGTCCTCTGTTAAGTTATGGACTTATCAAGATGAAGTTATTAGGTTATCGAATCTTTATTTTTAATTTGTATTCAATGTTTATGAATTTTTTTTATCGTATTTTTGTCTTTTTAATTTATTTTGTTCAACAATTTGCTGACAAAATTTTATTCAAATAGCCGAAGAGGTTGTCCATCTGATTGAACCAATGTGATAAAATCTGAAAGCCATAGATGGTAATAATCGTTAATGCTCGGAATAAATCAAGTAATGATTTAGGCCCAAGTTGAGGAAAAAGCTGGAGGAACCATTGCATTTGCCAAACTCTGTTTTGTATTATTGGGTTTTGTCTGGTAAAAGGTCTACTACTCCTCTCGAAAAGGCTAAGGAAAGAACAAAATAAAAAGGAGGAGATGGATTAAACAATGTTGTAGTGGTTGGCACTCACCCACGTTCTCCTTCTTCCTCTTCATCTTCTTCATTTAAAGAAAGCTATATATCCGATTTGTTTTTTTGCTTCAAAGATTCCGAATTTCCGATCAATATTTTGTTCATCACACATGAAATTGACGCTTTTGTCATCACCTAACTTTCATGTTCTGGTCAACCGAATATTTAGATGCCCTTTTCTTCATTTTTCTTTTCCATTTTTTTAATGGTCTATGTTGAATTTTGTCATGCTGATCTAAGTTTGATGATCTTCAAAATAATTAGCTTAATTATTATGCTAATTCTGTGGTCTCCAAAACAAATATTTTATGCTGATGATGTATCTTTTTACTTATTACACGGCTCTAAAAGTCAGAATTAGAACTTCAAATTTGTAACTCAGAGACTTATGCTACTAAATCAAATGATCTTTTTTCATAATTAAATAAAAAAATGTTTCAATTAATTAAACAAACATCCTCAACCAATACAACAACAATCCCAACTTGAAGCAGCTTGTTCCAAAGCCCAACCCATATAATTGAATCCAGAACCCAGTTGACATCTGTACTATTTTTATGTCTTCAAGTTTCGGCAATAATAGCCCACCCCACTTGACATTTAAACCCAGCCCAAATGCTTGAATCCCTGCAAACGTGTAAGATATGCTAGAATTTTTCTTCCAGTTTGAGGTATTGATGGGAAAATTAGCATACCTTGTTCAATTAATTCCGATATATTTCTTTCATTTTTAATAAAATGCTAGATAAATTTCGAAATCATGCTATATATGAGCTCCAAAGTCCAAAGTGTTGAGCAAGTTTATAACTACACTAATTTTCTGGAATCTAACTTTGCAACTAGCTGGAAGATCAATGTCTCCTAGCTAGCAAGACAATAATTTGATTGATATAATATGGAGAACTAACAAAGAACACTGATAATGATAATATAAAGCATGTTAATTTGCTTGGAGAAAAGAATGTAGTCATTTATCTCCTGATCTGGACACAATAATCCACCTGCAGCTGCATGGCCATGATGATTGATGAACAAGTACTAGTGTCCACTGCCTCCTTTACTAGGACCAGAATATGCTTCAGCTATGGTCACCATCTTCCTCTTCATCACTGGAGTAGCGGTAGTCGGATAAAGAGTATCGCCTGTATGGCCTACCCCTCTTCTACTAGGACCAGAATATGCTTCAACTATCTTAAACCTGCTCCTGCTGTTGCTGCTATTGGAAGATGAGATGATCAGCTTCTTGTTATGCAGAAGAGGCCTCGAGCCTCCGACTAGTTCCATAGCCGGCGACGTGAGTATGAGGAGGAGGAAGAAGAACCTGGAGATGGAGAAGTTTATGATGCCTTCATGCTGGTGCTTCATTTTATCTTTGGTTTTTGATTATTTGTTGCGACAGACCTATTATATATAGGAAATGCAAGGAGGCGAGGATGGAGACAGCCTTTGTATGAGGAAGAAAGATTATAACTACATAAGAAATATAACAAAATAACAAATAGATATAAAGCCGTCTTGGACTCTTGTGAAACATGATCTGCTTCTTTATTATATTTTCATTCGTTTCCTCCAACCCAATCTAATAAGTTATTATTCACAACCCAGTATTTAATCAAATTGGTGGATGATGGGAACTTGGGAAGCCATGAAGTCGATTAATTACTTGCCCAAACATCTCTTTTGAGCTAGGTTTCCATATTATTCATAAATAAAATTTAATCCCTTTTTATCTACGAGCAGGTTCTTTGTAATATATGTATAGAGTGAGATATTTCAGATCTTTTGGGTGTTTTTTTAGGGAAGTACTTGAAAAGTGTATAATATATGGCCCGTGAGTATAAGACAGCTGACCATCAAAGTAAGCCTCTGATAGATTACTTGTCAAACTGGGAAATGTCATCCATGTGTATATTCTCGCCGGATTATGGTCTTCGATTGCGGTGGCTGTCCATGCTTGACATATATCCTAAATCTCTATGTACTAATATAGTATATCGTCGTATATATTGGTTGCAACATTAATTCAAAGGATGTAAGACTATAAGAGTAAGGTTGAAGATCCAACCTCACGAGAGCCATATTTAACGTTGATCTTAGTATTTATTTTCTTTCAACATTCTTATGACCCCCCACGAGCCAATATTTTATATATCATATGAGTAATTCACAGTAGTCGATCGGTAGCAGCTAGCTGGTATCATCATGATTATTAAAGACTCCAATGTGGCAATGTCCACAGTGGGTAGTATAAACCTCATGGCTCACGAGTAAGTACGATTCCAAGCCAGCTTGGCATTGACAAACTTATTGGGTCTAACTGAGGATCCAGGCTCATGTTATTTGGGTACACACGTGAATTAGGCTAATAACGTTGGATCCTAGTTTTAACTTAACCTTGGTCATACATATGTATAATCAGGAACAACGTGATAGGCATGTACGTATGTAAAGAGAAACAAGATTTCCGAAGTTTGTTCTTACTATAATTATAATGAACTAGATATTGCCAAGATGTGTGCATATATCAACGATCCGGATATCTTGCCAAGTTGGGGGATTCTGTGGGCTGTTAGCTAGATATTGGGACGACATTTTCAATTGAAGCTGTTGATGTCGTCTAAGATGACAACCTTGTTCAGATTCAGGTTGACATGCATGCTTCAAGTCACCTCGATTACCATGATCCTTCAAGTCACCTCAATTAGCATGATCGAGCTGGTGGTGCACCAATTAAAATGCAAGAAAAAGACTTTCTTATTTAGCTTAAACTTAGTTGAGTTATTTATGTACGTAGTTGGTGTTAATTAGCTCGGTTCGGCCGGGTGATTGTTCTATCAGTGTTAGCCATCAAATCAAGCAGATTATGAACAGGATTGCAAATCACTATGAACCCAATTGAAAGTCTCCATACTTAATGCAAAGAAAACCTCACAAGTTTATACACACACACACACACATGTATGTATGTACAATTGAGAAAGTAATATGCACCCACCAGATGATGTCTTGATTATGTAGATTTGAACAATAGGGTAGCAGTTAGTAGATATATTCTTAGTCTAATCTCTTTGTTCGAATTTTATAAACCTGTTAGTCATATGCAATTGGCATCAAGCATACTTGTCATGGAAGGCAACAAATACTGATAGATGACCGACAAACTATAATCGTATGCGTGGCATATTGTAATAGTCCACCTAGCAAACTTGTGGCATTCGCTTGGAAATCAAAATGTCAAGTTTGCTAAAGCTAGACGAGGTCACCGTTTCGTACCCACTCCACAGTCTTTTAGTTCTTACTTCCAGTAGAATGGGACTTAAAAAATTCCGAATTGGTCTTCCACTTTGAATTGTAAGAGCAAGCATGTTCTTGAATAGGAGATTGTTGAAAATCTTGTACATTCCAATCCTCATGCCTCCCTTTGAATATAACTCTCTTTCAAGTTTGAACCAATTTTAATATGCTTTGAAAACCACGTACTAAATTTAAAATAGGGTTTAGGCAACTTTTGATAAACCCGTAACTATTTTCGAAAATCCTTGCTCTTCTCTGGGTTAAGGAACCACATGTCCACATGGGTCTCTAAAACCCTAATTTAAATTAATGCCAGTGTTTAATGAACTATATCAAAAACTCTATTTAGCTACAACAACTCCAATTTTAAAAATTCAAATCGTAGTTATGAGTGGAAAGCCCGGTGTTCAATGAAATGTATCAAAGATCCTATTTAGCCACCTCAACGTATTTTAATTTTAATTGTCTAAATTGTAATTATGCGTTGAAAGACGGTGTATTTTGCCCACGATCACTCCTTTTGTCCACACACTTGTATCACCGTCTTCTTCCTCTGGTAGACAGTTGAACCAACAAAATGTTTATTTTCAGAAAAAGCACATATATGTCATACTAGCCATGTCTGAACAAATACTGCTTTTTTGTCTCCTCCACCTTCCCCCTCCCCCCAAATCAAATTGGCGGTCACTCATTCATTTCCATCGAAATTATATACAAGTCTAAAATTAAAGGAGCAACGCGTTACAGATTGTAAACATGGACGCACGCGTTAGAACTCGATCAGATCGATCACAGACCAACACCCACCGTGTGAAACCATTCGGAGGCGAACGTGGCCATGCAAAAAAGTTCAGATGAGGTTTGCAGGCAGACTTTCTTTGCTCTTTTTCCTCGGTGACTTCCTTGTTACAGAGTCAAATTCCAACAGCACAACCATTTTCAAAGTTAACCACCCTCATCTTAGCCCTTTCAACTTGATTATTCCCCAAGTAAACTAAAAAAATATGCCAAGTCAAACATTCTGTGATGACACCTAAGCCACACCGTCATCGGCCTCCAAACCCTTGTACATAAATACAGGCAGAGCCCCAAGCCTTTTGACACAGAAACCCGAGAAAACCCAATTCAGTAAAAGCACAGTTGGTTTATTGTGAACGTTGATTGTTGAAGATCGATATGTCAATGAAGAAGAACAGTTGCGTGTGGTTCGTGTTGGGCCTGGCGATACTGATAGTGTCGACTGAGTTTGTTCAAGTTGATTGCAGAGCGCTTCGATCCGACTCGGCGACTGGTGAGGGATGCAAAGAGCAGGCTGGTGGAGCTGAGGAGATGGCCGGAATGGGAAGCTTTGCGGTTTCGTCTAGTTTCAACTCATCGAGCAATGATAATAGTACTTATCAGCCTTCGGTGAGGAGCTTGATGTTTAGGTTGGCTTCTGGACCTAGCAAAAAAGGTCCTGGCCATTAGCTTCATTACTACTCATCAATTCTTTTGTTCTTGGTCATTTTTCATGTTCATGCTGCACAAAAGGTTGTGTGACTTGGATCTTGTAACTTTGTATCCAACTGGGATTTCTATACTCACAAATGTGATCTCATACATGCAATCCTTCGGTATTAGTTCATACAATGACAAACAATTAGATCTTGTTGTTAGTTCAAACCCATATTATCAATTTGGTATTTGGGTATATATATATTCTGAATTGTAGCATAAATGATGAGAAATATGAAAGATCCATCATCCATGTTTCATAATCACTGTTCTTGCTTTCAATGCTATGATAGAAAGAACTGCCATTAATCAGCCTCAGAGATACAGTCTCCATTGTTCTGACCAAAATGGAGTAACAATGAACCTTTCCGTTTTGGTCAAAGACTATGGTCTTCGGTCACTACTCACTAGCATATGAATGAAAGTCAGTGCATAGTTACAAAATATTGGTGCATATTAACCCAAGTTGAATTACTGAGACTTGCGAGTAGTATGCTGTTTTATAGAAAATGTAAGATTTTGTCTACGACTTATGAATATTCAGATATCTTTATTTATTGTCAATTAAATTTAATTTATATGTCAAATATATTTGAAATTATGGGACTAGTCCACACGGGTGAATATATACATTTGTGAATGTAACACCAACCACCACCTACCTATAGAGATAACGACAAGCGTTCCGTGTTTGACACTAACAAAGAACAGTAGAAAAAAATTGGTCGCAGATAAAATGCAGTAGAAAAAACTAGCAAAACAAAAGCTCATGTTCATCATGATTATTCACTTGTTTATTTTACCAACACTTTTTCCATGTTTACAAATTCACACGACTAATGGGTGCGCAGTTGGTTTGCATACAATTTGCATGTGAAATCATAGACACTGTTATTTAATCCAATTGAAAACAAAAGAGATAACGAATTAAGATCTCTTTACTCCTTGATAGTTTTTACCTTACTGTTTTCTTGTTCTTCACTCTTAATTACTTGGTCCAGTTCATACCTGCACCAGTTAAAGTCCTTATAGTCATTTCCCCTTAAGTCTCCTACACTCTCATGAACACAGTTTTCTACTTTTCTTCCCTTTCCTCCTTCGCTGCCCTATTAATTCATCAATCAGTTCATAAAAGATCATCAAGAATTTAGACGCGCAAATTGAAACCATTATATTATAGTGGAGATTGGTCATGAACTCATGATACGATAACATAGAAAAGGAGGATGTGTGCAAGTCAGTCAGAAGATTTATTGGTTGAGAGAAACCAAGTTGTGGCTACGCTTTCGGTTTGTTTGTTCACTCACTCCCTTTTCTCTTCATCGTGGCGTAACTTGTGTTATGATTTGTCGGAATAGAGAGAGGTTGCACTTAATCAAGTGGGCGTAATTACTGCTAAATAATGAGCGTCATCAATTGATCAAAAACAAAATAACAAGTCTCTAAATCTAAGTTTGAAGTTTCTGTAAGTGAAGGGAAAAATGTTCAGGAGTTGACCATGTAGTTTGGAAATTCCCAATTGGGATTCAGAATACTTTTATGCTATTAATTTATTCGTACCTATGATCAAACTTATATTTTAATTTTCAGATTTTATGTTGTTTGATTCATACTTTTTATAGTTAATTCGATTCAAGTCCTTTTTGTAATCACACCATTGGTAAGATATGAGTTTAGGAGCTGCTTTAAGTAACATACCACAAAAATCTTGACTTAATTTTATGTACGATTGTCTCAATTTTTCAATTTGAAAAATTGTAAAAAAAAATAGGGTTGAACATTTAGATTTTTGAGTTCCATAAACTCTAGAATCGTTTAAGAATTATGATTTGAGAGTTCAAAGATTTTGATGAAAAAATAAAAACATGCTATTTTAGCCAAAACACCATGTACCATAATCTCACAATTTTGGACAGGAATGACCTCAAAATTTTAGTTTTTTGTCCTATAGAGAAAAACTTCTGAAGTTAATTCTCACGAGGTTGGAAAAAAGCGTATATATAACATAATTTGTTGCAAATGTATAAAAGCATTGCAATTTGCAAATCTAACAATATGCCACTTATTCAGTCCAACTCCCATTATGAGAAAAAAAATATTAACACTGTCAAGTTTCCACGAGAAAAAAACAGAGAGTCCAGAAGACCAGAACCGAGAATCAACAACCCAAACGACCGAGTGCTGTGGATGGATAACTACCGTCAAAGTTGTCTGAAAATGACGCTGGCGTGCTAAGACAACGACCAGACTATACCAACTCCACTATTGGAATTAAATACCTTCATGCCAAGGAACCCAGGGAAGCACAACAAAACTTCAAATCGCTACTGGCTCTTGGATACATTAGTAGAGATGTACAAGAGATAATGCAAAAGATACAAAAGGATAAATTAGAAGGATGAAAGAGGAAGGGATAGGATAATCACAATACACAAATGAAATATCTAAAATCTAAAGCCTATAATGCAGATACAAATCATACAATGCATGTCATGTCATTCACTTGAACAATCCTGCTTAACCACTGTACTTTCAAGAAAAAACAGAAGGTACTCAAATTTGAAAGTAAGCATGCAGAATGTAGCACTTGCACATCAAGAAAAATCGATATACACTATCAAATGACTCAACCCACCAGACAAACTCAAACTAGTGCAGAGCTTAGACGTGTTGATGAATCACCTACTTTTATTACCTCCTCATAATAATATAGAAGCAATCAAAAAGCAGGACTGGAAATTACATGCATTTGCGCAGAAACTGAAGAATTTGCACTATAAAATGACAAAAAGATAAAAATTAGCTCAACACAAAATGAAGGTGGAATTCCAGCAAACCATGAAAACACCAATCACCTTTCCTTTCCCAATCACCTACAACTGATAGAGCATAATGGGATACAAAAGTAGAGAAGCATCAACACAGACCAGTTTTAACATGCATGAACAAGAAATAGAACTGTATAAGAATGCTTCGAGGGACATTGGCCAATATCCCTTTTGACCAAAAAGCTTAACTTGATTTGAGCCTCTTTTACCATTGCAACCCTACCATACTGATAACAAGCTAACCTCATATGATCATCATCATGCATAACTCTAATTGGTTATGATCTAATAAAAAAACAATGAAGCAACACTCGAGACATCCCAAACTCGCACATTCAAAAGCGTTGCTATCCAAAGAACATAAGATCAGGGAACGTTCTTCTTGTTCCTCCCCCAATATTCTTGTAATATAACCACATACCAACAGATTATTTGATTCAGCATTGTAATTTAGGCTAAGCACTAAAACAGAAACACTAAAAAAAGACAGTAGCAGTAGTTATATAACTTTCAAAATTTGCAATTGCGAATGCATCCCTTTCATTATGTTGTTTTAGCACAAGCATCTCGTAACAAAGCAGATTGATACCCAACACCAAACCACCACATCATATAAAACGGAGAAAATGGAAGCGCATTGCGACAATACCTAAATATTTAAACTCTGTGATAGATTGTTATAATAGAGTAGGCATCATAAGAAATCCACAATCAGTACGAAATAGATCTTAATACTAATATTAAAGCTAGAAATGCCTAACACTGACGCAGATCAGGTTGACTCAGTCTCAGTCTTGACATCCTCACTGGGAACGGCGGCGGCATCGTCGGCGGCGGCGGTGCTACCAGTCTCGGCGGTCTCGGACGCGCCGTTTTCAGCAGCAGAAGCAGCGGCGTTCTTAGCCTTGACGACCTCGAGCATGCGCTTGCTGATCTCCTTGGAGTAGATCTGCAGGATCTTCATCCCGTTCTCGCCGCTGACCTCCGTGGCGGCGGATCCCCCGGCGGCGGCGAAGGCGTCTTGCTCGATTCGGCGGGACTCCTCGTTGGCCTCGTCGGCGGACAAGGTGCCGTATCGTCTGGAGAGCGGGGAGGGAGTGCTGAGGGTCTCGATGAGACGGTCGACGACGGCGTTGCGGGTGCGGTCAGTCGGCGGCCAAAGGCTATAGGCGGCGCCGGAGCTGGGCTTCCGATCCTGTGATTCCTGCTGCTTGGGTGGCTCTTGGGAATCGACGGCTTCCAGGGTGCTCTCGGCGTCTGACATTTTGAGCTGAAATTTCAATTTCAATTTGGGGACTCTGCTGGAAAAAAAAAAAAAAAAGAAGTGAGGAAGGATTCAAATGTGAGATTGGAATGGAGTGTGTGTGGTGAAGATATAGGAGAGATTAAAAAGGTAAAGGGATGGGTTACCTTAGAAGTTATTACTTTCTCTCTCTGATTGTGGACGCTGGACAGTGAGAGCTGAGATTGATATGTGTTGATGCTTTACCTTTATCTTCTTATTTTATCTTCTTCAACCTTCGAAATTAAGGGTTTATAGGTAAGGTTCATATTGGGCCTGGTACTGGGCCTCTTCTTTATGACTGTGGATCTCCAATTGGGCTTCTTCTCTTTCTATTCCATTGAAAGGGATGGGCCTCTTCAAAAACCTTTCACAAATTGTTTCGAGTGCATATGATGGGCAAACTGATGTTTTGGGTATTGCTGTTAATTGCTGTTACGATACTCAGCTGTTGAAATAATCAGCTGTAGAGAAACATAGTCAAGTGTTTAGTAAATTGAGTTTTAAAATGGACGTCGTTATAAAAAATAGTATTAATTGTTTGGTCGTGGATGTGACACTATGTTGAAAATTGACATAGTTGAAAATGGATGAAAATAGACATAATGTTGTTATAATTGACGTCGTTATAATAATGAAAATTGACGTCGTTATAATGATGAAAATAGACATAATGTTGAAAACTGAAAATGTTTTTTACTCGTTTGTTTTTTGTATGAAAAATTATATCTTGACATCTTTAGCACAAATTTAAGTAAGTTTTTTACGGAGTAACGTACTCTATTGTGCAAAAACTTTAGAGTACAAATGATGACAATATCACAGTTCCACCCCCTCCCAATCTTCACTATTCTATATATGGGGCATATATGGAGAAACGATTAAGTTTTAGGAGAGGGAGTCTCCTTTATGGCTTTTATTTTCTCACCTTTATAGCCTTTGATTGCTTCATAACATAGCCATTCCAAATCTATCAATCAGTTTATTTCCTCCTATCAATGAGTAATGATCGAGTTGGAAGATTCAAACGAACTTATTGCGGTTGTTTCATTGACTTGAACATGTCATATTGTCATGCTATATCTATCAATTGAGGCAGCATAAAAGGTGAAGTCTCTAGCAGCTTCATGTGTTATTATGTTTTAGCCAGCTAATAGAACGATGCCCATATTACAATTATTATTTTTGAGATGTAATTCAAATAGGAGACTCGTATATGTTAGATCAACACCAGATTTGCGCATCATGGCGTGGTTTGCAGAGGGCCTTGAAGGGCTCAGCTTTTGACATGGACTGAAATAATCCTTCTGCCATGTCAATCTCTTCCCCTTTTATCTTCTCCCATTCAAAGCATTGAATCAAGGCTCCCAATACCATCCCCATTAGTCTTTTTCCTAGGGGAGCTCCAGAACAAGCTCGTCTCCCAACGCCAAAAGGAATCATCTTAAATCCTTCAGTACTACTCATTCCGCTTTCAAATCGCTCCGGCATAAATTTTGTTGGATTCTCCCACAGGTCTGGATCTCTATGAATGCTCCAAGCGTTGACCAATAGCTGCGTGCCACGAGGTACATGGAAACCACTGATCGTGCATGCCTCGGATGACTCGTGTGGCACAAGAAGTGGAGCAGGTGGAAATAACCTTATGGACTCTGTGTATATTTTCTGTAGGTATTCTAGTTTCGGCAAATCTGCTTCATCCAATAGTCGGTCTTGTCCAACATTAGCTTCGATTTCAGCTCGAGCCTTTTCCATTTCATTTGGATGGTTGAGAAGAAGTGACATTGTCCATTCCACGGCCGTTGATGCTGATTCAGTCCCGGCACGTAGTATTGTCTACACATATTTGGAGAAGTGATCATGAAAAATCAACCATAATACTACCAAAAAACATTAAATACAAAATTCTCAAAAAAAAAAAAAATAAATACAACGAGAAAACCATTTAGACTTCCTGTTGTATCACCAAAAAATCGACCATATAACTTCTGTATGATGTATTCCAACAAAAACAATAAATACACAAATAAAAATATGATGGACAACATATTTTATTGCAAGAAAATCATTTGGACTCCCTATATATCACCAAAAATTCGACCATACAATTTTGTATGACATATATATTCCACATATTTTAATTACTAGATTAGTTGAAAAAAAAAAAACGTAAAATATAGGATGCTCATATATGCCATATAACCTTTCATAATGGAATGTCTACTCACTCCTGTAAGGTATCGTTTTTTGATTTCTTGAATGTAAATTTAGAGAATTCATTTAAGACCTAAAGCTGTAGTACTGAAGAGGCCAAGAGGGGACTATCATATATATATGTACTTACAGTTATAACACCTTTCATGGTTTCGTCAGTATAGAACTCAGGATCTTGCTGTTGCAAAGAGAGCATTATATTGATCAACGTAGGCTTTCCCTCAATACAAAGCCCATCACTCCCCATCCTCCTTTGCTCGTCGATCAAGCTTTGAAAAAATCCATCCATCTTCTTCATCAACTCCATCATCCTCTTCTCCACCCCTTGAAAATCCACCAACTGAAGAACCGGGAAAAAATCATTAAGATTTGAGAACCCATGAATCTGCAACAATTCCTTCATCAACTCCCTAAACCGCTTCGCTTCCTGGTCCGCCTCTTCTTCACTATAATACCTCTTCCCCGCTATCATCTGCATCAGGACGTTGAAACTCAACTTCTTGAGTCTGTGTCTCAACTCCACCTTCGCCCAACCGCTGGTACCGAAGTCTTTAACCAGCTCCTTCAGCAAAACACGAACCTCCTCCTTCCGGAATTCAATGAGCATGCTGAGCTGCTTTGTGGAGAAGAGCTCCAAGGTGGTGAGGCGTCGCAGGGTGCGCCAATAATCACCATAAGGAGCCCATATCAGCGACTTGTAGTTGTAATTCAGGTGCTTTCCGGCAAGAGAACGCGGACGGTTTGCAAAGACGACGTCGTTCTTAGTGAAGCATTCTTCGACCGCAGACGGTGAGGAGACTACGAGCAGGTTACGAAACCCCAACCGGAGAAACAGAACGGGGCCGTATTTTTGAGAGAGTTTATGGAAAGTCCGGTGAAGAGGTTCTTTCTTGTTTCTGAGCAAGTGGAGATGGCCTATGATAGGGATTGAAGGTGGGCTCGGTGGGAGGACTTCTGTAGGGTTACTTGCCCCATACTTTTGTGTGATGAACTTGCACACAAACATAATGAAAAAGAACGCTACGCTCTTGAATAACCAGAGAAATTCTTCCATGACTAAAGTGATTGGTTGGTTGGTTCAAAAAGAGCTTGATCCCAGTTTTATAGGGTAGTCGATAGTTATCTTTGTATCTGGCTGGAGGAGATCATTGTCATTCATGAGATCAAATGGCCTAGTTTACCCAAAAGGGTGGTGACGCGCGACTACCGTCTGTAGTTTTGATGACGACTTTCCAAGCGGCGGGCAAGTGATGCTATAGATTACTTGGGGGACTAATTCATCTAGTCGAAATCAAACCAGGATTTGTAAAATATGTAATGGTCCCTGGCTAGCTAGCTCACATTCATGTATAGTCTTACTCTCTGGCATTCCCCAATGGTCCTTTGTTCATGTGCATGCGCGCTGAAATTTCAACAAATTGATTTGTCTATATGTTCAGTACGAAAATGTTCACCACTGATGTTCAGTAATAGTTTCTTACATAAAAGGAAACTAATTAATGAGGAAAATTGAATCATTGTACACCAAATTCTCTTTTCCTCTTTTATGTTTCTACCTAACTTATTGATTGCGAAATTTTCTATATTTTTCTATATGTTGAGTTAGAGTTTCTTACCGAAAAGAGAAATAATAATGAAGAAAAATGAATTACTTTACATCAAATTCTCTTTCTTTTTTATTTTTCTACCTAACTTATTGAGTGTGGAAGAAAATTCAATCATTTTTTATGTTATGTTGTAGAAAGAGAACAAAAAAATGAGGAAAAATGAATCATTTTAGAGAAATTTTATTATACACCGAAAATTTGCTAATGACATATTAGATTAAACACACTCATAAGATTCTTTTAAAGTACACCCAAACCTATTAATTAGATTCATTTCAAAATAATAAAAAAAACCTATTAATTAGAACAAATAATAAAACATGTTTTTGTTAAAAATTACGAAAGATGCCACAAGCAAATCATACATCATAGATTTTTTTTGAATAGGGTTGATTTCATTAAGGAAAATACTTGAGATCCCAAAAAATTATACCAAAACTCATTATCAAATGATGTGGCACCTGCTATGTCATCAATTTTGGTTCTAAGATAGTGATGATATGGAAATAATACAATTTTATGCTTCTCCTTAAAAAAAATATAAAAAAATAAAAAATAAAAAAAAAGATAAGATTAAACCTAGACCATTAATTTTCTTCTTCCTTATACATTTGAGCATCCAGTCATGCTCCGCTATTCTTGCATCCACTCTTGCTTCACCTTCCTAACCGGAGAATGAAAAAGTGCTAAAACTTTTGCCTTTGTTGTCAAATGAATTAATGAATTAATTAAAAGCCATCCAAACTTACCAAAGTTCATTTCTCCTTCTTTTACTCCCTCTCTTTTCATGATTTCCTCGAGACATTTGAACTTTAAAAATTTGAATTAAAGAATCAATTGGACATTGGGCTATATTCAGTGCCAACAATTGGGGATCGTGTTATGTCTGCAGTTAATTGTGACTTATTGGCTATTGGCCTGACCATATTTGTTGATGGAGGATCCTTGTTGCTTTGTCATCTAGAGTCTGGGGGTACCTAAGGAGTGTTGATTAATAGGCCCCAATAGTATTATTGGAAGAAAAAGGTCCTCCAAAAATATCATGCAAGACAGGTGAATAAGGTGAGTGAAATGAGTGAAACATTGAAAATGGAGAAAAAAGCCTCACCCAACCAACTAGATCTACGTCTGATGGTAGATGATCTCCTCTCGATGAGGATGGCGGCCATATATGGGACTTTGCAATGGTTTTAGGTTTTCTTAATTTTTAATTTTTTGATAAAGAAAAAATTAGTAGAGAAAGTCTATGTTAGCAATTTTTTTGATGAGTTGGCACCTGCCACATCATTCGGTATATGAATTTGGTATAAATATTTGGTGTCTCTAGCACTACTCTTTTATTAATAATCAAACCAAAAAACATGCTAGAGTCTAATAGAACTTACATCAGGTTCCGGGACAAACTGGATAAACCTATTTAAGCCACGACTAAACTCATTAAGGTCTAAAGGGATGCTCGCTAAACAAACAAGCCTAAGACTATGCAAGAATAATCTCGCCCTCTAAGGAAAAAATATATTCATCTAGTCTAATCTGCCAAGCACGCAATTGTGGTACAAATATCAACTAGAAACGTCTTAGAAAAGCATATATAAATTACCCCTACTGCAAAAGCTTGAGTCCAGAATATCTTGTGTTGATTGAACCTTAAACAAGTACTTCCTCCTTCCCCTCAGGGTCGAAATTAGTACCTGCATCAGAGTCTATAGCATCTAACAACCTCGGCCTTAGGTTGGTCTTCCTACTATCCAATTCTCCATCATGACCCTTGGGCTTGTTCTTGCGACCCTTCTTCTTCGGAGTCTTCCCAATAGTAACCAGGACATCCATAAGTTCACTAAGATGAAATTCAAGAGGTATCACCGTCAAGTTAGGCTTTAGCCGCTTCTCCAAGCTCCACTCACCTTGGCGACATTTGTACACACCCAAAGCAGTGCTTCCTGCTGCAGCAGGCCCAATAGCAGTTGTAGGCCCAATAACATATGCATGCCCATCAAGTTCACGCCTCACCAAACTACCCTCAAATAAAAGTCCAAGCTCCACGCCCACTGCCTCAGACCCCAGCAACCCACTTGCACTTCCAGACCCAACAAGATCCGGGTCTACAACCAGATCCATCCTAGACCCAAGCCCGCTGCAGCCCGTGACAGGACCCGCCCCAGATTTCACCTTGAAATCCGAAGTGACCCTGCGGGGCCCACCTTAGAAGAAATTCTACCAAAAATTTGGCGGAAGTTCCCCTAAAATGGGCTACCCAAACCTGTAGAAAACATTTACACTCCTCAATCAATTCATCCTTATGCTCCTGGAGCCACCCTGCTCCCCAAATCAACATCAGTCTCCAATTCACAAAACACGCATCCCAACTCAAATATCATAAATCCCATAAGTAATCAGAGCAATTCTAACAGAAAGGTATAAGAGGAAAACCTAATTCAACGACAGATGCGGAAGCCATGCTGTTGACTATGCCTCAACTCCGTGTACGCCCGACCTCAACCAATTCGCCTGCAAACTGGGCATTTGAAACCGAAGGGCCCAGGGGAAAGTACATAAAATACGTTAGCGTGAGTGGACAAAAATAAACAATTTTTAAACCAAGTGGATTTTATACTTTCCCATATATATATTTCCTTAAAAACTCTCGATGCATGTAACGATTCAGAAACAATTCACGAGAAGCCCTGCTCAAGAAAAACCGATTAGCCCCGCTAGTCACAAACAATGGAGAGGAAAGATCGAAACTCCGATACTCGACAGGATAAAACCAGCCCCGCTGGTTACACGGAAATCAGACTAGGCCCCACTAGTCGAGAAATGGTAAGATATAAGGAAGAGATATCACCATACGGGAAATGGAGCCTCTCAGGCTCTACCTACCCTCAACTGCCACTCACACATAGATTGTGCGAGGAGGAGACCAAATGACCTCGACTGCCACCCACGTGAGGAGGAGAATAAATCACCTCTACTGCCACTCACCAACACAAAGTAGGTGAGGAGGAGAACAAGCTACCTCAACTGCCACTCACCAACACAAAGTCAGTGAGGAGGAGACCTAATAACATAACCCGCGTATGGTGAGGAAAAATCATCGAAAACCAGTAAATCCATGTAGCTTCCCCATATTTCTCACGAGATAGAAACCATGTATTCAACGACATGACCCCGCACGCCAAGATTACTCTAAATCTCAAAATGGATAAGTGAGAAATAGGAATAAATCGACGGCGTGTCCCACACGCCCAGATATTCTCAAATCCGTAACCAAAACCGGAAATTAGAATAGGTAAATCCCATTTTCAAAAATCTCTCAAAGTCTCCAAGAAGCCAACCAAATCCAAAATCCTTAATTAGGCATTCCCGATGCCAAAACCAAAAGTCAATAAACAATTGAGAATATCCAATTCCATTGAAACTCATCTTAAAAATCTTCCAGGAGCTTAACTCGGTGATTAGAAATATACTTAATTCCGGAAAATTACCTCGGAAATAAGCAATTTGTCAAATAATATTATAAATCATAATCAACCTTTGAAACTCATTATCGACAGCCAATCCACGAGATAAACCGAGATCGAATTTCCGAAAATCAAATCATTTGCTCAATAAGTAATATGATTAAAACTAGAGCATTATTTAAGAAAATAAATGCATGCATCAATATTTAAAAATAAAAGTCCACTCACAGTACTATTGGGCAACCACGCAAACGAGTTCCTTCATCTAACCGTAGCTCGTGACATTGCCCTGTACACAATTATATTTCCGTAAACGGCAATCCGATAAAATAATTACGAACTTAAACGAAATCCGAAAATCTCTATCTCCATTACTTCTCAAATTCACCCCAAACCTCTTCCACAACACCAATTCCTCAATTTATATATTCCACAACGAAAACGAGGGAGATCCAACGGCCGGATTTCCCACAATTCAATCACAAAACTCCAAATTTCAGAAATTCACAAACAATTCCAAACTCCTCCAAAATTCACCAAACTTCACATACAAGCTCTATGATAATTATAGAATTTAACTAGCCAGAAATTGAAATTAAAAAGCTACCCTAGCCGCCGTTACAGCCGCCCACAGTGGCGGCGCCGCCACCACTGCCACCAACTCCAATGGACACCAAAATTTGACAGCGGCACCTACTCAACACACTGATTCAACTTCTCAACTACAACATTCCCAAATAACAATTAAAAATGGCCGAAATCGATCAATGCACAAAACCCAGAAATCCCCAAGAACCCTAGAATTTCAATTCGTCGATTCGGCATCTACACAATAAATCGTGATACAAGGCCATAGGGGAAATGATCAGTGATGAAAACCGAACCTTCGACGGCGAGATGGGGACCGGAGGTGGCCGAAACCGCCGGAAATCGGCAAAAACCTCAAATTGCAGCCGGAGGGGATTTTGCTTCGATTCGTGCTTTTCCAGTCAAATCGTCGAAAACCAAGGTTACTAGGGTGATCGGAGGGAGGAGGCGCTCCTCTGATGACCGGTGGCACGCCGGTTGGTGGCCGGAAAGTGGCAAATCGAAAGGGAGAAGAAAAATGGCCGAACCGGAGAAAAGAGAGGTCGGGGGAGAGGAGAGAGAAGAGGAAGGGTGGGTTTCCGGAAAAATGGACACCTACCCTGGGTAAATTCCTATTTTAATCAAAAATTACCATGAACAGTAACTTCACATTTTTTGCCATAACTCTCGTATACTAAGTCCGATTTTTACGCACCACATATGCACGCGCTCGGTTTAACGTCCCCTACAACTTTCATGAAGAACCTTTCCTCAAATTTTGACCCGAACAAAAAGTCAACTTTTATGGCCACTAAAATACCGAATTAGGGTAAAAAGTAAGAGCAGTTGTCGTTTACCGTCCAAATGACTAGTAAACGGGTAAGTGAAAATACGGGATGTTACAGCCCAGCCCAACTGAGAACCCTAATTTGAAATTAGGATTTCCCGCCGAGAAACCCGGAGCAGTAGCAGACCCCGACCCTAGCTCAACCGCCAAGCTAGTCTCCTCCCCACCTTCCGTACAAACCTGAGCCATCCCGATCTCTAGCACCTCCTCAGACAGGCTGGAAGACCCATCTCTGACCCCGTCAACCGGCACCATCGTAACCTCCATCGATGGAAAATCGGAAGCCACCGCCGTCAACATGCCATCGCAGCCACCCACTCCATGGTCGAAAAGACCATAGCCCCTACATATACCGTGGCACTTCTCATACCTCAGCTCCAGTTCGACTGCCACCGCCGTGGAGAAAGAATACGTACGTCGAGCCCATATTCGTCGGCGAACGTCATGCACAATCCAAACTCGTTGCACTGGTTCTTTTCCTCTGCAACGCCCCTTGATCACAGCTCACAAATACTCCCAAGGTGTTCCCCAGTAGGGCTATGGCACCCTCATTGCACATAGCCATGCATAGCCCTTTCACCGCCACCCAAACAACCAGAGAGTTCAATGGAACCTCTGTCAGATCCTGGATCCCGTCATAATCCGCTAAGATAAGCATCAAGTTGTTGAAGAACCAAGGTCCACCATTGAGGATGTGATCCTTCGTCTCTTGTTCCTTGAACTGGAAGACATAAATCCCTTCATTCTCCTCCTGGATCTACACGCATTCCTTCAAACCCCATATGCCAGAGATTGCCGCCGAAAACGACAGCAACAAGAGCTGTTTCTGGGAATGCAATCGGCCACAAACATAGAAGAAAGGATCTTAGATTGCCTCCTCTCCCCCAACCAGATGCACAATAGTCTCCTCTGCCGCCATACTCGATTAGTTCCCCCGCTAGAGAAAAAACCCTAGCAGAGAGAAAAGTCGACTTCTAAAATATATAAGAGTATAATTCAGGGTTTGTTGTATCATACGTCATAGATGCCCATAGATATCATAGATGAAACTGATGCCCACATATATCTCCTATAACATAATCAGACCCTTGATTTAAGGAGTATGAATCAATACCTAGATAGGAGATAATTTATATATAATACCCTATTGTTAGGTAGATACCCAAATTATAAGTATTTGAATAAGTATGCATATCTGATTCGGTGTAAGTTAATTCTTCTACAATAGGTATTTATAATTTGTGTTTTGGTTTTTAGGGTTTATGCTAGATAGGTGATTATTCATAATACCAAATTGTTAGGTAGATACCCAAACTATATGTATTTTGAATATGTATGCATATCTGATTTAGTGTAAGTTAATTCCTCCTGATCAATAGGTATTTGTGATTTTTATTTTATTTTTTAGAGTTCATGCTAATGAACATGGATTTTGTCATCGCTGTCGTGTTTAATTTTTTTTCTCTCTCAATAGATTTTACAAGCCCATGAATGGGTAAAGAGTACTCCCACCAATAGTTTAGGCGCAGCCTTAGTGAGAGAACATCTAACCACGTTGAAAAAGATAAATATCTACATAAAACGAATATAACACACTCTGATTATAAGCATACATATTTACTAACAAAAAAAGAAGAAGCAAATATATAGCTCACATCATAAATGAAGAAATAAAGGGCAATTATTCGTTTATAATAAGGGAAGAATTAAGAATTAAATCGATTGTAATAAGTTTCAAATTTGTGGTTATAAGTCATAACTGATATCATAATTCAAATTCAAAAAAGGGAAAATGATCATTTACCCAATTTTAACAACAAAATTGCCTACTTGCTCCACTAACAGTTTTTTAACCCCATTTACCCAAAACACTCTAAGGGATTATTTCCCTACTACCCAATTAATTCTTTTTAAATTCTTTTTATTTATTTTTAGGACTTTTTTGCCCTCTCTTTCTTTCTCACTTAGAGAGAAAAGTCATCCTCCACCATGCTGTGCTCCTGTGACTAGTGGCCGGCAGCGGACTCCGGCGATCGGTGACGAGAATCCGGCGACCGGTGATCGAAATCCTGCCATCGATTACCGGAATCAGGGGACCGGTTACCGGAATCCGCCGATTGGTGACCGGAATCCAGAATCCGGCTACCGGACCTGTGACCGGATTTCTGCGTCTGATTTTATTACCCCCCAATGATACCCAGTAATCATATTATTGCCCCCTAGTAATCATATTATTGCCCCTCAATAATCATATTATTGCCTCCCAAAAATCATTTTATTGCCTCCAATAATCATATTATTGCCGTCAAGTGAATTGTATGAAATCCCAAAACCAAAATGAACACACTACAGGCACAATTGATCAATTTATTATCATATTATTGTCCTCCAATAATTATATTATTGCCACCCAATAATCATATTATTGCCTCCTAATAATCATATTATTGCCCCAATAATCATATTAGTACCCTCCAATAATCATATTATTGCCCTCAAATGAACCAAAATGTGTAGGAAAATATAGGAAAGGATCGTTGTGATTGGCGTCGTCAGACTGTTGATCACAATGGTATGGTGTCTTTAATCTAGACACAACAAGGGAAATCAAATTACTGAATTGTAGTGACAATGCAAAAGGCTGAGGTTCTATTTATAGACCTCAGCCATTGTACCTCTTGAGTGAACAGGGGTAACTAATTAATAGTTATACCCCTTCATTATAATTATCAGTATTCATGTACCCTTTCAGGATACGTGAATTTTCTTGTTCAAGTGTGTCTTGATGTACCAGTGTTATGGTATATCTCCTCACACATAGCATACTCATTGTGAAGCCACTTAATCACATGATCATATTCTAACATCTCCCACTTGATCATGATGATTCAAGTTTCTAAAGGCTTCTAGGTTCTGGATGTTTTTACTAAGTGTTGCTTGTTTCATCGCAAACACCTTAAACTATCCATCCTAATTTACTTTGGATATCCATTCTGAGTATCATATATTTGATTACCCGGGACTTTCCAAACGTCAGATAATGATTTCATTTACCACGTGTGCACACTTCTGAATCATTTTCCATCTGACCACAACTTATCTCATTTAATAAGTTGGCACCATTCTCATATATTAGGAATTTTAACCATCCACACCTAATATCAATAGTGACTTTAAAAATCCGCGCTAACCTGAATATTATACAAATTCATTCATGTTGCCTCAAAGTGGAGTTTACAGACAAGAAGATTTGTTATAATTTCGTTTCTTGATTAGTGCCCTCTATCTAATTTTCGACCAATTTTAATCAGATAGAGTCGTATCAATTGTCACTTTAGGCGTCCCTAAAATACTACAATGATGCTTACCAGCATGCTTGATCACATCTAGATGACTTTAAACCCATTTTACAAACATGCTCTCTGAATTTTTCCAGAGTTAACCCTTTGGTCATAGGATCAGCCACCATTTGTTTAGAGGGTATGTAGTCGACCTTTACTTCACCTCTTTCAACTATATCTTGTATATAATGATATTTTACGTCAATGTGTTTTCCTTTGAAACTATTTGCTCCATTTTTAATCAGGTAGATGGCGGACTTATTATCACAAAACACATCAACAGCCTTTTTAGGTATATCTATATTCATATAATCTATGAAACGTTTGGCCCATATTGCAGTACTTACCAATGTGCTACAAGAAATATATTCAGCCTCCATAGTTGATTTTGCAACACATTTCTGTTTCTTACTTAGCCAAGAAACAGCCGCTCCACCAAATAAAATGATGTTACCGCTCGTAGACTTTCTGTTATTCAAGTCTCCAGCAAAATCTGCATCACTATAACAAATCAAATTTAAATCACTTATTCCAAAACAAAGTTTCATATCTTGAGTGCCTTTCAGATATCTCATAATTCTTTTAACGGCTTGCCAATGTTCTTTGCCAGGATTAGATTGATATCTGCTAACTAATAATCCAACAGCATGACAAATGTCTGGTCTAGTACTCGTCATTGCATACATCAAGCTACCCACAGCTTGAGCATATGGAACATTTTTCATATAATTTATTTCTTCTTCTTGTCTCTTGGGTGTACTAACTGGGTTGCATTCTATCATATTGAATCTTTTAAAGATCTTATCCAAATAGTTCTCTTGGTCTAAGTAGATTAGTTTGGAATTTCTATCTCTAGTGATTTTTATTCCCAAGACATAGGAAGCTTCTCCCATATCTTTCATCTCAAACTTGGAACCTAAATATGATTTTGTTTTAGTAATCATATCCATGCAATTTCCAGCAAGCAAGATATCATCTACATACAGAGACAAGAGACAAAACTTGTCTTGGCACTTCCAAGTATATACACAGTGATCTAGTCTGTTCATTTGATAACCATCAAGGATAGCTTGGTGGAACTTTAAATACCATTGTCTAGATGACTGTTTAAGTCCATACAATGATTTCTTTAATTTATAGACTTTGTTTTCATGTCTATTTACATGAAATCCTTCTGGTTGAACCATATAGATGTCTTCCTTTAAATCTCCATTAAGAAAAGCTGTTTTGACATCTAGTTGGTGGAGTTCTAAATCCATTCTTGCAATAATTGCCATGAGTATTCTAATAGATTGAAACTTTGCAACCGGAGAATATGTATCGACAAAATCTATGCCAGGTTTTTGCGTATAACCTTTGGCCACTAAACGGGCTTTGTTTCTATCTAGAGTACCATCAGCTTTAAACTTTTTCCGAAGTATCCATTTGCAACCAATGGGCTTCCTTCCAATAGGTAGATTAACTAGTTCCCAAACTTCATTTTTCTTGATGGAATCTATTTCCTCATTCATGGCTTCTTGCCATTGTTGTGAATCAGATCCATCCATTGCTTCTTTAAATGTTCTTGGGTCTCCCACTAATTCATCTAACTCTTCAAGATTGAAAACATAATGATCCTTCAATCTTTTAGATGGTTCCCTTTTTCTTTTTCGTCTCCCACTGTTTTGTGCATTGCTATCAGGATCAAATGACATAATATCAATATTATTTTGATCATCTATATCCATGCCATTGTTATGATCACCAATATCTATATCTATATTATTTTGATCATCTATATCCATGCTATTGTTATGATCACCAATATCTATATCTATATCTCCCACTTGATCATGAACAATGGCATGATCACCAAGTTGGTCATGATCAAAGTCATCCGGATTCATTTCTAGATCAGATTCTTGAATTTGTGTAATCACATCAGTAGTTTCTATAAAAACAGCATCTCTGCTTTCTATCAACCCTTTATCCTGGTGATAAAAACGATAACCTATACTATTTTCCGGATATCCAATGAATTTACATTCCAAAGTCTTAGAATTTAACTTATTTCGAAGTGGTTTTGGAATCAAAACATGTGCCTTGCAACCCCAAATTTTTAAGTTTGACAAATCTGGTTTTCTTCCATGCCATAATTCATATGGTGTTAATGGTTTAGCCTTTGTATTTACTCTATTCAGTATGTATGAAGCAGTGGATAGCGCTTCCCCCAAAAATGAAGAGGCAAGTCTGCATGGGACATCATTGATCTTGTCATCTTCATTAGGGTTCTATTTCTTCTTTCTGCAATGCCATTTTGTTGTGGTGTATATGGCATGGTATAATTGTGTCTTATGCCATGTTCTTTGCAGAATTCATCAAAGGCTTCATATTCACCACCTCTATCACTATTAAGAGATTTTATGGGTCTTCCTAATTGAGTTTCTACTTCTTTCTTAAATTCCTTGAATTTTTCCAAGGCATCCAATTTTTGTTTCAAGAAGTAGACATACCCATAACGAGAATAATCATCGATGAAAGTAATAAAGTATTCCATTCCTCTATGAGTCTTAGTTCTCATAGGTCCACATAAATCCGAATGTATAACATCAAGTAGATCAGAAGATTGCCAATGTTTAGAAAATGATTTTCTAGACATTTTTCCTTTGATACATGATTCACATATTTCAAAATCATTCAAATTTACTTGAGGTAACATTCCAATTTTGCTCATTCTGAGCAATTTATTTTTGTTTATGTGTCCTAATCTCAAATGCCATAATAAAGTTGTATTTGAAGTAGAGACAAAAATATACTCTGAAGAAATATTTTTATTACTAATAATAATAATTGTGTACATATCATTGATTCTAGTACCCTTGAGTACTATTCGACCTTCCTTACCAATAGTGACTACACCATTTTTGAATCTCACTTCAAAACCCTTCTTTTCAAGCATAGCAACAGAAATAAGATTTCTTCTAATGGTGGGTGCATATAAGACATTTTTGAGAATCACATTTGTGCCATTACACGGAAGCTTGCAATCTCCTTCTCCAAGAACATCTATGTAAGTATTGTTTCCCATGTATAGACGATGATCTCCTTGTGCCTTTTCGTTGTTGTTGATGAAAAAGGTTTTGTCCTTGCAAACATGTCTTGTAGCTCCGGAGTCGACACACCATTGTTCTTCACATTCTGCTATGAGTGCTTCAGAGACTGTCAAAATTAATTCCTTAGGCTTGTCATTGGTCCTTTGACGTCTGGGACATTTTGATCTAATGTGACCAATTTCCCCACAGAAGTAACACCCATATTTTTTTCTTTTGAACTTGAAATTCTTCTTGTTGCTGGTCTTGTGGAGACTATGATTTTTCCTTTTATTATTATTGTTATATTGCGGTTTATGCTTTTGTGAGTCCACGGCTATTAGGAGGTTGCCTCTATTATTTTCTTTTTTCCTCTTATTCATTCTCACTTCTTCAACTGCTAACATAGCAGGCAAATTATTCATGGACAACTCTTTTTGACCATAGGTCAAAGAAGTCACCACATGATCCCATGATTTGGGAAGACTATTGAGAAGTGTAGAAACTTGCATTTGATCAGGAATAGGATGACCAGCATTAGACAAGTCCTTTGCTAATACCTCCATTTTGGTAATATGATCCACCATATCATCATTTTCGTTCATACGAGTGTTGTTATATTTCTCAATCAACAATTGAATGTATTTTTGAGATTTAGGCCCGTATTTTTCATCCAACACATTCATGATTTCTTTGGCGGTCTCATATCCTTCATAGAGAGGAATCAAATCATCTTCCATATGATTGAGAATCATAGCAATAGCTAATGCATTATCTTCTTCCCATTTAATATAATTCCGAGAAGCGACGGGAGGCCTCTCAGTTTTTAACGTATATAACGTTTTCTCATGGGTAAGTAGATAGGTGATTCTTCTTTTCCATATGCGATGATTGATATTATTGAGCCTCTCTATCTTTGTATTTTCTGCTTTGCATTTACTGGCCATGACTCACAATTCTAATAATAAAAACCACAATAATACCACAATAATACAATTTGTAGTACAACTGTACTTGTAATGCTGTACGTTTGAATATGTCTTATATATGTAAATATATATATATATATATATATATTACTTATCTACTATACGTTTATATTACTTATATTATATATAATATGTGTACTTAATTGTAAAGTACTTACTGAGCACAAGATGAATTAAACCTTTGTGCAATCAAACTTCTGCCCATCGCTTGCTCCACTTATTCCCAACTTATTGCCCCAAATCGAATACCCATCAAAGTTTTGATCCTCAACCAAATTCTCACCCAAATTCCGTGAAAGGTCAGGTTGATAATAGAAGAAAGAAGTGAAATTGTCTTGAGTTTTCACTTCTGGTATCTTTCTTGGTGCCGATGAATCTGGTTCTGATGGGCGAATGGGAGACCAATTCGACTCGTCGTTCTTGTAGATTGGAGTTCTATAGAATTGACGAGGCGAGATGTATTGATTTAATGATAGATCCGTCGGCCTTTGGGTCTGGTGAATACGAAGATTCTCGTCAAAAACCGGCGTCGAGTCCAGACGAAACGATTTGAAGTAAGTTGAATCCGAACCCAAATGCTTCGAATGGTTGTCTTTCGGACCCAGATTGAATGCTTCTTCTTTTCTTTTGAACGACGCCTCTTTCTGTTGAAAAGATGCCTGTTTGCGATGGTTCTTGTTGAAACAGGGTTCCTGGTACGGGCGATTACACCACGGCGGGCCTGGAAGATTGAAACATTTGGGTCCGTTGTTGTCGTTGTAGCGCGATCCCAAACTATTTTTGTACTCAGTATTCAGACGACAAGAATGAATCTTGCAAGGTCTGAAACTTACTCTTCCTCTCAGGTTTGATTCTCTTTTGAACCAACCGTAATTGTTTGAATGCTGTCTTTGTGGACTGTATTTGTATGAATTGCGATTTGATTTCCCTTGCATCACTAGAACTGCTCTGATGCCACTGTTGGAAAATATAGGAAAGGATCGTTGTGATTGGCGTCGTCAGACTGTTGATCACAATGGTATGGTGTTTTTAATCTAGACACAACAAGGGAAATCAAATTACTGAATTGTAGTGACAATGCAAAGGGCTGAGGTTCTATTTATAGACCTCAGCCATTATACATCTTGAGTGAACAGGGGTAACTAATTAATAGTTATACCCCTTCATTATAATTATCAGTATTCATGTACCCTTTCAGGATACGTGAATTTCCTTGTTCAAGTGTGTCTTGATGTACCAGTGTTATGGTATATCTCCTCACACATAGCATACTCATTGTGAAGCCACTTAATCACATGATCATATTCTAACAAAATGAATACATTACATATACAAAAAAAAAATTTAAAAATTTAAAAAAATCTTAGTATACCAAAAAAAAAAAATCTCTGGCCACCGGAGTGTGAGGCCGATGCAGGAGTGGTCAGGGCATGTTTTAGTGTGACGGCGACTTCTGGTGCCTGGAGACAAGGGTCGGGAGGAGATTTTCTTCGAACTCATTTGCGAACGGCGGTGGCTGCTGTTGCGGCAGAGGCATGGTAGTGGGAAGGGATCGGAGGGGATCTGGACTGTTACCGGATCTTGACTGGAACCCAACGCCACTAGTGGAGGGCACGACGATATCTTTGGCTTGAGGGGTCGGTTGATGGCGGCGCTTTGGTTTCTGGTTTGGATCCCGGCATCTCTCCATTCTGGATGGGCGGGTGGTGGTGTTGTGGAGTGCTGGGACCGGCAGAGGGGAAGATAGGCTGTGTTTGGTGCGGCGTTGGCCGTAGATCTGTAATGCATAGGCTCTTTTTAGAGAAGCCATTGGTTAGAGAGAGAGAGAGAGAGGGGGGGGGGGATGAGAGAGAGAGAGAGAGCAGATCGGGGAGAGTGGAGAGAGCCAAGGCACATGTAATTAATTAATAAAATTAAGAGTACAACTGTCATTAAATATTAAATTGGATAAATGGGAGTGAAAAACTCTTAGTGGAGTAAGTAGACAATTTTTATCCTAAAATTGTGTAAATGGTCACGGCCCCTTCAAAAAATAATAAACATCCGACTACAATTAAGGAAGTTTTTTTTTTTTTTTAGGGGAAAGGAATATATATTCCTATGATCAAAAGATCATACGACCTTAGAGCATTTTTAGCAATGCTAGCCATTTTTGAGTCAAATTTTAGCCAAAATTACTAAAAAGTCATTTTGGCTAGCCACTTTAGAAATATGTCTGTATCAGTGCTCTCTATTTTAGCTAATTTTGAGTTTATATTATTTTTTAAATAGAGATTCAATAGTTTAAATATATTTATAAGTTACATAAAATAACCCAAAAGGAATGTTTTAAATTATAGAGAGCCTCATCTCGCTCTCTCTATATTTAGGAGCGAGATAACTAAAAGTTATAATGGAGAGCCACTTAGGAGTCTGATGCAATTGCTAAAATATATAAAAAGCTAAACATACTCTCCAAAATAGCTAAGGAGCCAAAATAGAGTCTGTTAAAGATGCTCTTACAAGGCCAATCTAGGGAATCCAAAATTCACCCATTACATTCACTGCTCAACTAACTGCACAAAGAGTCAAGCTAACATCCAAAAGGAAGTTATAAAAAACTAAAATCCAAAAGAAAATCACAAAAACTAAATTTATTCTAACACAACCCTAACTCTCCGCATCTGCCTTGATTAGCTTAGGGACTAGAGACCATCTTGGTGTACCCCTCCACTCGTCAATGCAGTGAATAGCCTCGTTTTTTAAATTCATGTTGAATCCCAGCCCATAACAAGCCCACCAAGAGCTCGGCCCAACTCCAACCCAAATTAGAGAAAGGAGGGAAAGTGGGCTTAGACCCAGAAGCGCAGCCCAATTCCCACTGCCCTCACACTGCAATTCAGACCGGAGAGCACCAGAGCCCTAGTGAACTCGTTGGAGCCGCTACTACCACGACGAAAACTGCCTTTGCCATGACAACACTTCCGGCGGTCTGCCTTGCCCTTCAGCCATTGGAAGATTCAGATCCGAACCTGGGTTAGGGGCGATCAAATCAGTCACCGCCAAAACCGAGTCCAGCTCCAAACCCGGACCAAGGCTTCACAACCAAAATCGCTGCACTGATCTGAGCACCACTGCAAACCCACGTCGCCGCTGCGACTGCACAGATGCACGAGGATCACCGTTCAAGGCTAACTTCAATCCAATCCCAGAACTCGATCGACGTCGACAGCGAGTAATCACCGTGCGTCAATCCCAGATGCGCTTACCTACAAGAACCAACGCAAGAGAAGCCCTTAAGCAGTTGATAGGAGCATTTTAATGCGACGTTTTAATTGTTATTCCCTCATATTTACTTAGTTATTTCCTTAAATGAATCTTTCTTGTTTAGGAAAGTTACTATTTTTAGAAAGTTTCCATTTTTAGTAATAGTTTCTATTTTCAGGTCCTTGGAGCAAACAAACTGGAATAAGCTCAATAAGCTCAAAAAAGGAAAGAAAAACTGGAGAACGTTGGAGGGAGCTCAAGGACTGCATAAATGAGCTGAAACGAAGAAATGAAGTTTTCCTGGTCCAACCAGGAAATCCTGTTTCAACCAGGAAACCCTGTTCAGAAAAGGAAACTTTGTCAAAGCAAGACTCCTGAGAAAACAAGGAAGCATGAGCGGAAAAATAAAGGAAATTGATGTTGGAGGAAGATTCCTGGAGGCACTAGGAGACATCATGGCTTGAAGATGGCATGGAGGCCCAAGAATCTTCTAGATTAATGTGGATTTTCGGCAAATGAAGAAAGCCCATTGGATTTTGGGTTTGTGACGCATGAGAGATATTTTTGGAGGATTTATATGTGTTTGCCGTGAAATACAAAGAGGAAAAGAATGAGACAACGTTGAAAATCAGAAATATAATTGAAGATATGCCTTGGAGATTTTTTAGGGAGAGTTTTAAGGGAGGAAATATTCTTGGAGGAGTTAATTGTGTTGTTGCCATAAAATACCAAGAGGAAAAGAAGGAAGTAACGTGAAAAATCAAGGAGATTGGCGCCACACAAGGAATGATATGCCTTGGAGGAAATCAAGGGAGAGTTTTAAGGAAAGGAGGAGTGTGTGCAACAAATAAAAGATATTCTTGGAGAATTAAAACTGATTTTGCCGTGGAAATAAGGAAGTTAATGTGAAATTCTCAAGAGGAAATCAAGGGTGACGTTGGAGATAAGGTTTGGAGAGTTTTAAGGAAGGGTGAATGCTCAAAACAAGTCTAAGTTCATACCTACATTCCCTAAAGGAATTTTGGCCGAAAATACGGAAATAAATCATATTTAATTCATAGATATTTCGGCAAATATATATTAAGGGATTATAAACTTATTTTGGAGAGTTTTGATTGGATGGATGACACACCAAAGGTGACATGGCACTCTATGATTGGTCGAAGCTATGTGGAATTTTCTGAATGCTTGGAGAGCCTTGGCCGTCCCCTATATATACTCCCCTATTCTTGACGTTAAGAGTTCAACACTCCACACACCCCATAATTCAGAAAATTCTCTCCATAACGTCAAGCTCTCTCTCTACCCTCTAGTGCAATCCACGGTTTCAAGCAAGGAAGAAGAAGAAGAAGAAGGAGCCGTGAGCATCATCATCCATCCTCCACCTTGAAGACTTGCTTTCAAGATTCAAGCATCCAGACGTCAACCCTCCATCCTCACCTCCATCTCATGGTGTAATTCAACCTCTTTCTTTGTAACCTTGTTTGATTTCGTTGGAATTGTTTCTAGTTGACAATAATATTTGAACAAAGTTTAATTCTGAATTTCTTATGATTGAATGTATTTTTCGATTCCTATAATTGTGATTCTAAGTTGCTTTTGTGAGATTGTTCAATTAAATTTGCTTTACAGAAAACTTTTATATGTTATGTTCTTTGGTGGCCAACTTAGGATATATGCATGTAATTGATGCTAGATTTAAGTTTGTGATTCACCTAATAGTTTTGTAACTTGAATCAAAAATAGTAAAGGTTTTGAACAAGAATCGAGTTTAATTGAAAAGGATTGCAATTAGATGAACTTTTTCATACTAAGTTGTTCACTTAAGTTGATAGCCTTTCTCTATGTGTATTGCGTTGAACATGTTATGATTAGCTAGCTTTCTAGACTTTGATTGCATGTTTGATAGGATTGATTTAGGTGCTTTCACTTAGATTAATTAGCAAGGAAAGTAAAAACTGGAAAATCATTTGCTTCAAATGTTTTACATGATCAACTTCTTTCTCATGACTTGGAAGAACAATTGTAGGGTTGAATCGAATTTGATTATGGAATTGGTTTTGATCTTTGTTTCTTATGTTTCATTCTTGTACTTGTGTTTGTATAGTTTTATTTGTTTTGATTCTTTTAATTTTCGGAAACCAAATCTTAAAAACCCTCCTTATTTCGTAAATTTGTATATACTTTATTTTATTTTTCTAAATAATTTACTTTATTTTACTTTAATTATTTATTTGTCTTACAATGACAGGTGTACCCTCAGTCCCCGGAATAGAACGATCCCTTTTTACTATATACTAACGATGACATCTTATACGGTTAAATTATATGCTTGGTTTGAGCGTATCAGCAGTCAAAAAACTCGTTGGGTTGTTGTGGCTCTGCTACACGAAACCTAGGGTTTCAGTATGAGGCTCCCCAAAAAATGGAGCTCTAACTTAGATTTTGAGAATTTCATAAACAATCAAGGAATATCTTATTTAGATTACATCATATTTAATCAGAAGGGCTAAATAGTCAAATTAAAAAAAGAGGAAAAACTTATTTATAGACATATACTCTATAAGGAAGATTCAATTATGTGAATTGGGTGTAGATTAGAAAAAAAAATATGTGGGTGAATTTTTTCTAATACAAACTTAATATTATGAGTTTATATTTCTCATCATTTTTTTTTTTGAAAAGAATTTTCTCATCATTTTATACTTGAAGGGCAGGGCCGGCCCTGTGAGTTTAGAGGCTCAAGGCGAAAAACATTTTGAGGCCCCGGAAAAAAAAAATTAAAATTAAAATTTCAAAGAATAGTACCAAATGATCAAAACTTTACAAAAGAAGAAGAAATCAATATCCCAATTTTAAAGTATATGACTCGTCTTGCATTGGGTGCGGCTATTGCCGCCCAACCATTTTCTTAGTTATCCCTACAAACATTTGAATTATTGAAAGACTATATTACCCAAGTGTAAAATGACTAATAAATACACAAATTTTTCAAATTCCTAATATGTATGGAAATTAAATACATAACTAATTAATTAAATATAAAGACTACTTAATTTTTCATTGAATAACATTAATCTTCATCTTCTCCACCAAATTTGAATTTATTAAAAAAAAATTTAAATCTTTTTGTTGCCTCCTCATTGTAATTCGTGGTTCAATTCACAAAATTATTAGTGTTAACTTCATCATCTTTGTAATACCCTTTGTAAAACACAAAAAAAAAAAAATCAATCAATCAATCTCTTATTCATTATTCATAGTTGTTAAGTTACTAATCTTTTAATATGAATTAAAATAGATGAACATTGAAACTGAAAGGAAAATAATTAAAAAAATGGAAGCAAATCAGATTATAATTTTATTAGAAAACTTTAATATATTTTAGTTTTTTTATTGGTATAAATTAAATAAGAGATTTTCGTTAAAAAAAATTCTCTAATTGGATATGTGGATATGTCTGGAAAGAGAATTGGGTTAAATAAGTAAATATAATAATTGAATTTAATATGTAGGGTATAATGAGCAAGAAGGGTGAACAATGAAAATGGTATGGTGGCAATAGCCACACCCATTGCATTTTTAGATGCAAAGGTACTAATTCAATTTACATAATCAAGTTTTCCAACCATATCTTTTTCATTAAATTTACAATGAATTCATTACAATCATATATAAAAAGCCTCAGGCATATAGCAAAAAACTAAATAGTACTTGTATTGAATGGATGCAAGAGCATTAGAAATGCAAATAGAAAAGGAAAAAGCTAAAATTTCTTTAAAACATAAAAGAAAGCTTCAAAGATCTTACTTTTTTGCCTTTCTAGAAGACAAAATATAAATTCAACTCTTCAATCCCTAAATTCAACTTTTTCAACTGACCCTCTCCTAGTCTCTTAGTCGGCTTCTGCCCTTCTCCTTCTTGGTTTTGGTCTCCTACTCTCCTTCTCCAATCTCTTAATTTCCTTTTGATTTTGATGCCCGAAGTTGCAGATTGAATATTTGAATTCAAGTTTCAACTATGAACGTCTTGACTTTAACAAAGGCTAAATTGAGATTTGAGAAAGAGAGGAGTTGTCACTCGTTTGCGTGTAACAGCGCACAACTCTTCATATCTTTTTTTTATTTTTATTTTTTCATTGCAGGCCAACCTAAAATTTTCTTTGAGGCCCTAGGCCTGGGCCTGCTTCGCCTAGGCTCAAGGCCGGCACTGCTGAAGGGTTTCACTTTTTCTCCTCGAACGTTTTTTTCACATTACGTATCAACTTTCTAAGTGTTTTTCTAACCTCACCAAACACTGGCATAGAAAACTATGAACTCTAATTTCATATATATATATATATATATAGACACACACACACATCAGAAAGGCCGAAAATGTGATGTCCTTTCCGCTAACCACGAGGCGAACGGGTATAGTATCACATGGATGAATCCTTATTACACGTAACATATAGCCGTATACATGCGCGAACCAAGTGGCACTGCCGCAGACAAAAGCAATAACTTCTATGCCAGCAGAACCGGTAACCCCGCGTCGGCCTTCAGTCCATCCCAATCGATAAGCTTCAGTACTTCTGACTTCTTTCATTCCTTCTTGCTGAAGATTTCGGTGCCTGCAAACTAAAGGATATATATATAGCTATATAGTCAAGCCCTTTGACACCATCATACGCATGCTGCGCTTTAAATGCATTCAAATCATGCATGTTTATGCTTGGTTTTCTTTTATTCTGATCTTTTGCCAAGACAGCTACCTCATTAGTACTTTGTGGATCCAAAACGCATACGTTGTCAAAGCTTTTCTGGACATGGATATGCATGTTCAACTACGTACGTATCAATCTCAAGCAATATATATCTAACAAATAGGCCAGGGTAACCGTACTATAGATATATTGTCATGGTATATCTAGATATTAATTGTCATATAAGTAACAACACAATGTTTACTAGAGAGTAAATTGCATAGATTTGTAAGCTTATCTAACTTGATTTGGTGAAGGTACTATTCTTTCGTTTCCCGACACCATAACTTAATAACTTAGTGGAGTAATTAACTTAACGAAAGAGTGCTCCACATAAATAAAAATTCTTAACGTACGTAGTTTTATTCACACATAATAGAAATTACAATTTATGCAGGACATACGTACGTAGGATTTAGAATATATTTCAGCCTTTAAATGGGACTTTCTCGTTGTATGTTTACATTGAACAGGGCGTGGTTTTTGCACAAAGCCTCCAAGGGATGGATCCTCTTGGCATTGAAAGACCCAACCTTCACTCATGTCCACTTTCTCTTCACTAATCCTCTCCCACTCAACGACTGAACCAAGGTTCCTAGTGCCAATGCAATAAACCATTTGAAAGGGCGGTGCTTCTCCACGACGCGGCGGGAATGGAGTGAGGTTGACGGCGATCCGGCCAAGGTTGTTGTCGGCGGTGGTGGGATTGGGCCAAGGTTAGCTGGCAGCCTGTGATCTACTTGCTGCCGAGAGTACTGCTTGGGCTTGGGCCGTCCTCTTGGCCCTGACTTGGGCTAGTAACTTTATTTATGTTTTTAGTTTCCCTTATTATTTTTTGTTAGTGTTGTCTCGCCGTTGGCGTGTAATAAGTCCCTGCAGGCAGGGCCGTCTCAAACTTTTCGGAGGCCCTGTGCGAAAACTTTAAATGTGGCACTCCAAGCTTTATTCTTACATGAAATTTATACTTGAACAAACTCTCAATATAAAATCAAATAGCCAACATTAGATGAGCCTACAACAGAGGCTAAATAGTCAATACAAGTGTAAAGTTTGCAGCAAAAAATATTACAAAAAGATGCTTGATCTAAAACCCTCAAAATAATACGTTCTTTCAGTAGTGTTGATTGATATTCATTTGAAAATTTATCTCCTTACCTTCTTAGCTGCATTGGCCTCCTTTTAAACAACTTGCAGCAAAAACAAAAGACCTTATCAAGTTCCTTTGAGTACACTAGCCACTCTCTGTCATATTTCTCTCCATTTCCTAAAAACTGAGTGTAAAACTTTGAACTGAAATGTCTATTGAACTTGTCTTGAGGGCCATTTTCTATTGAAAGATCTCTAAGAGGACTCTTTTCTACCAGCAAATCTATCAACTTTTTATCCAAGCTATCCCAAGTTCTTGGAAAAAAAATGTTCATGGGAGTCACATCCGCATCATTCACATTATCATCATGTCCCTCGTCATTCTCATTTTCACCATGATCCAATACATTATCATTGTCATTAGTGTGCTCTTCCACATTATTTTCCCTATTAGTGTGCTCTTCTACATTATCTTCCCTCTCAATGTGTCTTCTGCCTCTTCATTGACTAAATCTTCACCCAAACCTTATGGTTCTCAAGTAATGAACCTATCAAGACTTCCCCATAAAGATTGAACCAACTCTGCATCTTTTTTCTTCTTTAAACGTTTTGCATATCCAGATAAACATTTTCTTTTAGGAGGCATGCTTCTAAATTTTAACACAACGATGCAAAAATATTCCCAGAAAATTGAAGTAAATCAATGTAAATAAGAGAACTTGATTCCTTGAAGATCAAATATTCAGATGACTGAGATGAGACTCTGAGTTTGCTCACAGCTCCTCCTCTAATTTTCTCAATTTCCAGAATTCCAGAAAATTGCTAGATAGCCACGACCTTTACAATTTGAAAATTAAATCAAACCATTAGGAATACTAAAGCAAACATTAATTTATTTGTAAATAACAAATCAAAGAATCATACCTGAGAGTGAGCGGCTAAGTAGTGAGGTACTAAGGTCGATGAGAATCGGATGGAATTTACTCAATTGAGGAGGGGAGAGAGACAGAACGCAAAAAAAAAAAAAAAAAAGGAGAGGATAAGTTTTGGTCGGATGGAATTGAGAAGGGGAGAGAGACATAATGCAAAAAAAAAAAGGAGAGGATAAGTTTTGGCCGGATGGGGTTTTAATTTTTAATAGTTATTTATTTAAAACAAAGCCATAAAAAAATAATTTGGCCCTCTCAAGTCTCAATCAAGGCATGTGAACGCAGAAAGAAGACAAGAGTATATGTTGGTTTTGGGGCCCTAATTTTTAATATTTATTTATGTAAACATAAAACATTAAAAAATAAATAAATAAATTGGGGCCCTCTGAAATTTGGGGCCCTGTGTTGTCGCCTTTGTTGCACACGTTCAGAGCTGGCTCTGCCTGCAGGTATCTATAGGGTTAGTTGGGCTAAATGCCAGTGTATGCACTCTAAGTGTACGTCTTATCTGGCCTAGCGAGGTGACAATCCATTGTTAAATGGACCTCCTATTGCAGGTTGAAACTAAGTGTCGTCAGATTTACTTTCAAATGACAATATAGTAGGGAAAGTTGTGCTTATGGTAATTATGCTACGTCGTAATTGGATTACATATCGAGTTATCTTTCCGTTATGTCAAAACAAATAAAGTAGCTAATGGTGCACTCTTTGCTAGTTGGTGCCTGGTTGAGTACATTTATTTGGTAGAGAATCCCGTTATTATTTCATAACGTTCTCTGTATGCTTATTGTAATCAGGGGTTTAGGCTCAATGTCGTCCCCCCCCTGTATTTGACAGTTTCATTAATCAAGGCTGGAGGGCAGCCGCGCCCCAGCCTTTTATTTCAAGAGAAAAAAAATACTAAACCATAATATACATATCTCTTAGACAAGAAAAATTATTTTATGATAAAAGTATTATTCAGATACAAGTTACAACACATGTATGAATGATTTTGGATTTTTGGGTTTATTCGATTTTCATGTCCTAATTTCCACATTAAAACCTCTGCATCAAAAGGCGTGGCTTGCACAAGGCTTCCAATGGCCTGATCTTGGGCATGGTAAGGCCTAAACCCTCACTCATGTCCACTTTAGTCCTCTCCCATTCAAATGACTGAATCAAGCTTCCTAGCACCAGTCCAATAACCCAGTTGGCTAGGCCAGCCATCTGGACAACCTCGCCTTTCACCACCAAATGGAATTAGCATATATCCTTGAGGACATTCACCACTCCATCCTTCAAAATTTTTCGGCTTAAATTTTGTTGACTCATTCCACGACTTAAGGTCCCTATGAATAGCCCATGCGTTTATCACCACCAACACACCACAAGGCACATCAAAGCTTCCTACTACACACATCAAGAACCCCTAAAAGCATAACGGGAGGGTAGAAGCGCAGTGTCTCATTGATCACAATTTGTAAGTAATGCAGATTTGGCAAATCTTGCTCATCCAATAGACGCCCTTGTCCGACCTTGAAGTCAATCTTAGCTCTGATTTGATCCAACTGATCAGGATGGTTCAACAATGGTGACATTGCCCATTCTAATGTCGTTGAATCAGTCTCGGTCCCGGTTACCAACAACGCCTACAATATATAGTATACAAATTAGGAGGTGTTTAAGGAAAACTGAAATTGGGAGAGAATTGAGTCATACTTTCATTGATAATAGGAGTCTTCTCTTTATATAGAGGATTCAAAGGCATAGAACCAGAGTTGTAAAAGAAAACGTAATATTACATTGATTGAATATCTCTAAGATTCTCCAAGATTAGATAACCCTATTACTACTAGGTCAAGTAACCTAGAGTTTAGGCTAGACACATATTCTGAATTTACTTGAACAGGAGGCAAATTTTCACACCAGCCTTCCCCATTTAAGGGCCATGAAGCGTTTTGGTCCCTATGATGAATTATAACCAGCAGTCTATAGTGCTATGGAGGATTTGATTCGTTAGATTAAGTAATTGTTTCCAGTGTGTCTTGAACAAATCATCTAATCCATTGATTCTTGACTCCGAAATTTCAATATTGTATAGCACTATACAACCTCCCACTAATTTCGTCTAATTCAGTATATAATTCCGGAATTTTATGAAACCATTACTAGAATTATGCCTTTGATGATCTCGTCAGTGTAGAGCTCTGGTTCTGTTTGCTGAAGCAGCAGTAAGTTATCGAGCAGTATCTTCCTGACCTCTCCTCCCTTATTTTGATCACAATTTGGTGACAAAGTTTCGCGAAGATCCGAAACCGTGGCCTTGCAAGAAAATGTCCATCTTGGCCATCCTGCTCACCATCTTCTTCTCCCGACACTATAGCTTAATAACTCAGTGGAGTACCTAAATAGAAGTTAATTCGCTCTAATTAAATAAAAGCTCTTAACGTAGTTTTATTCATACATAATAGAAATTACAGGTTATGCAGGACACATGTACGTAGAATTTAGCATTTCGGCCTTTAAATGGGACTTTCTCGTGGTACGTTTACATTGAAGCCTCAATAACAGGGCGTGGTTTGCACAAAGCCTCCAAGGGATGGATCCTTGGCATTGTAAGACCCAACCCTTCACTCATGTCCACTTTCTCTTCACTAATCCTCCCCCACTCAAACGACTGAACCAAGGTTCCTAGTGCCAATGCAATAAACCGTTTGGCTAGAACATCCCCGGGACAACCTCGTCTTCCAGCACCGAACGGGACTACCTTATATCCCTCGCCACCTTCACCGCTCCATCCCTCAAACCTCTCCGGCTTGAATTCTGTCGGGTCCTCCCAAAACTCGGGGTCTCTGTGAATGGCCCATGCATTAATCATTAGCATCGTGCCACGTGGAACATCGAATCCCCCAACCACACAATCTTCGGGAGCTTCACGAGGCACTAGGAGCGGAACAGGTGGGTGCAAGCGAAGTGCCTCCATGATCACATTTTGCAAGTAATTCAACTTCGGCAAGTCTTGCTCATTCAATAGACGATCTTCTCCAACCTTTGCGTCTATCTCAGCTCGTACTTTGTTCATCCTTTCTGGATGGTTTAGCAATAGCGCCATTGCCCATTCCATTGTCGTTGATGCCGTGTCAGTCCCCGCCACCAGCAATACCTACACTTAAAGCAGTTAGTAGCGATTTTGATGCATGCTTTACTAGCTAGCTTTGCTCATGTGTAATTAGACATGTTTATATCTACTATTAACATTAACAGGATTCACAACAGATAGATTCGAGTAAATGATGTTACCGTAAGTATAGTTCCAAAAGAAAAGAAAATTTCCTGCTTTGAGCAATATTAAATCATTGCCCCGCGCCAGTAGCATTGAGGACTCGTGTTTGTCCATATTAATTATGGTCTCTATAAGAGAATGAACTAGAATTATAGACAAATGCTTTAAGTGTCTTATTGAATGTTGTAGCAGCTACTGTTTTTTTTTTTTTTTGCATTTTGCATTTTGCAAAGAAAAATTTATTAAATGAAAGAGAGAGCAACATCAAATGGGAGGACATGAGATCAAAATCCCTCATAAAGAATAAAAATGCAAAACACATTATCAAATCATGAATATGGTAATCAAATTAATCATCTAGTGTTGCATATGGTACATGACTATGATGTACCACCTACTGTTACATATAGCTGAATCAAATTAATTATCTTGAGTATAACACATAAGATATTGAAAATTTGCTAGGTCAAACATGTTTAATTAGTATCCCTAATTATAATTGTCTCTTACGTACCTTTGGAGCTACATTTCTATATGCATAATTTCGATTATTCCTTCTTGGGTTTGGCCGGTGCAGAATATGGGATTCAGACAGCTGCCGGCAAAATAATCTAACCCTATCTCAACATTTAATACCATAATTGTGTAGCATCTATCTACCCATCCAAATTTATGCACGACATGACTCATGACAAGGATATTTGAACAACTAGACTTTTTTTTTTTTTTGAGAAAAGATAGAATCCATTAATAACCAAAAGAATTACAAAGCATTGGAATAATCGGTTGTGGTATCAACACCACGACACATATTCCTACCAAGATCCATAGTTATGGGTCCGTCACTAATAGTAACATCCATGAACCGAAAAGGTCCAACCCCTAACCAATTTTTACGCCTATCACCCCAGGCTACAAAGAAAGATAACCAATCCCGAGTGTCACGATACGACCTCGTCACCAACAGCCAGACGAACCACTCCACCCTCTTCCACACCGTGTCCATAAACCGCCAGACCACGTGCAAGGGAAATCCACCTTTCCGTTGATAACCAAACAGCATCAAAATTCTACCATATTGTTCCCAGGAGTAACACCATATAGATGGCTCCACAACACGACCAAAACCTCCAAACCCTAGCTCAATTGAGTAGGGACGTTTTATTTGACCTAACCAAAAACCTGAAACTAAAATCCTAATAAAAAATTGACCAAACACGGCGGCCCGGCCCAACCTCCACTTCCCGCAAGGAACTATCGCCGCCCTCCTCCAAACTTGCTGCCAGCATTCTCCATCGTCACCATACCGCCCGCCTTGCACCACCACGTTCCAGCAACGTATTCCTACGCCACCACATCGCCGCACCACAAAGCCGGCCACCCCCAAACCTGGTCGATGTCCGAGATTGAAGCCCAGAAAGGGGCGAACCATCTCTGAGCTCGTCCCTGCCCTGGGATCGAAGCCCCAGCCACCTCCGTACACCCTGAACCATCCGTGACGCCAGGAACAGCCGCTGGCAATCACCCCTTCGCTGTTCCTTGTCAGATCTCACCCATGACCCAAGGGAAGGAGATCTCACCCGATTTGCCCCATCCAACGTCAAACCACCTTCCACCGTCCTCCGCCAGAGATCCATGCCTCTAGCCCGGGAAAAACTTCCTCTCCCGGACCGGAACGCAAACGGCAGGGAGCCGGCGGCGTTCGGCCGGGAGAGGCGCTCTCTCTCTCTCGAAGACGCTCTCTCTCTCTCTCCTTTTTCTCCGCGCGTGAGGCGCGTTCTCCACAGTTATTGTGACTTCCAATTGGTTACAATTGGTTTGAGAAAAAGTTTGAAAAAAATTGAACAACTAGACTTAAACAACCAATGAATGGTGAAGAGATGTTGTCAATTTCCTAGCCTTTGGATCAAGTTTGATTAATGACTTGCATGCGGTAGGTAAATAAAGATGGTCAAAGGTGGGAATTCAAGTTTCTCACCACCACTACGTTTCAGAGAAGAAATTAATGAAAGCCAGTTACGTACCATAATGATGCCCTTGATGATATCGTCGGTGTAGTATTTCTGTTCTGTTTCTTGCAGTGACAATAAGTTATCAATCATCAACTTACTCTTAACCTGATCTATACCGTCAGACTCGACTGCCATGATTTTCCGACGCTCGTCGAGCAAACCCTGCAAGAACTTGTCCATCCTCCGCATCAACCCCACCATCTTCTTCTCCAATCCGGTAACATCCATCCACTGCATGAACGGCAAAAAGTCCCCCAAGTTTGTCGATGCAGATAGCTCCACACCTTCCCTAATGACCTCCCTGAGATTCTTAGCCTCGGCCTGGTCCACCACATCTTCGCCGTAGAACCTCCTCCCCACCATCGTCATCGTCATCGCATTGAACGAGAGTTCCAAGAACTTGGTCTTTAGATCCACCTTTCTCATCCCATTATCGTTGCTGCTTCTCCTCATGATCTGATCCAGCACCACCCGGACTTCTTCCTGTCTGACTGTTTGAAACGCCGGGAGGCGAGAGGAAGAGAAGAGCTCGAGCGTCATGACGCGGCGGATGTTGCGCCAGAGGTCGCCGTAGGGTGCGAAGGAGACGGTCGTGTAATCGTAGTGGAAGTCTTTCCCGCCCAACAAGCGGGGGCGATTGGTGAAGACGATGTCGTTTTTGGTGAAGCATTCTTCTGCGGCGGAAGGGGTGGTGAGGAGGAGGACTTTACGTGAGCCCCACCGGAGGAGGAGGACTTTGCCGTAGTTTTCCGAGAGAGCTTGGAGGGTTCGGTGAGCTGGCTGTTTTAGGAGATGGAGGTGGCCGATGATTGGAAGTGAGAGCGGGCTTGGGGGAAGGTTGTGGTATTTTTGTCTATTGGATATGAAGAGCTTGTATATGAGAGTGATGAAGATGATGAAAGCTAAAGCACTGAACCATAGTGAATCTCCCATTTTGTTTGAAAGGTTGGTTCTTTTTGGTAAGTCTGGAAAATGGACTAAACGTGATCAGACATTCAGTATATCATTATCTTTGGTCTTTTTTTTTTTTTTTGAGGAGATTATCTTTGGTCCTTTATATAAACACTTCCACATTTCTACTTGATTAAGTAGACCATTTCTTGCCATTTTTTTATTGATATCGGGTGACCGGCAATTGAGTAATGATGCATTTAAGATATCTGGAAGATTCGCCAATCCACAATTTTGGAATTATGTTGAGGCACGATTTGTTTGTCTTTGTATTTACAAAAATTGATGCCATAGGCTATCAAGGCATTTCGACACAGGACTCTGATATTGGGTAGAAAATGTCTTACCTCTAAGAATGTACTAAAGGAAAGAAATATACTGCTATTATTACAAGACATTTCTACCTTATTAAACCATTATATACATTTCTCTTAGACAATGATTGAATTGTATGATATGAGTATTGTTCAGTAACAAATTACGACACACGTATGAATGATTTTGAGTTTGTTCGATTTTCATGTCCTAATTTCCATATTAAAGCCTCTGCATCTAAGGGCGTGGTTTGCACAAGGCTTCCAGTGGCTTGATCTTGGGCATGGTAAGGCCTAAACCTTCACTCATGTCCACCTTTTCTTCACTAATACTCTCCCACTCAAAATGACTGAATTAAGCTTCCTAGTACCAGTCCAATACACCGGTTGGCTAGGCCAGCCCCCGAACAACCTCGTCTTCCACCGCCAAATGGAATTAGCTTATATTCTTGAGCACCTTCGCCACTCCATCCTTCAAATCTCTCCGGCTTAAATTTTGTTGGCACATTCCACAACTCAGGGTCCCTATGAATAGCCCATGCATGCGTTTATCACCATCATCGCACCACAAGGCACATCAAAGCCGCCTACTACACAATTCTCTGAGGCTTCACGAACCCCTAAGGCCTCGTTTGGTTCACGAAAGGGAAATCGATTCCCTTGTCTTTCCCGTGGGGAAGGCAAACTAAAGTTCCAGTCAGATTTCATTTCCTGTATTTGGTAAAGCAGGGAAAGCATTCAGGAAAGATAATTTGATTTCCCTTCCGATGTTTGGTTGGTGCAGGAAAGGAAAGTAAAAATATATCAATGTTTCAATAATACCCTTCTATTTTAAAATTAAAAAAAACCTGGAATGAATTTTCAACACTACCAAGGGTACTCAAGCAATTAATGCTAGGGTATTATTGTCCAAAATTATTGCAATTAATGCTGGAAAATGGGAGGGGAAACTCAATCTGAAGTTTGAGTTGAATGAGTTTACCCCCAACTTTCCCCTATGTCAGAAAAGCATTTCCGGACTTTATGGTTACCAAACAAAGGAAATGAATAACTTTCCTTTCCTAAGTCCTCAAATCCGCGAAACAAACGAAGCCTAAAAGTGGAACAGGAGGGTACAAGTTGTCACATCCCTTTTTTTTTTTTTTTTTTTTTTGAGATGCAACTCATACTCCAATCATGGAAATAAATTTCCAAAATTGAAATACGAATAATTGGAAAAGAACGATACTAGACAAGTTTCCGAAATTGAAACACAACCTTTATTACAAGAGGGGTTTACACCAACAGTTACAAAAAAGGACAACTATATTCCAAGTTCTTGTCTAGGAACCCAATTAAGCATGATTAGCAATAACACACATGTATATTACATTATTAAAAACACCCTTGTAGTAAAATAACTTCAAACTTATTTATTTGTCACCTGCAAAAATGATAAAAGGGGTGAGCATATATACATTGCCCAGTAGGAGAAATAAACCTCTTTGAAAATCATAGTTAAAATAGTAATAATGAATGGATGCAACTACTATCTATTCCCGATAACCCACATTGCAAAATAAATCGAGCCTACATGTCTCATACCATGTATTTTACCACGAAGGTGACTCAGAGTATTCAACAATCTGAACTAACCCCCATCCAAAGTCAATCCCCCTAACCCTCTTTTGCTAGTTATCTTGTCCATTCCCCTTTCGCCAGTCCCGAATTACCCTTTCAATATCCTATACTAAGTGCACATTAACAAGTGGGCATACCCAATTGGGCATACCTGAGATCTGGTACCTGCTGAGGTTATATACTCAACTACGCAAAAGATAAACCAACATACTTATTCCAACAACATATTCACATTATCATCACCACCCTTATACTTCATGTCTTATTGATGCATCATATACTTTGAATAAGTAAGTGTATTGACTATTCAGCCACTCCAAACAAACAGAAACAGAGGACATAAATGCATACAATCATGTAAACAACCATCCAATACAATCATGTAACAACCATCCAATGCAAACATAGAGGCTCCCCAAGTTTTTTCCCTACCTCGATCGATTTTCTCGGTAAGTATCCGGATGAAAACAAGTTCCTATTGCAAGAATAGAATTTATTAGTTCCACACACAAAGAATTAAAACAAAACTCAGCTAAAATATTAAGAAAATCTAGGTAGTGAGTTATTTTAACCAAAACAGGTTTTTTACTCGACAAGCAGAAATACTGCAGTTTTCTGACTCAGTCACATTAACTTTAAAAACTGTACAAATCTGTTTTCAAGGTCATCTAACGATTTGTAGCTGACATCCTAAAGAAACTCTCGGAATTTGAATCACCTGAAAAAAAAATTCTAGAATTAGTTATGAATTTTTAAAGTTCAGCTACAGTCCCACGTTTTTCTGCAGAAACTGCTACTGTGTGCTAACCTCTTATGTTTTAATGTACTTTCTACAACTCCAATTTGTGTAAAACTTTCAATACTGAAAATAGACTTTCTAAAGTGTCAAATAAAAGAAACCACACTTTCAACAAGGCTTTAAAGGATGAGTGAAGGTTTTCTAAATTCAACTTTAAAACTGCATATGTTTCCTACTTGGTTCTGGACTCATCTCAAGTCAGATTCTATTAATCTATGTTTTCCAAAAACTCTAATGACTAAAGGAAAAACAACAAACCAAATACAAAGTGATTTCAAATTCTAATTTGGATAAATTCAAGGGATTTTGTCCATTTACCCCATTTTTAGGGATTTTTTAAGTTTTTTTAATTCCCTTTTACCCAATACACTCTAAGGAGTCTTTCCTAATACCCCATTAAGATTTTTTTTTTTTTGTTTTTAATTTTTTTAATACCATTTTACCCCTCACCCCTTTGTTACTTAGAGAAAGAGAGAGAAAATGGAAGAGAGAGAAACCATAGGAGACTTCGCCGGAGCCCGTCACCGGCCGCCAGAATCCGGTCACCGGTCGCCGGATTCCGGTCAATTTTGGCCGGATTCCAGTCACCGGCCGCCGCCCACCGAATTTTTCTGAAAACCTCTATTGCCCTCCAAAAGAGGAGCAATAGACCTCTATTGCCCCCCAATAGAGTGGCAATAGATGTCTATTGCCCCTCAATAGACGTTTATTGCCCCCCAATAGACGTCTATCAACCATGTATTGCCCCCCAATAGAACTTTTGGTCTATTGCCCCCTAATAGACGACTATCAGCCATGTATTGCCCCCCAATAGACGTCTATTGCCCTCCAATAGAACTTTCGGTCGCCGGAATTGGAACTAATTTCCTTAAATTTAGACAAATAAAATGTTGATTAAAGAAAAAAAAAAGAGGAGATTACATCAATTGAAAATATCTATTGCCCCACAATAGACGTCTATTGGCCCCCAATAGACGTCTATTGCCTTATCTACCCCATAAAAATCTACTGTCACATTTAAGCTCTAGTCTCTTCTAGTCATTTATATGATGAGATAACAAGTTTTTGTACTATCACTCATGCATATATATGATATGGTTTATTTGTATACAAGTGTACCTTCTTCGCATGTGTGCCCACAATAGGGAATCAAAACCCATAACGTTGAAAGAGGTAAAAATGTTGTACCCCATATGTGAAGTTAAGAGATACTATACAACAAATCTTCTTTGCATTATGCAGTGTCATGTTTTTGAAACTGAATTCTTTTATGAAAAATACCTGTCATGGTTTCTGTAGACAAAACACCAGGCAATAAAAATATAAGAAAACACGGTAAATTCGAGAAAGAAACTACTGACAAGTAAAAGAGAGTCCAAGGACTCGCCCTGCTTGGCACGTTGTTGAAACTGCAGAATTTTCTCCCTGAGCTCGGAATCGGAAAGCTTAGACATCTGAGCTTCCAAGCCATTGATGAGAGACACAGTCTGAGCGCACTGCTGCCTGGTGGACTCACCAGTGTAAGTCCCTTTGAAAATCCGGCCCAACAAACCTCCCAGTGAAGCCACTGCCTGCACTCGCCGGCGTCTCCGGCTCGAAATCAGTGAAGTTTCCGGCAGTCGGAAGGGTTTTCCGGTGAAGAAAAAAGTGCGGAAGTGGGAGTTGTTGAGGGTGAGGGCATGGCAGGAGTTGGAAGAGAGAGGTGAGAGAGAATGGGGCTTCACCAAAGCCATTGGGAGGGAGAGAGAGAGAGAGAGAGAGAGAGAGAGAGAGAGAGAGAGAGAGAGAGAGAGAGAGAGAGAGAGAGAGAGAGAGAGAGAGAGAGAGAGAGAGAGAGAGAGAGAGAGAGAGAGAGTATCGTGCCTGCACAGAAGAGAGAGAGTGTGGCATGTAATTTATTAATTAGATAGAGGGTAAATTTGTCTTTCCATTTTAAATTGGGTAAGTATGATTAAAAATCTGTTGCTGGGGTAAGTGGGATAATTTTTATTCATTTTGGTGCTTTTGGTCAAGGACCCTAAATTCAAAGACCAAAGATAAAAACTTTTTTTCCAGAAAACTAGTGAAATCAAAATAGAAGATGAGAAAATAATTAGTTTTGTTCTAGTAACAACAACTTTATTCCTAACTGAACTTCATCTCTATTGTAACTTCTTCTACCATCATGAATCCCCAGGTCTTATAATAGCCTATGAACATAACCCAATTTTCAAATTGAATTATCCATCAAAACCAACAAAGAACTATCAAATCAGTAAAAAAAGAATCATACCTGAGTTTTTACTTCACCACTTCTAAGATACCAAAACTCTCTCTCTCTCTCCCCCTTGTTTGTCTATATATCTAGCAACTCATGAAACTGTATGGAATGCATAGATGGTTCAGCCTATTTATAGTGTCTGGAAAGGAGGTGAAAACTGTATGGAATGCATAGATGGTTCAACCTATTTATAGTGTCTGGAAAGGAGGTGAAAACGTAGAAAGCAAGATAGGTCTAACAGAAGAAAAATTGGATATTCTAATTAAAATCTTACCCATAGAGGTACTAGACTCGCTACCTCCAGATTTCTAGAGTTCCAGCTCTTGATTCTAAGGTTCCAGCTCTAGCTTCACAGCTTTGGGGAATCACCAATCTGAAACTTGATTTCCAAGGCTGTTGACACCTCCAACTTACCCATGGCGGCGGCTATGTCCTTTGTACTTTCCTAAGGCGGTGGTTGGTGTATCAGATGGAGAAGAATCTGGGGGTGAGGAAGCCGATGAAGAGATGGGATAATGCTTTGAGTTTAGACGTTTGTTTGATTTGGTTTTGTTGTGAAAGTCGTTCTATAGGCTGTTAAGTTACTTTGGGTTTGAGTTTTGGCCAAAAGCTTTGGGCTACTCTAATTACTTAAACCCAAAAGAAAACAAGTAAAATTATCTATAAATAATAATGTTTAAACAAATAGTTTAGCACAATAATTAAAATTAAACTTATTTTTTTAGAAAATGTTAAAAATTTTAGGTCGTCACACAAGTGCAGTGTCTCATTGATCACATTTTGTAAGTAATTCAGATTTGGCAAGTCTTGCTCGTGCAACAGACGCCCTTGTCCGACCTTGAAGTCAATCTCAGCTCTGACTTGATCCAACTGATTTGGATGGTTCAGCAATAGTGACATTGCCCATTCTAATGTCGTTGAATCAGTCTCAGTCCCAACTACCAACAATGCCTACAATAGTAGTACAAGATTAGTAGCCAAATTTTCATACCACCCTTCCCTATTTTAAGGGGTCATTAAGCATTTTGGTCTCTATGATGAATTATACCAACAGTGTATAATGTTGTAGAGTATTTGAGTAGTTAGATTAGTAATTGTTTCCGGTGCATCTTGAACAAATCATCTAATCGAATGATTCTTGACTCCAAATTTCAATATTAATTGTGTACCACTATACAACACACCACTAATTACCTCTAATTCAGTATATAATTAACAATTTACAAGTTTTATGAAATCATTACTAGAATGATGCCGTTGATGATCTCGTCAGTGTAGAGCTCGGGTTCTGTTTGCTGAAGCAATAAGTTATCGTGATGTAGGACAAGAATGGGCATGGTTTAGCCGGAAAACCATAAAAGTAAAGAAGCGGCCTAAAATCAAGAAGAGTGATTGGAAAATAGGTAACTCATGCATAATGAGGTTACTAGCCGCTAAAATATTCAAGAAGATTTGGTTTTGAACTTTTCGGGTCACACGTGCAAAAAGTCAGGTCTTAATTGTGAATCAGATTTGAATCAACTTTTAACTAGAATGTCCGTTTGAAACGCATGATACCTTTCCATAATGGAAATGACGAGATCTTCAAGACTCACTTTAGTGAGCCGTAACAGATTTAGGCCAAAATATATCATTTTAATTATCTGATTCGGAATTTAATATTTTTAGGCTAGTTTTACATTCTTGTTAGGATTCTTTTTATTTTTAGGTTTTCAGTTTCCCTTTTAATTTGAATTCTCTAGGTTTCCTTGCTAGATTATGATTATGATTAGATTATGACTTGGATGCCTATATAAGCATCATCGTGCTATGTATGAAGATCAGTTTTATCATATCAAATTACTAAAAATGAGAGCTTTTTGTCAAATTTTCTTGTGGACTCCAGATTTATCTTTGAGTTTTTCCCCTCAGACCGGTCAAAACTTTCATGAACCGGACAGAATGATACCCAATCTTTCAAAGTGACCAAAATGGTACCTGAACTTTCAAAATGTGGCCAAATGGATACCTCCGTTAAATTTTCGTCACTTTACCGTTAGTGTAGCCCATGTGCCGCGCATGTGACTGAAAATTAAGGTAAAAAGACCATAATATCCCTAAATTTATGATTTGATATATTTCCACCCTCTCTCATAGTCTACCTCTAATTTTCCCTCCAAATATTCCCGCCAAACATATATCTTTTTTTTTTTCCTCTTCTTCTTCCCTTTTTCCTGAGAATAATCATGTACCTATTTTCTATACAATAAGCTTGCATCGTAGAGGAAAGAATTGCTAAGGAGCAATCCAGGTATGGCATCATTACTGAAATTATATTTCATTTTTCTGTACAGAATTTGAAGTTGTTTTCTTCTAAGAAATTGCAGAGGTCATCTCAAATGATATGTTCAGTTGTATAGAAAATAGGTACATGATTATTCTCAGGAAAAAGGGAAGAAGAAGAGAAAAAAAAAAAAAAGATATATGTTTGGCGGGAATATTTGGAGGGAAAATTATAGGTAGACTGTGAGAGAGGGTGGAAATATATCAGATCATAAATTTAGGGGTATTATGGTCTTTTTACCTTAATTTTCAGTCACATGCGCGGCACATGGGCTACACTAACGGTAAAGTGACAAAAATTTAACGGAGGTATCCATTTGGCCACATTTTGAAAGTTCAGGTACCATTTTGGTCACTTTGAAAGATTGAGTATCATTCTGTCCGGTTCATGAAAGTTTTGACCCGTCTGAGGGGAAAAACTCTTTATCTTTTTAATTAGGGTTTATTGCTTGTAAACCCAGGTTACTTCCGACTGCGTCAGGTGGTATCAGAGCAAGTCTTCCCTATCTCTTTTATTTACCTTTGTAGCAATGGTTGATGAACGTGCTTCAGTTACAAGAGCAGATTTGGATGCCCTTACCGCTCAAATGATTGCTCAGATGACTGTCATGAACGCTAAAATAGCAGAATTTCGTGGATTGTTGGAAGGAAGGAACAACAACAGCAACCGTAACAAAGGCGGGGAAGAACAACGTGCTCCGCGTGGTGGTCGAGGTGATAGTAATTATGATTCCGAGGATCTCATAACGAAGGCTGATATTCCTTACTTTTCGGGTTAGATGAGCGTGAAGGATTTTCTGGATTGGCAGGTTGAAGTGGATAGATTCTTTGAGATCATGGAGGTTCCAGAATACAAGCAGGCTAAGATGGTTTCTTGGAAGCTGAAGAAAGATGCTGCTTATTGGTGGGACTAGTTGCAGAGTTCTCGTCAGAGTCAAGGAAAAGAGCGTGTTCGGACATGGAGCAAGATGAAAGGTCTTCTAAGCGAAAATTTTCTGCCTATAGATTTTTCGATCAAGAATTACCCTCCTATGATTTTGAGATCGAAGAAGTTAAAGTCCAAAGAGTTTTCCTTGCCGGTTGAGATTAATAGTTTATCTGAAAAAAAAAAAAGCCAGAAGAATTTCTAATGGAAGAAGCTCCACAAGGAATCATCCATGATGACCAAGAGGAGGTTAAAGAAGAAAATGTTCATGTCGACATGGTTATTAATAATGATGAAGTCTTGAAGCCTAAAATAAATTATTCAGAACCAGATGTCATTCAATAATGCAACCTTGAGAACCAAGAAGAATATACTAAGGTTGCCTATGAGAGTCAAAATGCATATGACAAACTCATCTTTAGCGTTGGGTTCATGATTGTGCCATCAGAGTATGCAGGCGATCAGACCAATAACCCTTAGGTTCAAGTGTCTAATTTTTTATCAGGTTTCTTGTCTACCTATTCTTGTCTTTTACTCAAGAGAAACTCAATGGCGATTTCTTTCATAGTGGAGGAGAATGATGTAGGACGAGAATGAGCATGGTTTAGCAGGAAAACTATAAAAGTAAAGAAGCGGCCTAGAATCAAGAATAGTGATTGGAAAATAGGTAACTCACGCACGCGTAATGAAGTTACTAGCCGCTAGAATATTCAAGAAGATTTGGTTTTGGACTTTTCAGGTTACTCATGCCAAAAGTCAGGTCTTAATTATGAATCGGATTGGGATCAACTTTTGGCCAGAATGTTCGTTTGAAACACATGATGGGAACAACGAGATCTTCAATACTCACTTTAGTAAGCCCTAATAGATTTAGGCCAAAATATATCGTTTTAATTATCCGATTCAGGATTTAATATTTTTAGGCTAATTTTACATTCTTGTTAGGATTCTTTTTATTTTTAGGTTTTCAGTTTCCTTTTTAATTTGAATTCTCTAGGATTCCTTGCTAGATTATGATTATGATTAGATTATGACTTGGATGCCTATATAAGCACCATCGTGCTATGTATGAAGATCAGTTTTATCATATTAAATTAATAAAAAGAGAGTTTTTTTCTCAAATTTTCTGTTGGACTCCATATTTATCTTTTTAGGGTTTATTGCTTATAAACCCAGCCTAACACCACCTGATGCAGTCAGAAGTAACCTGGGTTTACAAGCAATAAACTCTAAAAAGATAAATCTGGAGTCAAGTAGAGAATTTGAGAAAAAAAAACTCTCATTTTTATTAATTTGATATGATAAAACTGATCTTCATACATAGCACGATGATGCTTATATAGGCATCCAAGTCATAATCTAATCATAATCATAATTTAGCAAGGAATCCTAGAGAATTCAAATTAAAAAGAAAACCAAAAACCTAAAAAAAAAAAAAAAATCCTAACAAGAATGTAAAACTAGCCTAAAAATATTAAATCTCGAATCGGATAATTAAAACTATATATTTTGGCCAAAATCTGTTAGAGCTCACTAAAGTGAGTCTTGAAGATCTCGTCGTTCCCATTCTGAAAATGTATCATGCATTTCAAACGGACATTCTAACTAAAAGTTGATCCCAATCTGATTCACAATTAAGATCTAACTTTTTGCACGAGTAACCCGAAAAGTCCAAAACTAAATCTTCTTGAATATTCTAGCGGCTAGTAACCTCATTACGCGTGAGTTACCTATTTTTCAATCACTCTTCTTGATTCTAGGCCGCTTCTTTAATTACTTTTATTGTTTTCTGACTAAACCATGCCCATTCTCGTCCTACATCATCGACCAGTAACTTCCTGACCCCTCCTCCTCCCTTGTTTTGATCACAATTAGAGACAAAATTTCGCTACAATCCGAAACCATAGCCTGCAAGAAACTGTCCATCTTGGCCATCACGCTCACCATCTTCTTCTCCAACCCTGATACATCACCCCACTGTAAAAATGGCAAAAAGTCCCCCAAATTTGCCGATGAGTTCAATTCTATGGCATCCGTAACAGCTTCTCGAAAGTTCTTGGCCTCCTCAGCATGTCCAACGTGTTCGCCATAATACCGCTTTCCCAGAATCATCATCGTCATTACATTGAACGGAAGATGGATACATTTGGACTTGAGCTCAACCTTTGTCATACCGAAACTGCAACTCTTCGAGATTTGATCGAGTAAAAATCGGACATCTCCTTGTCTAATACTTGAAAACATGGCCACACGAGACGAGGAGAAGATCTCGAGGGTCATGACACAGCGGAGGTTGCGCCATAAGTCGCCGTAGGGAGCTACGACAACGGTTGTGTAGTTGTAGTGGAAGTGTTTTCCAGCGAGCAAGAGCGGGCGATTGGAGAAGACAATGTCGTGCTTAGTGAAACACTCTTCCACTATCGATGGTGAGAAGGCCAAGATTACTCTCCGTGAACCCCATCGGAGTAGTTGGATTCTGCCGTATTTTGCGGAGAGTGATTCGAGGGTCCGGTGAATCGGTTGTCTGAGAAGATGGAGGTGACCGATAATAGGAAGGCAAGGAGGGCTTGGGGGTAGATTCTTGTACTTTTGTGATCTATTATTGGTTATGAAAAGCTTGATGAGAAGCAGGGCAAAGACGAAGAGAGCTAAACTGTTCGATAAGGGATCTCCCATTTTTTCAAAATGATTCATTGCAGTTTAGTTTGATCACTTCCATGTTCTTGGTATTTCTTTATTCACTGGGAATCTTTTGCTAATATAAAGGAAGGACCTTCTCACCGAAGCAAAGGCTGTGTGTACGTAGCAGTCTAAGTTAGACTCATCCTAGTGTTCTGGGCCAAGCTTGACCTGAAGATCAGAGGTTTTAGTTGCTTTTCTTGATGATCAAAAGTTCAAAACACAAAAAAAAAAAAAAAAAAAAAAAAAAAATCCTTTGGGCCTTATTATGAGCCCCAATGGACCAACAAATGCAGCATGAGAATTTCAGCTGAAGAAGCCCAAATCACTTGGGGTTTTGTGTTAGTAAAACTGTAGAGTGCATGGAAAGGCAAGTTTGCAGTTGGAATCTCTACGAGTCACAGATTCTCTTTCATTCCTTTTTTTTCGTGATCCATTCCTTTTTTTTCGTGGTCTCAATGGTCAAAGCCTCAAAAGAGGCTTTCCACGGTTTGCTTTCACTGATCGTTGCTAATAATGTGAGAGTGGTATAACAGTTTCTAGGCTCTTTTCTTTTTGGTAGAAGAAGGCTAGGAAAGGAAAACCGGACTACTAAGGCCATGTTTGTTTCACGGAAAATGGGCATTGGGAAATGAAAGTATTTCCTTTCCTGCATTTGGGGACAGCCGAGGAAGGGAAACACTTTCCCAAAGGAAAGGAAAAAGTGGAGGATTTTGGTTCCCTCCTCCCCCCTCCGGAAACACTTTCCCAAAGGAAAGGAAAGTGATCCTTTCCTTTCCAGTCAACCAAACATGGCCTAAAAGAACATTACACTAATATGAACAGTTGATGAGAACATGAACTGTACATCAAGATGATCAAAATCGGAAGAATTGAAAAATGATAGAAATGGAACAATAGCTTTCAAATTTAGCCTTTTTGGATAATGAACAATCAATTTACATATATTAATTTGGTATACAAACTAGAAAATAGATCCAAAGAACCCATCTAAACCCCGAACGCATTACGCTCACAAGTCACAACCCCAAAACATTGATCATCGGCATAATGCAGAAACCTTTGAGCATATATATGCATCCACAGAACCGACCTACTACTTCCACATTTCCAAACGAGGTCGTTGCTGCTGCATGGGTGGAGATGGCTTGCTAGCTTCAACGATTATGGAGCGGGTCCGAAGCGTTTGGAACTTTCCTCTTGTTTGCAAAGAAGGCTTCAAATGAGTAGTGGTGCCTTAGGCGCTTCTTCTCCTCGTTTACCTTTTGCTTTGCTTCCAGATTTCGCGACGAGTACTGCAGCTGATCATGAACACTAACTGGTGGTGTTGTTGTCGAATTTTCTTTATAGCCGGAGACTACCAGTGCAAGAAACACCAGCACTATTAATCTCCGCTGCAACTCCATTTTGTAATTGGAGAATGAAAGAGGAAACCGCATGGAAAAGCTGTATGGCTTTGTGAGCTTTGGCAAGGTGTGGAAGAAAGGGAAAAGGTCATTAAAAGGTGGTGGTGGGGGCATTGAGTACACCCTGCAAACAAGGGACACTTCGCACGAGACGAACACTAACATTTTCCCTTTGCTTTTGAAGAATTTGCAAATATATATTATTTTTTGTGTTTCACGAGAACTCTTTTTCTCACATTTTGCTTTTTCTCTGGCTTTCTTTTCAAGGGAACTCTGGGTCTGGGTCTGTCCAAGCCCTATCTATGGCATAATATACACATCTTGGCTCTGGTGCTTTTTTCTTTGTCTAGGTATTGCTTGTCGTCTTCGGAAGCTAGACCGCGTTGTAGCCTAGCCCTACAACTCACGTTAGGCCAAAAAACTCCCTTCCTTTTTACACCTCGCCTAAAAGGAACTTTCCCAGTTTTTCTTCTCCATGTTTTGATACAAAAATGGGAATACAAGTTTTTTTTTTTTTTTTTTTTGAACAAAAATGTTAATTGCCAAATTATCTTAATTAGGACGAGACGTAAAGGAATACATCTATGTAAAGTAGAGACGGGTTCGAGTGGTCAAATCATGCGTGGGTTTAGCGACTGGGCGTGAGCGTTCCCAATGTTCTTTTTCCTTCTTTTTTTTTAGGGTTCCCGATGAATGAAGTTACATGCCATTTACTCAAGATCCAAGTGACCTTTTCATTGTCTTATACGCCACCGTCACCGGTGGAGCTGTGCTGTGCCTGTACTGCATGGATTCTTCTCACTTTGCAGATGATATGATATGATATGATTTGATACGAGTAGCCATGCATGAAGACTGAAAAAAGCGAACGTCTTCAATACTTGAGACAAAGCGACAATCTTGACACTAGATCCTCGGAGATATTAGATTCTTTTAGGTTTTTTTAAAAGAGAAGAATTTTGAGTAAGGCCCCAATCTTAAATTTAAAAATTATATGGTCAAAAATTTTAAGAACGTATATAAAGTGAAGTACTCACTGTATTAGAAAAGAGATTATCAACAAAATTGAATAATTGGTCCAAACCACGTGCTTTTCATCATCGTAAAGAATCTACTGGTCTATATACTAGCAAGTCGTTGAATCAAGCAAAAGCGAAGTCAAACTCCTGAAACATTCTCAACTCTCCATCACTACTAAGCTAAACTCAGAGCTTTATTCACCCATGGTAGTCCATGCCAAACTATAAATATGATTTTCTTGTCCTTTATGATTTTATTGTCCAAAATCATATCATATGTTCTAGTCAAACCTCTAAATTTGTTGTTTAGACTTTTTATTTTTTAAATTTAATCTCAGTTTTATTTTTAAGTAAAATTGAAAAAAAAAAAAAATCAATTTCAATTTCCCTGCCTCATTCCTTTCCCGTTGCATATCCTGATTCTCTTTCTTTCTCTCCTCATCTTGTATGTGTCGTGCTACTCATAAAATGCTGCTAAGAGTAAATTCACCCGTTGGGTCACCGGATTACCTACTATTCACTGCTTTTTAGTGTTAATTTCCACTATTTAGATAATGGGCACAGTTTCCAATAATACCTAGGTCACCAGGTCAACTTGCAGGGTGAGGAAGAAAGTGACTCAGGACACGAAATACACTGTGCCCGTGACCTATAGAGTGAAAATACACATAAAAAACAATGAATAATAAGTGACCTGGTGACCCATGGGTGGACTTACTCTAAGTTGATCGGAATCTTTTGTAGGGTAGTTAGCATTTCATTTGGCTTTTGCAGTTATTTCAATTTGATTTTATGGTGGAGGTTGCTAACCACATATTCATAATTAATATTGTTAGTTTCTTAAAGTTAGTTCATGTCAGACGAACTGATTTCATTTTCCCTGGAGAATTTGATCAGAGTTCATCTTCCCAGCCATCAATATCTTGCTTTCCATCAATAGTTGGGAAGTGATGTACAAAATTAGAAATTTGATGTACAAAAATATTAAGGAAGGTTCAAATAGCAAATATGAAGGCTAGAGGCGCACACATAGAAATTAAGAGAATAGAAAAGGACAGGCAAAAAGACCCCAAACTCACTTCACAAGGCCCAAATTCCAGTCTGGGCCTGCAGAAATTGCTCCGGGTCGAGAACCGAGCACCATCCCGGAGAGCCCAAGGCCATAAAAATCCCAGCCGGCTGCCGCCACTCAACTTAAACTAATAGCCACTGACCCGCGCCAGATACGCTCCTCTTTCTTATTCACAGTCCTAACCGCCGGAGTTAAACTCCACTCCATTAACTCAACAACAAGTAAACGGCGGATTCAGGCTTTCTCTCTCTAACTCCGTCACCGGGACCCTAGGGTTTCAACATTGACGACGATGATCTCCATCAACTCCACCGAATTGAACTACCTGGTCTTCCGTTACCTCCATGAATCAGGTTCCCTTCCGCTTCCCCAATGCATCGTTGCAATTTCCGGAAACTCTTGTAATTAGTTTGTTCAATCTGGTACAGGCTTCACACATTCAGCTTATGCTTTCGGATTCGAGGCGGGGATCAACAAGAGCACGGTTGATGGTAACCTAGTTCCGCCTGGTGCACTTGTTACGTTTCTCCAGAAAGGCCTTCAGTTTCTTGAGCTGGAGGCGGACTTAGGCAATGGTGTGAGTAACAGCTTTGAGTAATCAGTACTTTGGTTTTGGATTTTGAAGTTTGGAGATGGATTTGATGTGTGTGTTAGATTTACAGAGTGATGCGGATATGGAGGATGACTTTTCGTTCCTGCAACCGTTGGATTTTATCACAAAAGATGCGTATCAATTGCAGAAAATTGTTAGGGAAAATAAGGATAGGATGAATGCTGCTAACAATGAGTCCAAGCAAGAAAGCGAAAGGGAAGTAGAGGTGGTGGAGAGAAAAGAAGAAGAGATTCGAGACGATAAGTCGGAGAAGGATAGGGAGCAGGGGAAGTCGAATCAGGATCGAAGTGAGATGGAGAAGGTGGAGCCTGAAGAAAATGGAACTGGTGGAGGTAATTTGCGGTAGTCATTTTATTCGTTTTCTTCAGATTGTAAGGATTCGAATTGTCTGTGCATGTGTTAAACAGGGGTGGAGCCAATGCAGACGTCCCCCAGCTCAACGTTCGTGCCTGGTGAAATTCCTAGTAGTGATGTCATAGTTCTAGAAGGGCATACCTCAGAGGTTTGGACTATGTCCCTGCATTTTACATTTCTCTCATGTATATAATTGGTCGAGTATGGATCCATGAACTTGTTCCTCAATTTTTGACAGGTTTTTGCTTGCGCATGGAGTCCATCTGGTTCGCTTCTTGCATCTGGGTGAGTATATTGTCTTTCATTGTCGGCTAGATTACTACATTGAGACCTTGGTTTGTGATATGAAAGGAGGTCCACAGACATGGAAGATCTTATTTTTGACATTTCTCGTCTGTAATCCCTTGTATAGTTCTGGGGATTCAACAGCTCGAATTTGGAACATTGCCAGTGGAAGTTGTAGATCTAGCATTCAAAATGAACCTGCACGTGTGTTAAAGCATTTCAAAGGGAGAGCCAATGAGAAAAGCAAGGATGTGACTACACTTGATTGGAATGTGAGTGTTTAAGCATTTGCAGTTGAAAACTGTGGCATGACTCTCTCTCTCTGTATTTGCTAAAGCATTTATCATTTTATAGGATGATGGAACGTTACTAGCAACAGGTTCCTATGATGGGCAAGCAAGAATATGGGGTAGAGACGGTGAGTTATTATCTTAATCTTCCACATGCTTGTGGCTAAAATTTACTGACTGGTAATGTCAGCCTAGGTTTTTGTTATCATTAGTTTATTTTTTAATTACTGGCAGGATTTTCATATAGGAGAGTTAATGACTACTTTGATCAGACATAAAGGGCCAATCTTTTCTCTGAAGTGGAACAAAGAAGGTGATTATCTTCTGAGTGGAAGTGTGGATAAAACTGCAATTGTGTGGGACATAAAGACTGGCGAATGGAAACAACAGTTTGAATTTCATTCAGGTACAGCATTGTTTTGAGTGTGTGCGTCTGATAAATTTCAACTTCCGTATAGTGTTAATCAAGTCAAAAATATTTTTCAGCTCCAACTCTGGATGTTGATTGGCGAGACAATACTTCTTTTGCAACATGCTCTACTGATGGTACGATACATGTTTGCAAGGTTGGAGAGAACCAACCAATTAAAACTTTCTTAGGCCATCAGGTTTGTGCTTGTTTAGTTACCATATCATGTGTTCAATGGCTTTGTGCATTCTTAGGTTCAGTATATTAAAACGAATTGTTAATGAGTCATGATACGTTTGGTCAGTTGTCAATGTGTAAACACAAGGGGCATGAGTTAACATCCTTGGTGATGGCTGGCAAGTGAATATTGAGAATTCAATATACTCGCCTTATCTATTATGTGTATTGTCAATACTAATCCAAATTACTAGTTGCATCCTGTCTTATGTGCATTATAACCTATATTCTGTTTCACTTTCTATCAATGTCTGGCTAAAATTCATTGATTGCTACAGTCTGGACTGATTAAACATCCTTAGCTTATCTCGGGATATTTATATATATCCAATTATATATGCTTAAAGACAAGCAACTTGTGAGTTGGTAAATCTAACCAGGATATCCATGATGCTGCATGATTTTTGTCCAAACTTTCTCAAGTTTTACTTTTTCAGGGTGAAGTTAATGCTATTAAGTGGGATCCAACCGGCTCATTATTGGCTTCTTGCTCTGATGATCATACAGCAAAGGTAGCGCATAATTTATAATCGCTGCTTTTGTTGAATAATTAGGTATTTGAGATATGGTACTCTTCTTTTCGAGATTTGAATCAACAGTGGAATGTTAATTCTACACCTTACCAATCTCCATGATCTAGAACAGTTCATTTCACGACTTCTCTTTATTGCGTGAAAGGGATTAGAAACTCGAGTATCTTTTTTCAGATATGGAGTATGAAGCAAGACAAATGTTTGCATGATTTGAAGGAACATGTTAAGGTACTCGTTGGTTTTCCATCTGTGAGTTTGTGGTATATAAATCCCAGATTGTAATACTATGGAGGCATCTTTGTAGGAGATATATACCATCCGGTGGAGTCCTACAGGACCTGGCTCACATAATCCAAATCAACAATTAGTGCTAGCAAGGTAAATGCGCTGCTTCTTCTTAAATGTTTGGAAATGGGGCACATACCGTCTTGTTCGTTTAATCCCACTTGTATGACATGGTTTTGGGGTGTTGAATAATATCTTTTTGCATTTATGGTCACTTATATATGATACATTATGTATTTAAGGGTAGCACAGACCAGTATGTTCGAGAGAGATCCTTACAATTAGGCCAATAGGCTAGTGATTACTGCTTCCTTATACATTCCTTAATGCTCCCATATTTTCACTTTGGACCAGCGCTTCCTTTGATTCACGCATAAAACTATGGGATGTGGAACTAGGGACACTTATCTACAGCTTATATGGCCACAGGTAAAGGTATTTAAGATTCTTTATATAATTGCGTTGTAATGGTGGTTGATTTTTGTGATATACTGACAGTTTAGTTCCAAATACCTAGGGATCCGGTATACTCTGTTGCATTCAGCCCTAATGGTGAGTACTTGGCCAGTGGATCTATGGACAAATGCATGCACATATGGTCTGTGAAGGAAGGCAGAATCGTAAAAACATACACTGGAAATGGTGGAATATTCGAAGTTTGTTGGAACAAAGACGGCGATAAGATAGCTGCTTGTTTCGCTAACAATAATGTATGTGTTGTGGATTTCCGAATGTAGAACATTTTCTTTCAATTGGTGGCTTCCCATTATTATAGATGACAATGAAAAGCTTTCTTGTTTCGTATATACTATCCAAATCAAGGTTTTGGGGACAAGTTGTGTAGTGCATACTGCATAGTTGCACCTTGCTGAGAGCCTGAGAGTATGAAAGTTTAATATCCAATTTTCCTATATTGCCATTAGAGATTCCATTTCGATTGCTTTATTGGCGACGTTTTGCCCCCAGTGTTTTTTTGGATACCTTATTGGGTACAAGTGTTTTTCATTTATGAGACCCTTGTCATTGCCAACAAATTGTCCCCGGCAAAAAACTAATTTGTTGACAAAATTGTCATTATAACAGTTTTTACTTCTTAGACGTTTGCTGATAAATATCTTGTCAGTTAGTGTGTTTTTCTATTTTTGAGAATAGAACCAAAAGAAGATTAATATGACAAACTGCAATTTATTTATAGGCATGACATCTACAGCAATTGAAAACAAGAGGATAACAAATCAACTTCCCCAACTGCATTCATCTAATCAATCTGCTAAACAAACTCTCCGCAAAACAAGTCATCTAACAAGTAATAACTAAAACCTAAATGCAAGTAAGGGGACAATGTAAGCAAAACCTTTGTTATCCTACAGAAATAAATCCAAGCATAGATTACAGAAGCAAGCAAAAGCACCAGAGCAGATCTTCACAAACTCAATTCATAGAAACCCTTCCACACTGATCTTGCAGGTAAGACTTGATCTTCTAAGTTCTAACGATAAAGAGAATCATCTCTATCAAACTTTGAGGTCACTTCCAAGTCATTCTATAAGATCTTCAAAATAGTACGCTGGTACCTCTGGAGGAGAAGGCATCACTGCCACAAATTTGAACTGTTTCCATAAACATGATCATTTGTATCAGTACCAATAGAGTGGGAATTGAAACCAAAATCAGAAGATAAACATTAAACCTAAATACCTTATGTCTTTTGTACTTCTCTCTTATAGCTTGCAATGACCCTCCTCTTCTACCCAGATACAAGTCATGTATGATAAGGACACATTCCCTCAAGTCAGATGGTTTGTATCCTGAATATTGTTGCAGCGACAAAGTCTGAGAAAGCAAATTAGTCATTAATTGCCTTCCATACTTGTCAATTACTGTTGTAAAGTTTTTAACAAGATCTTACCCATGGATGCATCCTTGGCTGGATGATAAATCTTGTAAGAAATACAACAGACGCAGCCACCAAAGAAGGCAAAAATTTGACACAGTTGTAGTCTAACAAACTTAGCTCTGCAAGGTAGTAGCCCAGAAATTCAAAATGCAGATCAGGATCCTGTAGAATGCACAACACAATTAATTAGCTACCCAAATGTAATCCATGTGTTAAGCACATTTACATGTCAGAGAGATTTAACTTACTTTGTTGCCCTCTTCAGCAACTCTATTGAATCTCCTGCAAAACCAAATGAGAAGGAACATAAATGAGTCCAAGGCGTTATCAAACTCAGCATAATAAATGCAAAGCAAGAAGGAAATATAGAAACACCACCTCACTCCATACCTTAAGATTGTCTTTATAGTAGGATTCCCCAATTCAAACTTCAAAGCCTTAAGTATATCAGCCTCCATTTTGCACACCTATTCAATCACAAGATGTATCAATCCAAAGCACTACATTATAGAATCGCGGGAGAACAGAAAACACAATTATGAAACTCACCTCTTCCTTGGTGTATGTATTATCTGTAATGTAACACAATTCTTCCACATGTGGAGGTGTGATCTCTTCATACTTCCTATCAACCACATAAACAATACGATCACCAACATGATCCATATGATTTTGACAATTAAACGTAAACATTCTCAAGTTGCATTGATTTGGGACTTACGAGGCAATGAGCATTGAAGAAACACCAAGCAACTGAAGCATTTTCCGATTGAGAGCATTGAAAGAAAGGAACCTATCAACATACGAAACGGTGAGGTAGAGAGTATCAGAAAGGAGCTTGTATTCCTCAGCAACTTCCACCAACCAGTCCACCAAGACTCCTCTCATATTAGCAGTGATATCCTTCTGAACCTTTGCCAAGTAATCAGGCAAAGGTCTTCTATTTGGATCCACCTGAATTCAAACCCATTACCACCATTAGCCCCACCCCAATTACTCCAAAACCCACCCCTAATCATAGTCCCAATTGAAATAAACCCTAAGAACCCTAATGCCAATACCCACTCCAATTCAAACCAAACCCATCAAAATTAACACTACCCATCTCCCAAATTTTCAATCAATTTCAGAAATGTACAGTACCTCGAGCTTGTGAAGATACTCGTATATGTCACGTGAATAAGGCTCGCACATTTGGGGATCCGACGGCGTCGTTTCAACCTCCGGCGCGGTTTCCGGGATAGGCAGCGCTTTCTTCGCCGCCCGCCGGGATTTAGTTCTGGATTTCCGCTTGTGGGGCTCAACCCGAGAACCCTCATTGGCAGGTACGACGGCGTTTTGGAGGTTGGGGAGCTCGCCCAGTACGACGCGCTTCCTGGGAGGCGTTTGGTCGACGGCGGAGGCTTCTGCCTTCCGTTTCATGGCGCGCGTGACGCGGACGCAGTTCTCTTTCTCCGCCATGGAGTAGTAGTACTGGGTATGAGATTGAGAGAGAGAGAGAGAGAGAGAGAGAGAGAGAGAGACGCGTTAAACGAGAGGGTTTTGTAAGCGAGGTTTTGAGGGCGCCATTTTGAAACACAAGGGTTTGGCGCTCTTGCTTTTTCCTCTCTCTCCTCTCTCTCTCTCTCTCTCTCTTGTTTTTTAAGTTTGGGTTGACACCAAACCGGCGGTTCATTTCTGAATTTGGTTCAAATTTTTTGAATTGGAATTCGTATTCGCCCTCAAACAGCGCTCACGTTTTGCCATTTTGGTACCAGTGCCAATTTCTTTCCTACCCTTTACTACACATAATATGCACCCACGTCCTAAAACATGCATTAACATAATCTGGCCCATTTTTAGAAATTTATTTACCATTTCTCCCGACCCCTCCATTTTGAGATTCTTTTGCAAAGTTGAAGAATTCATGCAAAGTTGAAGAATTCAAGAAAATCAAACAAATTTTAGAAGATACTCAGTGTGGTCAAATGAATGCGTTTATGAACTTGAATTTAGGTCGAGTAAGTTCATCAAACTCACAGAAAATGAATATTACATAAACATCAAAATCCTACGTTTATGTATAATTTAATAGATTTAGTTTAGTAAGAGTTTCAATTTAAAAGCTAGCAACTGAGTTGCACTAGCAATGAGTTAATTTCAATCAAAAACCCAAAATCAATATAGAAAAACTTAGCGTTCTCTTCTAGAAAAAAATTACTTCTTTCCTTCCATAATTGATCATAATGTAGACATAAGCCAGATGACATATTTGTGTTAATGTTTTCATTCAAGTAACCTCACTTTTTTTAACTTCCAATTTAGCCCTTTAACTTTTCCTCCATCTTAGTTCTTTCAACATTCAATACTTATTTCTAAAAAAAAAACTTTCAATACTTGTTCCCCAACTCACTCTTTTGCCATTTCACTTCGCTTTTGAAGTTGCTTGATATGTTTAATACACTCTTAACCATATTAAACAAACTTGATAAAATATTGATGAATCAAAGATTGCATTAGATTTTTGGCCTTTACTAATGATTTATCTTTTTCTCATTTTACCGACTCTCCTTCCTAAGGTTATACCTCATACAAGCATCAATGTCCTTCTAAACAAGACTTGCTTTGTTTTCTGGATTACAAAAGTCTCAACAATATTACTCTCTTTTATTAGCATTCTTGTTAACCAAATTCACTCTACCATGTGTAACTTCTAGGACTTCGATGTCACAGGCAGAGTATAATGCTCTAGAAAGTTTCAAATCCCACTTCTGTTTTCCGGAATTTCTAAGGAAAAATTTATACTTCCTAAGAAAGGCACAATAGAAGCTATATATTTACAAGGCATTCAGAGAGGTTGAGAATTGAGATCCGTAAGCAAGTATACAGCATTTTCAGTTCTAAATTAAACATTGCAGAGAAACTAAACATGCAGGAATATAGAGATAACTTGCAAATTTGCATTCAGCTCTCTGCATGTGAGTTCACTACATGAATAAACCCAGTCACCCATACCTATGAAACCTATGAAACAGCCTACAAAATCACATTAAATCTAATAATAACTATAACTTAAGAGCATTATTGTCCACAGCTTTTGTCAATGGGAGATGGCATGTAATGGGTGCCACTGACTGTTTTTGTTTGCGTAGGCTCACTTGTTCCACTACTGAAACATACCCAGAAATTCACATATAAATCAGAGTTAGCTAAAGGAAATGTATAGGAGCAGCTCATCAGTAGTCCAAAATACAGAATGTCAATCTGGTGCTAAGCTGGCAGAAATTTCGTGGAATTGTGGAACCCTTCAAGATGGTCTGAAGGCAGATTGAAGTTCATTATCCCCATCTCCACCAACAGCTTTGGTCACTCTATCAGCCTTCACAGTTAGGCAGCTTGACATTTTGCATACTCTAAAGCCAGATCTTCCAATAATATTGGACAAGCCCTTGCCACAAAAATCTTTCATGCTTTCACAGCTTCAAACAAGGAATGTGGTAACTGTGAAGGGCAATGCATTTTTGCCACACATTTTAACTGTCAAAAGAAAATGACTCCATTAAGACCATGATTTCATTTCTCAAAAATGGGTTTAAGAATCAAACACTATGATAGACATACCTTAATTTGTTTGTATTTATCTCGTACAGCTACCAAAGATCCGCCACGTCTACCCAAGTACAAGTCGTGAATTATAAGAACACATTCTCTCAAATCCACTGCCTTATAACCAGTATATTCTTGCAATGCTGGACACTGAAATGAATACAATTTAGTAATTGCCCTTCATACATAGAGACCAGCAGAAATATGATAAGTAAATTATCAAACACATACCCAAGGATTCATTTTTGATCTAGTAATAATAACTCTCGCTAGAAATACAGCCGATGCTGCTATAATAGAAGGCAAGAACTTCACAAGTTTGTAATCCACCAAACTTAGATCTGTGAGGTAGTAAATCAAAGACTCAAACTGCAAATTAGGATTCTGCAGAAAACAAAGAAGAGCAAAGCAGTCAATATCAGATTGTATCAACTTGGCAAATCCAATTATGTAAGAGCGGTAAAAGGGAAACTTACTTTGTAGTAACTCTCTTGGGCAAGATCAATGAATTTTCTGCCAAAAAATATGTCAAATGAGCAACAATCAGTCAAAGTTTTAGGCTTGTTGAGCAACTATAACAGCCAACCAGAAATGAGGGTATGATTGTCAGAACCATAATTACCTCAAGAATGTACGAACATTGGGATTTCCCATTTCAAATTTCAGAGATAGTAGTATATCAGCCTCCATCTTGATCACCTATACAATCACCATAATTGTAATCACCATAACATTACAATTAGTATGACTCCTATATATGAGGTGCAAAAGGACATGATAATTGATTAACAGAGATTCAGCCGCAAAGAAAAGATCAAATACCTGTTGTTTAGTGAATGTATTTTCAGTAATGTCAGAAAGCTCATCCACATTTGGAGGATCAATCTCTTCATACTTCCTATTAATTAATCACGAAACCATCAGAGTCATTCTACTAGTAATTACACAACACCAGCTAATAAACAGAATTAGAGTAATCGCAAACTTACGAGGCAATGAAGATCGAGGCCACTCCGACCAGCTGAAGCTCACTCCTTAACACCACATTCATGGAGAGATACTTATCAACATAAGACACAGCGAGATGAAGAGTCTCCGGAAGGAGCTCATATTCATCTGCAACCTCCACTAACCAATCCACAAGAACACCTCTCATATTCGCATTGATAGAATCCTTCTGAATCTTCTCCATGTAATCAGACAATGGCCTTCTCTTCGGTTCCACCTAAGCACCAACACATTTCCATTATAACCAAAACACCCAAATTGATTGACAAAACAACAAAACCACTAATCCAGATCCATCCCCAAAAGAATTAGACCAAACCCATTATTGCACTAAGCCCCAAAATCACAAATTCAATTGCTTTATACTCGAATTTCAATACCCAATTCATATCAGAGAAAGAAGCAAAGGCTCGATCTTTACCTCCATACGGCGGAGATAGGCATAAATGTCAGCAGCATAGGCCCCACAAAGCTGAGGGTCCTCATCGTCACGCGCCGCCTTCACAGCCTTCTTCTTGGTTTCCAATTTGGGTTTCTGCGGCGGCGCAACCCCACGAATGTTGTTGACCAAATCAATGACGTTATCGACGGCGTTTGTCAATCTGGTAATCTCTCCAAGCACGGCCCTTTTCTTGGTGGCCCACTGCTTGTCCTCGACCAAAACGGACTGAGCTCTCCGCTTCGCCGCCGCGCGAGTGATCGGAGCTTCGCATTTCTCAGCCACGGTGGTAAGAGCCATTGCGCTTAAAGTCGCTAAAGCTTTTGGCTTTCACTCACTGTGGCTGTTCTGCTTGGGTTGGAAATGGTTGAGGTGAGTGAGTGTGAGAGGTGAGATGGGGATTTGTAGTGGGTCTGAAATTTTGGGAGCGGGGTGTTGAACTTGTTTGAAAAGTCATGGATTTGGCGCTTTTTGGTTTAATGTAAATTTTTTGGTTTTTGGTTTTTGAGTTTTAGGTTCGCTTTTAGTGTCTGCAAAATTTTGGGGTGGTTTTGATTTGAAATTGGTACTAAAATTTCAGAAAAAGACCAGTTTTCCCGCCTGGGCTTTACCTCCATCAGGCTACAGAGACAAAACTTCCGCCATTGGGAAATTGTTATTTTTCTATTTATGGACACACTTTCCCATGTCTCTTAAAATAAATCACCGTCATCGATGTACAAATTTTCTGAAAATCGTTAAAATACTACTATTATGCAAACTCATTCAGTCATGCATAATTATATCAAAACAAATTTTTATCAGTAGCTATTAGCTAAAAAATAATAATTTAGTATCGTACTAGTATATGCACATCTTACAACTAGCAATGTTACTTTGGGGATTCAGTGGTGCAATGTTAAGAGGTTTTGGGGTATGCTTCAAGTGATGAATCACAAAAATGTCGACGTGATTTTTTTTTATTGTCTCAATTTATAGACTTTGAAAAATTGTAAAAAAAAAATATATATATATATGGTCAATATTTTTTTAGTTTCGTCAATTCTAAAATTACTTAAAAATTATGATGAGTGAAATTGCTGAATACAAGGGGGGGGCGTAGAGCCTAAACCTCATATTATAATAAGCATAGAGAGAACATCTTGAAATAATATCAAGACTCTCCACAAAATTTATGTATTTTAACAAGCACCAATTAGCAAAAAGTGCACAAATGGCTACTCCATTTGCTTTAATATAGCAGTGACATACCTGAAAGATAACTCTATTATAAAGAAGCATCATTACAAATAGCACAGCTTTCCCACTATGTTGCCGCACGTAAATAAATCCGACGACACTCAATTTCATCCTACCACTAGGAGGTTGCTTCTATTTGAACAAGCAAATAGCTTGCCGCCTCGCTCGGCTAGACAAGGCACACTAAGTGTGCATACCGGGACAAAACCCACGTCGCCCTAACCAAAAGTGGTAGGGACGTATTGTCGGCATAGAGCCACGTTTAACTAAAAATAAGTAAAAATAAGACAAAACAGAAAAGATAAATGGGCCAAGGGACAAAGCCCAGACCCGACCTCCAACAGGCCCAAATCGAAGCAATTGGGTGCAGAAATCAGAAACCATGCATCCCACTGGCGCCTCCCATGTCGTCCCACCACTAGCAGCAGCGCCACCGCGACTGTCGTCGAGCCATCTAGCCTCGCCGCCCCTCAGGTCGAAGCCATATAGCCCAAACCAAATCGGGTCTAAGTGTCTAACAGATCCGATCTGAACCAAATCGGGTCTAACAGATCCGATCTAAACCCAGTGGTTCTCGACGATGCCAACGTCCAGCCATCACCTGTAGGTGATCTCCGAACACGCGACACCACCTCGAAGCATCCACCAATCCATTTGCGCTCTTCCTTAGGGCAAGACAATGCCGACCCCGCCTTCCAGTCATCAGCCGGCAAGTCCGCTTATCGCCCCGAACAGTAAAGCCATCATTCTGCAGCCAATACCCCAACTGGACCTATGAACATCGGACACAAGGTCCATTCTAACCCATCCGACGACCCAGTCGAGAGGGCATGCCGTCAGACCGGGCATACAATCTTGCCGGACGACTGCGGCTCTTGTTTTTTCCTTTTAGACGTTTTCAATGAGTGAATGAGTTTAGAGGTGAACATATTTTGGTAAGAAAATGAAACATGCAATTTTGGCTAGAAAACGTGTGCAATAGTCTCTAATTTTGGATGAAAAATCATGACCCGAACAAATTTTTTATTTTAATAGAAAGTTTGTAATTAAATTCTCACATGATAGAAAAATCATACCACAACTTTAAGTGTGCAGTGTGCTTAACCTCACTTGAGAATACACTCATTAACCTCATTTATATTAGTGGGGGTTTAGACACCATTACCCTCACTAGACATAGACATGAATGTACATTCCAAAGACTGAAAAATTGATAATATCCTCGAAATTTTTGTTTTTTTAGGGTCTCAATATATCTTTGACTTACCTAGAGAATTTCGTGAGAAATTTTCGAAATTTTGTGATATTTCAGGAAATATTCGAAATTTTCACGATAATATCGCGAAATTCCAAGATTATCGCCACCTCTCGTGATATGTGGCTCGTGAAAACTAGCCAGAGTCCTTATCCAAACCAACTATACTAAATAACATCTAAAGAGGAAAACTTTAAAAATTTATAGGGTCATGTATCGTTTTTTGAGTATTTTCCTTGTATGCTTATAAATCTTCTAGTTATCTAATTTTCTAATTAGTAAACATTTGGCTCTATTTAAAAAATAAATAAATAAACTTTTCTATGTATTTCTATGGACCATTTTCTAATTCTTTTTATGCATATTTGAAGACCGATGTTTTTTTTAACATATCTATTTAATTATAAAATATTATTTTAATTAATAATCAACTCTCCTAATCTCCTATTTAAGTTATTTTTGAGATTTCTCATATATAATTTCATATCTTTGTCATGTCAGTGTATCTTATTATACTCCAAATTACTACAATCATTATACAATTAAGTTTATCAAACATAACCACGTGGTGTGGTGTGTTGGTCGAACGGCCTAGTCTAGAACCCCTAAGTCTAGCGTTCGAATCTCAGCTCCATCCCGTGGCCAGCAGATTTGAGGGACCCTTTGGGTTCGTGCGTCTGCGGTGTAGTGGATTAGTTTGGTTTTGCCTGGCTTTCGCTGCAATGTCGGTGCAGGTGTCCTGGAGCTGGAATACCTCTGCATGGGTGTGTGAGTTACTAAAACAGCTAACTACCTGATCAAAAAAAAAAAAGTTTATTAACCATTTTTTTTGAAATGCTATAAGTAACTGATCATGTAAACATTTCATGAAAATTCATTAATGATTTCCATGTTACTTTCTAAATTTTCCATCATTTTTTTTCAAAAATTTACTTAGATCGAAATTTCCTCGATATTTCCATCAAAATATCTATTTCCTCAATATTCAATACTTTAGTCCTGGGTAAATTCATGAAAGTCGCACATAATATAAATGGAACTTTCATATGCTTGGTATCAAACAATGATAAACTTGATTTCATTAGAGTTTCTCTAAAACAAGTAGGAAGATACTCCAATCACCACAAATCTACCTCCCTCTATTTAATGTACAAGGCAATGGAAGGTTAAGAACACTGGAGTGAAAATACTTGATACAAAGACAATACAACTCGCAAGTTGTGAATTTGAATTCAGCTCACTTATATGTAATGTGACATTACCAAATCCATAAACATGCAGTGCATTCCCCACTGCCCAACAGCTTAAACAATCACTAACATTCTACAATAAGTTCAATCACGGATTGAATCTAGACTGAGGAGAGCCACTGGCTGTATCAGTTGGAAAAGGGCAAGTACTTCAACTCTGCAACTCAATTGTTGCATTTGTAGCTCTATCAAGGCAACATAGCAGCGTAGGTTATCCATTTTCTATTTGAGTACGCTGGAGTTACATCCCATTCCATAACCCCGAGAACTTGAGTTGGCAAGGGGGATATGGTGAAATTGGTAGACACTACGGACTTAATTGGATTGAGCCCTACATCTGCATAGGTACCTCTCTGAGTTGGCTCATTTTTTTACCGCCACTCCATACCCTGGGACAGGTTATTCAGAGTTTAAGTTTTGAACCATAAATCGAATCACTCATAAGCAGTTTAAAGGAAAGTTATTCCTATGCTAACCTGGAATAGAGTTCCATGGAAGAGTGGAAACCTTCAAGATCATCCTAAACAGATGGAAGTTGATACCCCATCCGCATCTGTCAACATCCTTCAAAGTAACCCTCCAATAACTGAGATTACTCAGTAAACCTTTAGCCAGATCTTTCCAACATATTCGGAGAGCCCTTCCACAACAGCCATTCTCATTGCTTCAACATAAACCCAAATGCTAATCTCATCTATCATGCCTTCACATTATCAAACAAAGGAGCTGGTAGCTCTGGAGGGCAGGGAAGGTTTGCCACATATTTGAACTGTCAAAGCAAGAGCACTACAATTAGGCTTTTCAAATCTCAAATAAGGAAAATAATATGTCAAAATCACATTTCTGATAGAATACCTCATGCTGTCTGTACTTCTCTCGCACAACTTGTAACAATCCTCCTCTTCTACCCAAGTACAAGTCATGAAGGACAAGAACACAATCTTTCAAATCAGCTGCAATGTATCCAGTATATTGTTGCAATGTTGAACACTGAAATAAATACAGTTAACTGAGTTAAGTGATTGCCTTCATACTCAGAGATAAGATCAGCATGTATAAATTCGAAACTCTTACCCAAGGATTCATCTTTGATCTAATCATTAATCTTGCAAGGAAAACAACTGATGAAGCTACCATAGAAGGCAGGAATTTCACACATTTGTAATCCAACAAGCTTAACTCTGAAAGGTAGGAAACCAAGAACTCAAATTGCAAATTGGGAGTCTGTAGACAACACAAAACAGGCAAGCAGTCAATATCAAAGATTAACAACTTGGCTAATTCACATGTGCATTCAAGAGAGATAGAGAGAGAGCTTACTGTATAATTCCCTTGAGCAACATCCGTAAACTTTCTGTAGAAACATTATGTAAAATGAACATTGATCAGTTACGGAGGTTTAAACATGTTAAGTTAAAGTAACTTCAATAACCAACCATAGAAGAGATTTAGCTGTCCGCACAGTCCTCACCTTAAGAAGGTCCGAACAGTAGGATTCCCCATTTCAAATTTGAGGGATTTGAGGATATCAGCCTCCATCTTGATCACCTTAAGAACAACAAAACCATAACATACTTCAGTACAAAGCCTCAGGTATCTATCCAATGCAGAAAGGGAGAGAATAAAGCAAATACCTCTGCTTTACTGCATGTATTTTCTGTCATGTCTATAAGGTCATCCACATGTGGAGGATTAATCTCCTCATACTTTCTATTAATCATAAAATAAGAAAAACATTAGCATAACTCTTGTGTAATTAGACAACAACAGGTACGCAAACTCAGAAACAATTCTAACAGAACATAGACTTACGAGGCAATGAACATTGAAGCAACTCCCAATAGCTGGAGATTCTGCTTATTGATCACATTCATCGACAAATATTTATCAACATAGGAAATAGATAGATGAAGAGTGTCTGGAAGAAGTTTAAATTCATCTGCAACCTCCACCAACCAATCCACAAGAACCCCTCTCATATTAGCATTAATAGCATCCTTCTGAATTCTCTCCATGTAATCAGGCAATGGCCTCCTTTTTGGTTCCACCTAAACAACAATCCATAATAGGTAAGCCTAATTCCCAGTTAGATAATCAAAATTAAACGCAAAAGATATCAGCTTTAAGCAAAACCCGATCACCAAATTGAACACAGAACTCATTATTGAACAGAACCCCAAATTATAAATCCAAAAGTATAAAACAAAGAATAATCACATTACCCAATCAATCCCAATACCCTTTACTTAACTAAATCTCCATAATAGCATCTACCCAGAATCAAACTTAAACCCATAAAGTCACATACTTTATAGCCAATTCCTAATACCAAATCAAACCCATTACCCATAGAACCCAAAACACCATGCTCACTATCCAGCTTGAATCGAACAGTATCATATCATTCCAATTCAAATCATGTAAGTAAGAGAAATAAGCAAAGCAACAATCTTTTTACCTCCACTCTGCGAAGATAGGAATAGATATCAGAAGCATAAGGCCCACAAAGCCGTGGGTCATCATTGTCACGTTCCAGCACAGCTCTCCGTTTGGGTTTCTTTAGCGCAGAATCGGAATTGGGGTTTTTTGAGGCCAAAACGACGACGTTTGCAAAGTTGGTGAGATCTCCGAGCACGGCGCGCTTCTTAGTCGCCAGCTGCTGCTCCTCGGCCAAGGCCGCCGCCGCCCTCCTCTTCGCCGCGGCGCGCGTAATCGGAGCGCATTTCTCGGCCACAGTGAAAGAAGCCATTGCGCTTGTCTAAGGCTTTGAGGTCTTCGAGTGACTCTGAGAGAGAGAAAGCAGTGTGTGTTTGAGTGAGAGGTGATTTGTATAGAGGATGGGAAATGAGAGCGCCAGGTTGAATTTTGCTTTGAAATCTCAGGTGGTTTGGCGCTTTTGATTAATTTTGCTGTTAAAAATTTTGGGTTCGAATTTTGGAGCGTCAGGTATTGATGATTTGGGGCTGATTTGAAAATTTGGTTTTGGGTGAGTTTAGATTAGATTGAAATTTAGCAAAACACTGTTCCCGCCCCGTTTGGGTGTTTTGTTTTCATTGACCCGCCATTTGTTTGGTCTTACTATCTCTATCCAAGAGAATAAAGAAGACAGGGTGGCAGTGTTCAATTTTCAAGGTTAGAACATTCATTATGTTTTGCTTAGCTGTGATTTTGAAGCTTTGCATGCTTTTACATAATTAGGTTTATTTTTCTGCTAGTGATTTCTAATTTTCTTGTACAAAACCGATTGAGCATATATAAGTCAAATTCTGGTAAGGAATTTTGGAATTGAAGATTTTAATTTGGTTTATTTTCTTAACTTTTTATTTAATTTTCACATATCTTAAAATATAAATTCAGATCAATGCGAGATAATGCAACAACAAATGTTGGTTTATCTTGTAGGTGACTATGTAATAGACTCTTGATTATTCCATTTTCTATTTTCCCTGCTTGCACCAAAATTAACCAAATTACACAATCATTTCACTAATTAATAAAGAGAGAACCAAGACGCATGTTGACGCAGTCGGATTGATAACTAGGTTTACCAGCAATAAACCTAAGCAAAAGATTCTGGAGTCCACCAGAGATAAAAGAGAATAATCTCAATTTAATTGATAAAAGATGAAAGATGCGTTCTGCAGCCGCAAGCGGCTGCATAAATAAGAGAAAAGTACCCTAGGGCGACTAACAACGAAACCCTAAGGCCCATGGATAAAAACGAAAACAACCCAAAATTAACTAAGAAAACCAAAAACGGGTAAAATAGAAAAATGCAGTTTTGAGGCCCTAAACGAGCCCGAAAGCCCGAAAAAGGTCACACGTCGTGGCATAGCGACGAGTTTGATTTCTGGCGCGATTCCCTTTCCGAAAAGCTAAAGTGCGTCCCAATCGGACTCCGGAGGCCCATTTCACGTCTACTAGTCACTTTTCGGTTTCCACCTTTAGCACGATCCAATTGTTCTTGAAATTGGACCGCCATCTATTCTACATCAGTCTCCTCCACCTCCGAAGAACTCGACCCCGAGTTCTCTTCAGGATAAAGAGCCTCATCTTCACGAAACTCATGCAGATCAGCAACATTGAAAGTGTTAGAAATGCCCATTGAATCTGGAAGTGCAACAACATAAGCATTATCATTGATCTTCTTCACCACCTTAAAAGGACCATATTTTCTGGGCTTCAACTTGTTATAGGTACCAACAGGGAATCTCTCCTTCCTCAGGAACACCATCACGTCATCACCTTCCTGGAACACTTTAACTCGCCGATGCTTGTCAGCTGCAGCTTTATACTTGGCATTAGTTTGTTCCAATTTGGCCTTAGTTGATTCTCGAACAAACTGCACATCCTTGGCCAGGCTTTCAGCAGCAACACTAACACCAGGAACTTTAGGAAGCTTTACCAAATCCACCACATGTCGAGGAACAGCAGTATAAACTAAGGAGAATGGGGACTTCCCTGTTGCACTATGCACAGCACTGTTATAAGCAAACTCCACCTATGGTAAAGCATAATCCCATTGTTTGGGCCTATCTCCACAAACACTCCGAACCATGTTACCCAAGGTTCTATTAGTAACCTCTGTCTGTCCATCAGTTTGAGGATGAGCTGTGCTGCTACGGTTCAAAATTGTTCCAAACATCCTCCACAAGGTAATCCAGAAATGGCTAAGGAACTTGGTGTCTCTGTCAGATGTAATGGACTTGGGTACTCCATGCAAACAAACCACTTCTCTGAAGAACAGTTTAGCTATATTAGAAGCATCAGCAGTCTTCTTACATGCGATGAAATGCACCATCTTAGAGAACCTGTCAACTACCACAAACACTGAATCCACTCCCCTTTGGGTACGGGGTAGTCCCAACACAAAATCCATAGCAAGGTCCTGCCAAATATCATCAGGAACAGGTAAAGGTAGATAAAGACCTGTGTTTTGAGACTGACCCTTAGAGACCTGGCAGGTGTAGCACTTCCTTACGATAGTTCCTGCGTCCTTCTTCAACTGTGGCCAGAAATACCTCTCTTCAAGGCTAGCAATAGTTTTGTCTCGGCCCAAGTGCCCACTCAAACCCCCTCCATGCAGATCTCTAATCAGTTTTTCTCGCAATGAAGAACTAGGGATACATAACCGATTGCCTTTGAATAAATACCCTTCATTCACATAAAAATCTGCAACTGCATTATTGCTACTGCATTTGGTCCAGATCTCCTTAAAATCAGTATCTTCCTCATACAACTCCTTCAAGAGCTCAAACCCCACAATCTCCTGAGCTAAGGTGACCAGCAAGGAAGCCCTCCTACTCAAAGCATCTGCCACCCTATTAAGAGTACCAGATTTATGTTGAATCACAAAAGGAAATTTCTGCAGAAAACTCACCCACCTGGCATGCATCTTATTCACAGTTTTCTGACTATTAAGGTACTTCAAGGCTTGATGATCCGTGAACAGTACAAATTCTCTCTGAATCAGGTAGTGCTCCCATTGTCTCAATGCTCGGAACACTGCATAAAATTCTTGATCATAAGTACTCCATTTCTGGCAAGCTTCACTCAGCTTTTCACTAAAGAATGCTACTGGTTTCTTCTCTTGTGACAACACAGCACCTACTCCCACGCCACTAGCATCACATTCAACCTCAAAAACCTTATCAAAATTAGGAAGAGCGAGAACTGGTGCAGTACAAAGCTTTTCTTTGATCAAGGCAAAACTCTTCTCTTGTTCCTCTCCCCACTGGAATTTGCCTTTCTTCAAACATTCAGTAATAGGGGCAGTAATGGTACTGAAATTCTTCACAAACCTCCTGTAGAAGGTAGCTAAACCATGAAAGCTCCGCACCTCAAAAGCTGTCTTTGGAGTTGGCCGTTCTCTTATAGCCCGTACCTTCTCTTCATCAACCTGAATGCCTTCTTCTCCAACCACAAATCCCAGAAATAATAACTTGCTGGTGCAGAATGTACATTTTTTTAGGTTGATATACAATTTATTCTCCTGTAAAGCTACCAAAACCTGCTTCAAGTGCACCAGATGTTCTTCTTTGGTCCTGCTATATATCAGTATATCATCAAAATACACTACTACAAAGGAACCTATAAAAGGGCGAAAACCTGGTTCATAAGCCTCATAAAAGTGCTGGGTGCATTAGACAATCCGAATGGCATAACCATCCACTCGTACAAGCCATCCTTGCTCTTAAAAGCTGTCTTCCATTCATCTCCTGGCTTGATTCGAATCTGGTGATATCCACTTCGAAGGTCTATCTTGGTAAACACTTTGGAACCCTCTAGCTCATCAAGCATGTCTTCCAAACGAGGAATAGGGAACCTGTACTTCACAGTTATCTTATTAATGGCCCTGCTATCAACACACATCCGCCATTGATTGCCCTTCTTAGGAACAAGGAGGACTGGAACTGCACAAGGACTCATACTTTCTCGAATGAACCCCTTTTTCAACAAATCTTCAATCTGCTCTCTCAAAATCTCATTCTCCTTGGGACTCATTCGGTAATGTGGCAGATTGGGCAAGCTAGCTCCAGGCACCAAATCAATCTGATATTGAATGTCTCTCATAGGTGGCAGCTCGTTAGGCAACTCATCCGAGATCAGCTCTTCAAATGCCCCCAATATGTTCTGCACTTCCTTGGGGATCACCACTTCTTCCTTTTCTGCAGACAACAACCCTTTTATCACCACTGGACAAAAAACCTCAGATTCTTTAAAGGCCCTCTCCATCTCAAGTTCACTGCTAGACAAGGTCAGGAAACTCTCCACTTTCTTCACACCAGACTTCTCAAATTGACACACAGGAGCCATAGCAATTTTATGGTTATTCCACATAAACAACATCACATTGTCCCTGCCTTTATAAGTCACATCCACATCAAATTGCCAAGGTCGTCCAAACAAAATATGACAAGCATCCATATCAATAATGTCGCATAAAACTTCATCTTTATAATGCTTACCAATGGTTACCGGGACTTTGCAGGATTCAACAACTTGAACTTGTGGACCTTTCTTGACCCACCCGAGGGAATAAGGTGTCTCATGAGGTTGCGTAGGTAACTGCAAATATTCCACCAGTTTCTTGGCCACAAAATTTTCGCAGCTTCCATTATCCACAATTAAATTGCACACTTTGTTATTAATGGAACAAAGTGACCTGAAAATATTGCGCTGCTGCCCTTCATCTTTAGGACATAGTAGAACCCGCTGCAACACAATATTAATCTTCTCAGGAGATTCCTCCTCCGCAAACTCAGCCCCATCATAATCGCCATCTCTTCCAACTTCTTCTTCATCCTCATCATAATCATCTATAAGGGCAGTTTGTCTCCTCTCAGGACACACATTAGATCTATGCCCAGGCTTGTTGCATCGATAACAGACATCTCCTGTAGGTCTAGCATAAGGATTATTAAACCTCTGATTCGGGGCTCTATTTTGAGCACCACTAGAATTGTTAGAACTGCCCGCGCCTTTAAAAGGGGGATTAGAAGCTTTAAAGGCGTTTTCTGCTCTCTGCAGTGTAGTTGTACCCTTGGCAGTTGAGGCATTAACCAAATCTGCACTCCTTTGGTAGTTATACCTTTGGAAAGAAGAAGCTCGTGAAGGTTTCTCCAACAACTCTGCTTTCAATGCTAGGTTTGTAACTTCGGCCATAGTATGAACAGTTTGTAACCCAATTCTCTCCTGAATGGAAGGCTTCAGCCCACTGATATAGCGAGCCACCTTCTGGCCTTCAGTTTCTCCTAATTCGTTACGCTCTGAATAGCGTAAGAACTCAGCCGTATAATCAGCCACCGTCCTAGTTCCCTGGACACATTCAATATACAGCCTATATAGAATCTACTCATAATCATCTGGCAAGAACCTTTCCATCATCAACTGCTTCATTCTTCGCCATGTTCTAACACCCTGCTTCCTCTGCTTCCTTCGAGTGTTCTGCAACTTATCCCACCATACTGCTGCAGTACTCTTCAATCTCCAGGCTACATGCTTAACTTGCTTGTGTTCAGGCACTTCCATAATCTCAAAGAATCTGTCCACCTGAAGCTGCCAATCCAAATAATCTTCTACACCCAAATTGCCCGAAAAGAAAGGAATTTCGGCCTTGACTTTGTAATCCTGGTCAGCTTGTCCATGTTGTTCATGTTGTAAAATTTCTTCTTCAGGTTCAGATTCTGATGTATTATCAACAACTTCACCACGTGGAGCCCTAACTCGCTGGCCTCCTTCCCCATCTCTACGCTGATTATTGTTGTTGTGGTTGTTGTTGTTCCTCTCACCCAACAATCCACGAATTTCTCTGATCTGATTATTCATGGAATTGATGGCAGCGGTAAACGCTGCTGTAAGAGCTTCAATATCTGATTTCGTGACTTCACCCATTGCTACGAAGGCAAATAAAAGAGACAGGGAAGACCTGCTTTGATACCACCTGACGCAGTCGGATTGATAACTAGGTTTACCAGCAATAAACCTAAGCAAAAGATTCTGGAGTCCACCAGAGATAAAAGAGAATAATCTCAATTTAATTGATAAAAGATGAAAGATGCGTTCTGCAGCCGCAAGCGGCTGCATAAATAAGAGAAAAGTACCCTAGGGCGACTAACAACGAAACCCTAAGGCCCATGGATAAAAACGAAAACAACCCAAAATTAACTAAGAAAACCAAAAACGGGTAAAATAGAAAAATGCAGTTTTGAGGCCCTAAACGAGCCCGAAAGCCCGAAAAAGGTCACACGTCGTGGCATAGCGACGAGTTTGATTTCTGGCGCGATTCCCTTTCCGAAAAGCTAAAGTGCGTCCCAATCGGACTCCGGAGGCCCATTTCACGTCTACTAGTCACTTTTCGGTTTCCACCTTTAGCACGATCCAATTGTTCTTGAAATTGGACCGCCATCTGTTTTACATCACATGTTCTATTAAATGTTGATCCTTTATGTCACAGGAGGCCTCCGAGCATCTTGGAGTGACCTTGGGAGTACGAAACCTAGGGTTTCGTTTTTGTGGCGGCGGTGAACCCTCATTCCCCTGACTAGGCATCGACGGGCTCCAGGTGAGGGCGGTGTGAGACGTTAGGCGAGGCAGCAATGCGGATCGGTGGGTTTGCATTTGGCTGCAGGGGTTTCTCTACGGAGGCGGCGATCTGGTTTCTAGCAGTAGCTCGATCCAAGTTTTCATATGGGTGGTGCGGCTCTAGTGCTCAAGCGTTGATCGTGGGCGTGCGGCAATTGGCCTTCTCATGGGTGGGGGTCTGTTATGAGGCGGCGACTCTGAAGAAGGTGGTATGATCGTTGTTTGCTCCCCAGGTCAGGGTCTAAGGAGTTTCTTCTTCTGATCTTGGAGATGGTGGAGGATAAGGGACAGCTGCCAGATTGGTGACCGGCAAAGGCTCCCTTGATGGCCGGCGCTGCATCTCGTTCTGAGGGGATGTGGGTGGATGTTGGGTTATAGGCCAATGGGCCACTACTTGCCTGGTTGCAACAATGTAGCCTACCTGGGCTAGATCGAAAATTGTGTAGGCGTAGGTTGTTTTTTCTTTGAATAAGTGAGCTCCGCTCTTTTAGGGTTAGGGAGTTTTTTCCTTGCAGTTCCTTTAGGTTTTTAGTTTTTTTTGGTAAGAAGTGCTTTGGCTACTTTGACAGTCGATATTGTGCTTGTACTTGTATTCTGAGTGGTTTTTCTGAAACCCTCTAGCTTGATGCAGTGACGTCGTTATTTTAATGGAACCTGATTCCGTTCCCCTCAAAAAGACTAATGTTCTATTATGGATAATGGATCTCATGCATGAAGGGAAGAAGGTAGTTCGAAACTTAACAAATTTCGGATCTCAACTTGTGGGTTCGGACAAGTGGATTAAGTAGCATTACTTTATATTGCAGTAACAAGTTCATCTACGTTTAGAGGAAGTTGAATCTATATACAAACACAATAAAATATATCAATTAATTTCCAGATAGACATATCTCTTTGTTCTTAATTATCACTAATTTACGGTAATAACATGTGGTTATACAACTATATTAGTAGAAAAATCATACACCTCCATAATTTGTTGTTTAACATATTCATGAAATCAAAGTTGAATGTATTGAAGGGATTAAATATATATTAGTAGACGACTCACTCATACACCTCAACTATTAACTAGCCTTTTTAAAGATATTCCAAATCGCCTTTTTGCGCTAACCACAAAGGCACAAACAAACAATACGTTCTCATCCTTGGTTTTAGTTTTTAATCACATCATCACACGCAAACATTAGTTAAAATTTATCGAAATATGTTCCACAAAAATTATATTATTTAGGAAAGATGGAGAATATAAGAATTGACCCATAGCCCTAGAGTTTCGAGAACGACAACGGTGGTCACGCCGACTATGTCCTGCATCGGCCTCGGCCAAGCGTGTTAGGTTTGTCTTCTGACGGGGAGACAAGTGAGCAGTGATAGAATCTCGATCTCATTTCGATACTTGATCTCGAATTTTGGTGAGGTTGATCGGCGCTATTTTTCGGTGGGTTGGTAGATTCGGTGGCTATGGCTTACGAATGGAATCGGAGGCCAAGGCTTATTGGTGGGAGGCAGGTGCTGGTACCGGTGGTGCAGGGCCCACGTTGGTGGTGGATCGGGTGCGTGTGAACTATGTTGCAGACAACAGTGAACGGTTCTGATAGTGGCGGCTTTGTCGGCGCCGAAGGTGTGGCTAGGGCTGGTGGTGGTGGTGGTCAACCGCACCTACGCCCAAAGTCGAGTTGTCCATAGCAGGCAGTTTGGTGTTTGGGCTGGTTTTGGGCCCAAAGTAGAGCCAAGTTGTTGGGATTGATCTCTCCAACAATTTGGATTTGGGACCCCGGAGGCATTTTGTTGAATACTTTGCTCAATTCAGTTCTTGTTTTGGGCGTGTTGTTTCTATGTTGGGGTAGATTGATCATTTCTATATTCTATAAAGAGTCTTAGCGTTATCACACTGTGAGTACCATAATTGCGTGTCTTGGCGAGCAGTGTGTTATAGACTGGCATGAGTTTAGAGTTGATTGGTTTGCCAATTTTCTGCATGCTCGGATTGCAAATTCTGATGGTTTGATATACAAATCTCAAGGTCATGATAATAGTTTTATTGTTAATAATTATCCTGAGGAGGTTGAAGATTTAACATCAGCTTTTGTTATTTTCTCTACAACTATTTCAGAGCAATGGTTTATTGTAAAATGACACTTTGTTGGTGTAGTACATCTTATTGGTTGTTCTATACTTCTATCTTAGCTCTAGTTGTCACAGCTCCCAAAATTATAAGAGATGATATTCGAAATGATCGTAATTCTTAACTGATTCAATGAATTTATTTTTCAAAAATTAATTAAATTTTTATAATTTTGAAGTTTAATTTAAGATACTAAAAATGAAAAAAAAAAAAAAAAAAAAAAAACATGGACCGAAAATGCTATTAGTCCAATCCAAAAGGAAGGAATCTAGGTCCACAACGACGTTCTTCACTTTCTGCCACTATATTAAACCATGCCTTCACTCTTGTTTCTTAGTTCTCCCTCTCAAATTGGTTGCCGTGAAAACGAACCCCGAATCGAAGCAGCACTCATAGGTGATGTATTCATTTCAGAGTGTATAAGGTTCTTTTAATATTTTAAAATTCCATGGGTATTCAATTGAAATTCCATGGGTATTCAATTGAAATTTTAAAAGGTCTTTCTAAATTTTGGTGTATTCAATAATTTTGAATCTTAATCCATTCAAATCTGACAATATTTTATCTAATTATTTTTTAATAAAAGGCTGGTGCGGCTGTCCTCAAGTCTCGATTAATGAAACTGTTAAATACAAGGGGGAACATTAAGCCTAAACCCCTGATTACAATAAGCATCTAGAGTATGTCCTGAAATAATATCAGGAATCTCTACATAAGACATGTATTCTAAAAAATACCAACTAGCTACTCCATTTGCTTTAAAAGTATACGGATTTTAAAAGATTTTATTAAAAAAAATGCTAGATTTTAAAAGTTTTTATAGTACTTTTATATAAGGGTTCTTCGATATAATGTCATTAGTTTACTAGAATCACAATCCAAAATGCTTACCTGCGTGGGGTTCTGGAAATAATCTCCTACTGTTGTTGCATCAACAAGAAGCGTTGTCAATTTATACTGTCCTAGAAGATTTACCTGTTTGAAAACTTGAGGTAGTTTGGTTACTGTTGAGAAGCTTCTGCATTTACACATTTCATGTTCTGTAATATTTGGAATTCGACTAATTTCCTTGTTTTCTATTCATTCAGGACTTGGAGAATGCGATGTTGGCTTGAAGGACATGATGTTTATGTAACTGGATGCTAGCAGCTTGTGGGTCTGAGCCTTTCTTTTGGAATTGCAAGTCATTAGAGAATTCAACATAGAAAGCTACCTGTAGTCCTGTACGCACAAGATGCCCCCCAGGTATATGCTAAAATGCCTGATCCAATTTTCTTCTTCTGTTGATAATTTGATATTTTCTTTTTGGTCTATGTGAAGTTGTGAACGATACACTGTGTTATATGAATGGTGCATTAAATACATTACCAAACATAAATATCAAAGAATAATTGCATTCGAAAAACAATGTGCATATCTGTCTGACTGGAATAGTAGAAATAACAAGCCCAGAAAGCCAATAGATATGCTTAGAGTTGAGAAAGTAAGGCCAGCATTGTTGGGCGTGGCCTGCATTTTGCTAGTAACGGTTGAGCTTTAGGCATGGTGAGCCCAGTACCTATACTCATATCAATCATTTCCTCACTAGGTCTCTCCCACTCAAAGCACTGAATCAGTGACCCTAAGGCCAGCCCTACAATCCGGTTTGCTAAGCCTTCACCAGGACAGCCTCTCCTTCCGGTCCCAAATGGCAACCACATGAAACCATCTCTTTCTCCTTGTACATTTTGGAACCTCTCTGGCTTAAATTGTTCAGGTTCTGCCCACAACTTAGGATCATTCTGTATGGCCCATGCGTTCACCAACAGCATTGTTCCACGTGGAACATGGAAGCCAGCCACGGTGCAGTCATCCGATGCCTCATGGGGCGCCAGAAGTGGGGCTGCTGGGTACATTCGGAGGGTCTCATATATGATGCTACTAAGATAGGGAAGCTTGGCAAGGTCTGACTCCTTAATTAGTCTGCCTTCTCCAATGTGGTTATCAATTTCAGTCTGGGCCTTTGCAAGTGCTTGAGGGTTGTTGAGCAATAGTGATAGAGCCCATTCCATGGTTCCAGCTGAGGTGTCTGTTCCTGCTGTTAACATAACCTGGTAAAAAATGCCTTAGACCAACTAATTTCATATTTTGAGGTATAAATTTGCATGTAGCTAAGTTTCTAGAGCAGTGTAATTTCTAGTTGAGAGCTTAAACTAAAGATTAGGGAAACACATAGTTGCTAGTTGCTACACAGGTATTTGCAGAGTTCTTAAGCTTGAAAATAGATGCAAAAAACAAGATGAATACTGTGATAAAGAACTTTTTGAATAAATTTCATTTAGGTAAAAGTCGGATTCTCCCTTACCAATTCATAAAGTATAATGTTCAAGCTGGAAACTATACTTGACCTTGGACTTTAGAGTTTGGCTTAGAGAACTTACATGCATCATGCCCCTTATGATTTCATCAGTATAGTATTCGGCTTCAGTTCCTTGCAGTGACAACATGACATCCACCATGGTCTTGCTTCTCTTTTCCAAAGCAGAGTCGCTCTGCATTTTTCTATGTTGATCAATCAAATCTTGCAGGAACTTATCCCTCTTCTTATGCAATATTATCAACTTCTTCTCAAGCTTGCTTACTCCTACGTGGTTTAAAACTGGTATGAAATCTCCAACGTTAGTAACCCCAGTCAATTGAAACCCCTCTGTAACAATTTGTTGAAACATTTTAGCTTCCTCCAAATCTGCTATATCTTCCCCATAGTATCTTTTCCCAGCAACCATTCTCATTATAACATTAAGTGTTAGCTGAAAAAACTTTGACTTCATCTCTACACCCTGAAACTCACCACCATTACAGCCTCGAAAAAGCTGGCAAACGAGTGACCTGATTTCATCTGCACGTATGCCATGAAACATCTGAAGGCTGCTGGATGACAATAGTTCAAGGGAAGCTATGCGTCTTAATTTGCGCCAGTGGGAGCCATAAGAAGCCCAGGTAACTGTAGTATAGTTATACCCAAGGTGTTTGCCGGCAAGCAGCTTTGGACGGTTTGCAAAAGCGACGTCGTGCTTGGTGAAGCATTCCTCAGCTGCAGAAGGGGAGGATACAAGAATGACAGGGCGGGAGCCAAATTTGATGTATACAATTGGACCATATTTGTCGGATAACTTTGCAAGTGTTCTATGGAGGGGTTTCTTAAAAAGATAGAGATGGCCTATTATGGGGAGAGAGAGAGCAGGGCTTGGTGGCAATCTCTTCTTATTTTTCTGCAAATAACCCTTGAGGAAAAGAAAGATGATGAAGAGCAAGATGTAGGAGTAGGTTGAAGTTTCCATGGTGATGGATCTGTTGATGTCTGCAACAACGAGGACAATGCTCCAACGAGGATAATGCTTCAATAATGGGTTATTTTATTAGTAAGTGAAGGTGCTGCTATTTGTTAATGTGACAGAGGTCAGATCTGCTAGAATTAGTCCACTATGCCATGCGCGATACTTCCAAAGTCTAATAGAAAATTCCTAACAGAAAGAAGGAATAATAGAAAATATCATAGCAAATCGATTTCCTGACTGCTATGTTTGGGATCTGATAGTATAAAGTATAAACAACATCCACCACATTCTTCCCGTTTCTGGAAATATTAGTGCAGAGGGCCTGCCTAGTCGTCCAAAGTTTCAATTTTTATTTTCTTTTTTAGACGATTTGTTGCTACATCCACATTTCCTTTGTATTGACTTATTGGATGGTAGGTTGATAACTAGAGTAACTGAACCACACCATCATTTCTGTTTGAATTTGAATAACTATTCTGATGAGGAGATTGTAGTGTGAACAGGGCGGATTTAGGGGGGTCGAGTCTAGGCAGCTGCCTAACTTCGAAATCTAAGATAGACTTATTTGGTTTTTATGGTTTTGTAGAATTTTTTTCTAAAGGAGAGGGCAAGAGGGTTGAGACGATACCCTGCATGTCATTTATGTTTCTTCTATTTTCTTGTATCCAATAAAGACGCCGCCTGATAATTTGAAATATTTAATTAGGGATAAGACTCATAACTAGATTTAAATACAATTAAATATAAATAACACTAAAAACTGTTCACATCTTATGGGTGTGGAGAAGTGGGTGGTTATCCGTCTAAAAGTGGGTAGTTAGTTCATGAAAATAATAAAAAAAAATTATTAATTATTTATTTAAATTTTGACTTATCCCTCACAGTTAGAAAGATATATAAAGTTATTTAATATTTTAGGGATATGAAAGTACGAAAGTGACCATTCTTGACTACGAAAGTGACCATTTTTGACATTTTGTGAACAGTGTCTGACCAGCCAACCTCAATAGTGGAAATACAAGGCAAAAAAGTAGTGAATAGTCTTGACCGGTCAAGCTCAACGGATGGACTTGCTCTAACCTTAGCTTGTAGGGTAAGAAGAAAGATTTTTTTTTTTTTTTTTTCGTTTGAACTATGCCTATACCATGTCATATTTTTTGGGTGTTGCTATTTGTACCCGACAAATTTTTTTGTATACCCAGCAACACAATTTTTGTTCTTAATTTTCCATTTTTACCCCTTATCTAAATAAAATAAATTAAAAAAAGAAGAAGAGGAAACATGTACCCCGCCGTCGTGACTCATGAGTCGTGAGTCGTCTCTTCCTCCCCATATTTCTCATTGGCTAATCGCTGTCACACCCTCAAAGCCTTCTTCATTGAAGGGAGGGAGGATCTTATTTAATCTTTTTCAAGGCCTCGTATAAAGGTTTCTATTTTTGCTGATGCTTTTTTCTTCTTCTTTTTGGGTGAAATTGGTTCTTCATATGAAATTTTAGATAAATGTTGCTCACTCATTTGAATTTAAACATCTGAGAATTTACCTATCTTGTTATCAATTCATTAGTTTGTATACAGATTATCAGTTAGAAAAATGAATCAATAACAACATATGATACTATGACTGTAAAAATGAGAGGTGAGAGATAGAAGTGGAGTGATCCAAGTTGCTAGCTAAGAGTAGATTGCTTTCTGATCTGGACTGTCTCCAGGATCAAAGAAAAAGAATAACGAAAAAAAGAAGAGAATATAGAGAGAGAAGAAGAATAATAAGAGATGATGGAAAGCCTTTTTCTTCCTATTGGACGTGTAGTTACTATTGTTTGTATTTATTTTTTTATTTTTAATTTATTAAAATAGAGGGTACTATTGGAAATAAGGGACAAAAATTATGTTGCTGGGTATAGTTAGATTTTTGTTGGGTACATTTAGAAACACCCTATTTTTTTCATAGTTATAGACTTGCTTTTAATAAGTGAGCATTTAGTTCGAATATAAATGGTCTATTCCTATGTACCATCGTGATATCATTGCAACTTTTTGATTTATTTATGGGTCCTTGACCAAAAGCACCAAAATTGACAAAAAGTATCTCACTTGGCCCAGCAACAAATTTTTATTCTCACTTACCATTTTTAATGAAAAATGACAGTTTTGCCCTCAGCTAAATTAAATAATTACATCGATCTCTCTTTCTCTCCTTCCCTCCCCTCCCCTCCCCTCTCTCTCTCTCCCCAACGAGGCCGGCATCTCTCATCGAGGAGGTCCGACGTCGGTGACCCGTGGATGGAGGTTTGTGGTCGAGAACGAGGATAGTGACGGGGATTGGGCGGAGTTGGAGTCAACGACCGCCGGCGACATCACCCCTCACGCCGGTGTTATCTTCCTCACTCCATCGCCGTCGACATCGACCGCACCTCCAATTCCGAGCACGGTCGCCACGTGAAGAACACCTCCGAAGCTCCGCCGCCACGCCAGGGTCGTCATCAGACCTCTGAAGCTCCAAGCGCCAGGATCGATTCCGGCTTTGTTCTCAGCCAAAGGTCACCGTCGCTCTCCTCTTGCTCAGATCGATTTCCGGCTTCGTCTTCAGCCAAAGACCGCCGTCGCTCCTCTTGCCCAGATCGGTTTCACCATTCGTTCGAGAACGACCTTCGTCGCCTTCATCTCGCCCACAGACCGACCAGATTCTTCAGTTCGTCACAGCCCACAGGACGGGAGTTCGGTCCGGGTTGGGCTCCGAAGCAGTCGTTCAATTTTTTTTTTTTTTTTTTTTTTTTAAGTAATGGGACAGAAGGAAAGAAATTTTTTTTTGATTGTCTATTGGGGGGCAATAGAAATCTATTGAAGGACAATAGACGTTTTTAAATTGATATAATCTCTTTGTTTTTTTCTTTAATCAAAGTTTTATTTGTCTAAATTTGGGGAGATTAGTTTATATTCTCACAACCGAAAGTTCTATTGGGGGCAATAGACGGAAAATTCTATTGGGAAGCAATAGACGTCTATTGGGGGGCAATAGAGGTTTGGGGGCAATAGAGGTTTTCAAAAAAATCCGATTGGTGGCGGCTGGTGGCCGGAATCCGGAGGCTGGTGACCGGATTCTGGCCAAAGTTGACCGGATTCCGGTGACCGGCTCCGGCGAAGTCTCCTATGGTTTTTTTCTCTCTCTAAGTAACAAAGGGATGAGGGGTAAAATGGTATTAAAAAAAAATTAAAAACAAAAAAAAATCTTAATGGGGTATTAGGGAAGACTTCCTTAGAGTGTATTGTATAAGAGGGAATTAAAAAAACTTAATGGGGTTAGTAGGAAAAAAAATCCCTAAAAATAGGATAAATGGACAAAAACCCTTTATTTATAGATAGCAGTGGCAGAGTATGTAATGACTATTTTAACATGTGTATTAATAAAAGTCATGTTTATTAAAAAAAATCTTTTGTTTTAGTTTTTAATCTCATCCTACCAATCTCACGCACACATTAGTTAAATTTGTTTAAGTTTTGAAGTTGTGAAATTTAAAATACAAAAATAAATAAATAAAGGAAATGAGAAACATGGACCGAAAATGCAACGAGCCCAATCAAATGGGAAGGAAATGTAGGTCCAGAGCGACGTTCTTCACTTTCTGCCGCTGTATTAAACCATGCCTTTGGGTCTCTGAGAAACAGTTCTCCCTCTCGAATTGATCGCCGTGAAAACGAACCCCGCATCGCAGCAGCACTCATGGGCGATGGGTATCGTGCTGCGTCGAGGATCACAACCACAACCTGCGCATAGTTCACTTGCCATGACGGTAGAGTTACCCGAAGATATTATACTCATTGATTGCTGGCGTTTGGAGAAAGATTGAATCCCCCTCTCATGTTCGTCCCGCATAAGATGTACCAGGAAGTTCTTTTGAACGAGACACTTCATTGGATTGTCCATGAATTCACGCAAGGACTAGCCATTATTGCTTTTGATTTGGCAAACGATGAATTCCGGAAAATGATGCTGCCTAATAATATTTTCAACCAAGAAAACTATCATGAGATTGTATAGGAAGAGAGTCTGCTTTGCTTATTGATTATAATCATGGGTTGGAAGAGATCGAAGGCCATGGTGGAAAGGCTGAAACTAAAATCTCAACAAGAGCCCTAGACGAAGGGGAATGATTGGTCACTCTTTACATCACTTGCTGGTTAGTTATTCCGGCCTCATTTGACTCTACAAAACAAATACCTTTGAAACCTGTTATTTGTTCAATTTATCGGTTTAGCAATCATTTTTACATAATTTTCAGATGCCTGCCTTTGAAATTAACCAATTAATTATGATTTATGAATCGATATCAAGTCAGTCTAAAATCTCAAATCAAAACCTATTGCCCCTCAAGATTTGTAACAGAAGCAGTGTGAATCAACAGAGAAAACTACAAGTAATGATAACATGTCAACCAGACATATTCTAAAATGCCTCGTATACATAATGCAAAACCAAGCTTGAACAGATATAATAGCATCTGAAAACAACATGTATATTTAGACTGGAAATAAGAGGCCCAGAAAACCAAGGAGATATAGATTGTTAGAGTTGAGAAAGTAAGGCCAGCATCGTTGGGCGTGGCCTGCATTTTGCTAGCAAAGGGTGAGCTTTAGGCATTGAGACGCCAGTCCCTTCAGTCATGTCCACCATCTCCTCACCACTTCTCTCCCACTCAAAACACTGAATGACTGACCCTAAGGCCAGCCCTACCATCCGGTTGGCTAACCCTTCCCCAGGACAGCCTCTTCTTCCTGTCCCAAATGGCAAGTACATGAAAACATCTCTTTCTTTTTGTGCATTTTGGAACCTCTCTGGCTTAAATTGTTCAGGCTCTTCCCACAACTTAGGATCATGATGTATGGCCCATGCGTTCACCAACAGCATTGTTCCACGAGGAACATTGAAGCCTCCCACGGTGCAGTCCTCTGATGACTCGTGTGGGGGAAGAAGTGCGGCTGCTGGGTACATTCTGAGGGTCTCGTTTATGATGCAATGGAGATAGGGTAGATTAGATAGGTCTGATTCCTCAATTAGCCTGCTTTGCCCAATTTTGTTATCAATTTCTGTCTGTGCCTTTGCAAGGGCTTCTGGGTTGTTGAGCAATAGTGATAGAGCCCATTCCATGGTTCCAGCCGTGGTGTCTGTTCCTGCTGTTAACATGTTCTGGGTACAATAGTGCAAAAATCTGTGAATTTGCATAATATGCAACTAGTTTTCTAGAGCTCGAGCTAAAGACAAAAGTGAAATAACATTCTAATTTAGGCTGATCAGTTAAAAAAAAAATCTTTCATACTGCAGTTGTTCTGGTTGAGAGAGCTTACTTGCATGATGCCTCTTATGATTTTATCAGTATAATATTCAGGTTCAGTTGCTTGCAGTGACAACAAGACATCCACCATGGTCTGGCTCTTCTGTTCAGAAACAGAGCCACTCTGCACTTTTCTGTGTTCTTCAATCAAATATTGCATGAACTTATCCCTCTTCTCCTGTAATTTCAACATCTTTTTTTCAAGGCCACCTGATCCAAGGTACTTTAAAACTGGCAAGAAATCTCCAATATTGTTAGCCCCACTCAATTGAAAAGTCTCTTTCACAATTTGTTCAAAACTCTTAGCTTCGCTGGACCCTGCGATGTCTTCACCATAGTATCTCTTCCCAGCAATCACCCTCATCAAAACATTAAGAGTAAGCTCGAAAAACGTTGACTTCATATCTAAACTCCGCAGTTCACCACCATTATACCCTCGAAAAAGCTTGCAAATTAGTGACCTAACTTCATCTGCACGTATGCCATGAAACATCTGAAGGCGGCTGGATGACAATAGCTCAAGGGAAGCTATGCGTCTCAAGTTGCGCCAGTGAGGGCCATAGGAAGCCCAGACAATCGCAGTATAGTTGCATCCAAAGTGCTTGCCGGCAAGCAGCTTTGGACGGTTTGCGAAAGTGACATCGTTTTTGGTGAAACATTCCTCAACTGCAGAAGGAGAGGATACAACAACAACCGGGCGGGATCCAAATTGAAGGTATAAAATTGGACCATATTTGTCGGTTAGTTTTGCGAGTGTTCTGTGGAGAGGTTTCTTAAATAGGTAGAGATGACCTATGATGGGAAGGGAAGGAGAAGGGCTTGGTGGGAGTCTTTTCTTAATTTTCTGCAAATAACTCTTGAGGAAAAGAAAGATGATGAAGAGCAAGATGTAGGAGTAGGTTGAAGTTTCCATGGTGATGGATCTGTTGATGTCTGCAACGACGAGGACAACGCTTCAACGAGGATATGCTTCAATAATGGGTTATCTTATTAGTAAGCGAAGGTGCTGCTATTTGATAATGTGACAAATGTCAGGCTAGTATTAGTCGACTATATATGCATGCGCATTAATTCCAAAGTCTAATAGAAAATTCCTAATAGAAAAAAGGAGTCATAGAAAATATCATATCATAGCGATTTCCTGGTTGATATGTTTGGGATTTGATGATATAAAGTCTGGTTAACATCCACCACATTGCTCCCGTTTCTTGAAATATTGAAGTGCAGAGGGCCTGCCTAGTCGTCCAAAGTTTCAATTTTTATTTTCTTTCTTAGACGATTTGTTGCTACATCGACATTTCCTTTGGATTGACTTATTGGATGGTAGGTTGATAACTAGAGTAACTGAGCCACGCCATCATTTCTGTGTGAATTTGAATCTCTAGTCTGATGAGGAGATTGTAGTGTGAGGTTGTAAAGCTCTGGATCACAGAACTATGGTGTGCCACATTTAAACTTCTTGGGCATTTCTTTCTTTTAAGGTATTTCAATTTCAAGTTTGTTTCATATTGTGAATTATAGATTTGCATACATGAATCTACTTGATTGGAAAACACCTTATTACTACACAGGTATTTGCAAATATCTTCAATAAAAACAAAACAACATACATTATGTTTAGAAGCCTCTCCTAAAATTTCGTTCATTTTTTGAAAGCTAGTCTCTGCCTTACCAGCCAAAAAAAAACAGTAATTTTATTAAGCTGAAAATTATTGCAGTTGACCTTGGATTTTAGCGTGTGGTTAGATAGCTTACATGCATCATGCCCCTTATGATTTCATCGGTATGGTATTCAGGTTCAGTTCCTTGCAGTGACAACAAGACATCCACCATTGTCTTGCTCATCTGTTCAGAAGCAGAGTCACTCTGCTTTTGTCTATGTTGATTGATCAAATCTTGCAGGAACTTATCCTTCTTCTTCTGCAATATCACCAACTTCTTCTCAAGTCTACTTACTCCCACATAGTTCAAAACTGGTATGAAATCTCCAATGTTGGTAACTCCAGTCAATTGAATTGACTCTGCTACAATTTGTTGAAACCTTTTAGCTTCCTCCCAAATCTGCTATATCTTCCCCATAGTATCTCTTTCCAGCTACCATCCTCAAAGAAACATTGAGAGTTAGCTGAAAAAATGTTGACTACATGTCCAAACTCTGAAACTCATTGCCATTACAGCCTCGAGTAAACCGGCAAATGAGTGACCTGACTTCATCTGCACATATACCATGAAACATCTGAAGGCTGTTGGATGACAATAATTTAACGGAAGCTATGCGTCTCAAGTTGTGCCAGTGAGAGCCATAAGAAGCCCAGCTAATAGTGGTATAGTTATAGCCAAGGTATTTGCCAGCAAGCAGCTTTGGACGATTTGCAAAAGCGACGTCGTGCTTGGTGAAGCATTCCTCAGCTGCAGAAGGGGAGGATACAAGAATAACAGGCCGTGAGCCATATCTAACGTAAAGAATTGGACCATATTTGTCGGACAACTCTGCAAGTGTTCTATATAGAGGTTTTTTTATGGGGAGACAGAGACCGGGGCTTGGTGGGAATCTTTTGTTAATTCTCTGCAAATTGTTCTTAAGAAAAAGAAAGATGATGAAGAACAAGATGAAGTAGTAGGTTGAAGTTTCCATGGAGATGGGTATGGTGAAGTCTGTTATAATAATGAGGCGGATGTACTTCATATCATACGATCAAGAAGTCAACCTTTCTTTTAAGGGAAAAACGTAACCATCAATACTGGGATATTTTATTATTTGTTGAAACCTTTTAGCTTCCTCCAAATCGGCTATATCTTCCCCATAGCATCTCTTCCCAGTTACCATCCTCATCATAACATTGAGAGTTAGCTGAAAAAATGTTGACTTAATCTCTAAACTCTGAAACTCACCACCATTAGACCCTCTAAAAAGCCGGCAAATGAGTGACCTGACTTCATCTGCACGTATGCCCTGAAGCATCTGAAGGCGGTTGGATGACAATAATTCAAGGGAAGAAATACGTCTCAAGTTGCGCCAATGAGAGCCATAAGAAGCCCAGGTAACTGTGGTATAGTTATAACCAAGGTATTTTCCGGCAAGCAGCTTTGGACGGTTTGCAAAGGCAACGTCATGCTTTGTGAAGCATTCCTCGACTGCAGATGGGGAGGATACAAGAATGACAGGGCGGGAGCCAAATTTGATGTATACAATTGGACCATATTTATCAGAGAGTTTTGCTAGTGTTTTATGTAAGGGTTTTTGGAAGAGGTAGAGATGGCCTATAAAGGGTAGAGATGGACCAGGGCATGGTGGGAGTTGACTGTTAGTTTTCTGCAAATAGTTCTTGAGGAAAAGGAAGACAATGAAGAGCAAAATGTAGTAGTACATTGAAGTTTCCATGGATTCTGTTCAAGTCTGCAACGATGAAGCTAATGTGCATTATATAGGATCAAACAGTCAATTTCTCATAGTTGGGTTATTTTATAGTTTGTGAAAAAGTCAACTTATCCATAGTAGAAGGAGAAATGGTCAAATCTAGTGATGCTATCTAATAATCTAACAACATACAGCTGCTTTCCAAATCTGTCACACATCCAAATTGACATATAGTTAAACTTGGTAAGATTGTTTTTTTATTTTTTGGGTACATTTTTAAATTGATAAATTGTTGAATAAACAAGATTTATGGGGATTGATATTACTATGTGTTGGTAAGTGTTAGTATGTGAACCCAGAAAATAACTGACACCTAACATTCAAATAAACTAGCCATTCAAATTTTCCGCCAACTAGACTGAAAAACGGTTAGTTGAGCTGGTGGAATAACTAACCAAACTCCCAAACACAAAGCTACTAGTCTTCCTCTTCTTCTTGTTCTTCCACCCCCAGTAGCTCTCTCTAACAATCCTCACCCACTCCAGCTCTGTGCGATTTGGAATCCTTCTGAAGACACAATGTATCGACCTACGTGGGCGCATTCGACTCCGGTTGGCCCTCAGCGGTGGCAAGAGACTTGGGCTCGCCTACTTACTCCTTTCACCCTTTGGATATGTGGCATGTACACGATAATTTTGCGTCTTCTATGCCAATTTCTCTTCCACTGACCCTTTGATCTGAAACAAACCATTTCACTCTTTGTTTTTGCAGTTTCGGTGAGCATTCGATATGGTTATTATGGAGACAACCGTATGGAGCTTGGCCCAAGCTCCTCGCGCTTGATGAGGGCTAGTTCTGTTTTTGTACAACAAGTTGTAGTGAGAGATGTTGATAAGAAAGGGGTTTCTCTCTATGCTTTTTCTGAAGAGCCTGAGTTGAGCCACCAAGCTAATTGGAGTGTGTCTGACTATTTGATTATTAAGACCTATAGTCGCAAGGTAACAAATGAACATTCTTACTCTTTTGTTATTTATATTCTAATTCCCAGTTCCCACATTGTGCATTTCTTCCAAATTATCGATCATAATCGACAGAGAGGTTGAAATCATCTTCTTGTTTTTTTTTTTTTTTCCCCAGGGATTTTCTTTCTGGTTAAACAAGGGTTCAAGGATATCCATGAGATTGGAAGCTCACCCTGCTCATGTAAATCAACTCCAAGTTGTCATGCTTAAAGGTATTTTCAGTTTTCCAATATACTTTCGTTTATGGCCGCATTTATTTAAGTTTTGGACTTATTTTATAACAAAATCTATGCACATATTGTCAGGGGAACGGAAATTAGAAGTACTGCAGCCGAAACAAACAAGTTTTGTGAATGCCTTTAATGAATCCAAAATTGGTAACTAGTTATATTTTCTCAAAGCTTTTGTTATACAATGAGATAGCTTGGAAACAGAATTGTTCAAAGGGAATGAAAACACTACTCATAAATGTGGAAATGACTATATCAGTATTTGTTCAGGTAAAGAAGCTGAATATAGCATTGAGGAAGATGACAGGTACTACCTTGACATCATAAACACAAATCCTAAAAGCATAATCATACAGATGAATGTAAATGTTTCATCGAAGATGCATGATACTACGAATGCTAAGGCCATCTGCTCGACAGAAAATAAGGCTTCTTCGTGCCAGCTCAGGCTTATATTCCCCAATACTCATTATGTCATACTGACCACACCTAACAATGTAAGCCTTGATCCCAAGCTAATATCTCACCTGGTTTAATGATTTGGGCCAATTTAACCAACAGCTCATCGCAGGGGGATCTTCTTGGATGGTACATCGAGCTTTCTTTTGTGGCTCGTGTGATAACATATATTGGAATTTTAGGTACAAACATCAGAAACAAAACTCTTTTTCATTGATGCATCTTCGAACACTCATTTTTATGGATGGTTTCATTTGTGTCCAACTTTCAGGGTTTATAGTGGTCATGATCTTTCTAATATTGAAATACCTTGGCGCCTGTGATGCTGAGAGTAGTACTGTAGTAGAAGACACAAGACAAGAAATTAATGAGACTTACCCTATAGTGCCACGCAAGACAGTTCCACAAACATATGGTACAAATGAAGAAGATGATGATTCAGGAGCTTCGAGTAGCTCCTCAGAGGAATTATATGATGAGAAGCTATGCGTGATTTGTTATGATGAGCAGCGGAACTGCTTCTTTGTTCCTTGTGGTCACTGTGCTACCTGCTATGACTGTGCTCAGAGGTACATACTGAAAGATTTTAATCTTTTCTTTTTCCTAATGTAATTCTTTCAGTGACTTTAGCGAAATTGAATCTTTCAGGATCATGGATGGGGAGAGTAAGGTGTGTCCAATTTGTAGAAGGCTCATTAATAAAGTGAGAAGATTGTTTAACTCCTAATTTTAAAGCTGCGGTCTTTGATTGTGAATTTGTGTGATTATTATGTTTTAGAGGAATTTTCTTTGTCACGAAAGAGACATTTAATATAGTATCTATAGAGAATGAGTGCCTAGAAGCTCTTATACCCGGATCTGCTCCCTAATTTCTCAATAAGCCGCATGAAGTTACTTTCTCGGATCAAGCTGCACTGAAGTGGGCGCCAAACTGAGATTAAGGGAAAGCTGAGTCATCAGATGACCATGTTATGCTTATTTTAGATACTTGTTCATTGAGAGAATGGAGAATGTGTCAAGTCTTTGAAACTTCAACTGCTTGGAGTTGTGCATAGTTTCGCCTAACTAGTTTTGTTAAGAAGAGAAAGCAAGAACCTCTTTTGTGGGGATATTCAAAGATTAGTTATGAAATTCAGTTTAACATCTCACTGGTATGCTTCAGCTGTTAACTCAGATCACTGTATGTTCTTCTCATGCTGATATGAAATTTGTATGGTAGATAATGTCTTTAATTAACCCTGAAATTCGAATACCTAAACAATGCGATCAGTATGTGTGGCTAGGTTAGAAAGATTCTTCAGATGATTATACCTGAAGTCTTCTAGTTAATAAATTGTCAGATTATGCCCAGCTGATACTACTTGGATCTTCTTGTTTTGGTACATCTACTTGGGATTTTCATATGTGATTTGGCTAGGCCACATTTACAAATCTCAATCGGCTGTCTTTTTAGATTGTACCACTGCTTTTGTACAGTTCCCTTGTATAGCTATTATTAATACTAATTTACTATTAAACAATAGATTACCAGTACTATTGATCTTATAAAATGAAGTACATCAGCTTCAGAGTTGCAGAGATCAACATAGCCATGGAAACCTCATTCCATTACTACATTTTGCTCCTCATTATTTATCTTCTCCTCAAGAACTACTTGCAGAAAAATAACAAAAGACTCCCACCAAGCCCTTCTCTATCTTTCCCTATCATAGGTCATCTCTGCCTCATCAAGAAACCCCTCCACAGAACACTTGCAAAATTAGCCAACAAATATGGATCAATCTTGTACATCAAGTGCGGCTCCCGCCCTGTCGTCATTGTATCTTCTCCTTCTGCAGCTGAGGAATGCTTCACCAAAAATGACATTGCTTTTGCTAACCGCCCCGGGCTGCTTGCCGGAAAACACCTAGGATATAAATACACCACCCTTGTCTGGGCCTCTTATGGCTCTCACTGGCGCAACTTGAGGCGCATAGCTTCCCTTGAGCTATTGTCATCTCACCGCCTTCAGATGTTTCATGGAATACGTGCAGATGAAGTCAGATCATTGATTTTACGCCTTTTCCGAGGTTCCATTGGTGGTGAGTTTTACATTGTGGACATGAAGTCGACGTTTTTTCAGCTGACTCTTAATGTTATCATGAGGATGATTGCTGGAAAAAGATACTATGAGGAAGGCAGGACAGGATTGGAGGAAGCTAAGAGGTTTGAACAGATTGTGGTAGAGACATTTCAATTGAGTGGAGCTACTAACATTGGAGATTTTGTACCAGTTTTGAAATATGTTGGATCAAATGGGCTTGAAAAAAAGTTGTTGATATTGCAAAAGAAGAGGGACAAGTTCATGCAAGATTTGATTGAAGAACATAGAAGAGGGCAGAGTGGCTCTGTTTCTGAACAGAGGAGCAAGACCATGGTGGATGTGTTGCTGTCACTGCAAGAAACTGAACCTGAATACTACACTGATGAAATCATAAGAGGCCTGATGCAAGTAAGCTTCCTCACTCAAAACTAGTTTACATATGGGAAAATGAAAAATTCTATGATACATTAACGTATCAGTACATCAAAGGTAGACCAACTGCCTATAGGGGTACCCACTCTCCCTCTATTTAGTGTTTTAAACAGCTCTACTTGATGTTTGGTTACATTGATATTACCGTATGACAAGATAACTATGTAAATTTACATTTCAAAATATTAGATTAAATGGTTGAGTTCTTTGGGCTTTTTCCCCAATTGTTACAGGTGATGTTATCAGCAGGAACAGAAACCTCAGCTGGAACCATGGAATGGGGCTTTTCACTTTTGCTCAACAACCCAGAAGCCCTAGCAAAAGCACAGACAGAAATTGATGTCCAAATTGGGCAAACCAGGCTCATAGAGGAAGCAGACCTTGCCAACCTTCCCTATCTCCATGGCATCATAAACGAGACCCTCAGAATGTACCCAGCAGCCCCACTTCTAGTACCCCATGAGTCATCACAAGAGTGTACACTGGGAGGCTACCATGTCCCACGTGGCACAATGCTGTTGGTGAACATGTGGGCCATACAGGATGATCCCAAATTGTGGGAGCAGCCAGAGCAGTTCAAGCCAGAGAGATTTTTAACTCCACAGAAGGAAGCAAACGGTTTCAAGTTGCTGCCATTTGGGACAGGAAGAAGGGGCTGTCCCGGCGAAGGGTTAGCGACCAGAATCGTAGGGCTGGCCTTAGGGTCACTGATCCAGTGTTTCGAGTGGAAGAGAAATGGTGAAGAAATGGTGGACATGAGCGAAGGGGCTGGCCTCACCGTGCCTAAAGCTCAAGCCTTACTAGCGAAGTGCAGGCCACGCCCGATAATGCTAGCCCTACTTTCACAGCTCTGGTCTTTGTCTAAGAATATCAAGGACTGAAGGAAAGCAAAATCCATTCAGAGATTAAGAAGCAAAAAACAGTAGGCGCATGCAAGAGAATCAAATAAACATAGAGAAGGGGAATGTGGTTGTTACATCATATCTGAACTCTTTATTATGGTATGAGATTCGATGAGGGTTTCCAATACTTTGTTTCCAACTTTCCATAAATGTGTGTGGCTAGTTTGGTACATACTCATTTTGGGATAACTATGAAACACTGTAGAATTTTCGTTGTGATCGAGTGAACGGTGCGAGTGAGGATTGAGTCGACATGTTACTGGTGCATCTATGCTTTGTGTACTGCAGGGCCAAATGGCATGCATCATAACCCATTAACCAAAAGAATGGTGCTTGTTTGTTCTACATTCTGTTCATTATCTTTAGGGATATCTTCACATATGGTATATAAATTTTAGACATTTCTACACTTTGGTGTACAAACTTTCATAACTATCAGAATGGTGTATCAAGTTTGCTCCAATCTTTCATTTTGGTGTACACCGTTAAATTTTCCGTTATCTTTGTCAAAAAAAAAATAAAAAATTCAGTTATCTTTCTTTTAGTTTTGTCATTTTTTTTTTTTTGTAAAGATAACTGAAAACTTAACGGCGTATACTAAAATGAAAGATTGGAGCAAACTTGATACATCATTCTGATAGTTATGAAAGTTGGTACACCAAAGTGTAGAAATGCCTAAAGTTCATACACCATTTGTGATGTTTTCCCATATCTTATGAATGTAAAAAGAGGTGCTAAGAGATTTCAAGCAACTCAACTTTCGAAACTCATAGTTTGTTTGGTATGTATAATATTTCATCCAAGTGACGTACAGGGAAAGAAAATGAAAATTAGATATGCTTATTTATATATACAAATCTGGGCTAACTAATGACGATGGATACTATAGGAAATGTTAGATGATCATGATTCATGAGCTTAACAGATATCTACTTTCCTAATATATTACTTCCTTAGTCCTTTTATAGTTGCGTAGAGAATTAGTCGAAATTAGTTAATTGTGAAAAATCAATAATTTCAAAGAAAGACATTATTGTATCCTCAAAATCTACTAAACTTTTCTTCATAGGCCCCAATATGAATGGACAGTTTGATAACATTAAATATATTTTTTTATTATTAAAAAAGTTACATATAAATATCAGCGGTTCAGATCTACTAGAATCACTAGTTGGCTTACACCGCCGCTGCATAAGTCATCTGTAATTAAGACTTATGATAACATGTTAATATCCGCAAAAGCACACCCCATTTATGACATGGCAATCATTTATTGGGCGAAAACACCATTACCGCAGGTATAAAAGGCAACGTAAGCGACAGTCTCGCTCTCTCTCAAATCTGGCGTTTGGTTAGTTTGTTGTAAACAACACTATCTACAGTCGAGTCCACCCCAACCCAACCCAATATTTTAAAAACCACGGCGGAAACACGGCATCGTTTTCCGTCCAAATGAGCGCCCAATTGCGCCAAGACGACCAGCTCAGTCAACATGCCAAGGAGGACGACGAAGAAGAAGCCAGCCGCTTATTGCGTCCGCAATCCTCGTCCTCCGATGTCGACGATGAGGTGGCGTACGAGTCGCGGGAGAAGATCCTGATCGTCGACGCCGACTCGGCCGCCGACGACGACGACGACGATTCGACTCAGGTCCCGCCGCCCTTCTCCTGGAAGAAGCTCTGGCTGTTCACAGGCCCGGGGTTCCTGATGAGCATAGCGTTTTTGGATCCGGGGAATTTAGAAGGGGATCTCCAGGCGGGAGCGATCGCCGGCTACTCTTTGCTGTGGCTGTTAATGTGGGCCACCGCCATGGGCCTGCTGGTCCAGCTGCTCTCGGCCCGCCTCGGAGTCGCCACCGGCCGGCACCTGGCGGAGCTCTGCCGCGACGAGTATCCCAAGTGGGCCGGGCTGGTGCTCTGGTTCATGGCTGAGCTGGCGTTGATTGGGGCGGATATTCAGGAGGTCATTGGGAGTGCCATTGCTATTCAGATTCTCAGCAATGGCTTTTTTCCGCTCTGGGCCGGAGTGCTCATTACGGCGTCGGATTGGTTCGTATTTTACCTCATTTTTGATTTGGATTTGTTTGTATTTACTTCATTTTTGGTTTGGATTGGTTTGTATTTACTTCATTTTGATTTGGAAATTTCTGGATTTTATAATGTCTGCCCTTACATGAATTCGTTTGCCGTAATGTTTCCCGAGTTTGACTTTTGATTAGATTCAAAATTAGCTGCTTTTGTGTTGATTGTAACTTGGGCTGTTTGTTTGCACATCAACTTAGCTCAATGCATTGAACTGGAGTAAAATTCCAGTGTGTTGACTTCAGCATCTTCACCTAAAGCAACTATTTTTTTATTTTTTATTTTTGAGTCAATTACATGTATGTTGTTGTGCTAACTTTCAGTTCAAACTCAACTAGTTAAACTCTTAGCTACAATGAATTTTGGCTGGTGATTTTAGGCCTCGTTTGGTTTGCGGAAAGGAAAGTAATTCCTTTGTCTTTCCCATGGGAAGGGAAATGAAATTTCCCAAGAACTTTCCATTCCGTTGTTTGGTAACATAAAGAAATATATTACGAAATTTGGAACCACTTTCCCTCTTATCTTCCCTTCCTTCTGGAAAGTATTTCCTTTCTTTTTGCATCCCAAATGCAAGAAATGATCAAGTCCTGATGCTTACTTTCCACGAACCAAACGAGGCCTTAATGGCTTTGACAACTTCAGCGGTAATTGATGTTTTGATGGACAGTTTTCTCTCTTCATCCTTGGTGGTTGGACATGAGAAATTGGCCATTGAGGGATAATTAATTCTTTGGTTTGATAAAAATCTAGGGATAACTCTCTATTAACTAGAAATTTTTGTTGTCTCTTTCATGTAACAGTTTCCTTCTTTTAATTCTTGAGAACTATGGGGTGAGGAAGTTGGAAGGTGTTTTTGCGGTTCTCATTGCAACTATGGCTTTATCGTTTGCCTGGATGTTTGTTGACACAAAACCAAGTGGAAAAGAACTTTTAATCGGTAAAACTTGTACTTGTTATGAAAGTTAATGCTGAGTATCAGTACTGATATGTCATCAGTTGTGTACTGATAGGTATTTATGAACTCCCTGCTCCTTGCAGGTATTCTGGTCCCAAGACTTAGCTCAAGAACAATTCGGCAGGCTGTGGGAGTTGTGGGTTGCGTCATTATGCCACACAATGTATTTTTGCACTCTGCTTTAGTCCAGTCAAGAAATATTGATCCTCACAAGAAAGGACGGGTTCAAGAGGCACTGAACTACTATTCAATTGAGTCATCAATTGCACTTTTTATCTCCTTCGTCATCAATTTGTTTGTGACCACTGTTTTCGCCAAGGGATTTTATGGTACTAAACAAGCTGATAGTATAGGACTAGTTAATGCAGGTCAGTTTCTTCAGGAGAAGTATGGAGGGGGGCTTTATCCAATTCTTTATATCTGGGGTGTTGGGTTATTGGCAGCTGGACAAAGTAGCACTATAACTGGGACATATGCTGGGCAGTTTATCATGGGAGGCTTCCTTAATCTTCGTTTGAAGAAGTGGCTGAGGGCATTGATCACAAGGAGTTTTGCTATTGTGCCTACTATAATTGTGGCAATTATCTTTAATACATCTGAGGGGTCGCTGGATGTTTTAAATGAGTGGCTTAATGTACTTCAGTCGGTTCAGATTCCTTTTGCTCTTATACCACTTCTCACTTTGGTGTCGAAGGAGCAGATCATGGGGGTCTTCAAGATTGGACCTCTACTCGAAGTAAGCTGTTAGCTTATTATTCTGTCTTGTTGGTCTTATTGTTATTTAGCAAATGCATATGGTTTAATGGCTATCAGGACCCAATTTTGCACAGTAAACCTTTGAAAGGATAGTAATCTTAAACATGGAATGATGTGCTCGGTCTTGGAACTAGAAAAGTAAAACATGTGGTTGACAAGATCTGTTCATCCGATCTGTGTTAGTCTGTGGTTCGGATGAGTTGACTTATAAATTTTATAAGAAATGAAAATAGTGAGAAAAGCTTTTTAGCTAACTTTTTTGTTTTTGTTTTCCAAATTATGAACTGCAGAAAGTGGCATGGACGGTGGCTGTTTTGGTGATGGTAATCAATGGTTATCTACTGCTGGATTTCTTCATTGCTGAAGTTAATGGACTTCTGTTTGGTGTTGTGGTCTGTAGTGGTACGGCTGCATATATAGCGTTTATTATATATCTGGTATTACGCAGCGGTGCCCTTCCTTCCACTTATTTCAATTCAGTATACAAGAAATTTGCCGATACAGATACTTAAACCAAAACCTTGTCATTTGAAGAAACTCTGAATATCGAACATGCTGCTGTTATCACAGCAAGCCAGTTAGGCTCGAGGGTCTTTGATGTACTCTTTCAGGAGTGAAGCATTCTTTCAACATAACTGCCTTTAACCTTGGTGCTGCGGTGCATATGCTAAAGTGAGTGTACAAATTTAGACAATGGAAACACTTTACATAGTTATCATACATGGATTTTGTGAGGAGGGACAAAGCATCATTGCAACATGCAAAATGTATTACTTTCACTGTAAAACATGTAGTTTCTGACTCCCTTTTTTTGAATTTTAGAAAGATAGAATAAATTGCTTTCGTGCTTTGTTATTCTTGAGGTAGTAGTTTTCCTGTACCATAGCGAAACTGGTCAATGTTGTTCCTCCCCAGAGGACGTAGCTTGGTATCAATGAGCTATTGGAATAGTACCAGAGTATGGCATACTTTTAGGTATTACCATTGTCGGATGACTCGGACCTACTGAAAAAGCAAATATAGTGATGGAAAAAGCCGGAGTATGACACACTCTATCCTTCATTCCTTCAAAAGTACTGTAGAGGGTCTTGGATTGGAGTTTTGAAGGTGTTTTGGACCTCAGTAAGTATCAACAGCAAAATAAGGTGTTTGTATTCATCTCAAGCACACGACTTTGCTCATTGATTGAAACACTGAAGGAACTGATTCTTCAATCTAATAACTTATTCATGAATTTGTTATCCAAATTTGCTTAACAAATAATATGTAAATATACACGTCTACTCTTAGACCTTAGTAAGTGAAGTTTGAAGATTTGAGTTCTTTGAAACGCGTCATAATTTCTGTCTTCCCTTCGTTCGCCCTTTCACAAGTGAAAAAGTAGACGGATATAGACTTCATGAGTAGCGTTTTAACCGTGATGACAGAAATTAAGAGCTCCCGTTTTCTCGAAGCACCCAGCCCGAAACCCTAGGTTTTGTGTAGAAGTTCGGCGGCGGCTCTGAGGATCCTCCCGCAGTGACAACGACGCTCCGGCGTCGAGGACCCAGTGACAACGACTTGTGTGGTGGTGTCGGTGGTAGAGATCGAACTCGGATTCGGATTTGTTTTTAGACTCGGCTTTGGGTGAGAGATAGCAGAAGACCCTTGTTGAGGAGACCAGTTCTGATCGTCGTGTGGCGGTAGTGTTGAGAGCCGAGAGCTGCGCTAGTCTTCCGGAGGAGGCGAGCGGATCCTTGACTTGGAGGAGGTCGTGTATTTGGAGCGGCGGAATACCAGCACGTTGGTGTGCGGTATGGAGGCCATGGCTGTTCGGATAGGGCGGCCACTGGACTAACTCGGCAGCAGCGGCGGCTCCGGTGAACCCGTTAGGGTTCTGGTTTCATGCTGGTCTAGTGCTGGGACGAGGGTGGGGTAGTGGGTTGGGCTTTGTAGTTTAGCCCACTTCACCTCCTTTTTTTTGGTTTGGGCTGGACCTCTTGATGTGTTTGGTGTGGGCTGGCCTGTTTCTGTGTCTACCTTTGTTTTAGAGTCTGATGCTATGTAAGTTAGCTCCTCTACTCGTACACCAATTGAGGTCTCTAGGCAGGTAGAGTTGCTAAAGCAAGAGCTTAGATAATTTTGGGTTTTTTCTCATTTGGTTAGACACTTTAATAAGTGTGCGTATTCTACAATGAGGGTCACTTGTCATTTGTTTGGCTGTTTGTGCAATCTAGTACAGTTGGTATGAAACAACATTTGATGTATGTATGTGCCTTCTAGCTATGGATAAATTAATGAAGTTATCTATTTCTAAAAAAAAAAACCGTGATGACAGAAAGATTATAGATCGTACAATTAAATACAATATCTACGAGTTGTGATTAAAACACTTAATAAGTTAATATACATCAATGATGAACGACAATAATTTTTGGTCAACATAACACTACTTAATCAATAAGAATAATAGAGTCAGCTTACTAAAGAAGAAAAGTTGAAAACTAATTAGACGCGTTTCAAAGACCGATTTCACGGTTCACATGATGTGTCCCCTACTATTTTAAATAAATAGTGAGGTTTTAATGAGGATATTAAAATGAGAACTTCATGAGGACAAACAATCGACAATTGGATGACTTGTGTGTTGTATAATTAATATTTCAACTAAAACGGAAACCACACATTCAACCATTGATTTAAAAGTCTTCATTGAAAAATTAAGTTGAAAAGTTACTACACGCGTTTCAAAAATTGATTTTATTGTTACTTTCCTTAGATTTCACGGTTCACGTGATGCGTACTCCAATATCTTAAATAAATGATGAAGCTTTAATGAGGACCTTGAAATGAGGATTTCATAAGGACGAAAAATCAATAATTGAATTACATGTGTGTTGTAAAATCAATATTTTAATTAAAATTGTTGGGACCACTCATTCAACCATTGATTTAAAAGTCTTGATTGAATCTTTATTTTAAAGTTCTCACCACAGTCTCTATTTTTAAATAAATAAAGTTTTGCTATACCAGCTGTCACATGGCATAGGTGAACAAAATTTATTATCAAATTCAATGTGCACGTACCAAATTTATTCAATATTTTTACCACCCCAGCACCATGAACGACACGCGTAACAATCTCACTGGACGACATCGATCTGCATCACTAGTCCCTGAGAAGCCTCTACTTCTTCTGTTTTTTCGGGTCGAAACAAAAAGCGTACTTAAGAAGCCCAACCACAACGCGCATTGAAAATTTGATATGGTTTTTATCTAAAAAAGAAAAATTTAATAAATGCGAATTGAGACATTTAGAGAAAGAAGAACGCTGCGTCGCTTAAATTGCATGCAAACTCAAACTCCCTCTCTCTCTCTCTCTCCCTCATCAGTCTCATCAGTCTTAAGCTTTTCTTCCCTGCCACACTCAACCAATACCAAAATTCCCAAAAAAGCAAAACCCCCCTCATATATATATATATATAACTCCTCATTAAACCCAGAAACCAAACCCAACCAAACCTCAGAAACCCTTTCACACTATATCCCCCTACTCGATCAGAAGCCAGTTTTCTCTCCGTTTCAGAAACAATGGAGGGTTTCCGATACTTTACCGATACGACGTCGCAGAACCCTATTCCCCATGATCAATCCCTAGAAGCTGCTTTCTCTCGCCTGAATGTCTCATCCTTCAACCAGCCGCCGCCGTTTTCCGGCGCCGATTACAGTTCTGGGTCGGCGCCGAAATACCCATCACGCCGCAATGAACTCATGCCGGGTGGTTTTGATGGTGGGGATTTCGGTCATTTGGGTCTTGAAGATTGCTGGGTTGGCTCAGATACTGATCATGGCTTAGGTGGGTTTGGTTCTAGTTTACATAAACCATCTGATTGGTCCCAAGAACCACTCAACAGCTTATCTGTGGCTGATTTGCGTGGAAAGATTGCTTCTTTGTCCATGGACCAATACGGGTGTCGGTTCTTTCAGAGAGCTATGGAGGATGAGCCGAAAGAGTTCACTGATATGATATTTGAAGAGGTTGTAGACCATGTGGCCCATTTGATTCTGGACCCTTATGGCAACTATGTTGTTCAGAAGCTTGTGGAGGTTTGTAGTGAGGAGCAGAGGACACAGATTCTGTTAAGGTGGACCAAGAATCCGTTCCATTTTATTACTCTTTGCCTTCATAGCCGTGGGTATGATCAGTGCCTTTCTTCTTGTTTTGTGTATGATGTTGGTGATTGTTGTTAGATTGGTACCCTAATAGGCTTTTCGGACTTGTGGCAGGACTCGCTCTGTTCTGAAACTGTTGAAGAAAATCACTACCCGAGAGCAAATCTCTGTCTTTGTGAGTGCTCTAAGCTGTGGTGCTGTTGACCTGAGTATGAACATCAATGGTCAACATATCATGGAATATTGCTTGAAGAACTTTTCGGATGAACACAAAAGGGTAATGTTATGTCAATTTAGGCAGTTTTGTTTATATTGCTCTTACATGTTGTATTTCGGAGTTGATGATTGACATTTTCATAACCATCAATTATAATCGGCCTGCTTGCAAATGGTTGTGTTTTTTTCATTCTAGTTACGTACTGAGGCCTATACTTAGCACTTCACTAATCGTCGCTGTCCATATGTTACACATTCTCAATGTGATTACGGTTGATTTTTAATTTCCTTTCACATGGAAATTGATGAAGTCTCTGGAATACATCACAATATTCTTTATAGTTCGCAAACATAAATCTTGGCAAGGAATTGCTTCAGATTTAGCAACCAGCCTGTATATCATATGTGACATATGTTCTAAGTTTAATGAAGAGTTGCTATATGCTCTATATATGTAGGTTTTGTTGTTGTCTCGAGTCCAATCAGCTCTAGGAGGTCCTGTAATTCCTGATTTCTAGCTCCATCCCTGATGGCTGGTGCTGAGCAACATTCCCTGTTGAGTTCTTTCTCTTGATATTTTTAAATGATGAGCTTAAGAAGATCCACAGCTTGAGTGAAAATTCTGGAAGTTTAGCCTATTAGACTTGAAAGCAGGAAACATATCATCCATATAACTGGAATTAGTCGGCTATTGCATGATGCCGTATTGGTCACTGTCTTTGTCTTTGTAGTTATTGTACAGGTAAACTATACATCACATAGTACGTGTTTGGCCATTATTGGTCGTTTTTCATTTAATGATGGTCATACATTCATCTCAAAGTTGTGCATTTTGAATTTTGTCTCATCATTTGTGAGCTGAGATGCGTGATGAAGATCATGCTCAGATGCTTATAAAAGGTTTGGTGCTCAACAAGCACCAATCTTTGTATGTTGCAAACACCATCAGCTTTTGAGCATTTATTACTAGTCCTTCAGTCTGCTTCTCTGAATACAAAGCATTGGGTACTAATTATTTACTGAATTTTATTGGCAGTGTCTTCTGAATGTGGTGATCGACAACTGTATTGGAATTGCAAAAGATAAGGTTGGTTGTTGCGTGCTACAGCAGTGTGTTGATTACTGTTATGGAGAAACAAAAGGACGTCTAATTGCTGCGATAATAGAAGATGCATTAATCCTGGCGCAGGATCGTTATGGGTTTGTTCCTATGAAACTATATCAATACTTCTCTTGCAGTTTGATCATGACCTTTACTCTGATGATTTTAATTCAATGTGATATTTTCTTTTCATTCCTTAGCAACTATGTGCTGCAACATTTACTCGGGTTGAGGGCACCACAAGTCACATCAAATCTTCTGAGACAGTTTCAAGGGAATTATATGTTTCTCTCCTGCAGCAAGTATGGTAGTAATGTTGTGGAGAAGTGCTTGTTAGAGTCGGGAGAAGAGCAGTCTGCAGAAATTATTAGAGAGTTGTGTAGAAGCCCAAATCTTTCAATGCTTCTTATGCATCCTTTCGGAAATTATGTCTTCCAGACGGCATTGTCAGTTTCCAAGGTTAGATCTTCCAAAGCTTTACTGTGTTTATTGTGTTGGGTAGATACACATTAATTCTAAAATCCTGATAAATGCTTAGGTAGAATGGTCTCTTTCTGCCTCTCCAACTAACCAACGATAATCTCTATTCATTATACTCACCATGATTTTCAGATGACTTTATGATATATACTCAGTAAAGGATAACTACATTAGTAAAATTTCACTAGCGATTTGTCCAAGCTCAAATTACTTGAAATCATGACCGTCAACTTTGGGGGGTTCATCCTCACATCTATAGCAGATTTCAATGCTTGGTGAAATTTAATATTTTTTTCCTCAAATTTTCAAAGTTATCATCTACAACAGTTTGACGCAAAGCTATTGTCAATGGCTGGAGAGGCCCATGATACTATATTTTGTAACCTTAACATTCCCAGTGTGCGATTGATCTATAATAGTTCCCGTTATATCTGAAGTCTAGATTCAACTAAACTCTTAACGGGTTGGCTTTGATGTCGCAGGGTCTCACCCATAAGTTTCTGCTGAGTCTGGTTCAACATTACACCCCAGCTCTGCTCAGCAATCAATATGGAAAAAGGGTGCTTGCTTGGCGTGAAAGGAACTTGCGACGTATGTAGACAGCTAGATATGTACAACTATGAGGTATTTGCTGTTGCTGTTTCTCTGTCCTATTTAAAACTTCAATTTCGATGGTTGATTTTCTAACTGTCCTGTTTGTATCAGTACTTTGTAGGATACTGGTTCTGAAGTAATTTTCTAGGGATGGAAGGATGTGTTCATTTGGAAACGGAAATATTGTACTGGATAATCAGCGGCTGCATAGGAGGTAACTTAGTTTTGGCATATCAAGGGGGTTCACTTGAGAAAGGGATGATACAATGTCTGTTATTAAACTGTAGAGTTCTGTAATCTTCCCGCTGTTGATTGTTGTACTACAAGGCAATAAGCCAATAACCATGTTGAAATTGTTTCTAATTTCATCTTTTTTCCTGCCTCCTGTTCAGTGTTGATAGAAATCGGTTTTTTTTTTTTTTTTTTTTTTTTTTTTTTTTTTTTGAAATAGGACGTCAAGCCTTTCACTTTGAAATATGTAAATGCGATAAAATTTCTAAATTAAAAGAAGTGCTAATCTCAAGCCCCACGTATAAGCTTATCAATTTCAGATGGTAGTAAATAATTTAGCTTCCATACAAAACGATTTTTTGTCGGCAATTGTGTTCTATACCTATATTGACCACTCTTTTTTTGACAAATGCGTTCTATACATATCTCTACTACTATAATGGGAAGTCAAGGTTAGTATCAAAGGTTTCACTAACTTTTGAAATGCCCATAATACTCTTTGAAATAAAAAGAAAATAAAAAAGATGATCTAAAAGAAAGTTATTATGGTCAAATGAAAAAACATAAAATTGAAAAAGTAAAAGAAAAGAAACTTTCACTTTCTCCTCCTATTATAATAACACGTACATCGCACTGGTATAAGACTAGTGAAAATAAATGTAAGTGCACCTAGACTGACGGCTATTCATCAACAAATGTTTTGTACATACCAATCATTTGGGAAAACATATACATATACAATATTACACATCTTTTTTTTTTTAATAGGAATTGATTTCATTAGTAATCAAGCCATGAAAACAGGCCAGAGTCTAACAGAATTTATATAAGATAACTCGGAACAAACCGGATAAACCCTAGTTAAGCCATGAGTAAACTCATTAAAGTCTAAAGAGACGCTCGCTGGAAAGCAAGCCTAAACAAGCAAGAACAACCTCGCTATTCTAAGGAAAAAATCATTCATCTAGTCTAATCTGCCAGCACACACTTGTAATACAAATAACAACTAGAAACATCTTAAAATAACTCATAGAGATTACTCGAACTTTAGAAGGCTTGGATCCAGATGTGTAATAACAATATTACACATCTTTGCGGCTTCTTTAGTCTTGCAATATGATATTATTCATCATACATGATTAGTCGAATATTTGTTTTATGATGCATTTTTTATATTTCTTATACCGCTATCAATAGATGACCACAGAGTATTTTATTTATTTATTTCTTTTTATATAAGAATTAGCAAGATAAGAGTTGATCTTCCAATTAAAAAAATAAAAAATTTGTGAGGATTGTTTTCTTTTACGGTTTTACCTTGGGGATTCCTTGTAATAATAAATGAAACAAAACAAAACAAAGGCAAAACAAAAACGAAATGTGTGGACCACCAGATATATGCCAACTTCCTGCCCGAGTCAATCACTAAGAACGAAGAACAATCCCCAATTTCTCAATTCACCAAAACCCTAACCCTCGTTCTCCCAATTCTCAATCGACCCGTTCCCCCCATCCCAACCCAAACCCATCTCGAATCCTTGTTCCCTAATCAGCCAAGATGGTGTTAGCGGAATTAGGAGGGAGCATCTCCCGTGCTCTCCAGCAGATGAGCAACGCCACCGTGATCGACGAGAAGGTCCTGAACGAGTGCCTCAACGAGATCACACGCGCTCTTCTCCAATCCGATGTGCAATTCAAGCTCGTCCGCGATATGCAGACCAATATCAAGAAGATCGTCAATTTGGAGGATCTCGCTGCCGGTCACAACAAGCGTAGGATCATCCAGAATGCTATTTTTAATGAGCTCTGCAAAATGCTTGATCCAGGGAAACCCTCTTTCACTCCGAAGAAAGGAAAACCGAGTGTGGTCATGTTTGTTGGTTTGCAAGGTAATGTTTTCGTTGGCCGGTGAAATTGTGTTTCAATCTGATTTGAACTAGATGTGTATTGGGGAGATATGTTGTGATTGTTGGTGTTGCTCGAAATGTTTTTTCTGGTGTAGCTTGTCTTATGCTGTCCTTGTTCTTATGAAATGTTCCAAGCATGCCGAATCTTTGTATTCTGTTTGCTGTTTGGTGTTGATTGCAACTGCGCTTTTTTTGTTTTCAATTATAAATATTGATATATGTTCAGGGTCTGGAAAGACTACAACTTGCACAAAATATGCATATTATCATCAGAAGAAAGGTTGGAAACCTGCCCTGGTGTGCGCTGATACTTTCCGAGCTGGTGCATTTGATCAGTTGAAGCAGAATGCTACCAAGGCAAAGATTCCGTTTTATGGAAGCTATATGGAGTCGGACCCTGTCAAAATTGCGGTGGAAGGAGTGGAGACTTTTAAGAAGGAGAATTGCGATCTTATAATTGTTGATACCAGTGGGCGTCACAAACAGGAAGCTGCTCTTTTTGAAGAGATGCGTCAGGTGGCTGAAGCGACGAAACCAGACCTTGTTGTATTTGTTATGGATAGCAGTATTGGTCAGGCCGCGTTTGATCAAGCTCTAGCATTTAAGCAAAGTGCTGCAGTTGGAGCTGTTATTGTTACCAAAATGGATGGTCATGCAAAGGGAGGTGGTGCTCTTAGTGCTGTTGCAGCAACAAAGAGTCCTGTTATATTTATTGGAACAGGAGAGCATATGGATGAGTTTGAAGGGTTTGATGTTAAGGCCTTTGTCAGCCGTCTATTAGGCATGGGTGACTGGTCTGGATTTATGGACAAGATTCAGGAAGTTGTTCCTAAACTTGACAACCAGCCAGAGCTTCTGCAAAAGCTTTCAGAAGGGACCTTCACGCTGAGGATTATGTATGAGCAGTTTCAGAACTTGCTTCAAATGGGCCCACTTAGCCAGCTGACTTCAATGCTTCCAGGTGCTGAGCTAATGCCAAAAGGTAATGATAAGGAAAGCCAGGCCAAAATCAAGCGGTACATGACCATGATGGACTCGATGACAAATGAAGAGTTGGACAGCACAAATACAAAAATCATTACTGAGTCTCGTATAGTGCGAATAGCACGAGGTTCTGGTCGTCTGGTAAGAGAAGTGATGGAGATGTTTGAAGAGTACAAGCGCCTTGCTAAAATATGGAGCAAAATGAAAGGAATTAAGATTCCTAAGAAGGGTGGTATCAGTCCACTAAACCAAAACTTTAATGCACAGCAAATGAGCAAAGTCCTACCTCCCCAGATGTTGAAGCAGATTGGTGGCATGGGTGGCTTACAGAACTTGATGAAGCAAATGGGTTCAATGGGTTCAGCTAAAGAAATGATGGGAATGCTTGGAGGCGGGGACAAATAGATATTGACGACAATTATGGAGATGATCGAATCTCCCTCAAGTTACAGCAGGCCTATGTGAACCAGAGAGAGCGTCCTGGGACTGAAACGCGCTATCCTTTTCTTTCTTGAGACAATTTACAGGCAGCTATGCTTAAGTTGATACTGCTAACTTCTTTGCCAAAGAAAATCTCTATTGCCAACTATTATCCCAGGCATCTCTCTCGATTTGATTTATTTTATATCTTAAATGGCAGTAGCATTACTAGTTTTGTTATAATGTGTTTTGTATCAGCTGTATCAGTTCCCTTTCTTTGTACTTGTTATTGGCTCCTTTTGGCTTTTGATTAACTACTCAAAGTTTCGCATTTTCTCTTGTATTTGGTCAACAAAATACATGGTAGTCTCCTCCTTTTGGCCATTGATGAATGGGGGAGGATTCAGTGCACTGACGTACACTCGCACCGATATAAATAGATGGTTAGATTATATTAAATACACTCTTAGGTTATTAATAAAAATATTGAATATTAATATCAAAGGTTGAGATCATTTTACTTATGTTGGATCATTTGCAATGTCAGTGTATAGAATAATTTTCATCGATCGATGAACTTCCCAAATATGAAAGGATATTCTCTTTTATATATTTTGGTCAACAATACATGAAAGTACAGTATTCAAATTCCGAGACTTTAATTTTTAACTGTTATCAAGCTGACGTGGCGCTACCAGATTGGGCAATCTTAAATTCAACCGAAACAGAACCCGCCGCAAATTCCAGTCCCCAAAAGGCCGAAAGCTATATAAACAAAAACAAACAAAAAAATAAAAATGAAAAATGAAAAATTCCTTGTTTTCTCAAATCGTGGGAGCAGACTGAGGACTTTTCTCTCCAAGGTCCTCTCCGGACTTCAAATCGGAACCTCATGGCTCCTCGGAGGTTGGTGGTCCTCCTTCTAATTTGCTCCGTCCTACTCAATTTTTGTGGCGCGTTTGCTTCAACCGCCGATGATCAACGCCGTCCGATGATCCTTCCTCTCCATCTCTCCTCCCCCGACGACGCTCGCCACCACCGGCGAGCCTTCGACGGTCGGCGTCTCCAGAGATCGGAGCCGAACGCGCACATGAGGCTCCACGATGATCTCCTTACCAACGGGTTTGACTCTCTCTCCTCAATTTTTCAGCTTGGGTATTTGTAATGGTAGTGAATTGAAGGTTGTGGAACTTGGAATTGGAATCAGGTACTACACGACGCGGCTGTGGATTGGGACACCGCCTCAGATGTTCGCTCTGATTGTGGATACGGGGAGTACTGTCACTTATGTGCCTTGCTCTGACTGTGAAGCCTGCGGTAACCATCAGGTTCGGCTTCATTTCCATGCTTGACTTAGCTAGATTTCCTTCAATTGGTCCAGGGTTTATTCAACTTGTGTGTTAAAGCTCTAATTTAGTTTCGCTTTGTTCGAATGTTTGATATTATTAGTATTAGTTCATATGCGTGCAAGCTGAGCAATTGTTGCTATGCAGGACCCTAGGTTTCAACCCGATTTATCTAGCACGTACCAACCTGTAAAGTGTAATATCAATTGCAACTGTGACGATAAAGGAAACCAATGCACTTATGAGAGGCGCTATGCTGAGCAGAGCTCCAGCAGTGGTGTGCTTGGTGAGGATGTCATTTCTTTTGGCAATGAGAGTGCACTTGTGCCCCAGCGTGCTGTTTTTGGTTGCGAGAATATTGAAACCGGTGATCTTTACAGCCAACGTGCCGACGGCATAATGGGTTTGGGTCGTGGTCAGCTTAGCGTCATGGACCAGCTTGTTGATAAGGGTGTTATTAGTGATTCATTTTCATTGTGTTATGGAGGAATGGGTGTAGGTGGGGGTGCTATGGTTCTAGGTGGGATTAAATCCCCCCCGGATATGGTGTTTACCCATTCTGATCCCTTTCGCAGGTACATACTTTTATAATGCCTTTAATTTAGTTTGTTTTACCGAGTAATGTGTTTTGTTCATCTCACACATACACTTTAGTTTTGGGGCAACAGTCCATATTACAATATTGAACTGAAGGAGATACATGTGGCTGGAAAGGCTTTGAAGTTAAACCCGAAGGTGTTTGATGAAAAGCATGGAACTGTCTTGGATAGTGGAACGACATATGCATACTTTCCAAAGGATGCTTTTATTGCATTTAAGGATGCTGTAAGACTTAATCTTTTCAGTTTCCTCATGTCTCTGTGTTTTTTTTGTTTTTTGGTGATTCTCTTTGTATTATCTAAAGTCAAGCTTCTTTTAGATACCTATTGAAAAGTTTAAGTTTGGTTCCTGATTTTTTTTTTTTTAAAGGAAAAAAAAAAGGTGTTTTATTGTTAACTAAGTATAAAAACTTAAACCAATAACTTGAGGAACAAATTCAAATGAGGTTATTCACTTTGCAGTCCATCTGTATTGTAAACAGGCTTTCAACAATTAAGTGTGGTATGTTTTTCTTTTGGTAATGTGCAGATTATGAAGGAAACTCATTTCCTCAAACAAGTCCATGGTCCTGACCCAAATTATAAAGATATCTGTTTTTCAGGTGCTGGAAGGTAATCCTCTAGGATATTCACATCAAGTTATGTACCTTTATTTACTGAAAGTTTTTTTTTTCTTCCCTTAAATCTAAAAGTTTAACATTGAATTGTGTTTTAGGGATGTCACCCAACTATCAAAAGTTTTTCCACAGGTTGATATGATATTCAGCAAGGGACAGAAGTTTTCACTGTCTCCCGAGAACTATTTGTTTCCGGTAATTTGATTAGTATTTTACTTGAGCATGTCTTTGGGAAATCATGAAAGACTTATTTAATGGAAAATGTGCTTGAAAATGGTTTTTGAGGCCTTTGTTTGTTGAATATCTAATTTCTGTTTCTTTATCTATAATATTTTGAACTCTCTTTGTCAATCATCATGTAGAAAATCATTTAGAAAATGTCAAACTTACTCTAATCATTAAAATTGTTTTAATAAGGAAACTTAGTACAAGTATCTGCTTTTCTGCACATTTATAACTATTGTACTTTCATCTCACATGCATCACCTTCTCGTTTTCTGCTTTAAACTCATCATGTTGCACACAACTCATTTGCCTGATCTTTATGGTCTTTAATGAACATATAATGTTTGATTTATTGGTTTTTCTGTGTTTTTTGTGCCATTGTTACTCTCAAAAGCATACGAAGGTTAGCGGGGCTTATTGCCTGGGAATTTTTGAAAATGGGGATTCAACCACTCTTTTAGGAGGTATGTGAGATTCCTTTCTCTCTCTCTCTCTCTCTCTCTCTCTCTATATATATATATATATATATATATATATTTACATTCTTATGTGAGCAATGTGTTTTGTACATATTGTAATAACAAATGCTTTGAACCAGTGTTGTAGCTTACTTTATGTTTGTTGGATTGGACAGGAATTCTTGTACGTAATACCCTTGTGACATACGATCGAGCGGACAATAAGATTGGCTTTTGGAAAACCAATTGTTCTGAACTATGGAAGAGTTTAAATCATGAGAATGCTCAGGCCCCATCTTCTAACGACGGGAATATGAGTGGAGGGATTGCTCCTGACATCGCCCCAGCTGGATTGCCTCAAACTGATCTTCCAGGTAGATTGAGCGATTAGTTACTCCTAGGTTCCAAAGGCCAGAATATGAAGAGCTGCATTATATGATAAATGGAGAAGATAGTTGCATCTGTTAATGTGAAAAAGATTGTTGTTATGTTATGTCTGTTCAAGCTTAGTCTTTTGTGTACTAATTTCATGGAAGCAATAAGGTAGTATGCATACATGATCCAACACACTGGGTTCAAGAATCATGGTGGTTACTACTACCACTAAATTTTCAAGGTGCTGATTGTGCCATCAATTTGTTTATTTCTCAAAAGTGCCACTTTAGCTGATCTGTAATTATCTTTGCCCTTGATTTGGAGTCCAATATGACCCCAGTTAGCTTTGGTTCAAACCATCATTTTTACTTGAGTTGTTAGTACTGGACTTATAATTGTTTGGTCCTGAATTTGGTATCTGTTAGGTCGACTCCTTTACGATTAGGTAGTTGAAGCCAAGATTCTTTTGAGCACGTTAAGTAATTCTGTTCTGGTATCATGAAATGATATGACCTTTAATACACACAGACACACACATATGTATAGAGGATAACCTCAATTGTCATGCATTTGAGTATACTTTTCCCTCAGCAACTTTGGCAATTCAGAAACATTTGATATGTAGGTGAACTTCAAATAGGGCAGATAAGTTTCGATATGATGCTCAACATCAGCAACTCTATGAAACCCAACTTCACAGAACTCGCAGAGTCTATTGCCCATGAGCTGGAAGTCGATATTTCTCAGGTAGGGTTGAGCTGTTTTATCTTTTGATTTAAAGTTTAATGTGCATGAAGTAGATTTTAGTCCCCATCATCCTGTCAGGTACTTCCATTCTTCCCATTTTATTGCCACTTGCTGTCTTAGGAAGGTGCTTCTTCATGGGGGCTGAGGGGTCCTGGTTCCCTAACAATGCAGCATCTTAATAGTGAAGTATACATAAGCTCAACTATAACTTCCAGAATTCAGTCTAGCCGTTTCTAATTAAACAAGACAAAATGTTTTAAACCTCCCTTGAGGAGATATAACAATATTAAAAATAAACAAATCAAGTTTTTCTTTATGCTGTGTGTTTGACCCTTACTCTTATCATTGGACCAATAGAAACTTAATTTTAGGATCATTTATCTTCATCCTTAACCTACTATAACTCAATTGATTCCTACTATTGTGTCCTTACTCTTTAGTCTGCTAGTATCACTTAATATTCTTTGCTCTTGTATATCTTGGATTAAATTCGCATTGGCAACACAATTTCTTTTTCAGGTTCACTTGAGGAACTACACTATTTCAGGAAATGATTTACTCATTAAGTGGACTATCGTACCTGATGAATCTGCCAATAGCTTTACTACTACCAAAGCAATGGTATTTACTATTCTGTTGCAGTAGTACATGCGCTGCAATTGGAGCCTTTTCCATCTGCTGACTATAGTGTTAACCTAATTCTTGTTGATTTCAGAACATAATTCGGCGCTTAAGGGAACATCAGATGCAGCTTCCCCATAAATTTGGGAGTTATCAGCTGGTCAAATTGAAAGTTGAACCTCAAATAAAGCGGTATGTTATTTTCTTTTTTCCTTTTATTTTCCATTCACTTCACAATTGCTTCTCACTCATCTGGTTCTAGCATTAATTGGAAGTATAAATTGTTGGAAGTTTGCTACAAATGATTTTGTGCAAATGATTTTCATTCTTATAATTGGATTGTTCCGGAGAATTGCAGGTCATGGTGGGAGCAACATTCTTGGATGGTGGCAGTTGGAGTTTCAGTTGCCTCGGTTCTTGGACTATTAGCATTAGGGACATGGTTGGTTTGGAGATACAGATCGCGACAGGGCATGACTTATGAGCCTGTTGATGGCGTTGTTGGTGCGGTTGTTGCAGAGCAAGAACTTCAGCCCCTTAAATGAAACTCTTTATTTTGGGGAGCAGTTAGAATTTCTCTGCGGAGATACTGCTTTAGAGTCGTAGACTTAGCTTTGGAACTGTACATATGGGTGCAGTGAAGCTGATGGGGAGATTAAATGCACAATCCCTCGGTGACTCATTAACTGTACATTCAGTGTACAGTATAGGAAAGTGGAAAGGCGAATAGGTAACATAATACAGATGATCCTTGATTCTGTCACTTCACGGTGTAAGTTCTGAAGAACAAGTGATAAACAGTGAGGGTGGTGAATTTGTTTTAGGTGTCCCAAGGCCTTAGTGACCCTTCTATTGAACCAAAAGAAGAGATCACAGATTCAACTTTACCTTTTTTTTTTTTTTTTTTTTTTAAAACTGTTTTTCCCCTAGTTATTTGCGTCCATTTTGTAATCAGAAAGCTTGAAACTACCAATGTAAGGGCATCTCCAACAGACTAGTTAAATTCAAATTGTAGTTATATATAATTATTTTTAAAGCAAAATTTAACTCCAACAGACTAGCTATAGCTAAGTTAAATTTAGTTTTAGCGAAATTGGCTAGCTATATTTAGCTAGAGAATTATGCATATCTAAAGCAAAAGTAACAAGTCGCAGCCGCTCTCTCTAACCTAGGGTTAGGGTTTTTTTAGCCTCTTGCGTAGCTTATTCTCTTTGTCACGTCAATGACAACGATCGATGCAATGGCAGCTCACCTGGCCTCCTCCCTAGCCCTGGCTGACGGGAAGAAACCGGTGGATCTGCGCCCATCCAAGGGATTGAGACAACCTGAAGCGTTCATGATTGGCAAACTCCTTACGACAAGGGAATACTCTCGCAGATCATTCCTAGGCATGTTTCGAGCTGCATGGAGGATTAATGGCAACCTCCGGGTGGAGGAAGTCGGAGAAGATGATAGAGTTTTGCTCTCCTTCACAGACCCATCTGATGTAGATCGTGTCTGGAAAGGCGGACCATGGGGCTATAACAGAGCTCCGATAGCCCTTTCATTGTATGACGGTGTCAGCTCGGCGGTGGATGTACCCCTCACAAAGTCATCGTACTGGATGACGCTACAAGGAATACCACCGGCATTCAGATCGGAGCGCATTATGCGCCTCATTGGCAACACGATTGGTGACCTCAAGGAAATTGATCGTCCGGCATTCAGGAATCGAGTCATGCGTATTCGGGTTGAGATCGACTATGTGAAACCTCTGTTGTTCCGTCGTCGATTCTGGGTAGAAGATGAAGTCCAGTTTAGGTATGACAAGATTTTCGGTCGCTGCGGCACTTGTGGATTGGTTACTCATGTTGGCCTCCCCTGCTCCGGGCCGGAACTAGTTGAAGACAATGATACACCGATGGGGGCAGTAGCACCACCCACGGCCTTAGCTGTCATGCGGGAACAACCTGTACTGAACCCTCATTCTACTAGGGTGGTGATCAATAACCAAACCCTAATATTCAAAGCTCAGGTGCCAAGGAGTATACCAGAAGCTCTTATTCCTCAATCGGTGATGAACATGCGACGACACAAGAGGCAGGTACAGGTTCGGGAACTGCCTGAACCAAGACTCAATGAGAACCCAATCATCGGACTACGTAGGATTCGGGAAGATGATGAGGTAACAATCTCTCCTAAAAAACTCCGTTTGAGTCTTGCTATTGGCAAGAACAATCTGGATGCAGTGAACATGGGATTACTAGAGGGACCTTCCAATACTATCGAACAGCCTAAGAGGAAGAGGAGACGCCCAATTGGTAGTGTCAACAAACTACCATATGGGACAGCAGGAAAAGGGAAGAATGCAAAAAAAGATGGAGAATCTGACAAGATGAAGAGCAAGAAGACCAACCTGATGCCGAGGTTGTTGGCTGCTGATGAGTCTGAGGTAAGTACAAGCTCTAACCCTAAGGGGAAAGAGCAGGTGCTTGCTTAAGATATCAAAAATTTCAAGACATTCTGAACTTCAAGCCTTCTCAAGCAGGAGTGATTTCTATATGCTTTTCTAAGATGTTTCTAGTTGATATGTGTACCACAATTGAGTGCTGGCAGATTAGACTAGATGAATGATTTTGCCTTAGGAAGTGAGTTTATTCTTGCTTAGTTTGTTGGCTTGCTGTTTCAGCGAGCAACCATTTAGACTTTAATGAGTTTAGGTGTGACTTAGATAGGACATCCGGTTTGTTCCGGCTCTTCTTATGTAAGTTTTGTTAGACTCTGGCCTGTTTATTCATGGCTTTGTTATCTAATAAAATCAAATCCTTTCAAAAAAAAAATATCTAAATCAAAAGTTAAATTTCTCTCTCCTCTTTTGTCTACATGTCAGTTTATGATTCGAAAAAATATAGTATATTATTTATAAATAGCTACCACTGCTGGAGCCAGCAACATTGTTAAATCAATAGGTCAATGCTATAGCACGGTTCTTTAGGTCAATGCTCTTTTTTATTTTTTTATTTCTGTGAAGAACTTTAGGTCACTGCTACGATCATTCTTAATTAAAATCTTCATTGACCGTGGACTAAACTCATTGGATTGGTTCTAAGTCTAACGGCATCTTACTTTCTTTGGTTACAGAACAGCATGTATTTCTTATTTGTTAGTTAGAATTATCATCATCGTCCTACAAGCAAAACATTTGATGTATTTGATGTAACAATTCAAGAACAACATGAGACGACATCAGTTGCATGTTTTGGTACTAAAGGTTTATATTTTTCTAAAATTATCTAAGTTTTCATAATTTAATTTTATTAATATTTGAGTGATTATTTTTATGTATCAATATTTGTCAATCTTTTTCAAAAAATTTATCAAAAATTTCGTAAATTTAAAGTCAGGAATTTCAAACCTTATTATCATGACATTGATGACATGGGTCCTATAAATAAATGTTGTTAGTTCTATCTGTAACTTTGCATATCTCATTATCATTTCATTACTCAGATATGATATGATGATGTGATACATTTCATCTGGTAATTGTTACAAGAAACTTAATTACTTACTTTTACCCAACTGATATGTTTTTTTTTTTTTCTTGAGGAAAGGATAATTTCATTAATTTATCCATAACCAAAAGGCACGTACAACATATGCTGTCTCACACCAAAATCATAAATGGCATAAGCCGTCAAGTAGTATGACAAGTAACCCTCATTGTAAACAAAATGAGCTCACTTATTCGAGCCTAAAAATCAAATGACCCAAACCCTCACAACTTAACTCCCCTAAAATAGTAAATCTAGTCGCCTAAAGACCTTAATTGGTGTACAACTAGAGAAACTAAGAATTAAGCAGAAAAAAAATCAAAATCCATGTGACAGGCTAAACTAGAGAAAAAGCTAGAATAGGCAGAAACCCCTAAGTCCACTAGAAAGGCTAGGCAAGAAAACTAAAACAAGAGGTCCAACATAAATAAAAATCGATATATAACCCCATAATTATACACACGTCATCGTTCAGCCATCAATACAAAATACCTGAAAACTTTTTCTCATTAAACTAAGTACATACTGATGCCCTGAACCCACAATTCTAATATTGACCCGCTCCACAAAGTCACATATTACACAACTTACGAATTAAATTGGCAACAACAAAATAAAACGTAAGTATTCCTCAGAGTTTACTACATAGAGGAAGTCATACAATGGCAAAGCCAACAAAATTTGTTTCTTAACACAACACATTCTTTTCCCAAAAGAAAACAACACGAGTCAACCCGTGACCCAAATCATATAATCATTAACCTAACAATTCAAATTGATAAATCGATCCAACCTGGATACAACAACAAATTGGTCCAACATGGACAAAACATCAACGCATATCAATCATATCTATCGTTAACCTAACAAATAGAATATGATACACATGTCCTCCCCGGACAATTAAAAGAAAGAACCCCTGAAACTCCCTTTTAAAACACATTCTCAAATCAACACAATACATTCTTTTCCCAAAAGAAAACAACACGAGTCACCTCGTGACCCAAATCATATAATCATTAACCTAACAATTCAATATGATAAATCGATCCAACCTGAACACAACAACAAATCGATCCAACCTGGACAAAACATCTACGCACATCAATCATATCTATCATTAACCTAACAAATAGAATATGATACACACGTCCTCCCCGGACATTCAAAAGAAAGAATCCCCGAAACTCCCTTTTAAAACACATTCTCAAACCAACAGAAGTCACCCCGTGACAAAATCATAATAATTAAATCTCTGACAATTAAATATGATACGCACGTCCTCCCCGGATATTTAAAAGAAAGAATCCCCTAAACTACCTTTTAAAACACGTACTCATCAGCATCAGATAGCTCTCCGCTACCCCCCATGATGTACAATGGCAATAGACTAGATCTCTAACTGAACGTAGCCACTCGTCCGGCCAAAGGCGTGATTCCCCAATTCCTTACCTCGGTTACCATCTGTGACATATGATCTTCAGACCCTATGTGGTCTTAGAATCAACCGTTAAGTAAGTCACACCCGACCTAAAAACGTTACAAACATCTAGTTTCGGCTTTCCCTATCCCTGCTCACCATCTGTGGCTCTTGGTACAAGGACCAATACAGTTAAAATGAGTTACGCCTGACTCAAAAATGTAACATCAAACTTAATAATTTTCAAACAATAGAAAACATATTTTTCCACAATATTGTTTCTTCAAAAGTCACCTTCAACAATAATATGAGCACCATCATGCATATTATTCATCACACATCATTCACAAGAATATATATATTTCACGTATATATATATATATATATATATATATATATATATATATAGACGTAGTTATTCGCTCAGGAATGCCTACTAATACCAACTATAGTTTGCAGTTAAACAATTAACGCTAAAACAATAATGGTAATTCCGTTCGTAAATGAACCTTGTGAGATTACTCACCTCGAAACTCTCGCTGCGTCTTCAATAAAGAACAAAGCAGCCAAACTGCAAAACAACCGTCCAAGGATACTTCGTCAAGTACCTAAGGAAAGTACAACCTTGATTCAATCACTGAAACACAAGGAATAACGTTCGAAACCCTAAATCGAACTAAAATTCCTAAAGTGACGCCAATAGAGGTGAAACCACATCCGAGACCTCCCAAAGTCTCCGGAATACTTCCACGATCGATATGTCTCAACCACAAGTCGATCGGAAGCTCAAATCCTCACGGATCGAATAAATTGACCGGTATGAAACCGTAAAAATCATAACAAATTCATACGAGCTCCAAAATTTTCATATTATATATTGAAACGCTCGTATCAACAAGTAGAACATATATAATACCAAAAACAGTTCCCTACATGGCCGGAAAGCCACCAGAACGCCACCACAGGCGGTGGCGCACCGCCGCCTGCCAAAACTCAATATTTTACAAAACTCCCAACATCAAAGCTGTTCATCTAAGCATGCTTGTGAATTTTCATAACTAGCTCGAAGTAAGAAAACAAGCATAAAGGGTCGAAAACTACCTCACAAGATTTGGATTTTTGCTAAATCTGAGTTCAACCGATTTCCACGTAAATCGATTCAAACAAACACCATAGATCGATCAGGAAGGCTTCCATAAACTCACAACAGGAAGCATGAAGTCACGACGTCGCGGGAACTGGGTTTTCCGACCGGGTCCGAATACACCAAACTTCGCTGTCTTCTAGCGTTGTTACCACCGCGAATCGCCGCTAGAGGACACCACAGGGAGGAGCGGACGACAACGACGAACCGATCTGGAAGGTTTCACCGGAAGAGGTCGTCGGAAAAGCCGGGTCGGATCGTCCGAGTTCGGGTCAGGTCAGCCGGGTTTCTTCGATACTAAAGGTATCAGTCGAGAGAGAAGAGAGAGGAAGAGAGTTTCTGGAAAAGGAAACTTGGAATTATGAAATAATTTCCGGAAATCCTCTATTTATACTAAAACGGAAACTTTTCCTGAAAGCCATAACTTCTTCATACGAGCTCCGATTTTCGCGTTCCACATGTCCATGAACTCGTATTGACGCGTTCTACAACTTTCGTGAAGAAAGGTTTCGGAGAATTCCAACGAATAAAAAGTCAACCTTTGCAACCCCCCTAAAACCATATTCTTCTAATAATTATTCGCCCGAAACACTTCCGCTCCATCCACGAGCCACAAAACCGTCCAATAATCACAATTTAGATTCTGGATAATCCTCGGAAAATAAATATGAATTTCCGGGACATCACACTGGCCAAGGACAAAGCCCAAGCACCCAAACCCAACCACCCAAACCCAACCACCAGGATTAGCCCAGAACCTTGGCGACGAGCAAAGCACCAGCACCACTAGCCAAAAACGCAGTCGAAGTAGCCACTAATCGAAGTCACCGTCTCAGTCGCATGCCGAGTGACCACCCCACCAACGCACATCAACCCAGCCGAACCAGACTCATCTCGTCACCATAACCAATCCACACAGCCACCCCATCTGCATTTGAGCATATACTCTGGCAAATCGAGATCCCATTAGATTGCACCCCTCATGCTTCCTGCAGTAGCCAAAATCTCCTGATCCCCTCGCCAGCCCGTAACCAAATCGAAATCGATGATCACCAAACCAGATCCAGGTCATGAACACATCTAGGTGCATCCTAGAAAAAAACTAGTCCCGTCCGACCACACGGCTCATACCGGCAAAGCCAGAGGCCCACTCGGCATGGCAGCGTAGTCGGACGAGCTAGAAGGTCAATTGAAGAAGAGAGTAGGTCGCGGAGGCACGCTAGGGTTTTTTGACAAAGATTTTATGCAGTCTCTTTTACCATAACTATTCCTATATAAACTAACTGATATATGTGTTATATTTTGTCCTTAGACGGTAAAATCCCAGTCCCATCCACCTAAATTTTGTTTTTTTCTTTTCATATTTAAAACAGCTGGATAGTACTAACCTGATTCTTTTTCAGTCAATTGTAGTATTGTCCTAGCTAGGAAGGCAGATCTTTCATGCTTCAATCAGTTCAATGTCGAACAAAACCAAAACAAAGCAACTACCAGATGGTCCTGCTCTATACGTACGAGATATGAACTTTTAAGAAGCCTGACTTAGTGGAACATCTCATCTAGGCTTGCTAGTTATTACTAATTACTGCTTAGAAACTGGCATACTGCTTCATTCGCTTGAACAATTAGAGTTGGTCTTGGATTAGAGTTCCGAACAGAAACCAAACCGAAATTTAAAAAATTAAAAATTAAAAAAAGATCGAAAGAGAACAGCTGGCTACAACAAGCCTGAAACAGTGAAATTCATAACATATAACGGTACGGACCTCCGCTTATTCACACCGGAATGAAATAATTAAACTACTTATATAGCTCTATGTGCATTAACTTTTGTTAATATTTTCTTTTACGGGTCCGAGCTAGTAACCGAGTACACAAATATAGATATACCAACACCACAGATAAAAGCAACCACCATGGATGAAGTTGTTTGTTGTCGGAGATTAAGGGCACTTGGGGTTTCCCTTGGAGTTCTTGAGGTCCCTGTAGCAAGGGCATTCGTCCTTGTTTCCGTAAGTCCCAGAAGGAACGCAGTTGCATTTCTCGCAGCATATTCCACAGTACTTCAAGCACCGATCCATGTATCCAGCTTTCGAACATCTCACCCCACACTTTGAGTCGCAGAAAGCTGCACATCAAACCAAACTGTAGTCAAGAACACAATCCACAGCGTCGAAAACAAAGAGATCTCGAAACAAATTAAGGAAACAATATCAAGATGATAAGCTAAGAAAGAAGCTTACGTGAACCAGCCATTGTGGTCTCAAACACAGATGAGCCGAGAACAAGGCAAACAAGCATGAATGTTGCGACGACGAGCTTCATTTTCACGGAGAACGACAAGAGATAGTTGGATGGAGATGAACGGAACAGCACCAAGTGTAGAACTGGCCGGTTTCTGAAACGTTTTGGGTGTGTGTTATAGAGGTTAGAGTGAGAAGGTATTTATAGTGAGCTACGCTAGCGTGGTAGGTAGAGGGTTAGGGATGTGTTATTACTATGGAGATTAATAAATTACTATCCACTAGTACGTAGATTATAAGCATTACCAAAAATTTTAGGGAGGCTATACCTTCAAAGAAAATATTTCATTACAGCAGAATACAGGCTGTAAATTAAGTGTACGTGGATTTGCTTTACAAAGATCATGAGTGATACAATTAAATTGGAGGGCTACCTTTTTTGATTAAACGGGACACTTGTTAATCATCAATTTTTCGATTAAGACTGAAAATTGTAACATCCATGCTAAAACATTAATTAAGTTGGTGCATGCAATATGAAGCATAAGTTTAACTAAATGGGGCTCCACGGTATAGCCAAAATAAATAAAAGAAGGCTACTATGTATCACAATTTGATGACATTCATTATTATTATTTATGACGCATTTTACTTTCGTATTACATCCATTTATTAATAAATGATCGGAGGTTAATTTTCCAATAATTTATTTATTTTTAGGTATAAGAAATTATTTTGTAGTTTCTGACCACAACATAACATCAATAACATAGTACTTAATCCAAGTTAATAACATTCAAGAACGTGTATTAAACACATGATGATCACACATGCTCCTTGTAATCTAATATCTGAATTTTATCACACCGATTAGGCAGAGAAACCTATAAAAACTAATTAGCTTACATGATTATGTGGTGATTCTAGAGTACCTTATAATTTGTGTCTAGATTGGTATATTGTTACAAATACGTAGAACTAAAACTAGAAGACGTGTTAAATTTCCAATCTCGTAATCCTAGCTGAACATGAACATTGTTAATTAGCATTATAAGAAACTATGGACTCAAAGCACTCACTCTCCAAAGTTCAAGATAGAAAAAGAAAAGGCTTCAAGCTACCATTGCTTTAGTGCAAATACGCAATGCTCATATGGTACCGTCCATCTAAGGAGGTTGGATACTTGGGTTGGTCGGCCCCGTTTCGTTTTTTTACTTTTAAAAATGTAGTATGCTCTGTCATGTAAAAACTTCACTTCCCCATTAGGCTATTACCCTCACAGCAAGCCAAACTTCTTGCCAGCCCTAATAGCATCTTTAACGGAAATGTGAACCGTTAAATTATAGATCAACTTGTGATTAAAGTTTGTTTAATAATGAGGATTAGTTGGTCGACTAAAGTCTTAATGGATTTGTGGTTAAAGCAAGTCGCAAACTTAGTTGGCATGAGGTTGACCCATAAATATTGCAATGCAAAATAATAGAACACGTTCGATCTCTTGATATTCGACATACATATATGATCACACTGTGAATCAGAATCACACGTCTTAGCACGAAACCAATTTTAGATATGAGTGAATGATGTTTTGTAACTTGCAAGGAAGATATATGGATATACGGAAGTTGGTGGTTTATTACGTACCTCATCTACACGGTTTTTAAAACGTGTGGGCCAAGTGGTCTATGCTCTTAAGGCAAGGCATGCATCATTATCAAATTAAATTGATACCTGAAGATGCTAAAGTCCAAACCATTAACCAAGATAAGGCCTCTCCTGGGGAAAGTTTATTAATCTTGCCCACTCACACAATGGCCCAACTAGCCAACTAGGGCTAATTAAACACCATCCATCTGCTTTAAAGAAAAAGTATTATATTCATTACCAAAAAAATTTTGGTTATTGTTTGGGTTATTAACAAGATCACACAATCTTGTTATTCTTGATCGGTACAGATACCTGGTTTCCCTCACGTTTGTCCGATCTCTTATTTTTTTATTGGTATAGTTATTCAGTTATTCTTGTTTCTTTCTTAAAGAGTTAGGTCTTATGTCTCATTCTCGTTGGTTGTATTTTTTCTTTTCTTATTTAATAAAATATCAATGGAGGTGTAGCCAAAAAAAAAAATCACACACTACTCAAATCTTTGGGTGATTGATATCTGGCTCCAATTCCAGCTAAGTTTTAGTGTGTCATTTCCATGACAAGATTGAAAAGAAAGAAAAAGTTCAATTCAAAAAATCAATTTCATTTTCCAAACTCATGTTTGCATATTGAGAACAATGGTGGAAGGTTGCTTTCGTTGCCAGTTTGCCACAGCTTCCATGTGAGAGTGAAAGACTGAAGGGAATGATTCTACCACCCAAATACCCAAATTTGGAAGATGTTGGTGCTCCAATTTGGGTTTTGGGATAGAAAATGGCTCTTTCAAATAAAACCATATTGAGCTTTACTATTCATATTTGGGCTTTAATGATTATATGAATTTGAGTCACTTATGTCTTGGAAATAAACTGTCCATAACTCGTTTGGTGGTTTCTCATGATCTGGAGATTTGTATGGAGCCCAAAAGAGAAAAATGTATTTTCTGAATCATTCTGGGCCCAGTCCACAAGTTTCCTCGGAGGGAAATTTTGAGGTTCACCAACATTCCATTTCAATCTCTTTGTTTTTGTTCTTTTTTTAATTCTAATTTCCCAGAACCAAAAGTCTTTCCCATAAATTTATGAGTTTGATTCAACAATTAATTATATGTTTAAAAAGAATTCACTTAATTTTAATTTAATTCTAATTTTGAAGAGGAGAAAAAAAATTAAATTTAAACTGATTTAAAAAATTGGGATCAGATGGTTAAGATGAGGGTGCCCAATTGTCGTAACCAGGCATGAGCGGACACCCATCTCGCACGATGCAAGTATTGACCACTCATCACATCCCGTTTCTGCCTGAAGGATCATGGTTAGTGAATCCCAACCCTAGCACTTTTATAATAAGCAGTTTGACCCGTGCTTTACCTTGTTCCGGATGTGGAACTAGCTGCACACTCTCCTTAATTTTCCAATTAAGCACTTGCTGGCAATCACTTTAAACAGCTCTCTACTGTGTTTAACAAGATCTACAACATTGAATATTTCATTGCTGTGGGTTCCATTAAAAAATGTGAGAATGAATGCAATCTTAAAACAAGATATTAGTGCATCAGGGAAGAAGATTGAAACTTGGACCGAAGGTTTCTTCATGAACAAGCTTAAAAAGTTGTAATCCATCTAAGATACAATCCCCAATTACTGATTTTTATTGGAACTAAGAAGGTTTTGGGAATCAATGATTATTTAAAAACCTGACTTTAAAATTCTTCTATGTCCTTCATTGGATGCAGACTACATGCAGTGAGGCTAGGTAGTGTTGAATACATGGTTTTGGACTTTTTCTTTCTTTGTTTTCTTAGAAGAAAGCATTGAGAACACTGAGGGGGAAAGCATTATCTCACACATGTTGATCGATGTCCTATCTGAAGAGCAAGAGCATCGGCCACAAAATTTGTCTCTCGGAACACATGTTTGAACGAAATGTGTTGGAATGAATCTCTAAGCAGATCGAAGAATGTTGACTAAGGTCGAAACTCTCCGAGGAACTGAGCGACTCCCATTTAGACAGTCAATGAGGCAAGGCAATCAAAGGCATGAGCCTCACAACTAAAGACCTGGCTTCCTAAATTATTTGAACCAGAAGTCCATAACTAATAGGAGTTCCAGTAGAATCTCTGATAATGAAACCTTGGTCTCGGACTTGTTGCTGTTATTTTGTGTGTTTTCAATCTTGCTTTATTTTAACTGTAGCCTCGTAATGAACTGGTGAAACCTGTGTTCTTGCTTTGGAGTTGCAAGCCAGAATTGATCAAATGTCTGTACGAAGTACGAACACACCAGCCGTCTAGAATCAACATTGGATCATTGGATGCTTCAAAAGATTATAGAACGAATTCTGTGGTTTGGTACCCATCCATATCAGTTGAGGGACCCTTCTAACTAAGGGGTGTAGAAGTGTGCTTAGTGATCGAGACTTTACCAAACTGAACAAACTAAGAAAACCACATCCTATCGAAACAAAGCTCGACTATTCACACGCTAGTCATTTCCTTTTGCTTCCCCTGGTAGAACATTTGATTGACATTTCCAAACAAAACGGATCGGAGAAACATCAATGCCAATTACGTATGTGATATGTTACAGGAGAACAGAATTTCTAGTTCCCAATCAATGCGTTTAAAGCGGAAATGCCTTCGAAGCCAAAGTCAGTGGTTTCAACTTTCAACTTAAACTATAGAATTAATTGAGAAGTTTAATTAGAATAACAGAAAATGAATGAAGTTTTAGGTCCGTGATTGGCGACGTGATTGAGTGCTCACGAAGCATGTGTTTCAACTTTCAAGTGGTGGGTGCTCTTTTAGAATCATATCTAAGTGGAGAACACTTTGCTATTGTCGCTATCAAACCAATCAACGACTATAAATTTATGATAAGGTCCTCCAACTTATGATAAGTCAAATCTTTGTAATTAGGATAGGCTCCCAATCAACTCGGTAAATTTGCAATTAACCAGGAAAAAAGAAGAAGATACTCAAGATAGGGATGACTTGGGGAGTCGATAGGAGTGGCAATGGGTTGAGTTGTAACTGTCATACATAAAATAAATCACTTTAAGCTCGAAAAGTTTGAGTGAGACAGTTATTCGCATCTGTATTGAAAAAATTGAAATACGTTAAATTTAAATCATCACATTCTGTCAAACATATACTATATCATTATTAGTGATTACTCAATGTAGATGGTTATGATCCCACAATTTTATTGGAATAAGAAACCATACGAGCATAAAACCAAACCCTGGCTTGGGTAAGATAATTCACCACTTCACCAACATCAACCACATGCAGTAAAAACTTGATATATTTTGAGGTGAAAAAGCTCTATATAGATAAGGGCACACGACAAATTACTAAACCATGTATGCATCAAGTTTGAAAGATATTAGTCATGGCTAGCTTCTCCGGTCTATCAATGCATGAGATGGACCGAGAAAATCTATCAAACGGTCCCATGAATTGAAGAACCAAGACTTGACGAGGGCTTTCAACTCTCCAACCACCACGATTTGTCTTTGTATCCATACCCTACTCATATCAATGGTCCATCCTATGTAACTGAATTTTCAATCGGGGTTTATATTTCTTATGGTTTGGTAATTAACCATACAAGAAATAATGATTCCAAATTAAAAACCTAAATGTGAACTAAATGCTTTAAATGATGAGGGGTATCAATCCCTTATTTATATTGAGAATAAGTTCACATAGTTGTTATTTAGATTTTACGTAATCTGCGGTTATATTTTCATATTAAAATATTTTAATTTAGTATGATCTACATAATAAAATGAATTGTTTTCTTAATACAAAATAAATACATCCAAACAAAATTGTAAATTTCAATTTTTCGTTGTGTAATTTTTGACTTTTTTCCCTTCAAGATTACGTATGTTACCCAACACAAAAGACTTGGAAAAAAATAGTAAAAGATTGATTTTTTACCATATTCTTAAGCAATCAACCTGCGAACCAAATTACCAAATAGTATAATTAGGCATGGAAGGCTCTGTTTTCTCACCATGATCCTTGGCAAAAGGTTTAGCTTGAGCAACCAAAACTTTTGCACCTTATAATGATCTTGGATGGGTCATTAATTTTCGTTAAACAACACTTCTCAATTCTCATCATGATAGATACGCATTCTTTGTTTTTGGAATCATGCTAATTAGCAAAGCACGCAGCACGCTCATAATAAAATAGAACAGACATCAATTGTGTTCATCATCGATCTCTCTTATCTATTTCTTTCTTTTATTCTTCTTTTTAAATTCCAATATCAACAAGAAGCCAACGACTAAAAGATCTGATCATGAATTGCCGTGTTGACCGTACCCCAAGACACACTTGACCGTTGTTAAAATGGCGCCAAACCCAACAGCCCCCGTCTCTGCCATTCTATATTATAGGTCACGAGAAAGATTTTTCACCCAATCTCCCAGTTTCAATCTTCAGAAATCAAAAAGGTTTTGAAAGAAAATGATGGTCAGAGCGTCGTCGTATTGTAGCAACCCTACAACACTAGAAGCTAGGGTCTATTGTCCCCAGGAAGAAGAAGGCACCAAATGAGAAAGGTCGATATGACCAACCCTGCTCCTTTCTTGGCCGGTTGGCCAATCCACCACCTAAACAAAGAAAAAAAGATAAAGTGAAACTGAGAGTGAAATACATCCCAATTCTCCTCACCAAATTAAAGATTAATTTGCATTAGATGCTTGCTAAAGTTGTGGCCTTAATTAGTTTTACCTTGTTTTTACTATAATTGATCGGTTACCTTGCTTCATTAGCTATCAGTATTTTCAAAAAAATAGCTATCAGTATATCTCATTTACGATTCCGTACTAAATTTCGAGTTCCAGTATCCACTATTCGACAACAGTAATAAATGTCGAGAATAATGCACCGCCTAATTAAATTTTGCTCAAGTCATATGCCATTTTAGATAAATCAAACTTATAGACTAAGCTACCAAAACATACTAAATGCATCATTTTTCTTCATGTATTTAGACATTATAAAAGAAAGTTATCTCCTTTGCATGTATTGTAAGCAAAGAGAGAGCGTATTTAAGGCTGAGATCTTCTTTGTGTTTTGTGAGGAGAATTTTCGTAATTGCGATTGGTCATAAATAAATTCTATTGTGTGATGGAGACTTTTTTTTTTTTTTGATCGGAATGTGTGATGGAGACTTAAATAAATAGAAAGGAAAGAAAAAAGAAAAGGAGAGGCGCAGAATCAGGAAAGAAAAAAAAGAGAGGCGCAGACTTGGAAGAATTCAGGCAGCTCTGTCCTCACTGTGCTTGTCTCTCGCGGCAAATTTTTCTCTCATTTCTTTAATCATTTTTTGTTTTTCTCTCCTGCTCTCTCTCTCTCTCTCTCGGTCCTCAAAAATCAAAAAGCTCTCTGCTTTAGTTTGTATCAACCAAGCCTAGCTTTGTTCTCACTGTCTCTCATCACTTTTGCTTTCCATTGCTTCAAAACCCACAACCCATCACTTTTGCTCTTCTTGTTTCTCGTTTTCCTGAGAGCCCAAATCTTCAGTTCAGTTCAGTGGCAGAGTCGTAAAATGGAGAGGAAGCAGGGGTTCTTTTCGGCGCTGAAGGAGGATGTGGTGAGGGGTCTGTCACCGTCGAGGTCGAGGTCGAGGTCGAAGAGTCCGGCGAGGAGTGGGTCCCCAATGTCGGCTCTGCTGCGTCGCAGGAGGAGGCACCACGTGGCGGAGCAGCTCATGGTCGCGAGATCCGGGGGGCTGAGGCCGCCGGCGGAGGCGCTGTCGCCGTTGAAGGAAGGCCCGGATGGGACGGACGGCGAGGATGATTCCAAGATGGAGGGCAAGTGGGGCCACTGGATGAAGGGCCAGCTGTGCAGGGCTCCCGCCGTTGCGTGCTCCTCGTCGGCGTACAAGAGGTCGGATCTGAGGCTCTTGCTTGGGGTTTTGGGTGCACCCTTGGGACCTGTGCACGTTAGCACAGTCGATCCCTTCCCTCATCTCAGTATTAAGGACACCCCCATTGTAAGTCCCTCTCAGTTTTTCATGCGTCATATTTACTGCAATCTAAGTCTCTTTTTTTTCTTCTACTTGTTGAGAAGTATTATGGTCCAAATTTGGGTATAAATTTATTTATGAAATTTGGGAGTTATGAAGTTTAATGCCTCAGATCAACAAAATGGTCATGCATGTTTATGTTGATCTATGAAAGTTGGTGGGAGTGTTGATTGTTTCCTGGAGATTTTGTTCAAAGTGAGTTGCTTTAGTTTCACGCATGCTGGGTTTGATTGTTACCAAAGGAAAAAGTAAAAAAAGAAACGATGGTAAAAGAAGCAAACCTCATCGGAATCGAGCACTGCGTGTCCTCTTTTTTCATTTTTACTCACATACCCCTCTTGAAAATCAAAAATTGAACCCATTTGCAGTTGTCGATTTCTGTTTGACTTTTTTTTTTCTTTTAGACAAGTAATAGTGCTTGTAGAATGTATGGGAGGAAGTAACTGCTGCTGGAATTGCTGAATTTTATGCCTTTTATAGGTGTTGCGTTGTAATGTGTAATCTAAGTTTTTGATACCTAGTGTCTGAAGATTCATTTCCAGTTTGATTATACCCTGATTTTGTGGAACGCTGTTGCAGGAAACTTCGTCTGCTCAGTATATATTGCAGCAATATACAGCAGCGTCCGGGGGTCAAAAGCTTCAGAACTCGATTCACAATGCTTATGCTATGGGAAAGGTTAAGATGGTAGCTTCTGAATTTGAGACAGCTGGCAAGGTCGTGAAGAACCGCAATTCCTCCAAAGCGGCAGATTCAGGTGGATTTGTCCTGTGGCAGATGCATCCAGATATGTGGTATGTGGAACTGGCCATTGGTGGCAGCAAGGTTCATGCTGGCTGCAATGGAAAGCTTGTCTGGAGGCACACGCCATGGCTTGGTGCACACACTGCTAAAGGGCCTGTTAGACCCTTGCGGCGTGCACTTCAGGTAATTAAAGTTCTGGTCTTTTTGTCATCCACTGTTTGTTCAGCTGAGATTGCTTTTGACATGCATAATATATAATTACTTTGCCTACTCAATTTCTTTTATAGGGACTTGACCCGAGAACCACTGCTAGCATGTTTACCAACTCAAGATGCATTGGTGAAAAGAAGATCAATGGCGAGGATTGCTTCATCCTCAAGCTTTGCACAGATCCTTTAACTTTGAAAGCTAGGAGTGAAGGGCCTGCAGAGATCATAAGGCATGTTTTATTTGGCTACTTCAGCCAGAAAACAGGTCTTCTTATACACTTGGAAGATTCTCATTTGACCCGCATTCAGAACCATGGGGGTGATGCTGTGTACTGGGAGACCACAATCAATTCATTCCTTGATGATTATAGGCCTGTGGAGGGAATTATGATTGCTCACTCAGGGCGTTCAGTAGTTACTCTTTTCAGGTTTGGAGAAACTGCAATGAGCCATACTAAGACTAGGATGGAAGAAGCTTGGACAATTGAGGAAGTGGCATTCAATGTCCCTGGGTTGTCAGTAGACTGTTTTATCCCCCCTGCTGAGCTAAGATTTTCTTCTATGAGTGAAACCAGTGAGCTGCCTCAGGGTCAGGCCATAAAGAACACCATGGCAGCAGCTGCATATCGTTCCAAAGTTGCTGCACTCGAAAAGTCTCATGACGCCAACGTCAGTAATATTGTGTGGAAAATGGGAAACATGGATGTTTAGAAGGACGAAGGCACAAATTTGAAAGGTCTGTAGTTGTATTGGACTGACAATATCAAAGATTCAAAGGTAGGTTGATAAGTTAAAAGCTGGGTCGCAATGCAGAACTCGTGTTGGATCAGTGTACGTCAACCTTGTACATAGAGGACAGTTGTGATCTGTAGATTTTCTCGGGTGCTGGAAAATTTTTGTACCTAACTGGAAGCTATTCTGGAGTCAGGGTGGGGTTTTTGGTGGGATGGTTGAGCTGTCTAAGGGAGCTCATTCAGAATCAATCAGTAATTCAGTATACTGAGATGAGGATTCCATGGAAACACTTCTCTTAAGATTCTTGTATATCTGTGAATGCCTTCACTATGGTACTTGAAGATCTTATGTTGAAATTTGAATTCCTGCTATGAAGGCAAGAAATCTTGATTTCAAGTTTTTGCATTCTGTTCATTTATGCTATGATCTCAATTGTTATAGACTTATAGGGCAGTTTGTTAGTGCAGAAATTGTATCTTCTTGTTGGACTTGAATTGTCTCTTTTTTTTACCTTTTAAATCTGTTTAGACTACTGAAATTGACTGAAGGCAAATAATTACGTTTCAAGTACGTTCTTACGCCAAATTGGAATAGGATCTGCGCATTGAGCTTCTAACTCGAAGTAACTAGAGGCACATGAAGTTAATGCATTGGCATGAAAATAAAAAATATTACTGCATTGCGATAATTGACCTAGCCCACTGCTCAGGCCCACATCACTGATCCAAACTACGGTCCATAATAGGATTTTTTTTTTTTTTGAGAAGACTGCAGTTCTCACTGCAGTTACCACCGTCACTGAATCTGAAAAATGGAGGGAATTGGGACGGCAGATCAATCGGCGGTGATGTAAGAGTCAGATTGAGACCCATCGAACAGCCACCGTCACCGTATCCCATGTGGGTGGAGACCATTCAAGCAACGCTGAGTCACCATCGCAGCAAATTAACCACATTTGAGGTTAGCATTCCCGTTCTATATTTGCACACACAGTTTTATATCTATTTATTTAATTTTATATTCCCATTCCGAAATTTTGGCCCAAAGTATTTCTTCATGAAGTGTTAACGAAAAAAAAATAATAATAATAATCCTCCTCAGATTTGGATTCCACTAAGAAAAAGGAGTAATTTTTGTAGTGAAGAATCTGGAAGTAAATCTCAGATTCTCAATCTCACAAGTATCATGAAACGAAGGAACAACCACACCATTTAGTGGGTTTGCCTTGTCTTCCAAGTTTCCAATAACAAGATAGAAAGAATCCTCAACTTTCAAGGACTCCCTATACCCTAGCTCCGAGTATGTATCCAAATAGGAGTTTAGAACTGATTATATTGGGACGTTAATCTGGAACGTTTCAACATAGTGAGTTATTCTAATAGGACCAGGAAAGGAACAAGCATATTACCTTGGTTGAGTTTGCCTTCTCTTCCAAGGTTTCCATGACGAACTAGAAATTACAATTCTCAAGTCACACCACCTCCTATAAATACTTGGATCCAGGCATCACAATACTCACAATCTTCTCTGAGTTGGAAACAAACAGTAGTCAACACCAATGGCATCACAATGGTATAGGGGCAGAGTCAAGGCTGTTCCTTCAGGCGATTCCCTTGTCATCCAGGCCCTTCAGTCAGACAAGACCGGAATCCTACAGGAAAGAAGTATTACTTTGTTATCAGTTCGTGCTCCCAAACTGGCCAGTAAAGATCGCAGTACTGATGATGAGCCTTTTGCATGGGACAGCAGAGAGTATCTGAGGAAGCTCTGCATCGGAAAGGAGGTGGTTTTCAGCATTGAGCAGGGCGTTGGCTCTGTTTTCCTTGAAAACAATAATGTTGCAGCCCTTGTTGTTCAAAAAGGGTGGGCAGCTGTCACGTCACCGAGCACAACTCCTTACAATTGTGAGCTGCAGTTTCACATGGATCAAGCCTTTAATAAAGGTCTTGGTCGCTGGAGCACGGTTCCAGGTGCGGCGGAGGCATCCATTAGGACTCTACCTCCCCAACTCAACTTAGAGACCATGAAGACTCTGTTGGCTGCAAACAAGGGCAAGCCCATAGAAGCTATTGTCGAGCAGGTTGATGAGGGCAGTATTGTTCAGGCTCACTTGCTTCCGGAGTTTCAGTTTGTCCGTGTCATTGTTGCAGGAACTCAGGCGCCCTACATTGGACCTAATGCTTATCCTTTCGCACTAGAAGCCAAGTTTTTCACGGAGTCTCGTGTGTTGAATAGAGATGTGCATATTGTTCTGGAAGGTGTTGATAAGTTCAGCCGTCTGATAGGCTCTGTGTATTACCCCGATGGAGACTCCGAAAAGGACTTGGGCCTGGAGCTTGTGGAGAATGGTTATGCTAAATATGTACCATGGAGCGCGAAAGTGATGGATGAAGATGCAAGCCGGCGGCTCAAGACTGCAGAGCTTGAAGCTAAGAAAAACAAGCTGGGGATTTGGACACACTTTGTACCCCCAGCTACAAATTCCAAGCCAATTCATGACCAGAATTTCACAGGAATAGTTGTGGAGGTTGTAAGTGGGGAATGTGTCATTGTGGCTAATGATTCTGGAGAGCGGAGAGTCAATCTTTCGAGTATTTGGTGTCCGAAGATGGGAAATCCTCGTAGAGGTGATGAGCCTGCTGCATATGCACGTGAAGCCAAGGAGTTGCTGAGGACACGCCTTATTGGACGCCAAGTGAATGTTCAAATGGAGTATTCAAGGAAGGTCAGCCAAGCAGATGCAGATTCTTCCAGAGTAATAGATTTCGGATCAGTCTTTATTAAGGCTGAGGGGGAAGATAAAAGCAACCAGGCTAAGGAAAACGTTGCTGAGCTTGTGGTTGCATCTGGCTTCGGCACTGTTATCAAACACCGAGATTTTGAGGAGAGATCAAGATACTATGATGCCCTTCTTGCTGCCGAATCAGGCGCTATTGCTGGAAAGAAAGGACTACATTCTTCCAAGGAGGCCCCCGTTGTGCACATGACAGACTTGACAATGGCAACGGCCAAGAAAGCAAGAGACGTCTTGCCATCCTTGCAGCGAAGTAGGAGAGTTTCTGCAGTTGTGGAATATGTCCTCAGCGGTCATCGTTTTAAACTATACATTCCCAAGGAGACGTGCAGCATTTCCTTCTCTCTCTCCGGTGTGAGATGTCCCGGTCGCGATGAGCCCTATTCGGATGAAGCAATTGCAGTAATGAGGCGAAGATTAATGCAGAGGGATGTTGAGATTGAAGTGGAGACTGTTGATAGAAACGGAACTTTCTTGGGAACTCTATGGGAGTCGGGGACCAATGTGTCAATTACCCTCGTTGAAGCTGGCCTTGCCAAATATATTCCCTTTGGTGGCAGTGACAAGGTCCAAGATGGCCACCTTCTTGAACGAGCTATGAAAAATGCAAAAACGAAGAAGCTGAAAATTTGGGAAAATTTTGAAGGAAAACCCAACAAACAGAAAGAACTAAAGGTAGTGATTACAGAAGTTTTGGATAGAGGTAAATTTTATGTGCAGACAGTTGGGGACGAGAAGAGTGCCTCTATTCAGCAACAGCTTACTTCTTTGAACCTTGAAGAAGCTCCTTCTGGAAGTGACGCTTTTAATCCTAGGGAGGGTGACATTGTCCTTGCTCAGTTTAGTGCAGATAATTCTTGGAACCGAGCTAGGATTGTCAATGCGCGAAAAGACAAGTTTGAAGTGTTCTACATTGACTATGGTAATCAAGAGGCTGTCCCTTACAGTCAGTTACGGCCTCTTAACACTTCTGCTGCCTCTGCACCTGGTCTTGCTCAGCTATGCAGCCTTGCACATGTTACTGTCCCAAGCTTGGAGGATGAGTTTGGTCAAGAAGCAGGAGAGTATTTGAGTGAGTGCACATTGGACAAAGAGTTCACGGCCGTGATTGAGGGAAGGGATATTTCCGGAGGAAAATTTGCTAAAGGCCAGGGAACCGGACCAGCTCTTATGGTAACTCTCTTCGCGGTAGAAGATAATGATGACAGTATAAATGCTGCCATGCTTCAGAATGGACTTGCTAGTCTAGATAACCAGAAGAGGTCTTGGAAGTCTCGTACCTTGAGAGAGTTCCAGGAAAAAGCACAAACCTTCCGCCAGGGAATGTGGCATGATTATTACGAGTCTGATCATCATGAGAACAGAGCTCCTCCTGCAAGAAAGGCTGCTGGCAAGTGATGAATATGTTATACTAGTGATGGAAACTAATTTCCGTCACAACTACTATATATCACTCTTATATCAAATTTTGATTCAAATAAAGATGGATTGATAACTTAACTGTTTTCTCAACTACTATCTTTCAGTTTCTGTTACAAAATACATTGTATCTATAATGGCAAAATATGAGTTCAATTTTTTCCCTCTGATTTCAGTTTTTCTTCCTTCAATCTAATGAGCTGCATATCCAGTCTAACCAAACAGACCTTTTCAGATTGAATGTGTGTCCTTCTCTCAAAGTCTCAATCCAGTATAATATGGTGCATCTAGATTCAGTCTGCAATCTGCACCATCATGAGCTTTGAAACCAAGGATCTACTATCCACGCCAATATGAACAAGCAATAAACTAAGCACATTATCATCATGTTATCTTTGCATCCCTAATACATACTTAACAATTACCAAGCACAGTCATGTAGTGGCAGAAGTGTTTTATTTAACCCCAGCTACCATTTCTAGAGAAGATTGAACTCTCCAAATGTGCTCTTTTAAAGTTTTCATGCTTTCCATGATCTAATAGAGTATGTTTATATAGTAGCCACATATTCTTGAGACCTCCACCAGTTGTACTAACTCTGTTTTTGATCTGCACATATATCACTTCTTTATCTCACTTTACAGCATTAATTTGCTATTTATATGTGGATTTAATAGTTGTTTGAAGGTTCAAGTGAGGGACCACAACCACATTTCTGCTTCTGCAGGGTTAATGAGTCACTGAACTGAACATATACCATTTCCAAGCTAGCAGTGGTCCTTCACCTCCATTTGGCAAGAAATCTATCTGTAATCACAATGTATTTTGCTGCACTATTATAAGCCAGAAAGTAGAAGAATAAATAGAAGTGGATTTTGGCTTTTTGAGTGATCTAGAGGAGTATTAGAGTAGCATTATGACTGTTGAAAAAGGAAAAAGGAAATAAACATGTAGCTAGTTCAAGCCGACAACATGATGATCATGTCAAATACTATGCTTTTTTTTTTTTTCCTTGAAGAAGTGTTTACATAGATTGCTTGGATACTATTTGCTAGATATTGAGGATCTACTGTCTTGTTTGTTTGTACAACTCAGGTTTACACAAGGAAAAAAATGAAGAATGAAGAAGGTAAGAGACTTGTGAGGACCACTTGCTTTTCAATGTGGGAAGCATGAAGCTAGTTTAGCATGGGAGAAAGGAAAAATGTATACTACTTCCATAAATCAGCAGTTTATAATATAGTTGGTAACATCCTCATTCCTGCTCATTGCTTCTTATATGTCCTTCACTACTCTAGGCCAGATATGTACTCACACAGACTCATCAACACATTTAGATTAAAAAGCATTCATTAGACTTCAAAAGCTAGAAACTAATGAGGTAAAATCATAGCTAAACCCTCTTGAAAGTGAGTTTTTATATGAGAAGTTAAGAAAGACGGCCTAGTTTGGAAACAGAAGAAACTGATGAACCTATTCTTGGTAATCCAATTGCACCACCTAATGAAATAACAACAAAAGAATATGTAGTACCTGTTATTGCTGATCAAGAGTTATATGCAGCAGAAGCTGAACATTTCACAGAAGTGGGTGTGTTGAACAGATATGTGCATATCGTTCTAGAAAGGTGTGGAACTAATCCACAGCTGGTTGTTTGAGTCTGATAGGGCCAGTACGTGTATTACCACCCCAATGGGGAACTTGGGGTTGGAGCTTGTGCAGAATGGTCTTGCAAAGTATGCTGAATTGAGTGCAAACATGATGGATGAAGATGCAAACCAACAGTAACTCAAGACCGCAGAGCTAAGAATAATAAGTTGAGGATTTGGACTACAGACTATATGCATGCCCAGCTTAATCTTTGTTTAAGCCTAAGTATACTGTCTCTCATGACATGCAACTCCATTCCTTTATTATTTTTTGATGAATAATTAAAGATTTTTGTCAATATAACCTGCACCACATCCATTGCATATCCAATAATCCAATCCAATTTGCACACCAAACAAGGGTCTGAATTTGTAAATATTCAGTGGATGATTGAATACGTCTTTCATTCTCTGACTCAAAGTCTCAATCGCACGCATATAGTATGGTGCTTGCCTTTAGATTATGATCTGCTTAGTCTTCATCATCATGAGCTTAGGAACCAATGCATCTAATATCCACGCCAATTGTACCAACAGGCAATATACTAGGCATATTCATAGTTAGGTACATGAGTCATAGAAGCGTATTTTTTAATTCCCAATTACCATTTGTAGTCAAGATTAAACTCTCTGCTCTTTTCAGGTTTTCATGCTTTCTATTATCTCTGTATAGTATGCTATATAGTAGCCGCATATTCTTGAGACCTCCACCATTTGTACTAAACTCTGTTTTTCATCTGTACATATACCACTTCTATAGTTCTATCCTTATCACAGCTTATAATTTAAAGCATTAATTTTCTAGTTATGGATTTAATATATGTTTCAAGGACATCAAGTTTAGGAGTTTGAACAAGGGACCACAACACCACAACCACATTGTGCTTGTGCAGGTTAAAGAAGCACTGAACTGATCCTTCAACTCCATTTAGCAAGAAATATATCTGTAATCACAATGCGCACATTCGCTGCATTATTATAAGTCAGAAAATAGGAGAATATGAGATGGGTTTTGGCTTTTAGAGTAGCTTTTGATCAAGAGGAGGAGTAGAGTAGCATTAGACCTGTTGACCAAGGAAAAGCTGAAAGAAACATCTACCTAGTTCAAGCAGACAACATGATGATCATGTCAAATAATGTGCAAAGAAAAGCAGATTTCTTGCTATCTGTTATGAACAAGGGTTTACGTTTATTGGATGCATACTATTTGGTTAGATTTTGAGGATCGACTGTCTTGCTTACGTAAACCTTTGTTCAGTTTGCACAAAATAAGGTTTACACAGAAAAAACATGTAGAATGAAGAAGTGAGGACCACTTGCTTTTCAATCTGGGAAGCATGAAGTTTAGCATGGGAGAAAGGAAAAATATATAATACTCCCATTAACGAGCAATTTAAAATATAGTTGGTAACATGCAGTTTGAAAATATGTTACTCAGCCAGATTAAGATTATAAACTGGCTTCCAACAATTATAGCTAAATTCTCTTGATATTGGTTTTCCATTCGGATGTAAATAAATGAGGGTAGAGACATAAATTAGGATTGTTGATGACATGTAAGTTGATTTTCTGTCCCAGACAAATTCTTGATTATTTCAGAAAAACATTTCAAATTAATTAGATCAGATAAGTCTTACATTCTCAATTCAAATATAGAAATCATTGTGCATAACAAACAAATAACATGCGACAGTCATACACTAATTTTTTCCAGACTACTTTATGATCATGAGGTATTAACCTATCTTGAAAATAAGGCACAGCGAGTTCAAAAGTAAGAGTTGCTTCAAAAGTACGAGATTTTAAATCCTATTTATACATGCGCCGTTAATGTCACCAAAGCTCAAACCCTCGCCCACCTCTCACCTTTTTAACCTGTTCCTTTCCCACTTATTTTTCTCCATAATCTCAAACCCTACTCAAATCCATCCCCCCGAACTCAAACCTTTTGTCCCTCAATCATGGACTTCATGAGCAAAAAAGAGAAGGAACATGGTGGTTGCACCACTCAGTTTTGTTTCTTCTGCGCAATGAAAGAACCAGATTCCTTCAAGAGGAGAGCCACTCTAGCAACCTGTTTCAAGCAAATGCCTCTCAGAGACGACCAAGAAAATGTTCTGGTGCTGAGCAGCTTATGGCACATTGCTATGACTCACCCTGACGACCAAGAGTTCCCAAACCTCGGCATCTTTGAGTGCATGGCAAGACTAATCCACAAAGGCATCAAAGATCAGAGTAGTCGTTGGCTCCAAAAACACCAGAACATATACATCCCTTACTACGCAGCTCACGTCATCGGATCTTACACCATGAACCGAGTCGAGTTCGCAAAAATAGCTGCCGAGTCGGGAGTGATTCCGCCGCTGCTCGAGCTTCTGAGAGGGAAGATGAGTTGGGTCGAGCAGCGGGTGGCTGTTCGAGCCCTCGGGCACCTCGCGAGCTACGAGAAGACTTTCAAGCTCGTTGCGGATTACGAAGAGGAGATGGTGAGGTTAGCCATGGAACTAGCTTCTACATGTGTTAATGTGGTGTATGCTAGCTTTGTGGGAGTGACGGATAAGAGCAAAAGACTAAAATACCACTGTGATTTGGTAACGAGAGGTATTGGAGGTTTAGAGATGGAGAACTCCAAGGCTGAGGAATGGGCTAGTCAACTCCAGTGCTGGTCTCTATACATATTAAATTGCTTTGCTTGCAAACAAAGGCCTCTGGCTTTGAAACTTATTTGCAAGCAAGAGTTTTTGAGAGAGTTGTGTGGGATGTGGGGTGGGTTATTGGCTAACCAAGCTTCTCCGGCTGGGATTGGACTCATTAGAATTTTGTGTTACAGTAAATACGGGAGGAGAAAAGTAGCTGAATCGAAAGAGGTCATAGAGCGCCTGTGTAATTTGTCAAGGTCTTCAGATGATTGGCAGTACATGGGAATTGATTGCCTTTTGCTTCTTCTCAAAGACGCAGATACAAGGTACAACGTTATTGATATTTCTGCTTTGTTTCTCATTGATTTGGTTGAACTCAGAAGCCTTGGAGATCATAGATCAAACTTAGGGGAAACAATCGCAAAAACACTTCTTTTCGATTACAAGCAGAGAAAATCAAACAAGAACGAAGCTTTAGAAGAGCTATGGAGTTTAATAGAGAGGAGTAAGAAAGAAAGAGTCTTGTTGTCCGGAGAAATATGGGAAGAAAGAAGGGTTTTGGTGGATTTGATAAAACAAGAAGCAAATCATCTGTTTTGTGAAGGGGAAGTAGAGGAAGCTCTAATTAAGTACTCTGAGGCATTAGCTTTGTGCCCAATAAGGCTGAGGAAAGAGAGAATGGTACTCTATAGCAATAGAGCTCAGTGTCAATTGCTGCTTAGGGATCCAGATTCCGCCATTAGAGACACCACCAGAGCTCTTTGCTTGTCAAGTCCAGCAAACTCTCATGGGAAAAGTCTGTGGAGAAGGTCACAGGCTTATGACATGAAAGGGTTGACCAGAGAAAGCTTGATGGACTGTGTCATGTTCATCAATGGGTGTATCAAGTCTGAGAAGAGTAGCCAGAGGGTTAAGATTCCGTACTATGCAGCACGGATGATCAGCAAACAGATGGACGCTACATGGATTTTCGCCACTGCCCGGTCCACCATGGCTACCAGTCAAGTGAAAAAGGTACAAGAATCAGAAGGTAATAAGGGTAACAATGAAGGTGGCAATCATAATCAGCAAGAAAACCATGATGAAATGATGAAGATTCTGATGGAGAACAAAGGTAAATGTAAGTTTCATACTCGCATATTATATCAATTACTAAGATACACAGTACAAGATATGAATGATGCGTTTTTGAAATTCAAATGACTTTGATACTGCTTTGGTTTGGTTTCTTCTTTTCATTCTAACATGGCATGCGTGACAGTATGCAACTTTTTTAGGGTTTTCTCTCTCTGAGCAAGTATAATTCACTCACTTTTGGCCGTGTCTTTTTCAGGTCTGTCCACTATTTTAGAAGAGCCTTTAATGCATAATATGGTAAAGGAAGGAAGTAGCACTGCATATTGTAGCAGAAGGAAGCAGGAAAGGACAAGAAGGATGTAAAGATGGTATCATATATATTATGTTGAGTCTTAAGTGATATATATGTGCTAATTAAGCCTGTTGGATTAAGCTAGCGTTGCACTAGTAAACTACGCGCGTGATACTTAGAGTATCATTCAAAAAGCAAAAGGGTAGAATTTTTTTTTTTGGTCCAAAATTATAATTAAGCACACTTTATTTTTTTGCCAAAATTATATATTCTTATTTTTCTTATTGCAATATTTTCACTCTCAAATTATGATTTTTAAGTAATTCTAAATTTGACGGACCTGAAATTTTTTAACTTGATTCTTTTTTAGGATTTATAAAAGTCGAAAAATACGAAAAATTTGCGTCGAAATTTTTTAAGTTCATCACTTAGAGCAGCTTCTACAAATCTTGTTTTACTAATTTTGAGATTATGACAAGAGAGAACTTTAAGAAAGAGGAGGGAGCACCATGCCACTCAACCATATTTGATTAAACAAATTTTGAAAAGAAATGGAAAGGAAAGAAGCTGTAGTACTATCCATATTCAGGTGGAACATTACTAAATACCGTTACAATGTGGATGAGTTAGGCAGATTAACACCCACAAGCAATTACAGACAAAATCTCTATAGCTCTACACCATATACTAGCTCTAGATATATTTTCTGATAGCAATGTAGCAGTACTGCTGTAAACTTTTGACTTTTAGTAACTGAAACCTGACAATCCAAATTCAAATTCAAATTCAATACTCCTAATTTGATTGGAATCTAATTTCTGAACTCGTTCCCTAATGCCAAATTGCCAACAAGCTCAAACACTTACCATCAACAAAAGTCTGGTTGTGATCTGCTTCATGAACGTTCCCTAATTCCCCTCTAAATTTTAAACATCAAGAATATAGTCAACATGATTAATTGTTACATGTGATTTGTCTACATTTTCTTCAAATAGGCGAAACAATGTAGAGATTCAGTTTCCTTCAATCAAATGAAATTATGAAAATCAAAAGCATTCAGTTGAGGCAACTTACAAACACCTAATGAGGGGCTCATGATCCCAGTCGCCTCGGCATTTGGCTTGCAGCACACGGAACCAAACGTTGAGCATCCTGATTTCCACTGAGCCTGAAATTGCAAGAGATTTCGGTTGATAAGAAAGCTGTGAATAAGTTACTCTCAGTAATCTTAACCTAACCAGAAAGTTCCTGAAATTACCAAAGCAACTTTTGACTATCATGGATAGGTGGATAAATTGAATTTGAATGACTGATTGACTATAGCACCGCCTTCTAAGTACTTACAAGATATATATGTCACAGCTTGCGTCATGTGTGAAGATAGATCTAGATCTACAGCGAACCGATCGATGTCCCTATAAGAATTGCAGCAGAAGAAGAAAATGACTCTATGAAACACTACTCTCGACTCGATCTCATCCAGTGAGTTTAAATCTTTGGTATCTTGATCAAGACCTTCACCGATTATCCCTAAAATGAGCTGGTGGCGGGCTGGAGCTGTTGGCGCTGTTAGGGTAAGAATCATGCGGCAAATTCTTTGTCAATAATTTCACTCATTCTATACTCTATTTTGATTTTTTTTTTTCTTTTCCATTTTATCCTTCAAATATTAGAATTATGTTCCCCGAATTTACAAGAAAGAACTTAAAAGAATTTTTTTTTAAAAAAAGGAAAATTTAAAAGAATTAGCCCTCTTGCCATTTATAAAGCTCTTACATTTCTCCTGCTTGTATTAAATTTATGTTCCTAATTTTCACCATGGAGGAAAGTATTTGGAACTAAAAAAATAAGACTCCTAAAGAAGTTTTGTCTGATTTATATATCTTTGTATAATATATTTCTTACTAAATATGTTTATGATTCTGGAAAACTATTAAAAGAAATTAACAGAAGATGACACCGAAAGTGTTGCGCTAGTGATCGGTGTGACGGGCATAGTAGGCAACAGCCTAGCTGAGATTCTTCCACTCGCGGACACGCCCGGCGGTCCATGGAAGGTGTACGGTGTTGCACGTCGTCCGCGCCCAAATTGGAATGCTGACCATCCCGTTGACTATATCCAGTGCGATATCTCAGACCCAGAAGACACCAAAACCAAGCTCTCCCGGTTAATCGATGTCACACACATCTTCTACGTGACATGGACCAGTAAAGCCACTGAGATTGAGAATTGCGAGGCCAATGGTGCTATGCTCCGCAACGTGCTACGTGTCGTTATCCCAGCGGCTCCAAATCTCCGCCACATCAGCCTCCAAACTGGAACCAAACACTATGTTGGGCCGTTCGAATCTCTTGGTAAGATCCAAGCCCATGATCAGCCTTTCACGGAGGAGTTGCCTAGACTTGATGTGCCCAATTTCTACTACACCCTAGAGGACATCCTTTTCGAAGAGGCTAACAAGAAAGAGGGCCTGACTTGGTCGGTGCACCGGCCCAATCATATATTCGGGTTTTCCCCGTATAGCTTGATGAACATAATTGGCACTCTTTGTGTTTATGCTTCAATATGTAAGCACGAGGGGAAACCACTGCTATTTCCAGGCAGCAAAGAAGCTTGGGAATATTACGCGGTGGCTTCGGATGCAGATCTGATTGCGGAGCAGCATATATGGGCCGCGGTGGATCCAAATGCCAAAAACGAAGCCTTTAACATCAACAATGGGGATGTGTTTAGGTGGAAGAAACTTTGGAAGGTGTTGGCTGAGGAATTTGGGATTGAGGAGTATGGTTTTGAGGAGAAGGGTGAGAAGTTGAGCTTGGTGGATGAGATGAAGGACAAAAGTGGTGTGTGGGAAGAGATAGTGAGGAAGAATCAACTGCAGCCCACCAAATTGCAGGAGGTTGGGGTTTGGTGGTTTGCTGACCTTGTTTTGGGTATGATGCCCGTGTTGGACAGTATGAATAAGAGCAAAGAGCATGGCTTTTTGGGGTTCAGGAATTCCGAAAAGTCATTCGCATCGTGGATTGAAAAAATGAAAGCTCACAAGATTGTGCCGTAGAAGCTGAACTGTGATAAGCCAGAACTGGAGGGACGGATCATACCCTGTACAGGTAGCTTGTAAGATATGGTACAACAAAATAACAAAGCCGGTCTCAGTTTAGTACTTTCAACGAATGTGAAATGTCTTTCTGTTGTTGGTGACATGGTGTAGGTATAATTCCAGATGCCTGAATCTCAGGGCCCTTTCGGTTTTGTGCAAATGGACACACTCATCGTTCTTATTTCATTTCTAAGCACATGTCCAATCATTACAGGAGAGTCTTGCACAATACATTATACATACCCCAAATTTGTATTCATGTAGCTCTATGGCTCTGATCTTTAATCATTGAATTCATGTAGAACCAAAATAACAAAACCACAATAAACTTCTCCAATGGCAATCTATTATAAACTAGTAACAACAATAGGTACAAACTTGTAAGCTTTCACAACAAGCAAGCTTCAATTTCAAAACCACCCTCAGCTTTCACAATAAAATTCTCTCAACTCTTTTTTACAGTTTTTCAAAGTCAAACACACACACACACACACACACACACACATATATATATATATATATATATTTAAATTGGGTCAAGAATTTTTAAGTTCGTCACTTGAAGCGGCTTCTATATAATTCATATATTACTAATAGTGAGATTATGACAATCTCTCGTGTCATAAATTTAAGAAATAGGAGGGAGGATCACTTAAGCATATTTGATTAAACACAAGTTTAAAAGACTTGAAAAGGAGAGAAGTTGTACCCATATTTACTTATTACTAACTTACTAAATACCATTACAACATGGATGGGTTAGGCAGATAAACATCCAGAAGCAATATCTAGGGACAAAATCTCTATAGCTCTACACAATATCAGTATGCACAATATATATACTAGCTATAGCTAATAGCTTCTTTTTCTGGTAGCAGTATGCAGTAAACTTTTGACTTTTAGGAACTGAAATCTAAGGCCATCTCTAACCGAAATGGCTAAAAATAGCTTTGGGGCTAAATTTTAGACCTAAATTCTTTACTATTCATCGATGTGACATCAACCGTCTCAAATCCGTCAAGTCTAAATTATAACTCTAAAATATATTTTAAACATTTGAATGTTATATATATATATATATATACAGGGGTTCTTGGTTGCGGACGTCCGTACCTAAGGGTTAGCTACGGATTTTCATTTTCCCCCCTTTCTGATCACACATTTAGATTTTAACTGTTCAGTTTTTAGGTCCTAATGTATAGATCATCTCTACAAAATTTCAACCAAATTGGTGATCGTTAAGGCATTGAAAACTGCAATATACAACAGTGAATACGAACGGTTCCGGTTCGACAAACCATCAGTGTTTACTTTGATCCAAGGAAAAATTGGCCATTTCCAAAAAACATGGTGAACTTTGGGAGCCTTACCGAGTTTAGGAGCAATTCCAAGAGAAGACAATAATTGGGCATCCAAAATGCTGAGAATCGGTCAATATGTGAAGTCGAAAACACAAATAAGCACAGCACACCAAGAGAAACAACCACAACGATACGAGCACAAGGACATAGATTTAAGGTAGTTTAGCAAAACTTTTGCCTACGTCCACTGGGCAGAAAAATGATCTTCCATTATATTTATAATGGGTACAACCAGAAAGAATAAGAAAACAAGGACTCTCTCTTCTCTTCCTATCTCTCTCTTCTTTGCCCTCTCTCACTCTCTAACTCTGAGAATGGAATACAATTTGCTCTCTATCTTTGTGATGCAAAACTAAGAGCAGAACCCCTCCTTATATAGCCATAAGGATATCAGCTTTCTTCACCGATTAGGAAACTTATTCCTATTGGTGGTAGGCAATTATGTCTTCTCCTTCTCTGTAATCAACAAGGATTACAGGTAATCCTACATCAATAAGGATTTTCCTTCCTTATTGGAACTCCATTCATCAGTAGGAATCCAAAACCTACTGAGTAAACAATTCTCATAATTGTCTTAGGAAAGACTCATGGGCTGGAAACCCAACACAAAACACCCTTACAGTGATTAGGAGTAAACAGACTAATTTGACGAATCCATGCCAAAATTGAACAACACATAGTAGAAAAGATAGGGGGCCGATTATCAAACCTGAGCCTATTCCGAGCCTTCCATATTGCCATAAAAGTAAACATGCTAGCTGCTAGCCACAAATTAAAGAGCTGAGAAGAGAAAGGCTTACGACAATAGCTAACTCAAAAGTCCAACATAGAGTCAACAGAAGAAAAAGAAGTACTGAATTAAGCAGCCAACCATCTCCAAACCCGTTGGGCAAAAGGGCAGTGTAAAAATAAATGTAAGGATGATTCCGCAAAAGAAAAGCATAACTGATAAATGGACACAACAGGAATCTCACCTATTTTCGCTCGATCATCGGTAGGTAACCGATCAAATAGGATTCTCCAAACCAAGAAAGAGTGACGAGGGGGGATGAAAGACCGCCATAAATTAGAAGCCCAATCCTTTATACTTAGATGATGCCTAAAAAATTCATAACCGGCTGAGAAAGATAGCTCACCAAAGGAAGAAGGCTCCCAAATAAGCATATCTGACTCATTAGTAAGAGGGAGAACAATATCTGAAATATGTATAGCCAATCCTGAAAAAGTGTGACAAAAGAAAGGAGGAAGTTGCCGAGAATGATGTGAAATAAAATCTGTAACCTGAAGATTGCTAAAATGGGACCAATTTGAGATATCCAAGGTTTCCAATTAGGAGCTTGAAACCATTTATCCTTCCAAAATGGCACAAATTTACCATTCCCAATCAATCATCGACAATTGTGAACAAAATGAGAAGCAATTGATCGGAAGCCTAGCCAAATTGAAGACTTACGATTAACCAATTTGCAATTATACAAAATTGAATATCTAGACCGCACATATTCTCCCCATTGAGAAGAAGAGGTAAAAGAGTCTCAAGCAAACTTCAAAATAGCAGCTGAATTAAGAGAGGATAAAGTGCAAATACCAAACCCTCCTTGCTTTGAGACACAGACTTGAGTCCAAGGAATAGTGACTATCTTTCGAGTCCCAATGTTACCGGACCAAATAAAGTTATGTGCCCATGATATTAATTTCTTGACAAGATACACAGGCCCTTGATACACAGAAAAACTATGAAGCAACATGCTCTGAAAAACTGATTGCACAAGTTGATTACAGCCAGCCATAGAAATAAGCCGCCCTTGCCAACCCATAAGCCTTGCTTTTGCTTTATCCGCAATAACTTGAAGATGACACTTTCGAGGTTTGCCACAAAAAACTGGGACACCCAAATAAATAAAAGGCAACCTACCTACACGAAAGCCCAATATTCGCTGAATTGATGCCTGCCTATGATGATACTAGGCTCCAAGATATAAGGTACTTTTCTGTGCATTAATATATTGACCAGAAGCTTCACTATAATGATCACAGAACTTCCACAAGTGGCTGAGAGAAAATTTATCCCCACAACAAAAAACAACAAGATCATCTGCATATAGTACATGAGAGGGGGGGGGGGGGATGCAGCTCCTTGGAAAAGATATGGGCTTCAACCGACTAGTGCGAAGTAACATGGATAAGCCACAGCTAAGAGCTTCTTCGGCAAGACAAAATAAAAGAGGAGAAAGAGGGTCCCCTTGTCTAACCCCACGAGAACAAGAGAAAAAACCTTGAGGAGAGCCATTAATTAAAATTGATAATTAACTTCATGAGCATCCTGAACTTTTGGAATGAGAATCAAGAAATTACAATTCATGTTAGGAAACATCCAATTTTGCATGAAAAACGGTCTCACATATGCAACCACATCGCAACTGACAACATCCCAACAACTTGATAAAAAGAACCTGGAAACCCATCCAGGCCTGGTGCATTAGAAGCATCCATAGCAAAGACAACATTTTTAATTTCTTCTGCAGTAGGGATTGCTATAAGCAAATCATTCTCAGCATTTGTGACCAATGAAGGAATAACATAGCATATTTCATCTATATTTGTTGCAGGAGTTGAAGAAGAATAAAGATTTTGATAGAACCCTACTACATGAGCTGCAATTTCTGAAGGATAAAAAAGAATCTTCTCCTTATCATGGAGAGTGTTGCGCTAATGATCGATGTAACGGGAATAGTAGGCAACAGCCTAATTGAGATTCTTCCACTCGCAGATACTCCCGGCGGTCCATGGAAGGTCTATGGTGTTGCATGCCGTCCGCGCCCAAATTGGAACACTGACCATCCTGTTGACTACATCCACTGCAATATCTCAGACCCAGAAGACACCAAATTCGAACTCTCCCCGTTAACCGATGTCACGCACATCTTTTACGTGACATGGACCAATAAAGCCACTGAAATTGAGAATTGTGAGGCCAACGGTGCTATGTTCCGGAATGTGCTACAGGTCATTATCCCAGTGGCTCCGAATCTCCGTCACATCTGCCTCCAAACTGGGAGCAAACACTATGTTGGGCCGTTCGAGTCTCTTATAGCTTGATGAAAATAATTGGCGCTCTTTGTGTTTATGCATCAATATGTAAGCACGAGGGGAAACCATTGTGATTTACAGGCAGCAAAGAAGTTTGAGAATCTTACGCGGTGGCTGCTGATGCAGATCTGATTGCGGAGCAGCATATATGGCAGCGGTGGATCCAAATGCCAAAAACGAAGCGTTTAACATCAATAATGGGGATGTGTTTAGGTGGAAGAAACTTTGGAAGGTGTTGGCTGAGGAATTTGGGATTGAGGAGTATGGTTTTGATGAGAATGGTGAGAAGTTGAGCTTGGTGGAGATGATGAAGGACAAAGGTGGTGTGTGGGAAGAGATAGTGAGGAAGAATCAGCTGCAACCCACCAAGTTAGAGGAGGTTGCAGTTTGGCGGTTTGGTGACTTGGTTTTGGGTAACATGCCTGTGTTGGACAGTATGTGTTGATGTCTAAGATTTAGCGGTGGTTAAACCTTGGTTAACGCTGATCCGATGGGTGGACCACTACTTATGGTGTAATCGATACTTCCGCTACCTGTCAAGTAAAATACAAAGGGCGTCAGAGAGAGACCGCATTAGGTGGTCTTCTCTTCTCTGATGCCTAAGTTAGCCAATGTATTTATGTTGACAGAATAACAGTAGATAAGTAGTAAATGCGTATTTAATGAGGAGAGATGAAAGAACTTTTTATAGGTAGGGAAGAGGCCGACATCTTATATGTTTTCGATGTGGGACTGATATGCTTCGGTTCCCAGCTTCTGGAGCTTTTGCTGTTATCTTGGCGCGGCGCGTTAGCGGTAATCTAGGGGTAAGCCGGGCTCAGGCGGTAGCCTGCTTGGCTGTGTTTCCGTAGGTCACTCTGTTAGTAGGAGTTGGTACCACTGACGGTATCATAAGTGTGGCTCATTATAGCTAATTATGTTTGACAACTACTCTTGTAAATATAGTATGAATAAGAGCAAGGAGCATGGCTTTTTGGGGTTCAGGAATTCCGAAAAGTCATTCGCATCGTGGATTGAAAAAATGAAAGCTCACAAGATTGTGCCGTAGAAGCTGTACTTCTGTGATAAGCGCCAGTCTCAGTTTAGTATATTCAGCAAATGTGAAATGTCGTTCTGCTTTTCTTTGAATATCTGGTTGTCGGTTTACATGGTGGAGGTATAATTGCAGATTAAATGGGATCCAGGGCGTTTTGGTTTGGTGCAAATGGACACATTCATCTTTCTTATTTCATTTCTAAGCATATATCCAATCACTACAAGAAAGTCGCATACAATATACATACCTTAAATTTGTATTCATGTAGCTAAAAACCAATTCTATGGCTCTGATCTTTAATTATTGAATTCATGTAGAACCAGAATAACAAAAGTACAAAACCACAATAAACTTCTTCAATGGCAATCTATTTTAAATTGGTAACAGCAATAGGCACACACTTGTAAGCTTCCAGAACAAGCAAATCTTCAATTCCAAAACCACCACCACCACCACCATCATCATCAAGGCACAAGCTTGTAAGCTTTCATTTTATCAATCCAAGTAACAAAGGAATTCCTGGAGTTCCTAAACCCCACAAACCCATGCTCTTTACTCTTGTTCATACAACCAAACTTATTTTCCCCACTAAACACAGTATCCACAAACCACCACACTCCAACCTCCTCCAGCTTCGTCGGCAGCAGCTGATTCTCCTTCACTATCTCCTCCCACACTCCATTCTTCCCCTCCATCAACTTCTCCAAGCTTAACCTCTCCCCCTTCTCCTCAAACCCGAATTCCTCTATCCCGAAATTCTCAGCCAACACCTTCCAGAAATGCTTCCACCTGAACACATCCGCATTGTTGATATTGAAGGCTTCGTTTCGAGCATAAGGATCCACTGCAGCCCATATCTGCTGCTCCGCTATCAAATCCGCATCCGAAGCTGCCGACAAGCAATTCCACGCCTCTTTGGTTCCCGGAAATCTCAGTGGCAAACCCTCATGTTTGCATATAGCAGCATACACACAGAGGGTGCCTACAATGTTCATCAAGCTATAAGGCGAAAACCCGAAAATGGTGTCGGGTCGGTGCACCGACCAAGTCAGCTCCTCTTTCTTCTCCACCTCTTCGAACAATATATCTTCGAGTGTGTAGTAGAAATTCTGGTAGCTCAACCGGGGCAGATCCTCTGTGAACGGCGTGTCGTGCGGCTCGATCTTCCCCCACGACTCGAACGGCCCGATGTAGTGTTTGCCGCCGGTCTGGAGGCATATGTGCTTCAGATTCGGCGCGTTTGGGATCACGGAGCTCAAGACGTTGCGCAGCATCACGGCGTTGGCCTCGCAATTCTCGGCCTCGGTGGATCGGCTGGACCAGGTGACGTAGAAGAGGTGAGTGACGTCCCTCAACGGCGTGAGCTTGGCCTTGGCGTCCTCGGTGTCGGAGACGTCGCACTGGATGTACTCGACGGGGTGATCGGCGTTCCAGTTGGGCCGGGGACGGCGGGCGACGCCGTAGACCTTCCATGGACCGCCGGGGGTGTCGGAGAGAGGGAGGATCTCGGCGAGGCTGTTGCCGACTATTCCCGTCACGCCGATCACTAACCCCACGCTCTGCGGGGTTCGCGGCCCTTCATCTTCTACTAATTTTCTCTGCAAAATAAATCATCAAAAACGTTAATTAGGATCAATCAAAAGAAAGAGAGACGGATAAGGGATTGGGAATGCTTGCCTTGGCAGCGCCAACGGCTCCGGCCCACCACCAGCTCATGGTTTCTGGGAAATCGTCGGAGGAGGAGAGCAAAGGAGGAAGATAAGGAGTGGAGAGAGTGAGGGGATGAGAAAGGCCGGTAGATGAGATGAGGGCAGATAAAATCTGAATCCAACTGTCAGTCGTGACTTGTGCCCCCAAACTTTGTTGAATAAGGCTGTTCGCTCTCCCTTCCGCTTCGATTTGCAACAGTCACGACTGTGACCTGGTGACCATCTGGACTGTCCGACTGGCGGGTAAAATTGTCTTTTCGCGCGGAATATCCCCGCAGCCTTATCTTGGTTTTTATTTTTTTCTCGATAAAATATCAAAAATAATTGATATTGTATCCACGTCACTGTGAACAGTTACCCAATTTGAGCCTAAAAATTGTCCACTCACTCCACTATGAGTTTTTTACTCTTATTTACCCAATCTAACATCTATTGACAGTATTACCCTCATTTTAATTAACAAATACTCCCCTTAGACTCTCTCTCTCTCCATCCACAGCACGACTCTCTCTCATCTCATTCATGGTGAAATCGAATCGCTCCGTCAGAAGCAGTCTCGCCAGTGGGCATGTCCTGAATCAACATGAAGAACTCGAACACGTGGCTGTTGCCGTTGGCCTCAATCTCGATTGGCAGCATGTTGGCTCAGTGGTCGTCGGCACAAAGACCAGAGACCACGGCGAAGTTGAGGTCCTGAGTCGCCAAAATGAGATCGGAATTAGTGAGGAACGGGAGTAATGCTGGAGACGTAGTCGGAGTTCGAATTTAAGTCTGGGTCGGGTCCGAGATCGTGTTCGTTTTGGAGGGGCGAGACGGCAGAGGTGGAAAATGAAGACGAGGGTCGCAGCCTTGTCATTGTCTTCGAGAAGCTGAAGCATAGGCTCCAGTCACAACCTCCAAACTGCCGTCGGGGAAGCACCGGCGAAAAAACGAACCGGTCTCACACTCCAGTGGGTGCCCAGAGCATTTTTCTGGGTGGCCCAATTTTTATTTATTTTTGGTAAACTGTGAGCTCCAATAATGGGGAAGGAAAAAAAAAAAAGTGAACATGTAGAATTGAACATATAAATTGATCAATTATACCTGTAGTGTATTCATTTTGGTTTTAGGAGGTTATGCAATTCACTGGAGGGCAATAATATGATTATTGGAGGGTAATAATATGATTATTGGAGGGTAATAATATGATTATTGGGGCAATAATATGATTATTATGAGGCAATAATATGATTACTGAGTATTATTAGGGGGCAATAAAATCAGACGCCGGAATCCGATCATCAGTCAGATAGCGGGATTCGGGATTCCGGTGACCTGCTGCAGGATTACGGTCATCGGTAGCCAGAGTCCGCGCCGGCCACAGGTCACCGATGTCTGGCAAGGTCTCTGATGACTTCTCTCTCTAAGTGACAAATAATGAGAGGGCAAAACTGTCCTAAAAATAAATAAAAAGTAATAAAAAATACTTAATTGGGTATTAGGGCAAAATATATATAAAATATTAGGTAAGTTGACAATCTCTTAGAGTGTTTGGATAAGTGGGGTTAATTAACCCTAAAATTAGGTAAATTATCATTTTCCCTTATTTTATTCTCGATAAGTTCTAAATTAGTCTATGATTCTACACCAATCTAGGGAAATATGGGTTCATTTAGAGAATTCTCATTAGGCTTTTAAATGAGCTACAATAACTAAATTAGCCATTTTATTTAAAATTAGAATGACATTAATTATAAATTTGGGGGCAATATCAAACTAACTTTGACTATCACTATTACACAAAGTTTGATTTGCTACAATATGATAGCTACCTTATTGGCCTCACGTGGAGCCTTTTTTTTTTTTTTTTTGAGTTGAAGGAGGTCAGAAATTTTTATTCAATATGGAAAAAGCAATATTACACAGTAACCCGCCCCTGTGGGACCGTCAGAAAGAGACACCGCTAAACACAATATCACTCCACCTATTGAGTGAAGCTCAGGGGAGAGTAAACTAATAAGAAACTGATAATAAAATTTCTACAGAATCCATCAGTACACTTGCTGACAACCTCAGACCAATAATCCCGTCAGTTCCTCGCGGGTACTGATCCTAATAAAAAATTAGGTATCTAGACAAAAACCGTCCTAGATCCCAAATTTTAATAAAGAAGCCATCGGGATCCCAAATCTAGATCCAAAACTGAATAGACCCACATGGACCACATGCTGCAACCCTAGTCATTCCATTAAGTCCAAAGCCCAAATCAGAAAACCAAAGCAAAGCCCAACACCACTTAGGGTTAACCTTGGCAACCAAGTCAACAAAACCGTTGACTTTGCCACCCCAGACACCTGCACCCAAGCTGACAGGGTTCGCCCCGGATTCCACCCTGGAATCCGAAGTGGCCCCGCGGGACCCACCTTTAAAGAAGGTTTACCAAAAATTTCGGCATAACCTCCCTTAAAAATGGGCAACCCAAAACCTGTAGAATTTCAATTTCACTTCTAAACAACCCTCCCAAAACTCCTGGAGCCACCCTGCTCCCAAAACCGCACAACTTCACAATTTAGAGTATCAAATTATCCAATTAACTCAAATTACAACCAAGTCAAATGTTACAATATTAATACAAAATACTCAAGGTTATCAGAGCAATCTAGAACCAAAAGAACAACGATACACATAGTAGGTTAGCAAGTAACCTACGAGGGATAGATGACAGCGATGGTGCTAAGCCTCAACTCCTAAAGCCGAACAGCTACACTGCGAACTGGGCATTTGAAACCGAATGGCCCAGGGAAAAGTATATAAAAACGTTAGCGTGAGTGGACAAAAATAAACAATTTAACCAAAAGGAATTTTATACTTTCCCACATTTAAATCTTTAACAAATCCCGATGCATGCAATGATTAACGAAAATAAAACAAGAGGAGTTTCGTTCATCAAAACCGACTAGCCCCGCTAGTCATAAACGATTAAAATAAAAGGTTGAAACTCCGATACTCAAGGAAACAAAACCAGCCCCGCTGGCTAAAAAAAAATCGGACTAGCCCCGCTAGTCGAAAATAGTATGATGAGTAGGGGAAGACGATAGCCATACGAGTGAGCCTCCCAGGCTCGGGTGATAGCCTCCGAGGCTAAAGTACTCCCATTACTCCCGTAATATACCCTTACGCCACTATGTGTAGCGATAGGATACTGGGCTTCAGAATTACTGTCACATAGACAATAACCAGCGCCACAAAGGCGGAGGGCTTCGGTGATCCCATCACCTCGCCACAAAGGCGGAAGATCAAAGCTAGCAATGATAAGTCACCCAAAGTATGGCAAAGGAAATCCGAAAAACCAAGTAAATCCACAAATACATAAGGCTTCCCCATATCTCGTAAAAGAATTTTTAACGACGTGTCCCACACGCCAAGAGTATCTCAATTCAAAATAAATAGGAAGAAATAGTAATATTCGTAAACCGGAACAAAAAATCAATTTCCAAAATCACCAACAAGGCATTCCCAATGCCAAAACCGAAGTCAATAAATAAATAAATAAGTATTAACTTCATCGAATCACATTTCGAAAATCTTTCTAAAATCTCATTAAAAAATAAATATGAGGGAAAAATGAGCATTCTAATGACGTGACCCCGCACGCCATAAACTCCTCAAATAAACAAATAGTCAAATCCATTTCCGAAAATAATCATATGCTCAAAAAAGTAAATGGATAATTAAAATAATCAACTCAGAAACAATTAAATATATATGCATGCATCATTCTTTAAAAAATAAAAGTCCACTCACGATATACGGCTAACGTGGTATCCAAGCGTAAGGATCCTCGTCGAGCGATAGGTCGGTATCACGTCCTGTACACAAATATAATCCGTAAACAACAATTTGATAAATATTTACGATAATCAATAATTAATCTCAAAACCCATAACCTCAACTTCTCCAATCCTCTTCCACACCCAATCAAACTTCACCATTAATATCCATCTGTCGATTAATGTATTCCATATCGGAACAAGGGAAATCCGAAGGTCAGATTCCCACAATTCAACAACCAAAACTCCCAAACTTCGGAAATTTATAATCCATGTCAAACTTCTCCCAAAATTAACCAAAATCACATATTTAACCTCTACAACAATTATAGAATTTAATAAGCTAAAAATTGAAATTAAAAAGCACCCCTACGCGCCTCCACGCGCAACCTACAGTGACGGCGCGTGGGCCCCACGCGCCGACGGCCACCACCTCCGATGGCCACCAAATTTCAGCAGCAACAACTACTCAACACGCCCAATCTTTTTCTCAACTACAACACAATCTAATTTTACCTTGAAACAGTCGAAATCAACCGGTGAAGAAAACCCAGAAATTCAAGAACCCTAGGTTGTCGATTCTGCCTCTACACGGCAAATTGGAATGCAAGGCCTTAGGGGAAATGATCTCCGTTGAAAACCGAGCCTTCGACGCCGGTTTGGTGGCCGGAGACGGCCGGAAACGAAAGAATTGCCGGAAAACCCCAATCTGCTACAGTTTGCTTCTCGCCGTCGATTCTCGTTCCTCCGGCCAAATTGGCGTGACTCACGGGTACTAGCGTGAAGAGGGGGCGTAGGCGCGCCGGTGATGATTGGTGACCCGTCCCCAGGCGGCCGGACGGCCTGGAATTGAGAGGAGGAAGATAGAGGCCGAAAGGGAAAGAGAGAGAAAGGGTGGGTTTCCGGTTTTGGAAACCTACCACAGTAAAATTTCAATATATATATAAATTTACCATGAACAGTAACTTCCTTATTTCGCTCATAACTTTCGCATACGAACTCCGATTTTTACGCACCACATATGCACGCGCTCAGTTTAACGTCCCCTACAACTTTCATGAAGGAAATTTTCTCAAATTTTGACCCGAACAAAAAGTCGACTTTTAGGGCCACTAAACGTACTGAAACGATAGTAAAAGTGAAAATAAAGGTCGTTTACCGTCCAAATGACTAGTAAACGGGTAATTGAGATACGGGACGTTACACAAGCTGTGCCGACGTCGAAAACTGCCAAAAGCCCGAAAGAAGCTGACTGTAATTCCAAAGCGTAGCCTCACCGTGCCTCCATCCAACCGATGACGAGGGACCAAAAGACCGAGCCCAACGTCGTCAACCTGGAAAACAGACGAGCAAAACGGAATTGGAATGGCAGGTTGACTTTGCCCCCATACCAGTATACGTCGGTCAGCCGGAAATCAACCATGAAGGGACTTGAACAGAATCTGACCCGACCCGTGCAAAACCCAACCCGTCAATCGCAGCTGCCATGCTTGAACCAGATCTGCCTGCACCTCAGATCCTTTGAGTCTCGCATGCCGTGGCCTAGACGAGCCACCATAACCTGACTGCACAGTCCTACACCGCACAAGGCAATCGCTCCAGAAAAGACCAGGTCCCCAGTCCTATGAGCCATGATGGCGCAGGAGAAACCTACGAAAGAGAAGACACGGCAAAACCGTGCCTTGATTTGGGCGATCCCAAAAGAGACGCCGTAGTTGTACTCCATACATGATGGAGAGAGGTACAGAGAGGCCAAACCCGAAGGCGGCGCTCTCCCAACCCTAGCAGAGCTCTGCTAGGTCGAGACATGAACTTTCTATTTTTGTTTATCAAAATAAGAGTTATGATTATACTCGAGCCTCATGTGGAGAATAAATAACTCTATAACCAGGCTGTCTCTGACAATAGTTTCCACATCTTCTAAAATAAAACTCGTCATAGAAAAATCTCTTTCTTCTTGTTGCATAGCCTAAACCAATATTGCACAATCAATCTCAAAATAACAAGATTATGGTTCAGAAGCTCTGCCATTTTCACACCTTCCTGCAAAGCAAATAACTAAAATATATTCAATCAAAAATATTTAAAAATAATAATATTTCTCAACAAAAATGTAGTCAGCAAAGGCTTTTCTCACATATATTGAAACATATGTAATTATTTTGTACAAATTTATTAAACACGTTTCACTCTGAATGTTTAAAAACTCTCTTAAACTTTTAAAGTTTTAAGTGAATCATAAAAAATGAATTAGTCACATAATAAATAAGCTCCTCCAACTTTATTAAACGAATTTCATTTCATTCTTATATATGTGGACACTCTCTACACTTTTAAACGAGACACAGTGACCAAAGTGAGCAAATGGGATATATAGTATCTTCTTTTCTACATTTCAAGTCTTCAACCAGCTCTTGAAAGTGGATATTTGATCACATACCAGTAAGAAACATAAGAAATCAATTCCATCAAGGCACAATCTTATAAGCCTTTGCTTTATCAATCCAAGCAACGAAGGAATTCCTAGAGTTTCTGAATCCCACAAACCCATGCTCCTTACTCTTGTTCATGCTAGACAACTCGGCTCCTCCACCCAACACAATCTCCACAAGCTCCCACATCCCCACCTCCTCCAACTTCGTCGGCCGCAGCTGATTCTCCCTCACTATCTCATCCCACACGCCACCCTTATCCTTCATCATCTCCACCAAGCTGAAACCCTCATCAAAGCCATACTCCTCAATGTCATACTGCTCCGCCAACACCTTCCACATATGCTTCCACTTGAACACGTCCCCGTTGTTGATGTTAAACGCTTCGTTCCGCGCGTACGGGTCAACCGCCGCCCAGATTTGCTGCTCCGCTATCAGATCCGCATCCGAAGCCTCCGAATACGATTCCCAACCCTCTCTCCTCCCCGGAAACCTCAACGGCAACCCCTCTTGCTTGCATATGGCGGCGTACGAGCACATCATGCTCACTGTACTGCTCATGCTATAAGGCGACAACCCGAATATGAGTCCCGGTCGGTGAACGGACCAGGTCACGTTTTCGTTCTTCCCCGCCTCTTCATACAACACGTCCTCCAGAGTGTAATAGAAGAGAGGGACATTCAACCTTGGCAGATCTTCCGTCGATGGCGCGTCGTGCATCTGGACCTTTCCGTACGCGTCGAACGGCCCGTCGTAGTGCTTGGTCCCGGTGAGGAGGCACACGTGGAGGAGATTCGGCGCGTTCGGGATGACGGAGCTCAAAACGTTGCGCAGCATGGCGCCGTTGACGGAGCAATTCTCGGCCTCGGAGGACCGGCTCGTCCAGGTGACGTAGAAGATGTGGGTGACGTCAGTCAACGGAGAAAGCTTGGTTTTGACGTCTTCGGCGTCGGAGATGTCGCACCGGACGTACTCTACCGGGTAGTTGATGTCCCAGTTTGGCCGGGGACGGCGCGCGACGCCGTAGACCTTCCATGGACCGCCGGGTGTGTCTGAGACTGGTAGGATTTCGGCCAGGCTGTTGCCCACTTGGCCTGTCACACCGATCACTAACCCCACGCTCTTTGGTGTTCGTGGCGCTTCTACTTCTTCATACTTTTTCTGCAAAATAATTTTGATTTAAAATTTGGTTAATTGGGTTTACTGAGAGACTATCTATCAGTATACATATACATAGAAATTATTGTTACCTTGGCAGCGCCAATAGCTCCAGCCCACCACCAGCTCATGATTTTTGAGTCTTCGCTGTTCTGCTGCTTCCTTTTTAATTAACTTGCAGGTTTATGCCGCCGCGCGTCAGCCATGACATTGTTGAAGAGTTCATAGTAATTAAATATAAAATTGTTCATGGTTTTCGTTTTATCTGGCAAAGTTATCTTTGTCTTCTTAATCATGCATGAATTAAAAATAACACCTCATGTCAAATTGTGAATTATGTAATCTACATTAGTACTCATGTTATGATGGTAGCTAGCTGAGATTTGTCTCTTTTGGTTTTGAATTTCTTTTTTTCTCATCGGGTTGGTGGCGGGAGAATAATAATAAAATATTTGAAGTAAAAGGAAGGGGCCCCAAAAAAAAAATAAAAAAAAAATGGATTCTGTCCAATTCTATTGAACTATAACGGGGTTGGCCCAATTTTGTTGAGATGAAAAGTGGGTTTGGTCCAATCCTAGCAATGGACCAGGGTCATTTTCGTAATTCCATTGCCCACGGGTTATCTCTTTGGCAAAGCAAAAATGAGAGAGCAGAGTCAGCAGCAGACCGTATTTCAATCGGAACCGGATCCCTGGAGCCGTTGTTGAAGGTTTGATATCACCCGCCTGCAATTTACAGAAGCAGAAATGGTGATTACCAACTTTAGTGGAGCCGGGGTTGGATTTGGTATGATTTGAAAAAGCTTCTTGGGGTTCTCATCTATATTGTTTGCGCTGTGACCCTTCTGACCAATTCGATTTTTCTCTCTAGGATTCGGCGTTGGCTGCGGTTTTGGGGTTGGATGGGGTTTTGGAGGTTAGTTCTTCCTCCTCTATTTACTTGTTTGTTTCTTGCTTTTCTATCGTTTCTGTTTGATTTCACGATTGATTGGCTTGTTCACTGTGCTTGAAACATTTTAGTTGCATAGTCTGAGTTTATCTGATTGGAAATTAAGGGGTCATGATTGTCGTTAACTAGTTTCGGGAGCAACCACAGTAAATTTAGAAGGATTCCAAACAGTTTGGTGTAAAATTTCATTGCGGCTTGTTAGATTAATTGGGTATTTCTATCTAGCTACAGATTGTGTCAGCCACAAGGGAAACGATGTAATCAATATGCCAGAGGTTGAAGACTATGTCATCTCTTGTGGTCATTGGGAGGTAGAATCGATGCTATCTTTAAAGAACCGGAGGGTTGTGGGATATCAGTTTATTTCAAGAATTTTTAGCTGATGATGTCTTCTTGGTCCTAGCTTTTGCTGGTTCTTCCTTTACTTGAAGAACTGTCAAAATGTAGGTTGGACTAGCATTAGTTGACGCTCGTTTGGGAATAAGAGAATTAGGTCACTGTAACTAGAGGCTTATTTAGGATGGTTGTGAGGTCAGTGGTGTTGGTTTTTCTTGTAGGCAGGTACTGCAAGTCTGCGACTAAAATGAATATTAGGATTTGAGAACTTCGGGGAGTAGAGGAATAGTAGGCTTATCTTATGCACATTTCATTCATCCCTTTGCGGCAGTGTTTTTGTTTTTTCATACTTAGCTTTAGAACTGCAAGAGCTTGTTTCCCAATTGCATTGGACACATTGTAGTTAACAACTTTTGGGATCATATATTTCTTGATTCGCTTGTATATCCCGAGCATTTGCTAATTTAAATTGTTTCTTTGCTACAGGCACACCTTTGAATATCTTGGGTCTTGGTGTAGGTATACCCTTTTAGTCAAACTGGAATCTTAAAGTTAAATTTCCAAAAGTATCGTATCTATGTCAAGTAGATAAGATGGTGTTTATATCATTGATGTGGCATATTTTGTTTGGAAGGTGGAGGCTGTGGTGTTGGACTGGGTCTTGGATGGGGCTTTGGCACTGCATATGGTAGTCAGTATCATTCATCTGGGGTCACATTTCACGGTATAGAGGTCGGCAAAAAGGATCAAGAACAGAAAATCAATCAGGACGTTCATGCTTCGCAATAGCCTCAACTAAGCTAATTTGGCAGTAGGTGACCGAGTTCATAACCTCAGCTCGGTGAATGTTGCATTTTTGTGACTGAATTGATAATGTCAGCACCCCTGAAGTTGCAGTTTTAATGTCAGCAGAAGCCACTGTGACTTCGAAGATTGTCAACTAGCATGTATTTAATCCAATTTGCACTCGGTTTGTCCATGTAGAGAAAGAATAAAGCTGGAGAATGGAGATTCTCTTGGTGTTCAGTATTCATTTGATTTTCAGAGAGAGATCTCAAGTAAAATTTATTTGCGTCATAATTATCACTCTTCATGATAAAAGGTTCATTCTTCATCATAAATTTAGAACTAAAGAGGATCTAGACTAACAAACAAAGATTAACTATTGCTACCACAGTTCTACCATAATTTCGTGTCTGTTATTAGGCTGCTGAAAGATTCAACGTCTGTACAAGGTAACAATTTTTACGTCCAACAAAGATGAAAATAAATATAAAGCGGAGAGTAACACCTGAACTAATAAGATTCTATTCATGCTCATTCCATCCACATGCACAAGTGAGCCTTGGTTATATAACATCAAGTGTAGGAAATCTGAACTTTCACATACTACACAATTAGTACCACTACAAAAGAAGTGCCTACAGTAAAGAGATTATATTACAAGATCCAGTGGAGCTGAGCTATCGTCATTTGGCTTACAAACTTGGCACAGTATTTTTGATATTGTTCGTACTATATTACAACAGAACTTACCCTTCATCAAAGAAATCAAGAGTAAGAGATGATACAGGAAAACAACAAACAAAAACAGACGAGGGATTCTTTGAAGGTTCCAGGTGGTGTTTGCCGTTTGGCACTTCATGTATGAACATATTCCGTTCAATAGACAATATTTCCTACCTCTATCTCCATCTCTGACAACATATATAGAGTTTTTCAATGAACTGAGACCCATTTCTCCTCCTGCTTCCACGAGCTACCAAAAACTGAGGAGAGGGTCGCATCCTCAGATTGCATGGAATGCAATCAAAACTGCAAAGAGAGAGTAATCAGCACAAAGAAAGCAAACTCATGAATATCCATCAAAGGAAATGGCAGATAGAGGGAAGGGGGGGCAAGAAACAAAATACGCATACATCAAAGGAATAGGCAGTAAAAGATGAATTACATGGATAAGCAACATATCTAAGCAGACCATACTTATATTTAAGACAAGACTGACTTTTCAAGTATTGCATCTCAAAATACATATGCTGGGCATGTGAAAACATGAAATTGTCAGGGCTCAGTGAAACTTACAAATCAAGCAAAGGAGAAGAACAATCCAAAAAGCTACATGAGCAGGCCAACTATACTGCACATAGTACTGAGATCGTTGAAGTTGTCTCTGTATAGCTCCATACCAGCCATATAATTGTTTATCATAGCAATCACTATCCAAACAGCTCTTGCTTCTTTCATAGCAAGCATCAATGCCCTAAATCAAAACGAAGAGTTTTCTTTAGTAACACATAAAAGAAAAGTGAAGTTCCAAGAGTAAATTAAATCCAAGCACCAAAGCACACACACCTTAGTCAACTGAGTAGATGGTAACAATGCAGCATCAGTGTCTTCATGACGGTCCACTGCCTTCCACTTCCTAAAACCATTCTTTGACCACTTCAACTTCGATGCAGATTCCATGGAACTAATAAACCCAGAGAAACTGGGTATCTTTCGCACAGGTTGTTCAATCATCATAGAAGACGAGGATGGTAAGTGACCATCATCATAGACCGCAATCTTCCAGAAACCAATATCAGCACTAGCACTAGCTGTCCTCCTATGCCCATGTAACTTCTCCTCCCCAGCCTCCCGGGAACCTCCTGAACCGCATGAGTTCTTTGAACAATCTGGTGCTGATTCTCTATCGGTCACTCGTAGGTTTTCAATATCCTTACTCTTAGCAAGAACTTTCTCTTGAGAAGCAGTCAGTCCAGAAAGAAAAGAAGCTAGTTCGTTACACTCTCCTTCGTCCAAACGCACCCAAGGCAGAGAAGTCTTGCCCTCAGAAAAGGCAGATTCCCGTAATGCATTTTCAACTTTAGAAATCTGGTCCTCCATAGCAACAATGAATTCGCGGTGCCTGTCTCTTGCGTCTTCACTTGGGCCTCTAGCATAACTTGCCCTGACTGCTCGTGCAAACTCATCTAACTGCATTTCAAATTAAAATAATTGATCGATTAGTCACTCCAAGATCCACAGCTGGGAGAAGTAGACAGAGGTGGAAGGAGAGAGAGTGAGAAGGAGGACCTGCCATTTGGTAGTTCCAAGAGTAGTGCGGAGATCCCTGCAGAGTTCCTCCGGATTCCACATACTGGAACTGTCTTTCTTGGCGTGAATCCATGTTCTAAATGTAGATTCCATCCTTCAAAACCACATCAACAAAAATACTAACAAATCAATAACAACCCAGAACCAAGCTGAATGCCATTTTCTGCAGTCGTTACACATTGCACTACAAAGAACAGTTGCTCACAAAAAAACCCCAATTCAAATATCACTAGCAAACACATTGGAAATGAACAACAATAACACAACCAGAACTATTTCCAAAAATTGCAGGAGCTGAAGCAATTTAGGAATCTTAATTTGTAAATCACAGAAATTCAAATAATTGGGCCGAACACGAAAAAAAAAAGATCCCCTGATATTTTCCTAAATTCAAATCAAATTAGTAATTGGAAAATTTCATGTACGCACAATTAGAACCCTAGAGAAAAGCTTGAAGGGAGAATAAGAAATGGTACCTGTCGGCAGATTCTTGAACTTGCTCGGCCGCCGAGAAATAGGGATCCTTCTCCCACCGATCAAAACTCGACGCCATTTCTGAACCACCACCGCGATTCGTATAATCAAATACACCCACAAATTTAACAAACTAAACTCGTGTAATCTATGGATAAATACTAACGGAAACCATAGCTTAAAATATTTTCAAATTGGAAATGGAATTTTGACTCCAAAAAATTGACAGTTCAAATATGAAATAGACAAATTAGAGAAACGACGTCGTGGAGGGAGAGATGCCGTTATTTGGAGTTGGCAGGAGAAAGAAGACGAAGAAGAAGGTGGTTTGGGAGAGAAGCTAAAAATCCAAAAACCATTTCTTCCCCTTTTCTTTTTCTGTTTTAACGAGTTGAAGCTTGTCGCGGGTTTATTGGGAAGTCTGCGAACACGTGAGTTTCTACGACCGAAACGACGTCGTGTGGTGGGTCAAGTATATGCGGTTTAGGGGTGCGGGTCAAAATTGGGGGATTAATAAGGGAGTGATAGTGATATTGATGGCGATGGCGAGTACTATTGACCACTGCAATGGCGGCATTATTATGGGCTTGGCAAGTTGGCAACTGTCTGGAAGGTGAGTGCGAACAACAGTGAGCTGTTTTTGCGAATCAAACTTGATTGACTGGCGCCGTTCCGTTGGGAGGGTTCGGTGGATTGTTGCCATGATTCAAGATTCTAGTTATCAAAAAACTAAACCATTTTATTTCAAAAAAAAAAAAAACCCATCTGATTTTTCTTCTTTTGGTGAATTATTCTAACTTCTCAAAATTCAAGTTGCCGTTTCAATTCCAGTGAGTTATAATTTGTTGGTTAGTTGGATCAAATTGTTATATTGAAGGTATAGTTTTAAACCACATTAACTAAGAACTAACTGAACTGTTATCATTGAAATTAGTGTTTTTGAAAAAGAGAAAGCTCGATGAGATTTTTAATTGACGTCAGGAATGTTTGGCTTCAATCTAGGCAATGCTTGACGTTGGAAATCATTGTGCCTTCTACATGTTGACGCTTTGCCGTCGAGCATCATTTTGGCGTTCACAATTGAGTTCATACGGTTTCCTACGCAGTGTTTCTCTAAGGTGAGCAGAGTGAAAGTGAGTGAGGTCATTGTTTCCTCTAATTGCGTGCTTGGTGGTGGTAGAGGGTACAGACGACAGACATATTGGTCCAGTTCGAAGGTCGTCCCTAACTCCAGGTGGTGATTACTTTAGCACCGGAGCTTGAGTACAAGGTTACTGGTTATTTCCTCGACTTGTCGGCAATCGAGATCACCATATTTTACTAGGGAGGATGACATCCTGACGTCATGGTGAGGCTGTATAGCTAGGTCTTTGTTGTTCCTCTTTGATATTGGGCCTTTAGGCCTCGTTTCAAGGATATGGAGTTTGTCCATACTTAATTTTATTTTCGTTTTGAGTATGTACTAGCATAATATCTTCTATCAGTCCTCTTAGAAGTGTTAATTATGTGCGTATCATAATTGCGTGCTTGGCGTGAGTATTTAACAATCTAGATTTCCTTTGAAAGCGATGTGTTTTTTATTAGCTATAAACTTGGGACGTTTTATGTTATGTAATAAGTAGTCGTGTACCACTGAAGATTTTGCCTATTTCTATTTAAAACGGGTATATTCACACTCATTATTTTTATTATAATATAATTACTATTGAGAAGAAAAATGAGTTTCAATATCATCTCCTAAGTAATAATGTAATACATAAAAGGAAAATGTTCCATGAATCCCAAATTTCAGAAAAATTTGGGTTATTCGCGTAATATCAAACACTCCGGCGGAGGTAATTCCAATTTTTCGCCAGTTGATAAACCACGCTCAAGGGTTTACACTGAAACACATACGCACACTAACAGAATGGAAGAAGGCGGCAAGCAACTATGCGAGGCGGCGAAGAACGGCGACGCCGAGAAGCTCAAAACTCTAATAGACTCCGGAGCCGACGTGTCGTACTTCGACGGCGAAGGCCTCACTCCGCTTATGCACGCAGCCCAGCTTGGCCACGCCGCCGCAGTGAAGGCCCTTCTGGAAGCTGGTGCCCCCTGGAACGCTCTCAACCCTTCCAATATCTCCGCCGGCGATTTGGCCATGAACGCCGGTCACGAGGAAGCCTACGAGCTCCTCCTCAATGCCGGTGAGCGATTCACATAGAAAGAAATGAGTCTGATTTTGATTTTATTCGAAGCGAAAATCGTTGATTTTGTTTTGTTGAATTAGGGATTCAAGCTGAGTTGGTACTGGGAACGATTGCTAGGAGAGAAAATAACAATGGGGAGTGGAATGATGATTACTTGGAGGATAGAGTGAGCTTTAGTGAGGATAAGTTGATGGATGCCGAAAATAAGGCGGTGATGATGGCTTGGGAGAATCCATTAATGGAGGCGCATGCGAAAGCTGTGTGCTCAAATGGGGGTCATATACTGAATATTGGATTTGGGATGGGTCTGGTGGACACTGCCATTCAGAAATACTCCCCTGCTTCGCATACTATCGTTGAGGCTCACCCTAATGTTTTCCAGCGTATGCTTGATGACGGTTGGGATAAGAAGGAAAATGTGACTATAATTTGTGGCCGGTGGCAGGATGTTGTGCATGAACTTCCGACTTTTGATGGTGAGTGAATGTGGAAATGAGTGTGTGACCTTTCAATTTCGAGGTTTGAAATGTAATGTTGGGTTTGTTTTGTGCAGGGATTTTCTTTGATACGTATGGAGAGTATTATGATGACCTGAGAGAGTTTCACCAGCAACTTCCGGTATTGCTGAAGCCCGGGGGAATCTACTCTTTCTTCAATGGACTTTGTGGAGGTAATGCATTCTTCCATGTAGTTTACTGTCACATAGTTCAGCTAGAGCTTCAGAGTTTGGGTTATTCTACACAGTTCATTCCCTTGCCTGTTAAGGATTGCTTAGGAGAACAAGTTTGGGAGGGTGTCAAACAGAAGTATTGGCAGCTTGATACATATTACCTCCCTGTATGTCAGTCCTTGGAGGATTCAGAATGATACTTGGATCCTAGTTTTTATTTTTAGCTTTTGTCATTGTAACTTTACCTTTCTTGATTGGTTTCTTGATATTTGCATTATCCCTGCTAAATGTATATTACAATTGCTGCTTCTCATAACTCCTTGTGCTCACTGGAACCTGACATTATTGGCATAAGCAATTGCAGCCTATCAGATATATACATGTGCAATTTCTGAGAATGTTTGGCTAGATTCCTTTTTCTTACCTTAGTTTGCGGTGAGCTTCATCGTACTTGTTTTAAATACAGTTGATTTGTTAGTAAGACAAAAAACCAGAATAAAACAGAAAAGAACAACCTTAAATTTATTCATAGAGCCATGATGCCCATTATCTGGATTAAGATCTGATTGAACAATGTTGGTTAAACTAAATCCAGATGATAGCAATAGGAGTATAGGACAACCTACTTATCATCTTCTTGACTCGTGCCATGATGAGCTTCTGAGTTTCAAGCAATATTGGAACTTTCTTATAACTTCTTCTTCTTCATTTTTTCCCTTCCTATTTTTAGTAGAGTTTTGCTTAGGAAATGGATCATCGACAATGGGGTGAAGACTCACGTGGCACTTAAAGATTCTTTTTGGACCAATAAAACCTCACGTACCAAAATCCCACATTTCCAGTTTTAACATTAAAATTTTATGATTTCAGCCCACCTATTTTAAATGTGCCAACCAATAAAACGTGAAGAAATTTAATAGTCCGTGGCAGATTTGATTCTCACTCGTAACATGAGAAATTTGTAAACTAGTTCATCCTCAAGCTTTAAGTATAATCTTTTGGCTAAACTTTGTATTAATCTAATGGATCCTGGTCATAAACCAATTATTGAGTACTGAGTCTGAATTCTAATCATTCACATTCACAATTTGAGCATCAGTTCGATTTGCTGGTGATCAGAACATCATCATTTAGATGCTCGCTGTAAACGCATGTGTTTTCTGGGAGACTGCATTAACTGTTATGGTTTTGGTTGCAAAATAAGGAAGAGAATCACTGTAGTAAATCAAATTGTATTAGGCCTTGATGAAAATTATGGGGTCATGGCAAGATCATCATCAGTTCATCACCATGATGGTCCAATATTGAATCCTTGATCAGAGTTTTTTTTTTTCCTTCTTTATTTATTTATTTTTTTTTTAATTTTTTTTTAACAAAAGAAAGAATGAATGGCCCTATTGCCTATTACTGTGCTTCAAAAATGATGAGCATCTAGCACTAGTTATATGAATACAACTTGGAGAACTTGAGTGCGCCAACCAAAAAAAACATGAAGAAAATTGGAACTCATGGAAGATCTGAATCTGGTTATGCTCCATTCATGTCCGTATGCATCAACCTCTTAAATGAAAAGAGGTACTTTCATCAGCATGAGCTTCTGAGTTGTTGGTTTTTTTTTTTTTTTTTTTTTTTTTTTTTTTTTTTTTTGTGTGTGCCTCTTTTTAGACTCTCAGTAATGTTTTGTTAACAAATGGAGCCACAATGGAATATACCTTTTTTTTTTTTGGCATCAGCATTTTAACCTTTCAGTTATAGTTTTGCTAGAGCTCCAGAATTCGAGTTAATCCAAGCAGTTCCCTTGGCTGTAATAGATTTTTTTGTCTAAGCTGTTACGGATTGTTTAGGAAAACAAGTTTGGGAATGGGTGGGGGACTCTTGGTCTCTTGCAAAATAGCATTCCTGCCTTTGTTGTTGATAAGAAGGTGCCTGAGCAAAGTTGATGTATATGGAGAAGATGGCTCCATCAAAGGGAAACATAGTGTGTCTATTCTTGTTTTGGTGCAATATAGAGGAAAACAAAACAAAACAAAAGAAATTTTGGATCAGTAAGACAATGGTCTTTTTTTGAAAGGAGAGAAAATGGTCTTTGAATGATACCAAATTGTTGTAGTGCTTATGGAAAGTAATCAAATAAGTTAAAGGACTCATGACATGATCATAGATGTTTTGATCCAATTGGAGTCAATTGGCTCCAAGTGGAAGATTGTTGGGTGTGTGGATCCGATTCCACATAGGATAAGGATTTGTTAATCCTTGATCAAAGAGGAGTTTTGATTGTTTCCTACCTGCTTACATAATCCTACTTGGTAATGGTTTCTATGTCTATTGGGAATAGGTTTCCAATGTCTTATAGGGTCTGGTTAGATATCTATAAAAGGGGCATAGGTTGTAGTAGTAGATCAAGTCTTTGAAGCATTAAACAGAGAGAGCAAGTGAGGTCTTGAGAGTTGGTGAGAACTTCTTGTGAGAGACTCTTGTATTCTTATTCGTGTATTCTTCTCCTATAGTGAAACCCAAGCAGCCCGGGGACGTAGGCAAAGTTCTTTGCAGTACCTCGTTAACAAGTTCGTGTTTGTTTTCTCGATCATTTATCTTTATTGTTTTGCACTTGTCTGCTTCCGCAAAAGGAAATTTAGGTCAAATTCCTAACAGTTCACGTGCCCCGCTCCATAATCAAATGGTGTTGCAGGCTTTCCAGTAGCAACATCTTTGATTGGTTTTCCATTTCTTCTTGTATAGGATGTGGTCATGAGAGCAGATTTAATGGCAGCAGGGCTCCATTTTGGGTGAGCGGCCTTGAGAAGGGCGGCAAGCCCGCTCACATGAGGGCATGACATGGATGTACCTGAAATGATGTTGTAGCCAACCGTCTTTTTGTCTTCAGGTAGTCCAGTTGGTCCATCTGCACCAGTCCACCCAGCTAGAATATTAACCCCTGGTGCTATTAAGTCTAGCTTGAGTAGGGATGTAGCGACTGGATTGGGTCCTCTAGAGCTGAATGCTGCCACCACCGGTGAGGGCTTGATACCCAACTGAGTCTTTCTGAAAACCAATGTGGCTTCCGGATTAGCATGCGAGGCAATATATCTTTTTATTGCATCACCAGCTTTCTTGCCAACCAATGCAGTTGGCAAGAGATATGGGTCGGCTACAAGTTCTTCTCCATAACCTTCAATGTTTGCCATAATCATCCCTACCCCACCAGCCTTTTTTACCACCACGCTCTTTCTGACCCTACTTCCTCCCTGATCGCATACCACAATTTTCCCAGCGACCATCTCAGGAATCAAACTGTTAGGAGAACATTGATCACCACTTGTGGAGTTACTTGCATTAGGAGCATAAACAAGGGGATGTAATACTGTACCGCGGTCAAGTGCTATACCTTTGTATTTCTTTCCATTTCCAAGACTAAAATAAGCTGGCAAAGTCCTGGTCTAGTGTTCCAGCACCCACAGTGGTTATCCAGCAAGGTGCATTGTTGGATGAGGTATAGGAAATTGGCCCATCATTTCCGGCTGAACATGACACAAATACTCCCTTGGCCATGGCAGAAAAAGCTCCAATAGCAACAATGTCTGATTGTCTGTGGAGAAATCCTCATATTGCGCTCCCGGAAAAGACAAAGACAAGGATAAAATGTTGACACCATCTTTAATAGCCTTGTCCATTACGGCTGGAACATCAGAGCCGAAACAACCTCCAAGCCAGCATGCCTTATATATGGCAACACGAGCTTGTGCAGCCATTCCCCGTGTTGTCCCTAACGCGTAACCAAAGAGGCTAGCTCCTGGAACAGGGGATCCAGCTGCAATGCTGGAGGTGTGAGTTCCATGGCCATCATCATCTCGTGGTGATCTTGATTCTAACTTTTCATTCATGGGTCCAAGTGCTGCTTCATACCCTTTTGAGAAAAACCTGGCGCCAATCAGTTTCCTGTTGCAGCTTGAGGAGTTGAAGTCCTGAACCTCCTCGCACTGCCCTTTCCAGCTCCTTGGCACAGGTGCAAGACCCTTGTCATTGTAGCTTTTGCTCTCAGGCCATACACCAGTGTCTACAAGTCCGATGACCACCTTACTCACATTGCCTGATGCTGGGAAGACAGCTTCATATTGTCCTGTTAATCGAAGAAACTCCGGTGTCCGAGTTGTATGAAGCTCATATCTCATCTCAGGAAGAACAGAAAGAATTCCCGACTGCTTTTCAAGCGGCTCAGCTTCCTCACTCGTAAGTCGTAAGCCTGGTGGAGAAGCCGTGAACTACATTTTGGTACATGTAAAGCATGTCTGCTGAAGCCGATACTGCTTTCAAAGATGAGTCATACCAATGATAATGGTCATTGTCAAAGCTTGCTGGTATTTTCCGTCTGAATGATGTAAGTTTCCTTCATTTGCTGATCTCTCTCTTCTGCTATAACGCAGAAGTTAGAGGAAAGCTGAACCATAAGTATTAGAGTTACATTCCTCATCTTCTCGACTTGTGGCATACCAGCATGAGCTTTTGAGTTTCAAGCAACAGAGGAGTTTTCTTCTAACTTCTGTTAGTATATTTTGTATAGTAAATATAACGACAATGGAATTGAATACTCACATGGAACTGAGTTCTTTGGATCAATTATACTTCTTTTCCGGACCAATGAAACTCACATGCCCAATGGAACGCATATTTCCATTTTGGTATTAAAGATAAAGTTAAAAATCAGAGATCCAATTGGAAAACGTGCTGGGATCCGATTATTATGGTCAACATTAACATCTGAATTGGATTTAATCATAGTGTCACACAATTTTTGTTTCTGGCCATCTTTGCCTTCACTGAAATCCCCTTATTTTCCTGAATTTTAGGCTCTTTACCAGTGTTTTTTTTTTTTCATCTTCAAATTAGCTAACCAAGGAGGGGATCTGAATTTTTTTTTCTTCTTTTCATTTTTTCAAAAATAGATAAAAACGAACAAAATATGGTGAGGAATAATATGTATTCCTCTATCTCTCTCAATGCTATGAGTACTGAAGAAACTTGGAAGAGTATTAGCACTTTAGCAGTAAAAGAGGTAACTCTTGTCTCTGCTCTGGCTTAATATCTGGTAGTCTTGTACCAAGAAATGCAATGCATTTGAATGTGTTGCTTTAATAAAGTTTACAGTGACTGCCCAGCTCCCTTATTCAATCAATATTAGGTGATATTATTTTTGTGAGGATTTCATTGTATGAGTGTCTGACAAGTTCCCTTATTTTTTCTTGATTCCTCAGAATCTGAGGTTTATCCATCTGAGAACAAAACTATACAAAATAGAACATCCCTGTGTAGGTGGTGGTATGAAAATGCCTGTTGAAGTTTAATTATATATAGGAAGATGGCTACATTACAGCCACAGGTTGTGGTGACCAAAACATCATTTAGATGCATGCTGCAAATGGCTGTGTTTTAGAAATTTAGGGAAACTTTATTCGCTGTTCGGGTTTAGACACAATATAGAGGAAGTGAAACAGTGAGACACTGGTACAGAGTAATGAGATCATCCAATAATGGAGTGATTTATCTGTGGCAACTAAACATAAAAATAAAAATAAAAGAACTTGTGTGCTCTTACTAGAATTCGAAAATGATCAGATTAGATAGCTTAGTTATATGAGTACAACAGTAGCATACATATCAATTCATTGTACAGTTTTGTGTACAATCAATTTTATTTGCCATCTGTTGTTTCCTCCTTTAATTTCAACACTGAATTAAGAAATACATTAACTGGCTATACTTGCTCGGCTGTTGGGATACCAAGAGAGTTACCAGACAAAATCACAATTTATGCAAAGATATACAGTTGGTTTTATGCAGGAACCTTAAAACACCTGATCCGGAGTTAGATCAGGTCTTGAATGTTAATTTATATCCAGGTGTAAGCAATAGGACTACCTACTATGTGTTTCCCATCAGACCATTCCAAGCGACCAAAGCTGGCTGTACCGGATGGCAAAGAGCTAGCAACAAAAGTCACAGTGTATGTCTTCTTCTCATACGCATCACTGAAACTCAGTGATTCTGGTTCTACGGACATCTTCACTGATCTGGTCAGTGAGGACATTGAGACCTTGTATGTTGCCGGGGCACCCACATTGGTCAGAGTCCTTGTGTACTTTAAAGTGGTTGATGCACCAGTACCACCCCCTTGGCCTGAAGATGTATCTAGAGCAAGAGAAAAGGACGGGTAATTCAAATTTCCGAGGCTGTATTTCTTGCTTGAGTCACAGGTGAAGTCCTTCGTAGTGGTTTGCTTGATCTTAGAAGCGGAATAATTCAAGGCACAGAGGAAACTTAGGTAGTCCTCAACAGCAAGATCGTAGACAAGGCCAGGGTCAAGAGCTGCCACTGGATCCACATGCCCAGCCCCATAATCGAAAGGTGTTGCAGCACTTCCAGTAGAAACATCTTCGATTGTTTCTCCAGTTTTGTAGTTAGAATAGGCTGTGGTCATGAGGGCAGACTTAATGGCCGCAGGGCTCCAGTCTGGGTGAGCCGCCTTGACAAGGGCTGCGAGCCCACTCACGTGTGGACACGACATGGATGTACCTGAAATGATGTTGAAGACCACACTCCTCTTGTCTTCAGGAAGTCCAGTTGGTCCAACTGCGCCAGTCCACCCAGCTAGGATGTTCATTCCTGGTGCTATCAAGTCTGGTTTGAGTACTTCTGGAGTGACAGAATTCGGTCCTCTAGAGCTAAACGCAGCCACTACTGGTGAAGGTTGGACGCCTACCTCCGTTTCTCCAAGAGAAATTGTTGCTGTTGGATTAGAATCGGATGCAATATAGCTCTTTATTGCGTCACCAGCTTTCTGGCCAACTGCTGCTGTAGGCAAGAAATATGCATCAGCAACAAGCTCTTCACCATATGTTTCGGTATTGGTCAAAATCATTCCCACACCACCAGCCTTTTTCACCACCAGACTCTTTTGAACCCTCGGAGTTCCCCCTCGGTCACATACCACAATCTTCCCGGCAACCTTTGCCGGAATCAGACTGCCGGGACTGCACAGATCACCACTCGAACTGCTCACATTGCGAGCATCAACAAGTGGAATCAATCCACTAGACAAGGCCGTTCCCCTGTATAGAGATATACCTCTAAATTTCTTTGCATTTCCAAGGCTGACATAAGCCGGGAAGTCCCTGTCCAATGTTCCAGCGCCCACAGTAGTTATCCAAGGCGCAACATTGGACAAGCTTCCCGCTTCAGGTCCACCATTTCCAGCCGAACACGATACTAGAATACCCTGCGCCGCGGCAGAGAAAGCTCCAATGGCAACTGTGTCTCTATAATAATCAGACTGCGATCCACCAATAGACAAAGACAAAACATCAACCCCATCCTCAACCGCCTTCTCCATTGCAGCTATGATATCAGAACCGAAACACCCTCCAAGCCAGCAAGCCTTATATGTGGCCACTCGAGCTTGCGGCGCCATACCCCTAGCTGTCCCTGGAGCATAACCAAGGAAGCTAGCTCCTGTAACAACAGACCCCGCCGCAGTTGTTGAGGTGTGAGTTCCATGGCCATCGTCATCTCTCGGTGACTTTGATTCTACGTTTTCATCAACAGGTCCAAACGCTGCTTCGTACCCGTTTGAGAAAAACGCAGCACCAATCAGCTTTTTGTTGCAGCTCGAAGAGTTGAATGTCTTTCCCTGCTGGCACGACCCTTTCCAGCCAGTCGGCACTGGTCCAAAACCAGTGTCGTCGTAGCTTTTGAGCTCCGGCCACACGCCGGTGTCCACTACTCCGATGATCACCTCACCCATCTTATCCGAAGCCGGTAACACAGCTTCGCTTTTGCGTAGTCCTAGAAACTCCGGAGTCCTAGTTGTGTGAAGCTCGTACCTCCTTTCCGGCAGGACAGAGAGAATTCCTGGCTGCTTTTCGAGCTGCTCAGCTTCCTCGGCAGTTAGCCTTGTTGAGTAGCCATGGATGACAGTCTTGTACGTGTAAAGCATGTCAGCTGAATCGGAGACCGCTTTCAACGACGAGCCGTACCAGTTGACATGGTCGTCGTCGAAACTCGCGGGTATTTGGGACTTGTCCATGTGAATGATGTACGTCTTTTTCACATGCTCACTCTCTTCTGCTACCACCTCACAGTTGTGAGTGATAACCAGAACCATAAGCGTTACCAGCAGCACGGATTTCGATGCCTTCTTCATCTTGTTCAAACCTGAGCTTATGAGTTTCAGGAACAAATTTCTTAGTGCCGACGGAAGTGAAATTCACATATAGGCACTGAGAGATTCTTAGAAATACTTCTCTATTTAAATATTCTCCACTTGGGGCACAATTATATGGTACAAGATTTTTCTTGTTGTTTTGCTCTTCTTCTTTTTTTTTGGCAAAGTTTTGCTCTTCTTTTTAACCACCCTCTTATAATAGCAAATTTGATTCTTGTACTCATTTTTCAGGTCTGAAAATGGACGGGGACCTACATAATTGGTGGTACTATGATTACACATAAAAAGAAGGCTGGTAAATTACTAAATGATGCTTATTTCAATCATTAATGATCAATTGCCATTATTCTGTTGTGGGTGGATTTGTGCTAAACTTGGTGAAAACTGAAAACTAACATTTCGGATGGGTATTACATATCTGGCAATGGATTTAAAGCCTTGTGAAAAGGGTTGGGGTGTTCTATACGCTTCCTCTACCTAAAATCTTCACTATGCAGTTACTTTGTGCAACATTTATGCAGGTCATTGTCATTTCATAATCCACATCAATAGAAACTGGCACCATAACTTTATCTGGTTTTAGGAATTTGCTGTTGCTTGCGAAATTGCAACTTCCTATAAGTTAATATCTAATTGTGAAAAAATTATTGGAAACTCTACTCAACAATAGACCTGTTACTGTGTTTCAGAAGGCAAGGACTCATCTTCCCCTAAACATTTGTTTGGGTGGAAGGAGAGGAAGTAAGAAACTTCGAGGAAGAATCCGTTAGTGGAAAGCATATCGCTAAATCTAAGGTTCAGAGTTCGAATTCTATCACTTTCTCTACCCTGTACGTATTGAAAATGGCCGGGCATTTCTGAATCCAATATATATTTAAACCTTTTTGTTTTTTCTTAACTAATCTTTTGATTGAACCGAAAGTTTTAGTGGAAGTCCCACTAATATTAGCTTAGCCATTTATCATGGTGCCAATCGCTGAGGATGACAATCGTGGCTTCAACTTTTCTAGTCTCACCAGGAAATTTTATTCAGATGAGTCATGCACCAATTACCGAGATGGAGTGATATTGGCCGTGGAATCTGAGCTTGCATGGACATGCAATCTATTATCAGATTATTTTGGTGTGAACTGAACTATGATCTAATCGAAGGTTGATAAGAGCATTGAATAATTTGATTGAGATAATGTTTATTAAGCATAATTTATGTGTAACCATGAACGAAAGGAAGAAAAAGACTTGCATGAGTTGTATCTTTCCTCCCACAGTCCCAAGTCTATTTGCTACTTGGTTGCAATTAGCTGGAAGGTACCCTACCACTACTAATAATTGTTGAGTGGAAGCTTTTGGTAAACATATAGAATCTCATCTCTGACCTTTGTAATTTTATAGATTTTCTCTTTAATTTAAGGTACAAGATCTTTTTATGAATTAGTTTTTATTGTTTTAAAAAATAAAACAATCATTGAATAATTGATTAGAGCATCTCCAACAGAATACTTATTTCAAAAAAAATTTGAAATTTAACTAGTTTTAGACTAAGTTTGATCTCCAGCAGACTAGCTAAACAAAAGCTAAATTTAGCTTTCCCTAAAAGACCTAGCTATATTTAGCTAGAGAGGAGAGAGAATTTAACTAAAAGTTAAATTTAACTTGAGATTTAGGTATTTGCTGGAGCATAACTCAATATTCAACTAGCTATATTCCAATTTTAGCTACTTTTAGCTATCAAGATAGCTATCACTGTTGGAGATGCTCTTAAGGCTTGTGAAAATCCTAAACTTAAAAGCTTTGAAAATTACTTGCACATATTTCATAACTTTTACTTCCAAATAAGTATTATGTAAATTTTATATTTTCAAGAAACATAAAGAAAAAGCAAGCGCATAATACTACAGTGTCGATTTGTGTAAATACATACACTCTTTTGGCAAAACAAACTCCTCAAAGAAGAAGTATTAAAAGAAAATGAGAAACACAATCCTATATTTTTCTTTAGAATAACATGATCACCAATAACGCATAAGAGATCCAACAAAATGGGCGATAAAAACGGATTTGCTAGTGTCAATACTCTGGCCAAACCAATCAAGAACGTGTGAAAGCAATGATATAGCTTGCCTGTAGATGAGATATGATTGATTTCCAAGTGAGTGAAGGAGAAACAACAACAGCAAAAACAAAGATAGAACTAGTTTGTGACAGAGAGCAAAGCTAGCTAGAGATGCTTATACAGTTCTTCAAGAATCTCCAATCTACTAAAAGTTGGTCGGTTACGGAATCTTGTTTCTGTGACCCCTCAATTGTTTCAGCCAATTTGGCATGTCGGTTTCTGCTTATTAATTTGGGAAAACCCCCAAATTAAATTTCATGGACCGTTCACAATTATTATAAAAACGTCTACATGCAATGCAATTATTCCAAGTAAAAGCTTTACTTAAGTGATGGTCTAATTTCTTAATTACATAATGGTACTGAAAATGGGGCTGTGGCTGATGGATGAAGCAACCGCCACATGCATAGCAATAACAATAATTATGATGAGATTGCAGCTCAAATGTCATTTTCTCTCACCTAAACAGGCCAAAATGATTTCAAAGGTGTTCTTAACAAGTCAAGTCACTCACTTAATTTCTTTTGTATGTATGTTGAATGCTGTTTCCTGATTACAACGGAACACTATCAATATTGATAGCTAATCTCCTCTCAATTATATTCCAACCAATGTGTGTGATGTGTTTATATTGAATAAAAGTGTTTTCATGGCGCCATGAGGGTTGCGCGGTGAGGCGGCCGCCTTGGGAATTTGTTTTCCGAAGGTCTCCGACTTATATACATTCTTTAATAATTGTTATATAATTAATGTCTTTAAAAATTGAACTTTATTTTAGTCTAATGGACTTTCTGTCCCATGCTTTTGAATTTCAAGGCCGACCCTGTTTGAGTAACCAGATAAGTAGACTTCTCTGGACTCCATCCCAATCCAAATCGTATGACTTGGGGGAAAGGGAACTGAAATAGACATGATGTAATTTACTGATGGAGATTTAGAATGTGAAGCTGGTGTTGTTGTCGCTATAATAATAAGGCATGTCGACTACAACGAATGGACACAGCACCGAGTTGATTGCCATTTTCACTGGACCTTCAGACCAGCTATGGGAAAATGGAAGAATACAAAGAAAAAAATGCCATAGTACCCTAGGCCCCAATCCTTTTGGTGTACCTACATGAATGGTATTATTTGAGAGTTTGAGAATATAAATTTTCGTGAACTATTATTAGAGGCACCGTTGAAAGAGCCCTCATAGGATCCACTAATAACATGGTGAGATTGTCACTTCGCGTTTTCAATTCCTACGTGACCATCATAAACAATCGCATGAGTTATATCGGAGTGTATTTGGTCTATCGATTGACAGCGGAAGTTTATCAGTGGGTCAACCGTCATTAAAATAGGTGATCCGGCTCTGCTCTTTCCCCCGCCTTCGATCATGAAACCGGTCTCAATTTAGGACCGTCCAGCCCAGTCTAATTGCTGCCCGAGCTCTATCACCCTCCATAACTGCCCATGTGGCGTATCGAAGGAGAGAATCCAAACGGATTGCAACCAGGTTCTTTCTCCGCAGCCACTTGGGTTGGTTTCCTCTCTTCCTCAGGATCCAATGCCACCAACCATGTATATGAATAAAACCCTACGGCGGCATATCGAAGAAGAGAAAACAAAACAATTTGTAGCCGGGTTCTTCCTCCTCCGGCCACCTCGAGCTCCACCATCACTTGGATAGTGTTGCTTTTTTTTTTTTTTTCTTGGAGTTCCAACGCCATCAACCGCGCACAGCAATAGGCTCTTGACCAAATGCCCAAATTTGGTCAAACAAATGCCCACTTACTCCACTAAAAGATTTGTGTGCCCCCTTACCCCATTTATATGTAAAAAGCAAGTTTGCCCTCCGAATAATTAAAAAGTCGTTGGAGACTTTGATGGAATTAGGTCACTGACCGTGGGAATCAGGTCACAGGCTAGAAGTTGTCGGAGGTCCACAAAGAAGTCGTCGGAGATCTTATAGATCACCCCAGAGATCGCCAGAGACTCTTATTACCCCCCCCCCCAAAAAAAAAAAAAAATTATTAAAGGCAATAAAACGGCACTCGATCCGGTCACAGATTGCCTAAGATTCCTAAAAAGATCGTCGGAGATCTTATAGGTCACAAGAAACTTTTATTACCCCCAATAAAACCCAATAAATTTGTACTGGAGGGCAATAAAAGAGGACGCCGGATTTCGATCACTTGTCCAGAGATTGTCGAAGATCCCCAAAGAGGTAGCTTTTGGCTCGAAGGGCTGGTTTCTAGGGTCATGCAACTTCATTGTCAAAAGCTTGCTTTAACGTCTTCTTTGACATAAATAACTAGCATGAAAGATAGAAGACTCTTATATAGCTATGTAGAAGAATTGTCCGGGTAGAACGAAAAGAAAAAGGCTAAGACTTCTAACTCGCGTCTTAGGCTTTCATAGGCCCTTAGGACTTCTCAAAGAAGAACTCACCTTATTCTTATCTAAGGAAGCGACTCGGAACTCACCAGATTCCGGCGGTCAGTGACGGGAGTCCCGCGAAGTCTTCGATGGCTTCTCTCTCTCTCTCAGTGATAAAGAGAGAGAGGGCAAAATTGTCCTAAAAATAAACAAAAAATAATAAATAAATAAATAAAACTTAATTGGGTATTAGGAAAAAACATATGTAATTTATTGGGTAAGTGAGCAATCTCATAAGATGTTTAGGTAAGTGGGGTTAGTGTAGTTTAAATTTAGGTAAATAGACATTTTTCCCACAACATCAATTTGTGGAGAGAGAAAACATAATTGACAAACTTTAACGGAAAACCTTTCGAGATAATTTTTTTCATTCCTCGTTGATATTGGACTAGGCTCCAGTTATAAAAGTTATAGACAAGATAGATACGAAGTCAATGGCAAAGGAATCACCCATTTTAGTGATGGTTGACCCGTTAGTGAACTTCCATTATTAGTGGACTGAATAATTTTCGGAGTTACATACAAAATCAAATTATTTGTTATTAAAATTCCAATAAAAATATTCATAATAAGTACTGATGAAGATTTTTATTTCAATCATTAGGTCGGTGATTCGGTGTATGAGAAAGATTTATAATTTCAACTAACAGTTATTAGTATTTAAGCCTTTAAAATCAGTTATGGTTAAAAATAGATTTAATTGCAAATTATCGTTAAAAAGTTAAGAAGTTTATAATTTGATAAAATAAAATAAAAAAAAAGTTTATAAATAAATACAATCATGAGCAATCACCAGCCCTTACTACAAAAGAAAAAGGAATAAAAGAGGAATAATATGGAATGACCAAGAGCCCATTGCATACTAAATCGGAAGAAATATGCTATGACCCTTGCCAAGCCCAACATGCGTTAGTCATGAGCTCTTTAAAATCAAGCGGCAGCAAGATCATGCAGCAAGTTAGCGCTGCGGTCATGCAAAGCTCCCCCCGCACCAGAATTGGCTTCCCATCTAATCACGCAAGCATGCCTTCCCGCCAATCTCGTGCTCGGCTCTTAGAACCCCAAGGGCCTAACAAAGTAGCACATTATAAATTTAGGGTTGCTCCCTCTTACCAAGCTCAGATTTCAGGACCGCCTATATATATATATATATATAAAGCACATATGTAGAGCTTGCATTTTCGGTTAAAGGTCTCTCGGCTATCAAGATCCTTCACAGTCAGAAGAAAGGAAGGCTAAAGACATTACAGATCCATATAGTGGTGAGTAGTTCTCTCTCTCTCTTCCTCTCTGTATTTCATATTATTGACTTAAGCATGTCTCTCTTTGAAGGTGACGGGAGAAGTCATGGGAAGGAGGGAGGTTTCATGGAGTCTCATTTTCTTGGCGATGGGGCTGGTTAGTTTTGTATCTGTTGAAGCCACGGGGAGGTCTCTGAGAGATAAGGGGAATGACTTGAACAAGGGGCTCCAGAATTGGCACGGTAAAGAGACTACATATGGAGAAATGACAGCTGGTGGTTTCGGGGGAGGGTCTTATAATAGAGATGAACTGGACAAGGGGCTCCAGAGTTGGCGCGGTAAAGAGACTACCTACGAAGAACTGACAGCTGGTGGTTATGGGGGCGGTTCTGGTTTCGGCTCTGGTGGTAGTGGGGGATTTGGCAGTGGGGGTGGTATAGGAAATGGTGGTGATGGTGGCAGTGGCTTTGGAGGCGGTGCTGGTTATGGGGGTGGATCTGGTAATGGTGGTGGATTGGGTGGTGGTTATGGAAATGGTGGCGGAGTTGGCAATGGCAGTGGGGGTGGTGGATTCGGTAATGGTGGCGGCTTTGGCAGTGGAGGTGGTGGAGGAGGTGGTGGCTTTGGCAATGGTAGTGGAGGAAGTGGACAAGGGGGGGCTCGGGCGTGGGGTCAGGTCCAGGGTATGGTGGTGGTGGTGGTGGCGGCGGTGGAGGATATGATCATGATGGGAGGAAAAACTAGGTCCAGGAAGATCTTCTCTAGAATAAGATGACTTTTCCAGTTTATCATGTCAATAAAATGAATTAATTTATGTTCTGTAATGGTGCAATTGTTCTGTTAATCTACATATAAAACAAAAATTAAACGATTTCACTCATGCATTGACAAGTACCAAAGCCTGCTTAGTGAGTTCATACTTCAGCCATGAACACGTAATCATGTATATTAACGTAATCCACAAGTTTCATATCCTGGACCAAACATCCCCCCGGCTTAATTGACCAAAAAAAAACTATATAGCAGAGATGAGAATTATGCACTTCCAGTGTGCTTGACTTAAAAACGTATCTCTTCTGCATACAAATTCATTGCCCTGCTTTCAGCATAAGTCGTGTTCGCATAAACGAATATGGAAAGGAAAAGCAGGAAAGGGAATTTGGAAGATGATTTTTGAAGTTACATGTAATATAGCTTACTTGGTTTGTATCTCTGTGCATAGCTGTGATGTTTAAGCACAGACTACAGAGATAGCAAAGGCCTTCAATAACAGAGACTACAAACTTTTCTTACAGTTCAAAACTTGAATATATCCTGTAAATTGCACAGTTAATGAACCTTACATGCCACCCATTGTCTGAACAACAACCATTTTTTGTCGTAACTGTACAACTCTCTTAAGCATTCTTTAATATAAGCATCGCCTTATGTAACAAATTGCAGAGACAGTTCAACTAAAGAACTTTAAAAAGATATGTCAACGGATAAACTTCTACCAGAAGGAAATGACAGTGCCAAGTGAGATAGATGACAACTATAAATGCATAGAACAAAAGACTATAGTTACAACACTTGAAATGAGTGGGGGCATTGGTAACTCAGAAAATCTCTGATTTGTTGAGTTCTCAGGCTGTTGGAGCATGATTCCCTTGTGTCTCAGAGGATACATACAAAGGGAAAGAGATAACAGAACATCTTGGAATGTGGTGACCTCGATTGGGATGTTTAAGCATTCACTTTGTGCACCCTGTCTTCTGGATCACAGACCCTTTTCCTTTGATTCTCTTAACAATTTCAAAAGCAGCCTTACACTCTAGTTGTATAGAACTACCACTTCAGTTGTTTAAGACACTCTCATTCTAGTCTCCTAGGAGGCCGATCATTACTCTTATTAAATTATACTAAAGCTAATCAATCTCAGGAGAATTGAACCTGTGGTTACTGGTTAGGACGATCAAGATGTGGATCACCAGTAATCCAATGTCTTGAAATTTTCTGGACCAAACAAACTTATAACCTGCTCATAGTACTGTATATTACTAATCCTGCTCCTTGGAGCTGGAGACTCTTTCAATATAATGAGAACGTAAAATTCAGGGGATGCTAGATTCTTTATATCCTGTAGCAAAGATCCTTGAGGTATGGAGGCATAATTTATGAAGAACTGGGGACTTACAAGATAAGAAAGTGTAGCAAGGAAAAGCCAAAAAGATTACCAAGAGGAATGTGCTAAACCAACTTAAATTTTTTGCAGAACTCCAAACTAGCTTGACTCTTTGAGACAATCCAAACTCAATAAACAATTTAGTACCCAAACTGGTGCATTTGGTTAGTTGCTCCTACTCAGTTATCAGTCAACAATGTAAAACAGAACAAAGTTTCTGAAAGATACCACAACTAATAAAATGCAAGCTACTATCGTAACTAATTTCTGGCATACACACTGCAATAAGTCGATAACCTATAAGAAGCAAAAGCAAAAATGCACGAAGAGGCACCTATTTCTCATCTAACCTTATATAGAACCTCTCCAAGATTTTGCTTGGACAACATTTGTTCTCACATTTCATTAGCAAATAATATACCACCTAGTTCATCTAGTAATGCTATATCGGTTCATGCGCTGCCTGCATTATTCACATTTTCTTCTTAAAGAATGGCAATTTTGTTGTATACCTTGGTTCACATTACCTTTCCTGTTTTCACTAGCTTTTATCTCCATCATTTCAGAATTGAGAGCAGTAAACAAGCACACAGAAACATATGAATAGCTACACAAATCAATTATATATAACAGAGTGAGGATAACAGGAATTTCTTATACCACTTTGCACGCTGTGAAGTGTGAAGGGTCGAAGCCTGAGATTAACAGCAAAGCCCTAGGAGCCAATCATCCTCCCTAAGATTTCACCGCCGCAGCATAACCTTCATCCAGCTCACTCTTCTCAATCCCTTCCCAGTCATCTTCATCGCTGTAATTTTCCGATTTCACCTCAACCGCTTCGATCTTTCCCTCTGCTTCACTGCAATGTGCTGTAACGACGTCGTTTGGTGCTGATTGCGTATCAATTTCTTCCCGTAGTATATTCTCCGAAATTTCCTGATCCTCATCTCGGCCACGTTGACGATCAGAGTCATTCGGTTTCTCAACCGACACCTTCTCGCCGTCGTCGGATTTCTTTGCAATTTCAACGGCCGCTGACTCTTCTCCTCCCTGACTGTGCTGAACCGATTCGACGACTTCCTCGACCGGACGAACCGGTTTACTTTCGAATCGATCAACCTCCTTCACTTCTGCGGCGAATTCAACCCTCCTCTGGCTCTGATAAACCTCTTCGACTCTCAGCCTCTCTTCGAATATCACCTCCTCCATAACGACTCCATCGCCGACACTCTCACTGACCTTGAACTCCGATTCCGGTTCGCGGTCCGCCATGGCGATCGCGACGAGCTTGGCGACGAAGAAAGAGAGGATCAGGGCCACCGAGGCGGTCCAAACCAAGTCCTGAACGAGCTCCATATCAAATCACCACAAGTCCAAATCACAGATAACGAATTTGAACGATCAAAACAAACCAACAGAAATTGAAAAGCGTTTGGAGACGAATATAATAGCTTATAGACAAAAGAGAAACACAGAGGTTATAATAATCAAAAGGATTAGCAGAGAGAAAAGGGGTATTTGCAGAGCCGAGCCAAAGCATATTCTGATATTTTTTATTTTTTATTTTTTTCCCTCTTTGCACACGGCGTCACTTTTTCTGTTCGACACGTTTCGTTCGGTAATTGAACGCTTGCGCTTTTTTGTCTTTCTTTTTTGGTCAATTTTGTCTTCTGCGATGTTTATTTTTTTGGTTTGCGTTTTGGATTCCAGGTTCTGTAATTGAGTGACGGCGGTGCATGGAGGCATGTGCATTTCTGCAAGTCGTAATCGGCCACGTGGAGATTTGGACGTTAGCGGTCTAGTATGCTTGGAGGGCTCTGCAGCCACTCAAAGAATCGAGCTCTTTTTCTTTACTCAAAGAATCAACCAATCGGGTGACAAAGTTCTCATGGTTTAACCTTAAATATCATGGTACTTATGGAAAATGATATCCAATCCCTTGAACAGTAGTCCGAAATATTGAGATATCGATGTATTGAAATTTCAGAATCAAGAATGGTTAGATTGCAAATGTTTGTAGTGTGTCTCTCTTAATGATTTTATCTAACGGGTTCGGACTCTAAAATTTCAATACTTTGAAGCACTATAGACAATTCAATTATATTATTTTGGTTTTGGTCAATATCTCGTTAATGGTTAATTTGATTCCTTTTAAGTTTTTTCGGTTGGAATCAACTTCAATCATATGGGGCTATTCTCCAAATAAAATTAAAAAAGTAACAATGGAAAATACGAGATAGAAAAACAAGATCATAACTCAAGATGTAGTGAACAAGGTAATGTTAAAACTAAGAGAGGAAAATTCCCTCCGTCTTTATCGGTGACCTTACTATTTCACAAAAGTCTTGATTTTTTCAGTTTTCTTTATGTTGGGTGGCGCCCTAATGCCGGCACGGGCCTCTGACCTCACCGATGCGTGGTGGTTGCTGCCGGATGGGTGATTGATGGTTTTGTCATGATGGAGAAGAAGAAATTGTGATCGATGACTATCTGTTTCGAGGGGCGTCGATAGCATGTTTGATTGGAGTTTTCCTCGCTAGCTAGGAAGATTGATTTGTTGATCTCCTGCTCTAGGTTTGTTTTGTGTTATGGTCAGCGAAGGGGTTTTGGTAGGGTTTCGACGGTGAGGGGCTGGGTTGTTGGTGGCAGGTTTGGTTGGGATGGTGGTGGATATCTCATCGTGTTTTCGTCATGGGGTGCGATATCAGATCTAGTGCAGGAGAAAGTGATTGTTGCAAATAACAATCCGGTGGCGGTGGCTCTTTGCGGTCTAACGACGACTTTTCTACAAATGGTGATTGTTTCCTTCTTTGCTGGTTCTATTAGGATTTGATTTTTTGGTTCAGTTTTTTCTTTAAGTTGTTTTAGTCCTTTCAAACTCTTAGGATTTAGGGGTCCTAGTACTATGATGGTGCTATGGTTATGGTATCAATTTCATGGAATTTATGTATTTTTTTTGTGGTCAAGGTAATGAGGAAAAGATCCTACATACACATGGTTCGGTGGTTTTGGATCATGGTGTTAAAGGTGGTAATTTTCTTCTTGAGATTGGTTACGAAGAGGTATGGTGACTCTTGGATTGGGTTGATTGATGAGTCATTGTTTTGACATTATTTTTGAGGACTACATGTGGTATTATCGGTGGCCTTCTTTTTGTCAATATAACGGTGGTTTATCCTTGCATGTGGTCTGGCTATTTAAAGACATAGTGTTGAAGAGGGTGGCATGGTTGTCTTTCGTGTTGGCAGTGAGAATTTACCGTAACTCTCAATATTTGTCTCATTTTGTAGCTCGAAAAAAGAAGTGATTAAAGTGGTTAGGGGTTGGACCCGTTTTGCTCATGGATGTCATATTGATGACCGACCCGTAACTGAGATTGATTTTAAGGAGGAGAGTGAGAAATTTATATCCACCATTGGTTATTCTCTTATTATGTAATCTTCATAGAATATCATAGTGAATAAAGGTGTTTTCACTAAAAAAAAAACGTGCTATACAAGAAAATCGAATTTGGTTGGTGTTGTGGGGCGTGGCGGCAAGCCGGCAACGGTTGAGGCGACTAACAGGTTGTGGTTACGAGGAGTGACGACATACCTTGGTCTCTACGCTCTACATCACATAATATTCACGAGACCCAAGGCCACAAGTGAAAAACTAAAAACCCACCTTTATATCCACATTATCATAGTGAAAACTGATAATCCATGAGTAGATGTAGCCCGATCCAAATTGATTGTGGTGAATAAGTTTTTACCGCCAAATTCTACTTGCATGCTTATCCGGTTATCCCTCGAAACCCATCTTGCATAAGTCAGCCTAAACCCTAAACAATGGTCTCTACGGCCAAATTTCGATCAATTAACGGTATATTAATGAGATAATATCAATCACTAACCAAATTTATTCCCCAAGTTGCGCAATTCTGTGTGTATTATGACCATCGTTGGAGAAAATATTCGTGTTTTTCCCATGGGCCAAAGTTCAATTCGTCAATTACCATTTGTGCTACTGCTACTAGGGCCACTGTTTTAAGTTTTCCTTTTGAATATAACAAGTGAAAAATTGGAATATCGCATACCCAACTAAATTCATTGCAACGATTCTTGAAGAAAAAGAGCATTGTGCATATGACTTGTGCAGGCCACAAAGACAAAGGATGATGGTTCCTTTCCTTCGAGCCATTTATTGCTCTACCACTGTCTGGGGTGGTGGTGGCGGCGTGGCTCCACCACTTTAAGATTGTGCTAGGTTTTATGACTTTATCTGGTACAAGTAATAAAGCAAATGCAACTACCACAAATTGTTGTGAGCTACAGCTGTGCAAGTATAAATAATGTGCTAGCTTAGCACCATATGTGGTATAGATTTGTTAGACTAGCTAGGCTAGCTGATCTAGCTGAAAGCATCGTCTCTTCAGAGTGTGAAACAGGTTAGATCTGATATCTGCATTTCTTTCGTGGCTCCAATATTTCGCACCTAACTGATGAGGATTGTATTATATATGTCCCTCTTATCGTCACAGCCTCTTTGACATTCTTAAAACTCTAGGTCTGTATCTGATCCGTCTCTAGTTAGCTGGAAATCTTCAAAGAACAAGAGGAGGAGAACAAATGGGTGGAGGCAACGGTCAGAAGTCGAAGACAGCTCGTCTGAGAAACTTGGAGAAGCAAAAACCTGCTAAAGGTACCTCATGCCCTTTCAGCTTTGGTGTTCTTGAGCTCAGTTTCTTTGCTTTCTCGGTAAGTCATTTCTAGGTCACCAACTAATTTGTTCATTCTTGGTGCGCAGGAAGCCAGCTTGACTCGAACAAGAAAGCAATGACAATCCAGGTAAAATCCCTCTTCTCATCTTATCGATTGAGTAAGATTTCATTTTGGTGGTTTCATGTTTTGCTTATGGGGTTCTGATGCGATTGAGAATTTGAGATGGTGGTTGATTTGATTGCAGTGCAAGGTATGCATGCAGGCTTTTATCTGCACCACAACTGAGGTCAAGTGCAGGGAACATGCAGAGGCAAAGCATCCCAAATCTGATGTTTATGCATGTTTTCCACATCTTCAAAAGTGAAATAATTCAATCCCGAGAGGGAAACAACATGTAGCTGAAATGTGTTTAACATCACCTCTTGTAATCATACTCGGATTACCTCCGAGGATGTTCTGCATAAAGATCCTTTGATTAATGGATTTCGTCTGCATAACGCTCTCTGTGTAATTTGTTATATATGTGAATGTTTCTTAATCTGATTATACTTGAAATTTAGTAATAACAGACGGAATAAACAGAATCCCTAATGTAAAATATGCAAACCATAGCAACTAGATGTTTGAAACAATCAAATGGTTATCTTTCTTCGGTGCCACCCTTCTTCTCCTGGAGAGATAAGCCATTCCAAGCCACATTGCTTTCTGGGTAAGTTCCAAGTCAATTACAATAAGCAGAGATTCCGGGGGCTAAAGGCATAAAGCTCCTTATTCTTTGTTTGATGACTAAACAAAAACAGGGAAAACAAACTGCAAAACAAAGCCCCTCGCTACTCCCCCACCCAGCTGATCCAACTGGAACGCTTGAGACACGGAAATGGGGAGGCAGTTATGCCAAACAGCAACATCTCTATCCTTTAGTCATAAAAGCTCCTTATTTCAGCATTTACAGCACACATATACGGATCCAAACCCAAAAATCATTCAAAGAATTGAACGAGTGAAGTTACTGTACACACTCGAAATAAGTAGGAATACAAGCAGTTAAAAAATAAATAAGGAAAGTTTAGGTGCGGTGAACCTAAGCTAGGTAAGTAATATCATGTAATGGCCAGGCACTTCCTGCATAGATACAAGTTTGTTTATCCAAGGATTCTCCAGGAGTTTGGTGTTACTGCATCCGGCTAATTTCTGCGCTTCTCACTTCTGAGAAGTATGGATGTGCCTGAAACATGGAATTAGCAAAACTTGTAATTTTTGTAACATTGAACGGCCACTGAACATAAACATATATTATCACAATATTCAATATTATGTATCTAAATAATTGTGTATATGCGTAAGCGTGTGTGCACTTATTAAAACACAGGAAGGTAAAAGAAAGGGAATGACAAAAAAACAGCAGCCAAATCTTAACTAATACCATTGCTTCTCTTGCAGTAAGCCTGTCCTGATGATCATATCGAAGAAGCTTGTCTAGAAAATCGATGGCCTGGGGATGTCATAAAAAAGACCAAAGAATCACTAAAGAGATACGAATTCAACAGCTGAATATAAGGTAAATCTTCTAAAAATCTGGGAGGATGATTTTTAATGGACTTGCCTCTGAAGAAACAAGATGCCGATTGTCTGGAGTAATAAATCTTTGCCACGGCTTCCTGCTGTGACTGAATCAGAATTCAAAGAGAAACCAAAGAAAAGAGGGATAACATATCAGTATCTTGCTAGAGACAACTTTTTCTTCACTTGACTCCTTGGATTTTGTCAAACTATGGAAATACACGGTATGATCATTTTAGATTGCAGTTGCAAGATAAAGATGACAAGTATACCTTCCAACAAGAGCCTCGAGCTGAGGTTCAAGCACAAGATGATATTTAGTCAAGTATGCATGTAACTCGTCCGTTCCAAGAACCTGAAGAACAACTCATCTACATAAGTTCACTACTATTTCTGACTATTTATGAAATTACAGTGTTGCAACCATATTAAAATGAATGTTCTGATCCAATCAACAGATGCTGACTTCTCTATATACGTAGAACAATATAGAGAACTCTGCCAAAATTTTAGCTTGTCGCAACAATATGGGTTGAACTACTCAAGTATTTAAAAGTTTCACAAGAAACCAAATAATAACAAAGGAAAATTCTAAACAATCTTCTGGCGACTTTTAAATCATGCAACACAAAACCAATTTTGACAAGTTGAGATACATTAAGCACATATATGTGAACGATTAAAATCTTTGAGCCACGGATCAAACAAAAGTTACCTTAGCGATTTTCACTAGCTGGTCCTGGTTGTCATGACCATAAAAGAATTGTTCCTTGCGAAAAATCTGCAAGAAAAGAGAATACTTTGTTTAGAGAAATCCATCATGGTGAACAGAAGAAACTTGGATACACAGTAAGATCGGGGCAACATGACCCTTACCATTCCTGCAAACATACAGCCAAGGCTCCACATGTCTAATGAATAGTCATAGTCTTGCAAATCAACAAGGAGCTCAGGCCCTTTATAGTGCCTGATAAACAGCATTTGAATCTGTCAAATTTTTTCAAAGAAAACATAGAATCTGCAAGTCAACAACACAAGAGTTCATCTTTAAACTAGAAACTCTTTCGCCAGCAGGCAAAATTGACTCTTTGGTTAGTAACTTAACTTCCCAGCAACTGCAATCTGATTACAGCTTATACGAATAACTGCACATGTCCATGTAAACAATCCCTACAACTATTATTCAGGTTAAGAAATTATGTCCTTGGTTTACTCAACTTAACAGAGATTCTTGCCGAAGTTTCCAAAGTTTGGGTGGAATGGGTTGATACAACCCAAACCAAATCCAAACCCTATAAGACAGAGTCATATTGTCTTTCAGAAGTCTAATGAGAAACTAATTTTCATGGATTTGATTGAATTCTACCTTGAAGCTACTCGGACATTGTATTCTTTGCCAGGATGGTAGAATTCAGCAAGACCCCAATCAATCAGGCGAAGTTTCCGCAACTCGTGATCAATCATAACGTTGTGAGGCTTCACATCTCGATGCATTATGCCCTGGGAATGACAGTAATCCAATGCCTGCAATTACGAGACCACTTTTGAATTAGAAGAATGCATCAGCTAATTCAGTAGAACTGAGAATGATGATAATTGTTCCAAGTAAAAGAAATATTGCTGCAACTAAAAGAACATGCATTGAAGAGTAGATCAAAATATTCCAAACCATAGGTTAGATTCCACATAGAGAACAAGTCCAACGGCACAATACCAAATATCAACCAGTGATGACACCAAGGATCCGTAACCCCAATTTCAAAAATCTGATTGTACCACCATGCACTTAAAGTTCCCAGAATAAGAAAAGACTCTTCAACTTAGAATATATATCATATATATATCATATTCATATATATTCATATGAACTGGAATCAACCAATCCATTCATAGTTATACCATATTCAGCCAATAACATAGTAATCCTTATGCATAGTAAAAATATATGCACAATGCTCAACTAATCAATAACTACGTTCATCTGTCCATTACTCCATTTCAGTATGGAAATCTCTGGCAGTTCATTCACAAGTTGCGGCTAATAGATATTTTACACTCAGACCATTTTATTTATGCTCTACACATCAGCAGAATTATCAAAGTATAAAAAGAGGGAAGGGGATGAGAGTAGATAGAAAAAACAATGAATATGTAGCAAGAGGAGCAGATAAGAGAAACCTTGAGAAGTTCATATATATAGTAGCGAATGTCGTAATCTGTCAGTGTGGGGTACAACACTTTGAAATCTGTACTGTTGACATGTTCAAAGATTAAACTAGGAGTTTTTGAGAGCTCATCCCTGACAATATCAAGCAGCTTCACAATATTTGGACCTCCACAAAGATTCTGTAATATTTTTATCTCCCTTTTAATCTGCATGAATACCAAAAAATTATTATTACTTACCAATGTTTTGGTAACAATACATCAGAAAGGTAAAAACCTTGCTCTGACACACACACACACACATACGGCAGACATATAAACACCACATGGATACCTGTAGGATTTATACAGCTTAAAAAAAAATCACACACCTTCTTTTTCTTGACTGGTTTAAGGATCTTGATCACGCATTTTTCATTGTTGGTGACATTTATACCCTCGAAGACCTCACTGTACTTTCCTCTTCCAACCTTCCGAACAACCTCATATTCATCTTGAACACTGAGCATAATAAGAAGAGTTAGGAGAAACCACCTTAACAAAGACATTACAAACAAATTCTAAGAAATCCTATTGATATTCAATACAGTACAATTACGTTACTATTGATATTCAATAACATAATATTCAGCCTCAGGCCCGCAACAATCCATATCATTACATGTTCTAGCTGGATTCTTAAGGAACACCATTAACAAGTTGATCTGATTCAGCAATCCCAAATGCTTACATTGAAACCAATATAAGCATAAAAGCAATCATAAAGCTTCAATTTATGACCCTAACCCAGCAATTAAAACAAGAAGGTTCAATTGAAGATTCATAATACAGATAAGAAAAACAATGAAGGAACGATTCAATTGAAACAGAGGAAGGAGGTTATGTTTACCCCCATTGAAGGACGAAAGATTCGTAATCCCAGTAATCTCTAGGGCGCTGAACGTTGACGTCGGCGTAGACTCGAGCCCTAGACATGGCTACCGGATTTGACCTTGATTCTTTGAAGATTCCGGTGGAGGATGGCGGCAAAACCCACGTTGCCCTAGCAGAGCAACCGCGGATTTTCTTAATTGAGATTATGTCATTTTTAATACAAGTTGGTTTTATTTTGGTGATATTCCCGGAATCCAATTTCAAACGGACTCGTTTATAAGAGAGAGGAAGGGTATCTCGTCTGATGCTCGAGCCTTTTCCCCGATTTACTACTGGGTAATAAAAAAGGATACGGAAAAGTTTTAATTGGGCACTTTTGCTTGTTAAACTAGTTCGAGTAATCGTGAGTTGACGTATCATTTTTTTTCTAATGTACTTTTTATGGAAATATGACACTGTATTAAATGAAATTAATGATTATATATGACGATGCAATAACATTGAAAAAAAAAAAACATGACAAGATGCACAAACGCATCTAAAATAAAAGATAATTAAGATGTGGCTTGATGCCGAAAGACATCGCTGCATTACATATGTCACTCGAGCTATGTAAAAATAATAGCAACTGTAACCCTAACGGCCTAACCAGTAATATGATCACCTAAGAGAGGTGATCTACTCACCAAGAGATAGAAAGCAAGCAAGGATGTCAGAAACTTGGACGTTAGCAGACAAACTCCTTAGAACCATAACCAATACAAGAACAAAATGAGCAGCTGTCTCAAATCCAATATCCAAATTTGGGTGAGAGCTAGGTCTTAAATTCATATCCAAATCTGACCTAAATTCAAAGTGAAATTTGACAAAGCAGACACAGCAAAAACCCATGCCATCTGGAAATGCTTTGGGCACTGGAGCACTGATCTATATGGAATGCTCTGGACATCCAAGTAAGTGGGCACCCAAGCACCAACCCCTCTTGAGCCAAACTATCGTGCCATCAACATAGCTTGGAAGAAATCAAACAAGGAAGAGATGTCCATCGATCGATCTAGAGAGCCCCTCAAATCCGAATCGATTTGCAAGTCCTTAAACAAACTCCTCCTGCTGGAGAAAGCCTGATCGTTAGGCCATTGTCCCTCATCAGAAAGAATCAACCTTGCCCTCTAACAACTCGACAACAGTCCCACAGCAACCAGATCCACCCTACCGATCTTATCTGCTCAAAACCCATCGCGCGGCCAAATGCAATAGAGTTGGCAAAGACCTAGCACGACTCACATCACCATCTTTGAGGCACGCCCGTTGTGGCCTCGACGAACCACAACCGTGTAAAGTCTCCATCGAGGATGGATAGGCCACTACTCCATGCAGAGAACTTCATGAGAACTCTCTAATCAGTGGTTGTGGGACCCACTTTTTTATTATATTTTAGCAAATAAACCTTTAAATGTTTAGATATGCATGAGTATATCATTTCCAGAGATTTTCTTTCAAGTTGTTAATCTTTAAGGTACCAAACTATATCAAATTAATGCACAAACCAAATTTGTCAAAGTTGAACATTTCATGTTAATAAATGAAAAATCACGATTATGAATGTCTTAACGATTTTCAATTTGGATGACAATTTGCATAAATAATCTTCTCATGAATATAAACATCTAACGGTTGATTTGCTGAAATGTGAATAAAATAAAAAATAAATCTCACAACCATTGATTAAAAAGTCCTCTTAAAGTCCTTATTTTAATAGTCCTCGTTAGAAACTCACCTCTAATCACAAATAGGTGAACATAAATAGGCATTTATGGAGGAGTAGGTTCACTATAGTTGAAGATTTACTCGATATTAGCTAATCTAGTTTATCCATGAATATAAAACTGTGCTACCTGATGTATCTAAAGCAAGTCGGAAACTTGGAGAGAACAGTGTTCTTAAGAGCGACTCCAACAACTTTTCTATAATTTTTATATTTTCTATAAGTTTTGTATTATAGGGAAGCAAATGTCAAAACTTTCCATAGTTTTTATTCTCAAATTCCAACAAATTCTTTATTTTGCAGTAATTTCTAAAATCTCAATAATTTTTCTTTAAAATTTTAGAGATTGCTGTAAATTTAGGAATTTTGTTTTCTCTTTCCACACTATCTCTAAGATAGGGATAGTCATAGACTTATTGAGAATTTGTTAGAGTAAAATTTTTCTCTAAAATAGAGAAAAATCAAAATGTGAGACGGCAATAATCACCCCCCTGAAATATCTCATGGGCTATGAAACCAAGTCCAGGGTCCACACAAACAGACCCATGTGCGAGCAGGCCCGTATATGTATTATCGAGGAATAATATCTTAACATGGCCGTACGATTCCAAGACTCTGAAGTCTAAACTGCCAATAAGATTGGCCCACGAAACGTACGCGTGAATTCTTTTTTTTCCCAGACTCGGTACGTACCATCGCAATCAAACGCGAAACATGAGCGTTGGATCCGGACGCAACCCAATAGCCAAACCGCCACGTGTCGACCCCAGACTGCGTGATCGCATCATGGGATCAAGTAAGCTGAAGTTTAAGCGAGACGGGAGAGCAAGTCAGATTTTTTTTTAACGATTTCTGATTTCTTTTTCATTTCTCTCCAGACCAGACAGAGAAATCAGAAATCGTTGATAGGGGGACCATACGAAGAAGAAGCTACTCTCCCAAAGGAGAGAGAGAAAGATTGAGCACTTGCTCCATCATCAGCTAGCTTCTTCTGTACGTGGTTCCTTTTACAAGTGCTTCTTATCAAGCAAAGCTCGTGATTCGGATCAATGGCGTTGTGGCGTAAGATGAAGTTTCCGATGCGGAGAGCTTTTAACCGGGTCGCCACCCGCGTCGGACTCCGAAAAACCGGTGAGTTACGATCTCCATTGCTAAGTTACTTTGATGATCTATGATTATTATGGCATGGAAAATGAGATTGAGTTTTGTGTGTGTATAGGGCTACCGAAGCTGCGACACGATGTGAAGGCTTGCGAGTATGAGGACGTGCGTGTGATGTGGAACATACTCAACAAAAATGAGCCAGAGACTATTCGATTGGGAAAAAGCTCAAGGAAGAAGAAGAAGAAGATGCCTTCTTGCAATTTCTTGGATTGGGTTAAACGCACACCACTTATGTGCCGTGCTTGTTGAATCAAATCAAATCAGCCGTCCGTATATATGTAGATATCAAAACGGTTTGAGTCGTCAGTCAGTCGGCCGTCTCTTCTTCCGGTATAGGGATCAAATCACTAAGCTTAATCTTATGTGTATATGTATATCCATACTTTCTCTACAAAATTTTGAGGGGTAAGTTTGACTCTTTTCCACTAGTACTATTGTCTCTGTAAATGTTGAGCGTCAATCCAGGTTTGTAACTTGTATCTCGTGCTTGAAATAAAAGGGCATTTTGTTATTAAGGATAATACATATAATGAAGGATACTGCACGTACACGTTGATCTACATGCTGTTCTGGAATGGTTTATTTTCCTGATGCCAAATTTACAGGATTCTGTTCATGCTGACAGAAGCTTTTGCACTACTATTTTAATGTATAACATTGGCTAAATGCAACCTCTTACACGAATAAAAATTGATCAACTCTAGTAACCTCTCACACGTTTCCCGCTATCAATCACACCAACGAAAATGTCCCAGAAAAAACAACTACAAATCAGTAGTACCTCATACATATATTGGTTTTAGATAGAACGAAAATGCAAAATGACATTCCAAACTGATGCCTAGCTAGCTGATTTCTAAACCCATACATCAGACAAGCAACATAGATTTATAGAGTACTTGAACCGGTAATAATAGGCACATAATAATAACAATCAACCACGAGCAATTACAAAATAGATAGATCAAAATCAGGATCGGCCAGGGGCATCAGTACCTCCTACCATAACAGTCATGGAATCAATGTTATCTTCATCCTCAGCTTAGGGTTTCGTCATAAATATTATTATGCGGCTTCAGGGCTGTCCCGTGACAAAGTGAGGCCTAAGGCAAAATTTAGAGAGACCTTCCTAATAATTTTTTCCATTGAAAAAAAAAAAATGTTAGCAAAGCTAAGTTCAAACAAAAACATAGCAGATTATATAAATAAAATAAATAGCAATAATATCAATAAAGAACAATAGAACTTGATTTTTTAATCACAAAATTTTAGACTTCAGGTCTTGACGGTTTGTTACAATTGTATCTACAAACTGCAATTCTAAATCTTTTTTCCTTTACTATTTGTTTTTAGATAAGTTTCGTGAATAGTTCTTAAAAATGAGTTAAATCAATCAAGCCAAGTCTGACTCAAACTTGAACTTGTTCATAATTTACCCAACCCGAACCATACTCAAGTTTAAAAGAAATCTATCAAGTTGGGCCTGATTTACAAAGAGTCGTGCTGCAGAGCCCAACCCATGCTGGCGGCAAAACTCATTGAAACGACGCGTTTCGCTGCAAGACCTATAAAAAACATACAATGCTTCACAAAATGAACTAGGGTTTTGGACATTCAGTGTCTCCTTGCGGCTGCTGTGAGTTGAAGGCGGCTTTCTCAGAGATTCAAAGATGGGACACTCGAACGTCTGGAACTCGCATCCCAAGTCTTACGGCCCTGGTTCTCGCACTTGGTATGAATTTCCCGGCAAATCTTTGTCCTTCTAATTCCCTGGAATTGTTTGAGATCTGCCTAATCAGTATTTTCTGTGATTCTGTGCTTTATTATTTTTGAATCTTGTATTTCGTTACTGTTAAAATATTATCAGTAAGACCAAGCATTTAAGTTTTAATCAATCTCCCTAGCTGATCATGGATTTTGATTTGGTGACGATGGTTTGGGATTATGCTTCATTATGTAATGTAGTTAGTTTTGTGCAAGTGGTCAGTGTTTCCATTTTGACAGTTAGATTATACATGCTATACACTGTTGACAAAAATCATGTTGTCTTCTGACCAAATATTCACTAGTGCAATCCTTTACATTACTAGGCATTTAAGTTTCGGTCATACTATAGGAGTTTGATTGTATTAACTTAAAATGCGTGTTTGCTAACTTGGTATAATGACACAATGGATTTCACAAGGCTAGGTTGCGTACTTCTTTCTTTGTTGTTTACGGTTCTGTGATACCTTTCTATCTTTGAGTGTTTACCTCCTAGTGAGGATACTTTAGTTGCTACCAATTTTCTTTGTTTTTGTACCTCTGACATAAGAGTCTATTTGATTGCTTTGGACAGCCGAGTGTGTGGGAACCCTCATGGGTTGATCAGGAAGTACGGACTGATGTGCTGCAGGCAGTGCTTCCGTAGCAATGCAAAGGAAATTGGCTTCATCAAGGTAAATTATTTCTGTCCCTAACAGAAATTGCATTGCAAGGAGCTTCTTGATTATTCTGTTTTAGTGTGAAACCTGTACTCTTTGGATTTGGCCCTTGTTTTGCATGCCACTCAGGCATCTGAAGTGTCCCCTTTTCCCAAGATAGATTAAATTAGAATAGAGAGAACAGCCTGTTTAATATTATTGCCCTTTGATTTCATCTGTCATTTTTTTTATTGATTCTTCGGATGGATGGATATTGATGAATCATTTTCACTGCAGTACCGTTAAATGGTGAGGGCATCTGATCTACTGCTACATTGGCCATGAAGTTGTTCGAGATATGGAGTTTGGAGCGATTACATTTACTTAGTTTCTTTTTCAAGACCATAATGTAGTATATCTGAATTTTTGCAATTAGTTCTTGACTGGGCCAATGTTAACATTTTGATATCAAGCTTTTTGGTTTATTTGCCAAATCCATCTTTGATTAAATGGTATTCTCATATTTGAACCGTGCGGCAATATTTTTATGTCTGGGTAAAAGACTCTGTTTTAGTACTTGTGAGGATTGGCACGTAACTTAGACTAATCTTTGGCTGGAACCACCTTTCTTTGAATCTCTTCTGATTCACCATTAACGTTTCTACTATAGTCCAATTAATTCATTAGTAAGCTTATGTTGCTAAGCTTGATGTGTAATTTGCTGTTGAATGGCTCAATTAATTCATTAGTAAGCTTGTAGAGCTATGCTTGATGTGTAATTTGCTTTTGAATGGCTCTTGTTGAAGATGTTGGTCCATAGTTTGGCACTTTGGCAGTGTAACAACACTGGAAATCTTATTTCGGCAGTCCATTGTTTAAGGGCACACTCATGAGAGCGAAGTATGATTAAAGTGTGTGTATCCCATCTTTATCCTCGCCCAGAAATCCATTCAGAAACTGTAATCTGTATCAGGAGGGAATGCACACTACTAGAAAAACCCCCCATCACACACGGATTCTCCTGTATCAGGAGGGAATGCACACTACTAGAAAAACCCCCCATCACACACGGATTCTCCTGTATCAGGAGGGAATGCACACTACTAGAAAAACCCCCCATCACACACGGATTCATCCGTGTGAATGTGTCAATATACACGGTACAACGACGGATAAAAAATCCGTACGTATTACTGGTGTTGCTAATACTACTTGCACACAGATTTTTTGAATCCGTGTGAATGCATTTAATGGGTCCCACTTAAATCACAACTCCATCAATTATATCCCATGACCAAAAAGATCCGTGTGTACCAAATATAATATATTTGATTGAATTTTATTAAATTATTTACAGTTACATATTTATTTTTTGGTCCCTCAATTTATTGTCCTTTTAATTCCCAATACCACTACATCTCCTGTCACCAATACCACCAAATCTCCGATCCATTTGAATTCCTTAATACCACCAAATCCATGGGGCAGAGCCAACTCGTCCGATTCAAACACTAATCTCACAGAAGAAGCAAAACAGATATACTCGCAGGTCTGTAATGCATGAGCTGATATACAAGTTTCCGAGACCGGAAATCTAGTACCCAAAAAGCAGGAAATTGACAAAATCTAGAAGCAGAACCGAAGTGAGTGGGTTTGATTTCGATCTGTTACGGATTCTTCTACAAGCACCAAATCGGGAAAAATAACAAATCTGAATCAGAGAAGTAGTAAGAAGTGCAGAAAATCTAGGAAGGCAATCACAATACTGTAAATTGGGGAGAGATGGAGAAAGAGAGACTTACAGTGTGTTTAATTTGTTGAGAAATATCAAAACTTCTTGGCTCAATTTTCTGCTGGGTTTGAAAGATCCTATAACAACCAACAATATCAGGCAGATCTACAAGAGTTATTAAAGAGATAAAATTGAAACCCATGTTACCTGGGGATTTGGCATCACGAGTTCATATATGAGGTTAACTGAGGGAGAGAGAGATCTGAGCATTTTCCATCAGTTCTCCTTTTTTTTCTTCTCATAGCTCTTACTTGCGGTGGTGACGGAGGAGATGAGGAGTCTGGCGGTGGGGGTTGAGAAAGGAGGGGTTGGGAGAGAGAGGCAGACTGGGAATAGGTGATTGGAGTGAAAAGAGAAGAAATGGAAATAGGGACTGGAAGTGCATTTGATAGTCTGCAACCTAGTTTTTGAGTCTCTGTTCGGCAGAATTTGAAGGAGCCAAAGAGATATTTCCCTCTTTGGCAACAATTGTTTACAGCCCCTTCTTAGCCACTAGTAAACGATAATATATACCAACCTAAGCAGTAAACGATAAGAAGGAAGTATGAAGCTCTTTATCAAATAATATATACCAACCTAAACTCAATCATAAAAATAAAAAATAAAAAACCTAAACTCTATCCACTCATGCTTTAAAGAGAAAAACAATCAAATTCAAAAATTCAAAAGAAGTTAGGAAGTTGATAAATTGAAGTTAAATAATGAGGAATATTGAAATTTGCGGGAAAAAAAATTCCCCAAAGAGAGAGAGAGAGAGAGGTGTTCAATTATGAGATAATGAGGAAATACTGAAATTTGCAGAAAAAAAAAAATTCACACAGATATTTGTGTGAAATCAAATATATTTATTAAATTTTATGTATTTAATTTGTTTTAGTTTTATTTTGAAATACAATTCACACAAATTTTTGTGTGTCAATTTTAATTTCACACGGATATCTGTGTGAATGTTTTGCGGTCCCACTTTTAGAATTTTTTTCACATGGATGACTGTGTAAATATAGTTTTCACACAGACATTTGTATGTATTGTAGTGTTTCTCACACAGATTTCTACCCGTGTGAATATCTGTGTGGACTTCATCTATGTGCATTGGCTAGTTTTTCTAGTAGTGGCAGTAAAACGTCAAAAAATGTTCATGGTCTCAAAAAATAAAATACGCACCATACATACCACAAATTGAAAGTTGAACCCCCCTGGAATTGGCTTGAGTGGTAGTAATCTTGTAGATGTTTAAAGAAAAAAAAGGTTTAGCGTTTCAAAAAAGACAAAAATTGGGTTTGGAGTTTGCACAGTGTCCGGTTGTCCCCCATATTGGAATTATCGTATAGCACAAAAATGGAGGTGCGGGGAATCGAACCCCGTGCCTCTCGCATGCGAAGCGAGCGCTCTACCATATGAGCTACACCCCCATGTTGGTCTTCGTTGGCTCAAACTATTAAATTGATATGCGCGCAGAAAATGGCGCTCTGCCATATGCAACCGACGTGCCCAAAAGCTCACATTCCACGGCAACCTATAACACTGGGGTTTCTTCATTCCGCACTGGGTCTGCATGCAACACTAAATGAAGCACTTAATGAGCAGCAGCAGCACTAATGAAGGCTCTGTGAAACCCACATGCACCTTCTTTATTATCATCCCACTATACCACCGCGTAAAATTAAAATCCCAACAAAAAAGAAAAAAACAATAATTTTTCAACATATACACACTACAAAATGCGAGACGGCTCTTCTTAAGTTGCTAGTCCCTGACTCAACATATCTCCCCGGAAATACTGGTTGACTTTGTTGGCCTGGTCCGGAACGCCGGCGGTTCTCTCTTTCCTGCTCCATTATAATAACTCTTTCCTGGGTTTTGTTTCTTGAAGGGAATGTCTGAAAATCCTTAAAAGCAAAATCTTTGGTGCTAGTGTTACTGATATTTTCTGCATTATGAAGAAGGTTTCTGGGTTGTGGGGGGTTTTGCTTTTGGTGCTAATGTTCCTTGGTGTCTCTAGCAGCAGAAAAGCCTCCTTATTTCCAGGTAATTAATGATTCTTGGAACTTTTTTCCTGATAAATTTCAGTGTATAATATGTCCATTTTATGTGATTGCTTGATGGATTGAGTTTGGCCTTTTCTTGCACCTGTTTATAATAGGAAAGAAAATTGTTTGGTTCCTTTGGAATTTCCCAAATGTTAATTATAGGCCACATTTGTGTGGGACAATCCAAAAATGGCTCAGAACTAAATAGATTTGTTCTTTTCTCTTATTGCCTGGATAAAACAGCAACCGTTCCAAGCATGATCTGCTGAATTTTTTTACTTTGGAGCTAGCAATTTTCTCCTTTTTTGATCTAAATTGTCATTGGTGATAATTTTCACTTACTGATCTTGGTGATTAAGCCAGTACATATTGGTCTGACTTGCTGAGTTAGATTAGTGGCAGAGCCAATATATCTCTATCCTGTCCTGATTTTTCTTCTAGTAAAATGCCAATTTTATTTTGAGATATTTCTACATTGATGTTTCTATAGAATTCGGTTTGCCAATAATACATACAATTCGGTTTGCATTTATTTCTACTGTTGGAGTTGATCTGTCAGTCATTGATGAAGCGTATGTAAAAGTTGATATATCACATTTTGGGTTGATCTAGAATCAAACAGAATATCAAAAATGCTGAAACTACAATCACTTCATGTTTATTTTTTCAGATATGCTTGTCAACCACCACGGTGATGGTTTGAAAATGATAAGTACAAGCAGGAGGCTCCAGGTACATAAACTGTAATTGACTGTCATTGTTCCAAGTTCTTTTGATAGAGCCAATTTGACAGTGCTCAATTGCACTTCTGCTTGGAGCACTTTTGTCATAGGCTTGTTAGAGAACAAGTGCTTCCTGTAAATACACTTGAAAGTACTTCTTGCAGAAGCACATGCTCTCTCAGAACCCAGGAAGCACTTGTAGTTATTTCTGCCAAATGCTACTAGCTATAGTGTTTTTAGACTTTTGGCACTTATAAAAGTAAAGCCAAGAAACATTAAAAACTGCTATCATGACCCAGAATGCACGTTTAGTTATCTCTGCCAAATGCTACTAAAAGCTCTTTTGAGGCTTTTAGCAATGCTAAGTACTGGATTAGAAATCTGAACACTACATAGCTTCAGCATAAGCCCCACATATATCAAAACAAGTTGTTATGAAACTCAATGACAGGATTGTTTTACATCATGGTAATTTGTATTTCTTTCCAAAAACTACAGGTGATCAGCGGATACAATCACAGGCACAGCAGGCACACAGGCAATGTAGAACTGGATGATTACCGCCCCATCGATCCTTCTCCAAGTTCAAAAGCTTCCATTAAACCTGGACCCATCGAGCACAGCGCACCTATAATCCCATATATTCCAAATCCAAAGCCTTCGCCTCCTCGTTCTCCCAGTCCAAGTGGTTCTCCTTAACAAGCTCAAACCTTGTTCCTCCAGTGTGGATTAATCTCGATGTTAACTGCAATCCGGTCGTTGTTTAACTTTTAACAAGTAATTAGCTTCTATGCATTTTAGTTATGTGTATAATGCCCGTGCAGACAATACAGACTAGTACGTACTGTGAAGCATGTAATCCCTTTTATGCGTGTTTACGAGTTGTGATCATATTCATATGAGTTTCTTGTGCCTTCCTATGAGGCATGAATCTCTGGGATATTGAATTGTTGATCTATATCTGCATTTCATCGTTAATTTTATCCCAAAGATTTCTGCAGGCAAAATGTTAAATAATGGTCCTAAAGATTTCTGGTTCGTGAAACTTGGATGCTCATTTTATATATGGTCCCAAACCTTTTCTGAACCTCTTTTCTACTCCATACTTAGTTATGGTTGTTCATTAAACCAAGTATTAAGTACCCAGATTATAAAATTCACTTTATGGGATGAATTAGGAGGCAAAGTGGCAGAAAAGATTGAAAGGGTCAAGATCACGATAAGAGATGCAAAAGAAAAATGGTTGTCCCTACTCCCTACTCACCCTCCTCCTTTTCTGGCTTTGCAAACACTGGAAAAAGAAATTGTAGCCAGTGATTAAAGCTAGCCACAGGACCAAGCAAAGCAAAATCTGTATCATTCGCCTCCTCAAGATAAACTAATTGTGTAACTTTCAACGTGGCGTGGTGGCCTACCATGATCAAGCTTAGAAGCATTATTAATACTAAGTTGTTAAGTAAATCAAGCTTAGTAATCATGTCGTGATTATCAAGTTAATCACCAAGTCTTACGCGTTCCGACTCCGAATAAGTTCAAATTTGCCAGCATTTGTCAAGAAATTAAGCTGTACTTCATCTCGATGTAGGGCTGTAATGCTGAACTGTAATGTAGGTTGGTAGGTTTCTAGTAGTGCTGTAACTTGTATGAATGAGAGTGATTTCTAATGGTTTGTAGGAATGTCGCTCTTGGGAGTTAATGCGAGAAACTAATAATAGTGTTGCTTTGGCTTTCATCCTATTAAAGTGTGGATATTCAATCAGTATCAGGGTTTCGAGAAATTTCTGAAAACCTTGCAATACCAAATTTTCAATATCATTTGTACGTCTTAACTGCTCTTTTACGTTTATGTGCATAGAGGCTAGAGTAGGCCAATCAATTTACAGTTCGGAAATTGTAGCATACTTGCATCAATTTGATCTGTAGTCCAACGACATGTTTAATCTTGGCGATATTGCAGCTATGGTTTATACTATGCACTTACAAACTGGTTATCGAAAGTCGTCTTAACACATTCTAGACTGTTGAGAGCTATAGAAGGTCAATCATCTTACTATTTAAAAATTGTAGCATACATGCATTAAGTTTAATCATATAGATTGTACTTTTTATCAATCTGGAGTTGTCTGAGCACATTCTAAATATTTATGAAATATGTATTTAATTTTTTGTAAACTAACGAGTATTCAGTCATTAAGTTTACATCTAAATCTTATCATATAGATCCTAGTTTTTCACGACTTGGAAATAATATCGCAATGTGTCCAAATCAAGCCCTCGTCATATGGAATAGAACGTACCCCAAAGCTTCACGTAGAGACTTACAGTGCAACAAAGAGAAGGCGACGTGGGACCCTATAAAACAGCCACATGTCCAAAGCCAAGCGGAGGTAAAATTGAGGGACCTGGGGGCAGAAGCAGACAGTACATGCACAACAGCACAACACCGGGGCGGAGCATCCCAGAAAATTATTTAGATGCTCTCTGTTTTTCGATCTACTCCTCCATTTTCTCAAACTCAGAATAAGAAATAATATTGTGGATGGTAATTAAATTCAGAATCCCATTTATTCAGGGGGACCTATTCTTTTTCTCAGCAATCAATTCATATATGCATCGAGAATGAACAACTAGGAGTTGGAGGCTAGGCCAGGGATATGATCGATGATGATCAATCGCCCAGTTGAGCTTTTGTGTCTTCATCCATATTACTAGGCAAGTTTTTCATCATTTCTCCATTCGTTCTCTTCTCTATTAATTATCAAATGCTTGCTTTGCTTTGCATATAATATAGCTACCCTATTGTTCATCATTATGTCTCTCTCCTCTTATTTATTTCTCTCTATCTTTTTTCCTTCTGTATATATAAAATTAGCTCCAATATGAAAGTTTATGATAAAAGGTTTAGGGACCTTATTGAATTGGGAGTGGTCCTGTAAATCATTCTTCATATGCTTTCATGTGTTACTGTCTTTAGGACTTTTAGTTTTAGAGATGCCCCAGCTCGATCTAGTTCTCATGGCTAGCAAGATATATTAGGCTCATACGTACACTAGAGTGTTCGATAAGCGATCGAAAAAGGAAAGATTGATGTAACCAGGTTGCTTGAACCAAGGAGCTACCACAAATTGAAATTACGACGAAGTAAGATATATTCATAATTGAGTGAATTAAATGGTTCATACTGTGGCTGTGGAAATATTGAAATTTGAAGCAAGCACATATGCCTTGCAGTATAGTTTCTGCAGTTACAGCAGTGAAAACTTCCTGCTGGGTTTAGAGTGGAAGTGAAGTCCAAGTTTAAAACAGCTTCACTTGGGATAAAAAGCAATGTGAAATTACTCGTTATTTGGCATGTGGACAAAAAAAATGACATCAAATAAAGTTACATATATAAATCTTTAATAGAAATATGTCATCTTTATTATAATGCCACACATGCAAGTAGCTAGGTTTAGGATTTAGGATTTAGAGTGGAAGTGACCTCTCTTTTTATTTTTCAGTAATAAAGTCAGAAATTACTAAGTTAATACTGCTAATTTAATGTGAAACTATGACACATGTTTTTTGTTTTATATTAAGGTCAATTGCCATCTTTATACACCAAATAGTGTTCTCTTAAACAACATTGAAGATTGACATTGTTAAGTCCTTTAAAGGTGAGTTAATTGATTGACTAGCTACTTGTTATAAAAACTACAACTAGCTAGATATCTTAGGGTAAATTCTCCTGAATCATCCGCATAATTAATTGTGAGTGATTACATCATAATCTAGATTTAAAAAATGCCTCAAACGTATTATATATTACTTAAAATGGTGAATGCTGATTGACATAATCAAAGTTAATTTAGAGGCATATAAGTGATCATAATTAGATACATAATTTAACAAGAGTAGGGAAGGTGGTTGTATCTATTGTCTAATCCTTTGCTTGGTGCATAAAAAGATGCAATATATAGTGTGACTTAAGATAAACTCAAAGGGAGTAGTTAGAGTTACTAAAACACAAAGCAGAGTGTAATTGTCCTTTTCACTTTTATAAGATTCAAATTATTGGTGACATCTCCTTTCATAATTCACCTTCTCTTTTGGAAATACTGGAAAAACCAAAATTAGTGAGAACTGATATGGTAATGAAGACTGACCGAGAAGCAAGCCTATGATAACACCCACCTGTAACACAATCGAAAAAGAAAAGAAAAGGCCCTTTTGTAAGTGGCACAACATTGAAAGCTCTATACTTGAGATGTCACTATAATTTATTAAGCCAGAGAGAGCCATAAAATAAAATGTGGTGAAAATTTATTCTAATGTGCAATTAAAAGGTATTTATGATTGAAAAATGTAATCATACTAATTACAAGTTTTAGTTAAAAACTTAAAATATATCAAATTTAAGTTTGAAGTAGTTAATTTGCTAGATTTAATTGTAATACAATAATATTTCATATTTATCAATCATTAGATATATTTTTTGATAAAACTACTGATTAAACTTGAAATACGAGTGCGTGAAAACATAGTAACACTTTCAATGAATTCATCAAAGTAATTTAATTCAAAACTCTACAATATTTTGAAACAATAAGAGAATTCTAATTTTTTACTCAATAATTTTTTTTTTTGATCAAATACTCAATAAAAATTTAGTGAAAAAAAATAAAGAAAGACTTAAAATGATTAACACATCGCAGTACTCCAATTCAATGATTCATAATACAAAGCATCAAAATTAATAATGATTAGAAAAATAGATTAAGTGATCATAAAATCCAAAAGCTCTTTCCTCAAAAAAAGAAAAAAAATCCAAAAGCTAGAAATAGAGATTTTGGACAACTAAAACGGTCAACTCCGAATAGCTGGTATCGAAAAATGGATTCGCGTAACGTCTCTTCGAAGATTCAACATTCCGATCCTTCTTCTCTCTTGGTAAGAAAAGAACACTCGTCGCCACGTGTAACCAAGCTAGCCCCACCAACGCAACTCACTACACTATTTACATTTACCAAAACACCCCCAGCCGCGCAAGTAATAGTTTTTTATTAATAATAAATACCATGGTGCCCATCACCCAAAACCCAGCGTGTACAAATCAAAGTATCAAACAAAGAAAAATTCAAAAACAGATGAACCAACAAATCAATTAACACTAAAACGGAAAAGAAAAACAAAAAAAATATATAAATTAATAAGTTTATTTAAATGGTTCTTTTGCAAAGCCCAAACACGGGGTGGCTAGTACGACAGTTACGCTCCCAAATCTCGGCGTCTCTTGCCGGCTTAGTCGTAACGGTCATATATCCCTAAACCCGATCACCTTGCTCTTTCTTTCCAAAAGCACCACACACTCTCAGACTTCACTTTTCTCTTTTCCGCTCCTGCTTTATTTTTATTCATTTTATTTTACAGAGGAGTGAGAGAGCTACACACTAGAATTGGAGTCTGCAGTGGAAGTTGTTGGAATTTAGTAATTTTTTTCCAGAGGGATTAGGGTTTTTGGAGGATGAGATTTGAATCGAATTCTGAGTTTCTGCGATGGTAGCTGCTGTTTCGACGACATTGAACCCCAAAGCCGCCGCCTCCGGTCGTCCTCAGAACGGTACCAGGCCTCCGCTACTACCCTCCGACCCCGAAAATGGTGTCGTTCCTCGCCGCCTCAAGTCTCGAGAAGTCACGTCCCGCTACATGTCGTCTTCTTCCTCCGCCTCCGCGGCTTCGTCTACTTGTGCCAATTCGAAACGGTGCCCCTCGCCGGCCGTCTCAAGGACTGGGGCGGCGAGTCCGATGCCGACGCCGCAGACGCTGAGGCGGTCGCAGTCGGTGGAGAGGAGGAGACCGGTCACTCCGAGACCTAATTCTTTGGATTTGAGGACCGGGAGTGGAGCTGCCGGCGGCGGTGAAATGTCGGCGGCTCAGAAGCTGCTGGCCACTTCGACGAGGAGTCTATCGGTTTCGTTTCAGGGCGAGTCGTACTCGCTCCAGGTGAGTAAAGCGAAGCGAGCGCCGTCTCCGACTGCGAGGAAAGGCACGCCGGAGCGGAGGAAGGCTTCGACGCCGGCGAGGCCGGATCAGAGTGAGAATTCGAGGCCGATGGAGCAGTACCGGTGGCCGGCGAGGTTGAGGCCGGACACTTGTATGACCAGGAGCTTGGATTGTACGGTGGAGAGGAAGAAAGTGAATGGATCTGGTTCCAATGTGGTTAGGGCATTGCAAAATTCGCTGGGGAATGATCTTGATGGGAGACTGAGGTCTAGTTCATGCAATTTGGGTTCTGTGAAAGCTACTGAGCCTGTTGATGAAGCTAGAGTTACACAGTCTGAAGCTGTGGCATCCTCTGATACTGATAGTGTGTCTTCTGGTAGTTCCAATTCGGGGCCTCACGAGCTCGGTGGAGGTGGCACTAATTGCTCTGCTGCTGTTGGGCAAGCGCCACGTCCTAGAGGGATAGTGGTTCAGGCGAGGTTTTGGCAAGAGACTAACAATCTCTTGCGCAGACAGTCCGAGTATAAGGCTAATGGAACAAGAACTGTGGCCTCTCCGAAGGTTAACGAGGCCAATAGATTATCTATTGATAGTCCTGTGTCATCTCCTAGAGGTGTTTTGAATAGCAGAGGCCAGTTATCCCCAAGTCGTGGAGCTGCTAGGCCTGCATCGCCAAGTAAGCTCAGCCGGCCATCTGTATCATCCCCTTTGAGGGGAGTGAGCCCTTCTCGTGTAAGGAATGGAGTGTCAGCTACGCCAAGTAGTAACTTGAGCAACATGCCTTCGGTTTTAAGTTTTGCCGCTGATGTTCGAAGAGGGAAGGTTGGGGAGAATCGGATAGTTGATGCACATGTGGTGAGGCTCTTACATAACCGGCTGTTGCAGTGGCGTTTTGTGAATGCAAGAGCTAATGCTGCACTAGCCGCACAGAGATCCAATGCAGAGGTATGACTCCTGGACTTAAGCCCCATTGTCTTGACATATACAACTATTATGTTTCTCTTAGATTGGATGGCATAAGTTTGTACATTATATTTTTCTTGTTTCTCTATGCCTTGATTTATATGGGAATCTTTGAATGCTTTTCTGCTTCTTGTATATGATTATCTTTGCAATTCGTCTGGCTGCAGTTCAGGTTTTTGGCAACTTATTTGCTATGGCACCCCTTTCAGTTTTGTTATAACAGTAGTGTCAGTTATTTCTGAAATGGTCAAAATTGGACTAGTACATATAGATTTGTAACCGAAACTAGGTTAGTGTTGTGTGGTTTGTGGAAACTTGTATATGCTTCAATGCTGAGGGAATTTAAGGCAATTCTGCTTTCTTCTTTCTCTGTCATTAAATAATAGGTTATCATGTGAAGCATATTCTTGCATAAAGAAGTGTATTGTGTGGTTTGTGAAAACTAGTATATGCTTCAATACTGAGGGAATTTAAGGCAATTCTGCTTTCTTCTTTCTCTGTCATTAAATGATATGTTATTATGTGAGGCATATTCTTGCATAAAGAAGTGTTTGATATATGTCGCTAGGCAAAATTTTAATTTTCTGTTTCCTTCTAAAAGCTCTGATTTAATGAATGTATCTGGCTGCAGATATAAGATATGAGTACCTGTAGGGTGGGTTGGCTTGAATGCTTGATAGCTTGTTTACATGAAAATAATTGAATATTGATAGGTCGTTTACACGATGATTCAGGTTTGACATAGTCGGGTCAGATACTGCATTGTATTTTTGCGTATTTCTATGGGAGAGTATTAGGCTCTTGTTGTGTTTCTTTTATCATACTAGCGCCCTCGTCCATGTGAAAATTGAAATAGTTATGACTTATGAGTGGATGATAGTCAGTAAAATTTTGGGTTGGAAAGGATTCTAAAATATTGTGGATACTCACTACCCCTTTAAACGCTCGGGTTTGTGTTAAATTTGAATGTTTAGCAGATATACAACTTATGTTATAGATGTTGGATTTTTCTGTTTCAATAAATCAATCCTTTAGCTGAAATTTTTGTTGTCTTACTGGAATTCCTGCTTTTCATCAGAGAAGTTTATACAATGCGTGGGTAACAACTTCAAAACTCCGGGAATCTGTTAGAGCCAAAAGAACTGAGTTACAACTGCTGAGGCAAAATTTGAAGCTAACTTCCATCCTCCAGGGGCAAGTAAGATCTCTGACCAGTGACCGCGTTCTTATTCCAGTTGTTTGAATCTTTTGCCTGATATTGCTTGAATGTTTCCTATTTGTTGTCATGTGAGCGGTTTGTTAAGTTCTGGTATTTAAATATCATTTGGTCCAAGTTTTGCATGCAGTCAACTCTCACACCTCCCTCCCATTTCTCTGGGTTTTTCTTTTTCTGACCATGAGGGACTGGGCTTGCAATCTGAAGTGGATTACTAGATTATTAAGTAGAGGAATACTGTAGTTCTGTGTTTTTTCTTCTTCTTTTTTATTCTCCAATATCTCATTGGCTTGAAATTTCGTCTGCGACTGCTTGTACTGTTGAATAAGGTGCTTGAAATCTTCTTTTTTATTCTCCTTGTGAGATTCTATGTTACTTTTTGTACTGGAAGTCATGCATTGCTGTTGAATAAGGTGGTTTGTTTGCAATGTACTTTATTGACGCTTAAGTTTTAATTTTATTTTGGTTCATGGGTGCAGATGATATATTTGGAAGAGTGTTCACTTATGGATCGGGATTACTCTAATTCCTTGTCCGGTGCCATCGAAGCCTTGAGGGCTAGCACACTCCGTCTTCCAGTGGTTGATGGAGCAAGGGTATGTGCCTTTCTCATACCTCTTTCTTTACCTGCTTGTCCCTATAGCTAGTGACAGTTTATTTTCCAATTCTTTATTGGTACAGGCAGATGTCCACAATGTGAAGGATGCTATTTCTTCCGCAGTTGATGTGATGCAGGCAATGGCATCATCAATATGCTTATTATTATCGAAGGTGATTTTTCTCAAACTTTATATCCTTGCCATCTTCATGGTTATTAGATCTCTACTTGTCTCAGGACCTTAATAGAGCGTGGACAGGTGGTTGTTAACATGATGCAAGGCCATCTTTAGGACTTGTTGGGCCTTCCTCATTCTACAATTAGAGTCCTACTGGGTTTTTCCTTGAAGATGATAGTTGTATGGGTAGTTACTAGTGGGTTGTTAAATGAGTAAAAGGCTGGACTGGTCCTCACTTTGAGAACATCTACAGTCTACAATTGGAGTCCTTCTGGTTGTCTTGATTGAAAAGAAATCTTGCGTTGGTAGTTACTAGTAGTGTCCTACTGGGGTTTTTCCTTGAAGATGATGGTTGTATGGGTAGTTACTATTAGGTTGTTAAATGAGTAAAAGGCTATCAGGACTGGTCCTCTCTTTGAGAACATCTACAGTCTACAATTGGAGTCCTTCCGAGAGTTGTCTTGATTGAAAAGAAATCTTGCATTGGTAGTACTAGTAGTGTGAGATGATACAATTGAGTTCCAAAGACTAAAGAGTGACCATTGAGCTACTGTGGCTTCTACAACAACCAAATTGAGTACTTCAGAAACTACCCAGCCTGTTCGGGCTTTTAGAGTTTCATAAAATGAAATATCAAGGAATAAGGATCACTAAGGGATCTCTAGCTTCTCATTTATCAAAATCTTTTCTGTCAGTGGCCATAAACATGAAGCGATTTATGTGTAAAATGTTTTATGTCTCTCTTAGTACATCCTCTTTGATTGTGAGAGCAGCCAATACACATCTATGGCAATGTGTTAAGTCCTTAATGACCAACTATTGAATGTTCTTTTGGAAAGTTTTGTTTTGCCACTGATCTGAAAACATCTGTATCTGATAGGTTGGGGAGGTGAACTCTTTGGCGGATGAACTTGCAAATGTAAGTGTCAAGGAGCATGCTTTGCTTGGTCAATGCAGGGATCTATTGTCAACAGTTGCAGCCATGCAGGTATTTGTTGTTAATTGGTTTCAGTTTAAGATCTAAATCAAACTATTGATAGGAAGTAGAACACCTCACACCAGCTTTGTTTTTTTTTTCCTGATTCTTTTGATGGTGATCTTGCCCTAGCTAATCATGCATAAATTCTGCAGTGAGATCTTGATTGTGGGTTGTGGGAAAAGGCAAAGTGGTAGATGTGACATTAACGGTGGAAGAACCATTATTGTGTTTTTTTGGCCCTTCTTTCATATTCCTCTTGACCTTATCTCCATCCACTTGATATAAACTATCAGATAGAAGAATATAATAGGGGTATGAGCATATTACTTGTGCTTCTGCGAACTGAAAATTTTACCTCAGATTGCTAACTAATCATTACACCTTCATAAGCATCATAACTGAAACACAAGGACCCTGAAATTTCGCCTAATTGTGGGAGAGGAGGTTTAATTTATCATTATAGGGCAAAGGTTGAGTGGTGCAACTTTCTTATTCTGCTACAGGACATTCTTGTTCTTTTTCTCATTATAGTTTAACTTATCTACAAAGATTGCTTTTTCTGAGCAGGTTGAGGAATGTAGCCTGAGAACACATATTCTACAACAAGAACGTGTACCTTCAAGCCTCACAGCAGAAGTGTAAAGCTATATGGTATGACTGCCTAAACAGCTAACATCACATCACATCAGATTCTTTTTCCTTTATTCATTTTTACCTTCGAATCCTCAAAGAAGCCGAAGGGATAACAAGAGAGATTGAATTGGTTGGTTTTGGTGGTGGCTTATGAAAACCAGCAGGGTGCAAAATTAGGCCTTTGTTTGAGGTACGCGGAACAACTGATATTACGTGCGTCATAGGTAGCAGGAAATTGTGTAGTCAAACATCAAATTAATTTGTATACCTCTACTTCTTCCATAAGTCTATGGAATATATATGTAAATATATCAGTAGCAATGGTTTTAACTTAGTTTGGTCCGATAGTTTATGTAAGTTATGTTTATATATGGGTGTTCATACAATTTACCTTCTGTTTATATTCTAGGAAACAGATCATGGGTTTCTAACTATTGAATGAGTAATATGGGGTGAGGAAGGACTGCCTCCAGTCTCTGATCCATTGCTTAGTCAACAAAGTTAGAACTTGAGAATTGATTTCTAATACATGGATTTCTCGGAATTTTCTTACAGAGATTTTAACCTCCTTCGTCCTATCTACACTATGTCATACCAAACTAGGTTAGACAATGCTTCATGTTCATACTGTAGCAACAATCTTTAAGAATAATGACAACCTAGTTTTGGTTTACATTGGAAGAGTTGGAAGTGCTTAGTTGGTTCATTCCTGACCTACTTCATCGTCATCTGAGTGGTTGATTTTTAAACCGCTTTGCATCCAATTATCTAAGCCCTAGCGCCAATACGCATATCGTTACGCGAAACTAATCTATCTTTATATATTGATTGTTTTTAGCATGACAAAAGGTGCCTTCTAAATTTCTCCCAAGATTTGCAAATCGCACAGGTGCATCTTAAATTAAAGCAGCAAATCGCAGTCGCAGCGGCAACCATGGTTAAGTTAATTGAGAGATTCTTAGATAGGACAGCCATACCACGTGGCGGTAGGACATTTGCAGGAGAGTGAAGAGTGTTTTGAATATGTTGCTTTATTTAAAAAAAAAAATTAATTTCGAGATCTGTAAAAAAAAATTAATTAATTTTGATTGGGATCTAAGAATTTCTCAAGTTAATTAGTAGTAGTAGTAGTGGAAGAGGAGGGACCCACAGCATCTTTGAGAGACGCGGCGAGGCGAAGCGAATGGATTAGAAACAAGTGTTACAAAGTGTTTGCCTTTTGCCCTTGCAATTGCAACGTCATTCTACTATGTTACGAAAAAGCAACAAAGAAATAAAAAAGAAAGAAAAAAAAGGGCATTTTGGGTGGTGGCGATGCCGTGGAACCCACTTCCTATGGAGGAGCACTGTGGCCGTGGATGGGGCTGACGTGCACCGCACCATCCATCTCTACCTTTTCCGATTCGGAAAGTAACAATTTAGGCCGGGACCCACATCTTTCATTTTCCATATGCTTCAATTCTCGGTCTATGAATTCCCTTCGTGCTTTTTTTGCTTGGCCACCATGAGACAATTGGGTCAAATACTTCATGTGCCTTTTTGAACCCTAGTGTTTTGCCTGGAATTTGGTTCCACTATGGCTATCGATGACCTCAATAAAACAAATGCCTTTACTGTAATCTGTACAGTGTAGGGATGCGTTTATCACTGCAACTTACTGCATTCATGTGAAACTGGGTCGATGCACTTGCCCAGAACTTAAGGGGTCATCAGTGATTTGTTCCATCATCGTAGCTTGCTAAGTACAAGCTAGCAGATCAAAAATTAAAGAGTGTCTCTGACCAATAAATAGGGTTTCTATATCTATGCTGATATTATAAATGCTGTAGATACAGAGGAAGAAGTATGGAAAACTTATTTAGAAGTCCTTGACTACAATCACATGTCCATGGACTCGAGACAATCTTGAGGTCTCGGATAATCTTATTAGTCTTTGTGCCTTGCCTTGATGGTAATTGGTCCACATGCATGTGTTGGGGTCCTAGAGATCAAAACCACAATGATACATGATAGTCCCAAACTATACAATAATCACTCGTATGTATGACCACTTTTCGTTTCAAATATTTTAATTTCTAAGTGAGATGGTCACTAATTACATTCAAACTTGTGGTATAATATGTAGATGAACTGTCAATTGTTTGACATTATATCTAAATTGTACATCTATTTCATTATTTAATGAGACTTATTGTATCGTTATAAGTATTTGACAATGTTATGACATCGCACTAAGAAGTTGAAGTTCATTGTAATTTTGTGATGAATAAAACTCTCTTCATCAACCATTTTCTTTGACACGAGATTACAAATTATAGTCACACATGCACCATATTTGTTTCACGGATTTTAAGCTCAGGAAAGAGAAAGCTTACTTTCCCATATTTGATAAGTGCAAGGTTAGGAAAATGGTTCCTCTTGCAAGAAAAAAATAAGGAGAAAAATGAATCATTTAATTCTCTTAAGGAATCATTTTCCAACATTAACTACATTTTTTAGTATTTATTACAATATTTGTATGACTAAAATAATCATATAAACAAACCATTTTTCTTTCATTATATTGTATTATTAGTTATTGATTCTATTCCTTACTATTACCAAATAAATTAGTAGGAATCTTAATTTCCCTTCTCGATGAAAATATAAAGAAATAACTTTCTTAAGATGTTCATGGATGAACCAAACGGAACCTTAAAGTAAAACACTCCTTTGAGTATATTTGCCTATGATGCACGGCTACATGAAATTGGCTTCGTATCTCGTACCGATTCGGGATCCGGGTACGATACGCGTATTCAGATTTGGATGCGTCTGTATCCTATGTCGATACGTAAGTATGTAAATAAATCGGATACATAGGGGTAATACTGACTTTTTACCCTTTAAAAAAAAAAAAAAACAAACAAACCCAGATCATGGACAGAGACCTAATCTTAGATTTCTCCTGCTCTTCATCTCTTTTCGTCTGTTCTTCTTCGCAAGTCGCAACCTTCTCGGCTCAAGACTTCTCTTCTTCTATTCGCTTGAAGCTTGGAGCTTCAGTTTCTAGCCGATTTCTCCTGCTCTTCGTCTCTTCTCTTCTGCTCAGCTGCTCTTCTCTTCTTCGATTCGCTTTGGGTACATTTATTTTGCAACTTCTAGTCTTCTTCTCATATTTGTTCTTCAATCAGTTGAATGCTTCAATTTGGGTATGTTTGTTCTACAGCCGATTTGCTTAAAGCTTGGAGTTTCTTCTCATATTTGTTTTTTGCTTCAAGTACGTTATATATATATATATATATATATATAGATCATATCCAGAGCAGAGCTCCGCTTTGAAATTAACGTGTGAAGTTCAAGTTTTTGGTCACTTTTCGGTGGCATATCCACATCTCGACCGTTTAGTTTTTAGGTACTAGTGTATAGATAATCTCTGCAAATTTTCAGCTAAAATGATGATCATTAAGGCATTGATAACTTCCTTAAAGCTAGTACGGTTCAGGTTGACAGATTCAGTTCGTCCATTGGTTTAAGCGAGTTAGATACCTTAACGATCATCAATTTGGCTGAAAATTTGCAGAGATGATCTATACACTAGTACCTAAAAACTGAACGGTCGAGATGTGGATATGCGATCGAAAAGTGACCCAAAACTCGAACTTCACACGTTAATTTTCAAAGCGGAGCTCCGCTCTGGATAGGATCTGTATATATATATATATATATATATATATATATATATATATATACATACGGCCCTTCTTGGGTGCAGACATCCGCACGCTTTGCTTCAGTGCGGATTTCCAGTTTTTCTCCACTTTCCGATCATATTTTCACATCTTAGCCGTTCAGTTTTTAGATCCTAATGTATAGATCATCTCTGCAAAATTTCAGCCAATTTGGTGATCGTTAAGGCATCCAAAACTGCAATTTACCATTATAAATACGAACGGTTCCGGTTCGACAGATTTGGTCCGTTCGTGTAAATTGCAGTTTTGAATACCTTACCGATCACCAAATTGGCTGAAATTTTGTAGAGATGATCTATACATTAGGAACTAAAAATTGAACGGTTAAGATGTGAAAATATGTTTGGAAAGTGGGAAAAAATGTCAAATCCGTACCTTTTTGCTTCGGTGCGGATATCGGCACCTGAGCAAAGTTCTATATATATAATATATATATATCCGGAGTTTAAATACTTGGTATTGAAAGATACATGGAGATTGCTTGTGTGTACACATTTCAATCGGTGAATATGTTGGCTTCTGAATTCTGAATTGAGTATAAATTAGTACTTTGTTTATGTATTTTTGTTGTTGTTGTTGAGTTTTTCTATATATATATATATATATATATAATTGATGAATTATTCATGTACCCGTATCCTATTAGATTTAAGATTTGTCGTATATCCACGTATCTGATCCTATCATATCCAGATACTTGTACCTGTATCAGTGCTTCTTAGATATTTGCAAATTATGAAAGTTTACCTACTTCCACAAGTTCTCCCACTAATGTAAACCCATCCCAAATTCAAAGGATTAGGATAAAGCACCACAAGAGTCAATCTTATGATGGTAATTTAATCCAACGGATAATGTACAAACAACAGTACACAATGCGTCTCCATCTACAGCTACCACTCAAAACCAGTGTAATGTACGGCCCCGTTTACATGGTCACCTACTGACCAAATATCACTTGGTCAGTCACCGTTCGATTGAGATCAGACGGTTGACAGCTCTCATCTCAGATTTCATCACTTAGCTGTCAACCGTCCGATGTCAATCGAACGGTGACTGACCAAATAATATTTGGTCAGTAGGTAACCAGGTGATCATGACTAGTGTAATGTAATGTAATTCTCAGACGCCCTATTTGGACGATGTACGGCCAGGACAAACACTAGTAACTGCCAAGGCCCTATAGGAAACAGACAATCACGACACGTCAGACAATCACGACACGTCATCATCATTATCAACAACTCCCAACGTAAAATAAACGAAAAAAGTTGAAAATAAAAATTGAAGAGAGAGTTTCACCGGAAAATTCAACCAAAAAAAAGAAAAAGAAAACTGAAGGGCTCCGATTACCATTTTCCCTCTTATTACATTACTCTCTTCTAGACCTTACCAGTTTGATTAACCACTGTTATCATAGCTCAACAAAATAACTCTCTCTCTCTCTCTCACTCTATATATGATGACGTTATAGCTTTCCACAGAATCTGAGTTGCTCAAACAAAAAGATTCAGAAGCTTGCGATCGCCGTTCGAATCACCACCGCCGGCGCTCGTAGTCATGATCGAATCTTCGGAATTAAACGACACCGTATCTCTCATTGATCGCTCGATCGCGCAACTCCTCCCCCTCGCTCGTCCTCTTCCACCGGCCGCCGCGGCCGCGAGATTCGGCTTCAGCGACAGCGCCACATCCAACGGCTGGCTACGTTCCACGTCGTCGTAGAACATGGACGGTACGGATGTGTAGTGGAGGTCTTGTATTCCGCATGCGCCTCTATCGAAAGTGACGGAGGATTCTTCCAGCTTTGGCGTCGAAATCGCCGGTAACGGCCTTAAAACGCCGCCGGATAACACCGCCTGGACCGCCGCGTGGCACACGTGCCAGTTCCCGCTTGACAGAAGCCCCACCGCTCCGCTCACCGGATTCACCGTACGGCCGCATGCTTCGAAAAGCAGAGACTGAAAAAGAGCTAACAAACGAAACAAAAAAAGGCAAAATCAAATTCATTTCTCCACATTATTCTCGATTTCTTCTTAAATTTTTGAAAGAAAAAAGAAAAATAATAAACTACCAGGGCGTTGATTTTCAGGCACGGCGGAGATGAAGGACAAGAGATCGCTGCGGCCGAAAAACTTGGCGAGGAACAAGGTGGCGTTGCCTTGGGATTCGGGACAATCGATCAAACGGAGGCACGACCTCAGTATGCATGTCTCACTGCACCCCTTTCGGAGGACTCGGCAACCATTGCAGCTCATCTTTACCGTCCGATCTCTCTCCGGTCAGTGATCAATTATATCTTTGACTTATCCTCTTTATTGATTTGGCTTTGGCTTTGTTTGAGAGAGAAAGAGAGTAAGAGAGAGGAGAGAGAGAGAGAGTGTGTGCTCTGGAAACTTGGGTTAGTAATCCAGGGAATGAAGCGAAAATAGAATGGAAGAGACTGGAGAAGTAGAGAGTATAGAGCGTGGAGAGCAAGGTGGAGTTAACCATGGTTGAGTTTAAGCGGTTGTGATTTTAGACGGTGGGGACTTTTTTTTCTGGGGGACCCACGTGAGGGTGGGTTTGTCTTGTCGAGGGAATATCTTCCAAACTCTGGGCGAGACAGAGCGGCTCCGTGTTTCCGCGACCTCGATCCAGCCGTTGAATCGCGGGACTTTTCGGGGTTTTGGCCGTTGGATTCTCTTGCTTTTAAGCTGGTTTTTGGACTCAAATCTTGGGGGTTGGGTTTGGGTGCGCATTACGAACTCGGCGCAGCTGTTAGGGTTCACATTACTAGACTCATAGACTGTGAACCAAGTCTGTTACAGTGTTAACGTGACTTATATAATCCAGGTGCTATTCGTTTACCCTAGAGGTTTTAGGTTGATTTAAACTTACATGAATTATTTATTAGATGCAAAAATGTGTACGTAAACGAAACCGAAAGAAAATTAAATTTCAGGTTTTCTATATTTTTTTAGTGAACAGTATTTGTCAAGAGTAGAGTTTGTTCTGAATTATTAGATTATAAATTGTGCGTTCGATGAATCTACTAATCATGCATATAGTTTTAATCACACTTGCAATATTATTATTAGAAAAAAAGAAAGTGAAATTAAGATTAGATTAGATGAAGACACTTGTGATATTTTTCTCAAAGTCTGTATTCGCCAAAGACTAAAATGCTTAGCTCATAAGCAATATATTAAGGGGAGTTTCTTACAAGAATAATTGAGTTTTAAATTAATTGCAAGTGTCTAAATTTAGAAGGTTTATAACCACACAACAAGGGCTTTTGTTTATGAAAGAGTCCTTTTTTGCCACAGGATTGTTAGGAAGGTTACAAAGTGGGATATGTGGTTTCTTTCACAATTCCTCAATACTTGTGACCGCAATGGACCTAGGGAAGCTCACTGGAAATGATACTTGATGCCCAAGTTTTTTTTAATTCTGTGTGTGTACTTGAAAGAATCAACTAGAGCCTGCTTCCTAGAAAGAAAGAGAAGAGAAGGGCCATTAGGTTTGGTCCTTGTCTAATTGTCTATAGTCTAATTTTGAGGGTTGTAATTTTACTTTTATTTTTCTTTGAAATTTTGAATTGGGCTTTGACCAACTTGAAAATCTTTGCTTGCTGGGGTTTTGCAGACAATGGACCCAGCCTTGGTTTTATGGATTGGGCTAATATGGACCGGGCCGCGTTATGCAAAAGAATTATATTTCCCACCAACTGCTCTGGACTGGAACTTGGACCTCATAAATAGATAATGGAGAATTTGACACCAGTTCCATGTTTTTCATTGCGGCCGACAGTAATGCCTGTCGCAGTCCTTAAATATTAACCCAGTAGATTTCAACAACCACCACCATATGGATTACATGTGAAAAAACAATAAGCACGATAAACTTATTAATCTTCTTGATCATATCTACCACCATCATTATCTATTGTACAATACTAAGCATGTGTAATGTCTTCTTCTTCCAAATGATCGCCGTATACGCTAAATTAGTATAATCCGGTGACACACAACTCACACAAGAGCGCAGCAGTAATATAGAATAGAACAAACATAGCATATAGCTACCGTACGGGGCATGGAGCTTCACTCATAAGTGGGGAAGCATTTTAGGTGGTGGCTGGGGAAGCCACGTGTCATGTCAAAGATGAAAGCTCCATTTCCATTAAAAATGTTGGCATGCAACTCATCGAGCATAAGCCACTACGTATCAGTGGTCCAGGTCGGTTAAAAAAAACGTAGATAGAAGGCGAAGGTGTAGCTAATTTGTCATTTCGGAAAAGCATTAGGTAGTAAAGCCAGTAGTGAATTGTGGTCGACAGAGTTCCCAACTTGCAAAGAAACTGGTTTAGGGTTTTGGAGTTGTGGTGGGATTTGGTGTGCTAGCTCTGCCTACCGAATAAGAACCAAGCACCCAACTGTAGAGTCGAGTGATACACAGAACCTGACCACCAGAAGCTTCTTCGAAGAATCAGTTCTTTGGCTGCAGTTTGAATACGTCCACCCCAAGTATCCTTATAGAAAATAAGTAGTGAGATCGTACTCATAATTTAGATTTTGTGTTCGTTTTAGAAATAAGCAGCATAATGTTTAGATTTATATATATACATATATGCATATTAAGAAATTTTTTTCCGGAGTTTGCATGTAATATGAGCACTGCACATGTCGTCCATTAATTTTGGTTGGTAGTGTACCACATACATATAGTTAAAATGACTGGTCTGCAGATTAGTGTGGTCGATCAAATTTCCACTGTATGTAGGCAGCATTAACTGATTAGGTGGGCATTATTTGTTTAGCTGTTGTATATGTAGGGATTGATCAGTCTCTGGTTGCTTAAGCCATTATCATAGAAAGGCCAAGGGGTCTACTTTTATCTCTATAGTTGCAAAATTAGTTGCCGACCAACTAATAACTCATCAGTCTACTCTAGCTAGTAGTTAGCTTAGTATTATCTATTGGAGTTCCATATAAACTTAATTAAACAGTTAGCTCTCTTGATTGCGTGATGGATTGGACAAGGACCTAATACCGGTGTTGCCATGCCAGTACTATATGTAATGTAATCTCTAATAGTGAGGACTGTTAAGTGGGATAGGAACAGATGAGAGAGAGGTAGAATGGCTTTAAACCTTTTGGAGATGTGGGGTACTTGTGCTTTGTTTTGCTGATGGATACAATACGTTAACTAAAAGTAGTTTACAATAGTACTGATAAAATGCGCATGATATGGATGATAACACTATGATAAGGTTAGAATTCAATTAATTAACAAGTTAATTAGTGTATTTTAGTGCCAAAATGTGAACTTGTGAGGTATGAAATGTACTAAAGGGTAATTGCATGCGTGCCTTCCGCCCCAGTACATTGGCCACGGTCAAGACTTTGTGAGAGGATGATCGAGTCTATGCAATCCCATTCCTACGCGGTTACAGACTCTTCAAGTGTGCATACTTGCTGAATAATACTAGCTCAGCTAGTTGACTGACTTTTGGCCACCCAAAAAAAAAAAGAGTTGACTGACTTCTTTATTGTTTAGTATCAAATATCCAAGGTGCGTGGAATCTTTTCACAATTTCACCAAAACGATTACAGGAAGGTGCAGGCGAACTAAATTCCAAATTGAAATATAGTGGTGTAGTGGTTGATATTTAAATTCACACCAATTGTCACAATTTTAGTTAAATTTATTCCGTTTTGTATGAAAATTAAATCGTTGATCGACTAAGTGTTGTTTTAGCTCCAAACATGAGAAGAATAAAAAAATTTACAATAAAAATGGATGATAATATCCCTCACCATAGTATCATGTTGGGACCAACTTGCATATATCTAATGTGAGACTCAGCGTATTCTATTACGTGGTCATAGCATTGCCTAAAGCCTTGAAACAAGCTTATCTATGTTCAATGTCCAACTTAATCCCCTGAATTTCGGAAGGATGCATCCAGGGTTATAGATGTTAAATATTACATTCTCCTATACGTACACGCAAATGTTACTTGTCTTACCTACTTATCATTCTTGATTTTTCTTCTTCTTCTTAAATTCCTCTTTCACCTAAAAATGTTCATGTTCCATGCAAGCAACTTTATTTGCCTTGATCATGTTACTCAAGTAATCTTTACCGAAAGTTACTCCTCAATATTGGAAACTTGCTCTACGTACATTTTCCTTTCATTTGTCCAAAAACTTCTCCTAAACCGCGTAAATCTTTTGCTTAAATTTCTCAGAACATTACATTACATTACAGGGAGCTAGGGCTAGTCAGCTAAGCTCAGAGAACCTTCTCTGTTATATCTTAGTTTTGCATATGCAACCCCCCGCTGTTGACTACCTCAGTTGTAGAAAAGGTCAGTCTCGTCGAGCTGTATCTAGACTTTTCAAGAACTAATATCAACATTGACTACTCTTACCAGAATCGCCAGGTCGCCCCAGTAAGAACACAATACAATATACCAGAAGAATAGAGAATGTTTCCCACTGGTTACTTTGCAATTAAGCTTCCCTTTCACCTAAAGGTTAAATTTTTTTACTTGGATCAGTTAATCGAACATTCGAACATATAAAACTCACAGGCAATGGAATCGAGTAGGAGAATATTTGGAACGGAGTAGAGAAAGATGGAGATGAAGCGTGGCATGCAATTTACCTTTTTAACACATGGTGAACGTTCCTCAGCGTTCCGTGTTGCATTGGCGGTGGTTTACTGGTTCGTGTCATTTTAGACGGCCGTACCGTTACACGTGTCAGGCTGTCCCGGTGCAAAGCATCTGGCTCAAAACCAAACCCTAAATTGATCGAGCTCAAGTAAGCACACCTGTCCTCCCAAATCTATTCCCACCAGTTCCACACGCGAACACAAAACCAAAATAATGCCCGAACCTATCTTCTTATCCGATTCACACTAGCCAATATTCTGAATCGAAATTAAGAAAATGAAAAAAAGAAAAAATCGCCGACTTGTAAATATCGCGTGAACCTCATGGGTTGTAGCTGGACAATGCCACTCGGTGTGCCGGTGTGGGTACTACTACTAAAAGAAGTGTGCTCTGTACCATTTTTCAGTTAGTCGGTTACTAAAGAGATCGAAAACATAACACGCACTTTGGCCTGCACTGTCTTCGTGAAATGTCACCAACATGTCGATGGAGTGAACTCCAACTCGCCGCGGTTTCTCGGCGACATTGATGACCATGCTAGTCGTATTTGTATAATGCGGAAATTATGTAATGAGAAAAGCGAAATTAATGAATTGGTCTTTTTTGATGTAGGAAAAAAATCAATTGAATTTCCAAGTACTTCAATAGGAAGCTAAATAATAGTATGTACATAACAAACAAATTGAATTCCAACCAAAAAAAGAAAAATACACGCTAATAATAATGAAAATTATAATTTCCTAATTAATTTCTATAGGTGTCGTCATCGTGACCGGCCCTAATTGAGTGATATCTCAACTTTAGGGGTCATGAATAGACGGGGCTTCTTCGTCGGATGTGGGCTCTCCACCTCGTCGTCGCCGGAGAGGAAGAAATTCCTTGACAACGGCTCCGGGAAGGCCGGTAAGTTCAGATCAAACGCTTCGCGGTGTTGGTGGCTCTGGCTGACGGTGTGAGTGGTAGACCCCACTCCCTCCGAGGTGGTCACGGCGCTGGTGGTTGCGGCGGACCTGGTGGCGGTGGCGCCGCCCTCGTAGTGGCACCGCTTGTGTCCGCCCAAGGCCTGGCCGGTGGGGAAAGACTTGTGGCAGATGGAGCACTCGTGGGACCTACCGGAGGCGTTGGAGACGGTGGCGGCGGATGTGGTGGTGGTGGTGGATGACGTGGAGGGTCCTTCGCCTCCGGTGACGGCGGAAGAGCCCTTCCTGTGGCTGGCCTTGTGTCCACCCAGAGCCTGGTACGAGGGAAAAGACTTGTCACAAACAGAGCACTTGTAACTGAGCAGCTGATTCTCCTTGGCCGGTGCTGACGTGGCCTGTTCAATGACAGGAGAAACACTTGGAACCGGAGACTGACTGCGGTGTGAAGCGGCGGCGGTGATGGGTCCTCCGCTGTGACCACCGCGAGCGAGCATGATGAGGCAGAGAGCGAGATACTCCTCCTCAGAGACTTGAGTCTGCTCTACGCTTCGTGGACGCTTGGAGCGCTTGCGCTTGGTCCATGGCTCCGAGTACTGGAGCTTGGGCTCGTCGTAGTGGAAGCCTTGGCCGGCGGCAGTCGGAGAGTTAAGAGCTTCGAGGGCCATAACAAATTGCTAGTGAAATTGGTTTGCTTGTTGAAAACACTGAGAGAGAGAGAGAGAGAGAGAGAGATAATAGTGTCGAGTATTCTGTGAATGAGAGAGAGGGAGAGAGACAGAGAGAGAGAGGAGGGAGGATGGATTGGTTTGAGTGAGAGTGAGGAGAAATGGAGAGAATGGGGTGTTTATAAGGGAGGAGAGTTGGAAGTTGCGTGACAAGTGGTAGGAAAGTAGTAGCAGTGTCCTCCTTGGCCAAGTGTACTATTAAACAATTATTATTTTTCCTATATTACGAAATTAAAGACTTACCAAAGTTAGTGAGTATGCGGCTGTATGCCACGTTTTACTTTTCTTGGTGGCCAAGGATGACCAAAAAAAACGAAGTCGGTCAAAGAGTGGAAGTGTTATTAGAGGGTGGGTTTTCACCCTTTTTAACTCAAAACAAAAGTTCCTGGGGCCCAGACCATAGACATCTTCAAAGTCAAATCTAATGCATTTTTCCAAATAAACGCGGTCCGGTCGTCAGTCCACAGCCGGCTCTGATTCCAATAGCTGATATAATACAGTAACAGACTAGCAGCCGAGTGTTTTTTTTTTTTCCAAGTACAGTAGCAGCCCAGTTAGAGTGTTTTATAATTCTTCGAACGATCAAAATTTCAGCGTTGTGAGTCGTTTAATTAGTTAATTTTTTTCGTAACATTAAACAATTTCATAGACTATATTGTCAATTACAATAAATTTAACGATTTTTTATTCTAAAATTTTACTATTTTACGCTATAGATGTTTCACGCGGAGCCACCGGCGTTTTGTGATCTCAAACTTTCACTGATTCACAGGAATCACAGGGACTTTTCCTTAGCTCACTTCACACGCTGTATAGTCGGTTGGGATTTTCTTTTTCTTTTGGCGGAGTTGGGTATACTGTTACGTCATGCATGAATGTGTTAAAGTATTCTATTGGATAATTAAGGGCAAGCTTAGCCATGTCGATGATCACATGGGAGGTTTGGGTTAGTGGTGGTGGAGGATACTGTGCTTCAAACTAGTGGTTGAGACTTGAGAGGGAGTGGGGTAGTTTGGGCAGCCTAATATTAGGCACACCATTTGCTTATGTTTGCCTTTAGTGACTTGAGTTTTCAAATCAAATTAGTCTAATATAAAATACTTTCATTCAAAATTAAGCACTGCCATTGAATTAGATAATTTATTTTTCTTACACATAATTTTTAAACCAAACTCGAGAGTCTTCTATAAAAGTTTGCAGCTAAAACATATATTAATAAATTGTAAACAATAATGATGTACACAACTCATCTGTAATCACGTTGTTTGACAAAAAAAAAAAAATCTGTAATCACGTTAATTTTTGTTATTGTTGTTCAATAAGTTAATCACATTAAATATTGCTAAACAGTTAGTTTGCTAATTGTGATGAATAAAATCATACCCATTACTGTGCTCAAATTCAATGCACACGTTTTCGCAGCCTCACCCAAAATTGAAAGGTCTTTCACTAACTATACATTTGCTTTCACGATTGCGTCACACCTCCAAATATAGATTGACGATATTTGTATGATCACACTTGATACTTCTAGAAAGAGCGAGTGGTTCTTCGAAGTAGGAGAGAGTTCAGTTGTACTAGTCATCGTGCATTAAAAACTGTTCAAGTTGATTTCTTCTTCCTTCTTCTACGTCTTCTTCTTATCCGTTTGACTCTCCATTCAGAGGGTTGGCTGGCTTTTCTTCTATGGCTGGCTTTCGTTAATTAGCTAGAAAGATGAGAGGAACATATGCTTCAGCATCTTCGGAAACGACGCGTGCCCCCCGCCGACTGATCTAATCACAGATCATCAGTGAAGTAATCAAAGGCAAAGTTTGGGGGTATTGCTGTCTGCTGACTAGTTGCTGCTATCAACGCCGAGATTTTTGTTTAATTTTTACCAAGCCCATAATTTACTGTAATCAGTAAATCAGATTATTATTTAGTCTTCGGGGTCAATATCTGATGGAATTTGACCTAATCTGTTCAGGACGTGGTCAACATATATGAATGAGCCTGAGCCTGACTTTTAATAGTTGTGGTAAATTGGGAACAAATGTCTGATATTAATTATGTTATGCTGTAATTTGGAAGTTTTACTGTGCTTGTGTTTGAATTGGGTGAGAGTGATTCACCGATTACGTTCAAAAGGGATGGCTTGTTTACTGGAAAAGAGTGGAAGCCTTATCCCCTAAGGAATTACGTGGACTTGCATAGGATTCAAAACTGACACTTCACCCCGTCCAAAAGGACAAGAAGGAGCTGCCATATGGCCTCTCAAGATTCTCTCTCACTTTTTTTTTTTCGATGACAGGATTCTCTCTCGCTTTGTTAGAGACAATTGCTGTCTTTTTGCCACTCAAATTATTATAAGCAACAACATGCTCTCCGATAGTGAATCCTGATAATTTATAATGATTTTTATATATACAAAAACAAAAATTGAAAACAGTGAGAGATAGCTTGAATATTGATTTCACTAATTCACAGTTTGGATGGATGATTACTGTAGTTTTCCTTTTAAGATCCTCATAAAAAAGTGATTTAGAGATTGATTGATTTAGGCACTCAGGTTTATCCCTTGCGGTCCACTTTGAATTATACAAAAATAAGTATAAGTGATATAATATATGACAAAGTGGAGATTAAAAATCATCACCCTTAAATTTTACCTTGTTTTCTGTGCACACTCTTTTTAGTCTTTAGCTAGTTTTTGAGTTAAATATTCTGCCTATATCCATTGAGCTAAGCTATAGTAAAAGGTACATTATGCACCAAATTCAAATAAGAAAAATTATAGGATCTAACGAATGTGTTATTTTGGGTTAAAGATGAGGAAAACGGATATAAGAAAGCACAACATTTCTTGAGTTGGAAGCAACATATGTCATGGTATATACGGCGCCGGTTTATATCTAGCTTAGCTTTGTATAGCAATTTGCATGTTGTTAAGAGATGCTACTTAGCAACTATTTAAAGATACTTGTGAGTTTTATTTTTCATTATTGAGAATATGATGATCAACAAGAGAATAAAAGAGAAGCAAGCTAGGTTTCGAGACAAGATAGAATTCGGAATTAGCCGATGAGTACGCATATATACATATCTGAAGTCATTGCTTACATACGAATATAGGATTCCGTCAACTAATTTTAGCACGCAGTTTACATGGTACTAATACTTCTACTATTCTACTTAATCCGCCTGTACCTTCCATAACACGCACGGTTTCATTTTTCATATTATAAGTAATACATGTATAGCCCTCCAGGTACTCCCCCCTAAGAAGAAGACGAAATGGAAATGAAAAACATGTGAGGTTACTTTATTCCTTGGACTTGGTATTCCAATGAAAAATAAATACGTATGATTAAATTAATGATTTTATTTATGACCGATAAGCAGTGAGAAGCTGATGGGAAAATAAAGAAAGAAAAAATATACGAACTGATAAATATAAGAGAAGAGAAGTCGTGGAGTGTGGTTGGAAGTATCTGATTCCGTGAGCTTTGCATTTGGATTTTGGAAGAAGAAGTTTGCAGGAAGCAGCAGGTCGTTTGGATACGTTCACATTCACAAAAAAAGGCGGCATATGCAGTTTCGTCTTTGCACACGTCAGTGCAGTGACCTCCTTGTGGGTTTTGGGCCTAGTGGGCAATTGGACAATTCAGTCAAAAATTGGCTTATGATGATCTTTTTTTTATTTTTTTATGTAGAGGTCAACTAAGCCCAATGATCCAGAACATTTGAGGCCCAAACAAAGATGAACTAGGATTGCGTTCTAGTGGCGGATTTAGAAAATTTTCGCTGAAGTGCCATTTGGTATGTTATCTTTCTTAATCGGCATGTTTTAGTCTTCCTTAAGACAATTGCTCGAAATTATTGCCCTTCGCCATAACAACAAATCGCCTAGAGACTTTCGAGTCCCTTAATGTTTCAATAAATGGTTTAGTTCGAGCTATTGCTTTCACCAGCTCCTACTAATCCTCCACTTATGGTAAATATCATGATTATCTCACAAGAATTTGTATCCCAAAAAAAAAAAAGGTCCAACATGAATCACGACGTCTTGTCTCTTGAGAGAAATTAAGGAGGCATGACATGGGCCATCATGAACAAGAAGAAAAAGAATTAGGGCGTGACATAAGAACAGGCCAATTGCACCTATTAAGACCTGTTTTTTTCCCTTAAAAAAAAAAAGGTGTAAACAAAAACCGCCCAACTATTGTGATAGTTGATCCACACGCTTTTCATCTTTTTCCAGCTCACTTTATTCCATGTAGTTAACCTAAAAAAATCTCTTTGCACAGTTTAGGTAGTTATCAAATAGACCAAAATGCCCCTGCGATCATCGTGTCCAACTTGCGTGACCCTAAATTTTACCCGCCACGATCTATCTCCCACTTTCTTACACTGCACCACCACCCTTCTTAATTTCAATATTTCAGCCGATCGAGTAGGACCTAATGATGCTGCTGCGCACCACCGTCTCAATTCGTCTCTGGTCAAACTCGTTGGCTTCCTCGCCATCCTTCATCACCAGCACCACCTCTCCCACTGTCGCAGCAACTCCGTTTAAAACCAAATCTCATTCTCCCTTAGTTGCATTCCCAAATTACCGGTCCACCCTCGCTTCTCCTCGCTGCACCGGTGAGCTCTGCTATTGATTGATTGTGTGTATCATGTTTGATTATAGATGTGTTGGAGATTTTAGAGAAAAATCCTTTTTTTCCTTTTTTTTGTTGAGAAAATTTTGGAGGGTTATAGTAGGGAAAGAAATTCCGGGAAAAATAGCAATGGGCAATTTGGTCATGAAATTTATTTTGGGGTTGGTGGGTGTTTTTTAATTTATCAAATAAAACTAAAAGCAATTTCAGAGTCCAGTGTAGTTTATAGGCCTCTCTATTTTTGCGCTTGTGTCTAATTGTGTGGTTTAGTGAGTGATAGTGACTCTCTGAAATTTCAAGAGATGGCCGCCGAAGACGCTCAAGATCATCGCCTAGCGAAAATTGCCTCTGCAATCAGAGTCATACCCGACTTTCCCAAGCCAGGTACTCTTAATCTCTTTCTTTGTTCTCATTTTTGTTCAACATTTTAGTTTGGTTTTTTTAGATGCAAGTAAGACTGGTCTTTTCTTATTCAAAAAAAAAAGAAGAAGAAGACTGGTCTTTTCATTTGGTGGGTTTGATCGGTTTTGGGTTAATAGTTGAGTATGATCCAATTTGTAATCTGGGTACTGGGTAGTTTTGGGTTTTAATGGACTTTTGGTTGTGAAATAGAGGATTCATTGTGGTTTTTATGGCAGGGATTATGTTCCAAGATATTACTACCTTACTTCTGGATACCCAGGCTTTCAAGGATACCATTGATTTGTTTGTTGAGAGGTACAAAGACAAAGAAATCTCTGTTGTTGCAGGTAACTTAAATCTTACAACATGATCTTTCACTTGTAGCTAGTTTACGTATTTTTTACTTGAATCAGTAGTTCATTCACTCAGTTTTGGTTAGCCACTTGAGTTGTGGCAAGACCTATGTTAGTTTATGAGATTCTACTGTAAGTTTATCATTTTAGAAGAAAAGTTAGTTGGTTGTTTGCAGTTCAACCAAATCCAAATTTTAGTATTTAGCATTGTTGCATGGGATGTCTCACAATCGTAGTTTAGGGGGTTGTTACGGTTTTAGTGGCTATGTTTGGTGTATCTACTGTATTTTGGTCGATGTTTATTATCTTGAGTTTTATGGATGGCATTATGCAGGTATTGAAGCTAGAGGTTTTATTTTTGGCCCTCCTATTGCATTGGCCATTGGGGCTAAATTTGTACCTATGAGAAAGCCGAATAAGTTGCCTGGTATGTTGATTCACACTTTTCTTTTCTTTCCCTCTCAAATCCCACTAGTTTCCTTTGCTTTCAGAAGGTCATGTGCACTAGTGAAACCTTGCTTAGCAACTGACTTACTGGCAGAGCGGGATAACTTATTATTCCACTTTAGCTCCATGAAGAGAAGAAAAAAATTCGTCAATGAATTACGGGCATAGAGTGTTTTAAATAAAGTCTGACCGAAAATATCTATGATAAGATTCTTTGTTCAGCCTGATTCAACTAAGGTTACCTTTCAGCTATGCAATGGAAATATAGGCCACTTTAATTGTGAAATTATGATGAAGGGGAAGTGAGTAGTTATGTTCTTGGGATGCAGTTTCCTTTCACTCTTGATAATACAAGGAGAACAGCAACATTTTCAAACCATATGAATGACACTACGAGCTCAATAGCCACTTATCTTTGTAATCTAGGTCTAATAAGGCCCTGTTTCAACTTTGGAGACAAAAATAGGAGAAAGTAGTTAAATCTGACCTGTGCATAAGAAATACCTGGGCATCAAAAGCTAGATTTATCTCGGTTTCAAAACAATACAGTGAATAAATATCAACAAATACTTAAAACATGTGTAAATTTTATTTATTTATTATTATTATTATTTTTTTTTTTTGCATAAGCATTGCTCTTATATCTTGTGGTGTTTTAATCACTAATTGTTGATGAAATCACAACAATGTGATTCTTAATGTGCTAGATATATATTATTTACCCAGCAAGCATTTGGTGCTTTCAATGACTATAATTCTCGCAATTACGTATAATGCTTATATTTTGATTGTGCCAGGGAAGGTTATTTCTGAAGAGTACTCTTTGGAGTATGGAACAGACACGATGGAAATGCATGTGGGAGCTGTAGAAGCAGGAGAACGTGCCTTGATCATTGATGATCTCATTGCAACTGGAGGAACTTTGGGTGCTGCAATCAGGCTACTTGGTGTGTATCAAAGCATGAGTTTTATTTTATTTTAAATTGTTTATCGCCTGCTATTATTTCTAACAAATGGTCTCAGCCCTACAATTCTTTTCCTCCTATGTCAAGTGGGAACCTAGTTGTCTACTTGTCTTACAAAAATGAGGGGCCAAAAACCAGTGTGGGGAGAAGGGGTGGCTATTAGTATTAGATAGTTGGGCGCACAAGCAATTAAAAAATATTGACTTAAAGTGAGATTTTCAGCACAAAAGTTTGCCTCATTACTTGCATGTCTACCAGACAGAAAGGAAAGTAAACCAAGGCGTTACGATTTAAAATTACTCTCATTTAAGACTTGTGGAAGAATGGAACCATCTTTTGATTCAACAGCCTTCATTTGTTTGAATTTGATAACAACTTATTAAGAGACAAGGGTGTGACAGCATGGTGATAATGGGAATTATAATGCACTGTTCTGATATCCTTTTAAGTCATACTGCCACACCCATTAGCTGGTTTGTGTAACATAGCAGTGTAATGTTACAAATTTGTAGCTAAAAGATTCATGTTTTGTGACTCAAAGTCTTGATTTCTTGTTGCAGAACGTGTTGGGGTGAAGGTGGTTGAGTGTGCCTGTGTAATTGCACTGCCAGAGCTAAAGGTATCAATATGACTTTGCACGCACAGTACTAGAAACACTCATCCTTGATTATTTTTGGGATAATTGAGGCTCCCTTACTATTCAGCATTTAGTTGCAGACAAATTATTATGGCTTTCCTCTGCGCTTATTATAGACCGAAGTGGATGATTTTCAGGAAGTAACTAGTAGAATTTTCTAACATCATGTTCTGGCTCTTGCATTGTGTATATTATAGAAAACTGAACATTGATCCTGTATCATTACTCCAAAGTTGATGTTGTTGGCCATCAAGCTACTTTGTAATTTGTTTTATATCATTACCCCTACAAGTAACAAGAAGACGCATATTTTATTCATTCTTGATGCTTACTTTCTTCATTAATTAAGTGCTGATTTTCTTGTATGGCGTGTTTCAGGGTCGGGAACGATTGGGAGACAATCCGTTATTTGTTCTTGTCAATGCACCTGGAGCATGATTGTGATGGAATTGATGCTCTTTGCCATTTGAGTTCTTGGATTCTTTGAAGCTTTTATTGGAGCTGTAGAGTTTCAAAAGAGATTTTTAGCAGGGCTGCACCTATGGCTGATTATAAAGGATTTGTTTACACTTGATGGTTGAAGAGCTGAGAAAACTTGGTAGATGGCATGTATTGAGCATAAATAAGTAACTCGTTTTTCTGTTATTGCTTTTGTAAGTGTGCTAATAACCGTAATATTACTACGAAGTGATTATGCTGACTTTTTACTTGTTTAGGTGGTTGCTGAGCAGAACATAGTTGTTGCTTATATATCATTACATAATGGGATAATGATCACTGAGAAATTACTTGTTAACAGATGGGTACATGAGTTTTTACTCAAAGGAGCTTTCTGTCTCTCTTTTTCGGTGTTAGAATGTGATTGGGCAATCAAAGTCCAGAGGGACAGTGGGTGGGTTCTATGAGTGCCTTGTTATCATGAGAAATTTTTACATAGAGCAAACGTACCGCGTGGCTGGTAGGGCTGTCCAATCAGTGAACATGCAATGAGGTGTTTTGAGTATTTTATATTATCCTCGTTTCGGAACATAATTAAAATTTTTTGGAGTTTGATTGGGATGCCTCACCGCCACGTGGTACGTTTGCCCTATATAAGAATCTTTCAATTAGTCGAGCTTTGGGGTTTTTCATAGGCTTAAGTTTTATTGCTACCATGCAGGTTTTACTTTTACCTCATGTTCCTCATTGTCATCCTTGGTAGTAGCTTATGGTTGTCTGCCTGTCTGTGGTGGGAAAGAAGCCGTCGTAATACAAAGCCATCTTAGAATCTAATTTTTTTCACCTTGTGTGACTTGTGAAAATAGCAATAGATAAATAAAAGAAGACACAATATTGACAAGATTCGATAAATGTGCTTACTTCCTCGGAGCAGTAGTATTTTTCTCTTTTTAAATTGTAAAATAATGGAATTACAAGTAGGGTAGGGCAAAAAAGATTGATCGGAAGACTGAAAAACCGGCATGTATCAGCTAGTTCGGTTTGGTTTTTCCTGTTAAGGATTGTTTTTTTGTTCGGTTCAGGTCTAACAAAAAAAAGGGTCTGGTTTGAATCTTTAATTTTATATTTTGCAAAATCCGAAAAACCTGACTCTTGGCACATCCACACCTTACCCCTCTCTCATATAAATAGACTTCATTTCACTTTCTCAGTTTTACACTTTCACTCATCCACAAGACCGCACCACATCTCTACTTCTATCTTTCTTTTCGGAGAGACGAAGACACACCGCACCGGCTATGATTCAGCGTTTCCGGCGGACGAAATCTCTGACACGTTTTGGGCCTCCTCGCCGTCTCTCCCAATGCATCGTAGCGCAGCGCATTTGAGTGAGCCTTTGAGCAATTTCAAGAGGAAGTCGTCTTGGCCTCACCACCACCACCCATCGCCGATCAATTGACCATCTCCTTCGTCGCCTCCGCTCATGGATCCACATGTTCCAGCAGCTTGAGGATGGCAAGATTGGGTGTGCATTCAAGTTGGATCGAGTCAAATATGTCTTGTTAGCATTAAAGCCACCCTCAAGTATAAGGGCCAAGTTATAGAATATGGCCTAGATTAAGTAAGGATGTTGAATCCACGAGGATTGGCAAATCCTTTTCTAGCTAGAGAAAACTTAAGGAAAAATAGAAAGAACAATTTACAAGTTCACAAAACCAAAGCTCATTACAGGTTATGGCAAGTGAATGATGTTATGCACAAATGGATAGTGAATGTTTGTTTGTTTGTTTGAGTAACTGGTTGATTGACTAAACTAAATGCAAAGAAGGTAAACTAAGACCAGTTTAGCTAAGGTCGTAGAAAAATGGATGAGAGTTAGGGTTTGAATTTTCTACCACTAACCTCCATTGATGCAACAATGCAATTTAATATGAATGATGCTAAACCTATTGTCCAATTACCTTATTAGCATCTGGATAAGACTACTAAGGCCTAAGCTCCTTTCATTTTATTAACTCTAACCGGATAAGTATAGAGCTAACTACCTAGAGACAAATTCAATTACCGGATAGGTTTCAATCTTTTGTCCCTAAATGCATAAAGCTTAGAGTTTAGGTAACCAAGCAAGCAAACCAATCCCATCTCTAGGTTATTTTAGCTCACTACCCTCACACGCACACATGATGTGCTTTCATGATTTTTTTTGCCTAAAGGTAATCAATTTCTAGCAAAAACTTCATGTCTTTGCAAACACATTAACTCAAATTGATTAGGTCTAACTAAATGCATTCAACTTTTGATATAGCCTATGAAGGTGACAACATGAATTTCATCAAATCATAAACAAAACATCAATTACAAGCAAGGTTGGCTAGGGCTTTCAACCCTAGCCCCAACAAGTTCACTACTTACTCATAACTAAATAAACAAGCTTTAACATACTACTTACTCATAACTAAATAAACAAGCTTTAACATACTACAAGACATCAAGTAATTACAGAGAGATAGAGAGTGAGAAGTGACTATTGACGGTAGTGGAAGTGGTGGTAGAGATGGGTCTCCATGTTATGGTGTGATGTTGTGGTGGTTGTCTCCTCCTTCTTGATCCTCAAACTCCTTAATGGTGTAGATATGATGAATCCTTGAGTAGCTACTGATGGTTTGTAGTGGTGAGATGATTGTGGAATTGATAGGTGGTGGAAGTGGTGGAGATGGAGTTTTGGTGTTTGGATATGAGGGGGGTGGAGTTGTGGAGAGAAGATGGAGCTCAAATGAAGTTAGAATTGATGAATGGTTGAAGAGATGATGAAGATAAGGTTCTTGGCCTCTTTTGATCATCTATGTCCCTTTGGCCCCAAGATTGCAAGAGATGCCCTTACACCATTGTGTCCCCCAAATGGTCCCAAAATTATAAGGTGACAAAAAGGACAACTAGACAAGGTGTAGAGAGATGTTTGAATTTCAAATGGTGGGAGATTCTCACAACCATGGTCCTCCTTGGCTGGAAAAAAGGTCCTCCATGAGTGGCGGCTCGTTGGAAAGTTGGCCGGAAACGTCGCCGGAAAAGTTGCAGGAAAATCCAATTTGTGTTTTTCGCCCAAATTCCATATCTTCTTCTTCTAACTTAAAATCTCCACATTTCAAAGCCCATTTGATCATTTTCTTCTCAATGCATGGATTCCTACAAATAAAAGGAAATGAATTAAAGGGGGTGAAATAGCATGGAAGACACATCAATTGATATAGTTTTGGGGCATAAATGCATAAGTAATTAGTGACTCAACATGTCTACACCTTCAAAAAGTCAAAGGCGGAAATTGCCTCTCCACCATGTTCCTCGAGAAAGACGCTGATTAGTACAAATTGAACTGTCTTTTCTGTAACAGATTGGACTAAAAACATGATAAAATTGGCCTAATCTTTCGCGGTTCGGGTTGTAGTCGGTCCCTTCCTTGTTAACTACACAAACAGAACCCGGCCTGAATTTTTATGTCTGGTCTTGAGCTCAGCAGGTCCTCAGTCGAGCCTAGCTCGTGCCCAACCCTAATGAACAATCTCACAGTGTGACTAAACTTCACAAAAGTGGTAAAGAGTAATTACTCTATAGTCTCGGACTACCACGTGGCATTGTCATGTGATGGTTTATGCCAATCATATTATTTGAATTTAGTGGGGATATTACAGAGGGGTGAAAAAAAAATTAAATTACGATAACCAATAAAAAATTACTATAAATTATGTGGACAAATGACATCAACTCGAATCACCACGTGTACCATAATTCGAGACCATGTTATAATTTTTCAATGGTAAAACTCTCTCTCTTGATATTATCTCAAAATGTATTCTCTGTCTCTCTCTCACTTAATTGAAGCATTTTTTCTCCAAATCTCTCTCACCAAGTGTAGCAATTGTCTCTACTCACAAATGGTGGACTCCACAAACTCCCTGACTTTATCAAACTCTCAAATACTTGAATGAGTTTGGATACCTTGATTAGACAAGCTCGGAAGCCTTTGTTCTCGTATCTAATGACATTATATATATCGACATTGCTTCATGGCATGTTGTGGTGTGAAAACATCAAAAACTTTTAAGCCCTAGCCTCCATATTTCACGTTCAATGTTTTCATGCAATATTAATTGCATGTCTCTTCCTTATTCTTTTTTTTATTTTTTATTTTTTTTCTTTCTTTAAAGAGGATCAAAAGATTTCACTCCTACCCCCATGGTGACTCGAACCCATTACTTTGTCATTAGTTAGTGGGTGCTCTAACCACTGAGATAACACAATTTCGTCATTAAGTAGTGGGTGCTCTAACCCATGTCTCTTTCTTATTCAAAGAGGGCACCCACCACCTTACTGCCATGACTTTGTTTCTTCATTTCAACAAATTCCTGCTCCATCCTATATCTCTACCGTGTAGATATAGCCTTCTTCAATTAATGGATCACCATTCACCAAAGCAATAGTTTCTCATGCTTTCCTCATGTGATGATTCACCACGTGGTATTTCACCTCCAAGTAGGAGGGACGAACTCATCAGTCTATTAGAACCTCCCTTACAGAAATTGGGGTTGTGAGTTGAAGCATGTTTAGATAATATGCAATGCGATAGCATCTGCTATTGCCAACCTTGGTCTCTTCTGGGAGTTGGTTATCTTTCTTTTCTGATGTGCCTCGTTTCTGTTGTGGCAATTAAGTGGTCAATTCTAGCTATTATGACCTCATCTAGTATTGTCTAGTTTTCTTTGCTTTCCTGTTTTTAATCTCGCGATATCGAAAATGGAAAGCACTTATTTTGTATGCAGTTCTGCTCAGCTATTTGGTGATGTTCTGAAACACATCAAATATTTTTTACAAAGGAGAAAACTTTTCACCGTGTACCTTTCAACATACTTTATACTTCCTTGTGTGTGTGTATATATAATATATATATAGGAAGCCGTTCAGAATCGGACGTCCGCATTGTTAAGGAAATTAGAATCCCTCCCGTTAAGGGTCACAGAGTAGACCGATAGAAAAGTAACAAACCACAAGACAAGCAATAAGAGAACACCAAGATTTAACGAGGTTCAGCATAAATCTATGCCTACGTCCTCCCGAGAGATACCTGTTCTTCACTATGAGAATAATTACAGTACAAGATACAATTGAGCTAAATCACCATAACCCAAACCCATAACCCTTGTACACCCACACTCATAGAATTTCCCAAGAACTCACTCTCACCCAAGAGTTGTATTCACTCTTGACATCTCTGCTCCTTTACCCAAGGGATATACACTCTCTTGTTGATGATCGCATGCACCGACCATACCTTGGGTTTACTACCTATGCCCTCTATATATAGGCACCCCAATTATAATCCAATTGGTAGTAGGAAAACCAAACATTCTTGTACAGGAGAAAAGATCCTATTCCTGATAGGAATAAACTTTGACATCAACCATGTCCAATTAGGAATACTAACCAAGTCCAACTAGGACTTGCCTTTCCTAATTAATTCTCATCACATCCTAACACACACTATCGCTATAGTGCAGACATCGATGCTTCTGCTCTGCTGAGGTTGCGATGGTGTAGCGCTGCTTGCCTGAAAAAGGCCAGGGGTTGGACGGATCAGTCTAGTTGCAGTCGGGTGGAGTCGTCGGTGACCAGGTTGCAGTGCTGCCCATAACCTTGCAGTTGTAGGTGAGGTCGCTGCCCAGAATCTTCAACCTCGATCTCCTCCGACCTCGATCACTGCCTAGAAGCGGTTTGGGATACCTCTGGCCTCCGTCCAACAAGCCCCGGCCACTGTTGCAGCCTGAAAGATGCTGCAATGTCGACGTCTGCACTTTAGTGATAGTGCGAACGTCCGCCTGTGATCGGGCCTCGCTATATATAATGCAACTGTGAAAAATAATGAAAAGTCTGGGCTGAAATGACTCCGTTGCATCAACTTGTTTTTATTATGAAATGCTTCTATAATTCATAAACTCTTTAATTAAAATTTATGCGAAAGCAAGTGAAACACTTAACCAGCTAATCTAATTCATTAGAGACTGGCTGAATAATATATATTCCTGCCTCATTGGCAAAATGCTCTTCGTATTCTTAATAAAGTGCTCAATCAATGCAAATTAGATGGGGGAAATCATAACCATGACATGTTAAGATAAAGAAGCAAGATTAAGAAACTGTTCTGGTGCATCTCTTACATAATTGAGAAGCGATGTGCAATGCTTTGGACTTACACGTTTGGAGAAACCACCAATAGGTTTAATTAATGGTATGATGCATGGGAGTCAACCAGCCAACATTAAACTATTCCTTGTGTACATTCTTTCTGACTTTATTCTGACGTGGACGCTGGAACCAATCAAATAATTTTTTGATCTCCATGAAGGCGTGAAAACACTTCAAATGTTTCGATTAATACTGAAATTAAAAATAAACAAGTGTGTCATAGAAAAACCAAAATAAATTATATATATCTGAGTCCTTGATGTACAGTTCATGAAATCATATTAACTCATATATATGCTACTCACAAATCACAATTATTCCAATATAAATATGAGATGTTTCTTTCCAGAAATTCTATATATAGTTAATGTGGGAAAGATCATATAGAAAAATGATTATAGTACTCGCTTGCTCTATGTGATTAGTTTAAAGGGATTAGGGCATCATATATTCCTTAATAATGTGATTAGGTGTAGGGCTCAAGTGTTGACGTCTAACTCTCTTTTTCTTGACTTTTTTGTTTTGTTTGGGAGGTACGTATATAATCCTCATATATATATATATATATATATATATATATATATATAGACACACACATGTGTGTGATCAAAATAAATAACTTTATGAGGTTTTAAATTCGAATCAACCATCTTATGAAATTAAAGAAGAAAAAATAAGATCGAACGGAAAACAATATATATTAGTTTCTCAATCAACATTTTAGTCTCTCTCTTTAACATTATCAAGCTTACGATAAATCAGAGAGCTCGTGAATTCTTCAACATTATTAGTCTTTCGTAAGATTAATATCGAGCAAATGGAAGTATGGCTACCAAAAGAATCACGTAATTCACGTGGCTCGAGAGTCCAAACCATGAGATTAGTTTAGTTTAGTCTACGTGGTTGCAGTTTATGACTTCTAAATGCTATAGTTAATGCGCGAAAGCTAGTTCAGCATAGAAGTAAGAAAGCAATGCTTTAAGCCAACGAGGCTTATCTTTTAGTGATTAGTTTAGAAGGGTCGGTGCTAAGTAGGTGAGGGACATTAGGGTTTAGGTCATTAAAAGTGCTGTTTAGGTCGCTGATTCTTCATTATCCTTGTGGCTAGCTTCTAACTGATTACAGAATCGATAAAACTTATATACAAGCTAGTTTGACATTACATATCTCCAATACTTCTATCGAAAATTTCTACCATGTTCCGAAATATAGTAAAATATCCATCATATAAATGTACCTATTAAGTCGACTGGGTTTACACGTACAAATAAGAAAGCTTATGCATGCATTTGTCTTGCAAACCTAATGACAATCAAAATGAAGTTATGGTATTGATAAAAAAAAAAAAAATGAAGTTATGGTTATGAAAAGGGTCACGTGGCTTGAGGTAGGTGGTTGAGACAAAACCATGAACTTAATTTAGTTTAGTTTGAGTTTGGGAGACAAAGGTATGGTACTGTGATGTTTATCATACACTCATTTTACATTTATTTGAACAAAAATTACAACTTATATGAATCAAAATGACAACATTGAGAACAAAATTACCATATTCATTTACACTATTTACATATAATTAAACAAAAATTACGACATTAACAACGAATTTGTTCAAAACAAGTAACAAAGTCATAAGTGGTGTAATTACTACTAATAAAACTAAAATGACACAAAATATGACTCAACTTTATAACTCTGACAACAAATTTATTGTCACATTTATAAATGTGTGTATGACATACGAGTATGTATTACAGAATTTTCCTTGAGTTTGGTATGTATATGGATGAGTTGTCATTTCCTATTACAATGCAGAAATCGCAGAGCCCCAAACCCTAAACTAACCCTAAAATCGTGCGAAGAGGCGATGAATGTATTAGCCAGAGTTTCATTTCTTCAGTTAAGGAATAAAATCAGATTTTAAGGGAGCTCGAAATATGCCTCGTATAGATTTTATTCCTTTGCTGTGTTTTTATGGTTTTCTTTTGTTCTTCCAAAGGTCGTGCAATGGCCGGTGCCAAATTTTGCAAACAATGAATAACAACGAAGACCTTATCGAACTTTCGTGGAACAGATGGAGTACATAATATGATTAGAAAACTTGCAAAAATAATCTCTTTCTGACGCGTGGGAACTAATATAGACTGAAACCGCAAGACTCGGCAGAATACAGAAACGACAGTTGGGTACGTACGTGTTTATTATGGCTCTATATTAGGCTAGAGGGATTGCATCGAACGACACACATGCAAGCAAATTAATGTTATAGCAGTAAAGCCTATACAACTAGTCGAATCCCAACATATCGTTGTGTGTAAATTGCAGAATCCATTTTGGGTTGCTGTTTATTGATTACTCTGTTCGATCTACTACGTGAACAGAGCACATGTTAATTTAAGCTCTTGGATCAAGGATATGATGCTAATAATAATGCTATAGGATCGATCATAGTTAATTATTTGGATTATGCTAGCTGATTAAATGATGTATACTTGAAGAGTTGTGGGATGCATTGGTTATTACAAATTATGATTTGCATGTGGTCCCTTTAGCATTACTCGGGAGAAAAATGTTTTCTTATTTGACAATCCTGACAACCTAGCCGTTAATTGTACCATTATCGGGTGAAATCTTGTTTAGTATTATGGTTTTAGAATGTAGAGGCGTGATACTTAATATGTTCAAGGAGAAACAATATATACCCAACAAATACTCCAAGAAAATGAAACCCGAAAATGAATAGAGACTGTAAGGGCGAGTGATGCTTGATGATATGCCTTAAAGAAACAGAGAAATAAATAACTTGGCAAGCTAAGACTGGTGTATTGAGGGCGTGTTATTGCCTTCCTTTGTGATTGTACTGCCTAGGGCACTGGCGGATCTACATACTGACTTGGGCGGGCTCCAGCCCGTCCGAAAATTTTGGGCCTAAAAAAAAAATTAGATATATACTTTTTATTATTTTTTTATTAGGTATGGTCCAGCTCAAGCCCGTCCCGTCCTAAACCCACTCCCAACTCCAGTCGTCCAGTTCAGTCGACCTCTCCAATTCGTATTCGATTCCTTCTCCAGTTCGTCGCCTCCTCCAGTCCTCCTCCTCTAAACTCTAGCAGAGCTCGGCTTCTCCACTTCAAGTCTCAGAGATCAAGACATCAATTTCGTTTAATTGAATGTAAGATTTTGTTTAATTGAATCAATCCAATTTGGGGCAATTTCTAGGGTTAAGGATTGATGTGAAATTCAATTTCGTAGGTTGTATTGGATTGATGATTTCATGGATTGAAGAATGAAGGTTGTCTCTTGGTCTGGAAATCTGGTATGCAGCTCTGATTTCTCTCCGTCTTCTTGGTCTGCAATTTCTGGGTTCTGCAATTTCGGGGTTCTGCACTTCTGCAGTTCACTCGACTTAAATCTGGTATGCAGCTCTGATTTCTCTCCGTCTTCTTGGTTATGCAATTTCTGGGTTCTGCAATTTCTGGGTTCTGCACTTTTGCAGTTCCCTCGACTTAAATGTGATGTGTTGGGTTTAATTGTTTAAATGCAAATATGAGTTTCTGCTGTGCAAATGTGCAATTGTTGTGGGTTTAATTGCTTATTTGATTTCAATACTTAAACAGGTCAGTGCCTCAGTAGGTTTACTTAAAATTGTGCAATTGAGTTTCTGCAGCAAATATGAGTTTCTGCAGCAAATATGGCATTAGTGGGTTTCTGCAGCAATTGAGTTTCTGCAGCAAACAGGTCAGTGCCTCAGTGGGTTTTCTTTTCAGTTCATTGTGCATTAGTGCATATAATTTATATTGTGGTTTTTTATTTTTGTTAAATTAGTTATTATGAAAAGTAGTTAATTCAAAGTTAATTTCTTAATTTATAGGTGTTAGAGTAAAATGTCAAATCATGAGCCAAAAGCGAAGCGATCAAAATTCATTGACTTATGGTTTAAAAGAACAAATGTTGAGTCTTCAAGTTCAAATGTGGTTTCTGAACCTTCCATATCCTCTCCAAATATTGATGTTGAAACCCAACCTTCCATTCCTAAACCACAAAATAATATCAACGCTCTTGAACGTGATCCTGTATTACGTTGTGCCATATGGAAATATCCAGTCAATGAGCGTGATAGTATTCGAAAAACCTATGCTTTATTGGGTCCATTTCAACCTGAGTTAGAATTTCCATTCACTGAACAAGGGAGTCAACAACGTAGATTTCAGTTTTCTTGGTTCAAGGACAATCCATGGCTTGAATATTCAATTGCTCTTGATAGGGCGTATTGCTTCCCTTGTTTTCTATTTGACACTGAAGATTCTCAGCATACAGCATTCACTGTTGATGGGTTTAAGGCTTGGAAGAGGGTTTGTGGTGGTGATAATGTGTTGACGAAGCATGTAGGAGGCCTTAATTCTCCCCATCATGCTGCAATGCAAAAATGGGATTTATTAAGAAATCCTACCAAACAAATTGAAACAATTTTTCAATCAAAATCTAGTAAGGATATAGAGGACAATCGATTGAGGCTTAAGGCTTCAATAGAAAGTGTAAGATTGCTAGCTAATCAAGGAGCTGCTTTTAGAGGCCATGATGAAACTGAAAACTCATTGAATGCGGGATATTTTAGAGAAGTCATAAAATCTCACTACTAGGATAAAGTTCATAGACATCAGTTCACAACTGATGTTAAAAAAAAAAAAATCCGATGTCTTAGTGGGCGATGTTAAAGATCGCCAAAACTAAGACATCGGTTCACAACTGATGTCTATTTTACAACGAGACATCGGTTTAAGGTCCAGAACCGATGTAAAAACATTAATGTGATCACCATTTTGGTGTGTTTAGCTATTGCCAAACCTTCATATTTTGGCATTAGATGCTTAATGAAATATAGGTCTAACAATACAATTATCCATTTTAACATCGTTTCTGATTTAGAAACGATGTCTAATAATATTTTAGACATCGGTTCTCATAAATTTTTTCTTGTGGTTCATAAGCTTTTCGTGTGTTTGGTACATAATATTTCACTAGACATTCAATCTATATTCTATAGTATAGTTTGAACTGATGTCCATATTTATGCTAGACATCGGTTTTGTTTATATATCGATGTCCATAGTTATTCTAGACATCGGTTTTTCTTTATATATCGATGTCCATACTTATTTTACACATCGGTTTTGTTTATATATCGATGTCCATTGTTATACCAGACATCGGTTTTTGTTTATATATCGATGTCCATAGTAATCTAGACATCGGTTTTGTTTATATATCGATGTCCATAGTAATGCTAGACATCGGTTTTTGTTTATATGTTGATGTCTATATTTATACTAGACATCATTTTTGTTTATATATCGATGTTCATAGTAATGCTAGACATCGGTTTTTGTTTGGTAACTGATGTATTTTCTCATTCTTGACATCGGTTTTGGTTTCCAAACTGATGTATTTTCTCTTTTCTGACATCAGTTTTTGTTTTCAAACTGATGTAATTTGTGTTTTCTGACATCAGTTCTTCATAAGTAACTGATGTTTTTTTCATATCCCTTTCCTGCTGTATTTGGTACTAGAAAGTTGATCCACAAATAACATGAAATTCAAATGTACTTTAAATATTAGGGAATGTATTAATTTCTATTAAGGCCAAGCAAAACAATGATAAAATTGACACATCATATACATTAAAACTAATGAGCCATGAAACGTAACCCTCCATATACATTAATATGAAGGCTTGAGAAGAACAGCAACATTATTCTTCAGATACTTCAGCACAGCGTTCCTCTTCTTCTTAATCGCCCCTAGCCTCACCTTTATGCTCTTTAATTATATCAGATTTGCTGCATCAAAAAGACCCAAAATCAGAATCCAAAACAAAACTTAAAAGAAACAGGAAACCATACTCTACATAAACTTAGGCAGAAAGACAAACTGGGTTTAAATTTATCATTAAAAGCATACCTGCAGTAAGAATTTTCAGTTTGGCATCCAACCCCGTCATCCCAGAAAATATTCATCCATGTTTCAGTTCAAAGAACTCGGGACACTAACCATGAAACAACTGTATAACAGCTGCATGAACTTGTATATGTTGCTCTTCATATGAAACAGCTATAGGCTGAATGATATTTAATTTTAAAATCATTCTCAAATTACAAACAGACATTTCTAATCAGACCATAAAGTGAGAATTTCAAGGAACATATGCAATAAAAGATGGGAAAAAAAAATGCTAATTTTGTATTTCAACTTTCTAGATCAATTACTACAATCCACACATAATATTTAAAGACATACAAAACAGTACAACAGATCATCAGGAATTTGGTACTCTTCGTGGGACAGTAACAAGGAAATAACAAGGATCAAAGATTACCAACCCAGTCATGGCAAGCAACAAGAAAATGATTTGTCCCATGTGTGCGATTCCAGAAAGGATACTTCCCAGCAATCATGTTCACATAGTCTCTGAGGAATATTGCCAGTGGTTTAATTTGATGTGAACCAGGTACATAAAGCTTCAACTCCAATTGGCGCATGCTGTAAGGAAGATAAAATAAGTGAGCCTTTTCTGGGTCTCTTGTGACAAATTGCCTGTTTCCCTCCATCAACCTCATGAACCATCCTTCAGAAGCATAAATTCCGTTGAGATGAGGTACAGTACTATCCAAGCTAAGCTAAATGGAATTGTTTTTTATTTTTAAAGTCTGAATTGTTATAACATTATTATAACATATACGTCAAAGGGGAAAAGATCAATGCAAGTACTATAAATTCCTCTCAGTCTCAAACACTTGAACAAAAACTAGTAAAATTGTTTACCTATCACTAACTTTGGAAACTATTAACAAGTGGAGAGCTGCTGATCTTCAATGTCTTCCTTTCATTGTGTGTGGTTCTCAGATTTCAGCCTCTCTTAAGTTCTGGTCTCAAATAGTTTATCCATCTCAACCTGCAACTCTTTCCACACCTCTCCAACCCTGCAGCCGGCCAGTACACAATAGTCAGATCAATAACATGTGTAAGTAAACACATGCAAACCCTTAAAGAGATCGATAGGACTCTATGGTACACCAATAAGTAGACAAATATCCTGCCAATAATTTTCCTGCCAAAAATCCCCAGTAAATATCCACAGTAATACATATCAACATATCAAGGAGGCACAAAAAATATGTTTGATGTGCATAGAAGTAATATGTTTGGCTAATGCATCATAGCTGGGACTTCCTAAAATTAAATGCACTGCTATCCTACATATAGTTGAGATTTGAGAAGCAGCACTAACCAGTAAAGTACTCAGATAAGCTCATGACTTACAGTACAGCCCCAATAACACGCTTAAAAAAATAAGAATAAAAATAGAATGAAGTTGCACTGAGCTTATAAAAAACACTAGAGTTAAGTAACAAACAATTTATAAATATATGTAAGAGACAGATGTAACTACCTTGATTCCAAATTACATTGCATGAGAGAACCCTTATCACAGCATTGGTCTTCATGATATGCTAAGATCATCCTAAACAGAAATATTAAAAGTAAATGATTGAGAAAAGTTAAATTTGCAGGACTGCCTAAGTACTGTCGGGCTCAATTCGCATATCTCACATTCCACGTTCCCACATTGTCCAAAGGTACGTAAATTGCAGTCCATGAATTTGGATAGACCTGTGAAATGTCAAATTGAGGTTAGAAAAGTCACAGTAAAATGAACCATAAACACATGGTTATTAAGACAACTACTACTGAAGTTTGCCAAAAATTTTTTGTCATGTTAAGAATAGTTGAGTTTATTTAAACAATGCAATGTGAAATAGTGTCCTGCAAATTGTATCTTAATCTGCTTGCTCATATCCAATCTCCACTATCCATACAGTCCATATCAAAACCATATTGTTTAAGAAACTTAACAAACAGCGAAAATAGTTAATCTGAACTTTTGAAATAGAAAAGTTGATTCACCCATGAACATTTAAAACTATAACCATCAATGTGCCATGACTGCAAAGTATCCTCTGGATTCTCAAACACAAAATCCCCCATACATATATAAACACCTTAATTCAAATCATTTCTAGTTGCTTAGCTGAATTAGAAACAACAAAGCTGACAATATCAAAATTTATGTTTTCAAAGGCCGAGTGCCAAGCTTGTGTTTGACTAATCAATCAAAAACCAAAACCACTCTCTTTCTCATTTTCTCTAATTTGCTTGATTTCTGAGTAAAGAACGAAAATTACTGTTTAATTAAATGATTTTCTCTTTATAACTGCAATTGTAATGCCATCCAATAAGATGCCCTGCATTAAACAGGTTATTCAATTTTCAATCATTATGAAATCAAGGCCTATAATCAGAGATGGTAAATGAAAACTACAGTACCTTGTCGACACAACCAAAACTGCCTTCCCCAATGTTGTTTACAGGATCAAAGTTATTAGTGGGAGCTTTAATTTGCCTCAAGGTGAAAAAAGCCAGTCCACAGATCCAATCCTCTCAGAGCTGTCCAAAGAACCAAGTTAGGATATTAGTAGTTTCTTGAAAATTGATAAATTTTCTTTCGACATAATATCTGATTTCAACATTTTCGGCAACCAAAACAACAATAGAAGGAAAAGAAAGTGGTACAAAGATCAGTAAGATCCTGCCCCGTACATTTGCAGAGAAACTAAACTTTGATTGAGTAAGATGGAGCTTTCATATTCAAGCTTCCCCATAAACTTTTTCATACAATGAATTAAAAACGGAAGGGCCAACCAGTAAGATCCCTTGGTCATGAGTATGCAAGATAAACCACTACCTGAAGACCAGTTCCAAGGCGTCCGGCGAGAGCCAATACTCCCAATAGTAGCGTCGTCTTGCCGGAGCTCGGTGGACCCAATAACAACGTCAATCTGAAACACAGCACCAAATATCTTATTAAAGTTCACTGGACTGAAAATCCAGCAACTCAGTACTAGTCGAAGCTTAGATAAGTACCTTGAAGGTCTTATAATCCCACCAATGTTGTCTAAAATCGTTAATTTGCTTCTCTTGCTCCTTAATAGCCGTGATTGCCTCAGAAGTGCCTAAAATCACATTCAGAAAAATACAAAAGTCTAATCTTATTTCCAACCGTTATATGGGTAACGAAAATTGAATCAGAATTAAAGAGAGCACAAGCATGAATCAAATTTATGAAATCACAAACCCAGAAAACTATAGATTCAAGCAAATTACCGTCGATGAGAGCGATGGCCGTCGCTGCCTCGACGGTCGAAGAGAGGGGCTGAGAAGGGGAGGCCCGTGGAAAGAGAAAGGACAGACGGCCACTGCAGCTCCGGCTTCGGCTTCTCGATCTCAGCAATTGGGAGATTCGCTGGATTTCAGACGAGAGATGAGAGAGAAGGAGGCGGCCAAGGAGGAGGAAATCAAGCCATCGGAGCCAGAGAAGGCGAAAGAGGTCGTCGGTTACTGGACTGGGGAAAGAGGACGATCGCGGTGTAGGGAAAGAGGACGATCGGTGCGGTGTAGGGAAAGAGGACGATCGGTCGTGGTGTGGGTGAAAGAGGACGATCGGTCGCGGTGTTTCTGTATCGCCGCCGGTGTGGGGAAAAATAGAGGAAAACCTAGCTAGTCAATCAGTCGTGGAAAGACTAAGTGTTGGGAGGGAGTTAAAATTTTGCTCCCGCTTCCTTAATTTTTGACTTAGTACATTTCCGCGTTTTTTTAAAATTTTGTTTGAAAAGTATAGACATCAGTTCAGCATAAGAACCGATGTTAATTATTTTATAGAAATCAGATTTTTTAGAACCGATGTTATAAACACAATTTACATCAGTTGAAATCCTAACTGATTTTAAAGACATGATGTCTATTAGCATTATTCTAGTAGTGTCTTTTTCAAGAATGAGTATTGAGGTTGAGAGAGTTGTTTTGGGAAATGCTCCCGGAAATGCCAAGTACATTAGTCCATCAATTCAAAAGCAACTTCTAAATATTCTTGGTAATAAAGTGAGGAACAAGATACGTGAAGAAGTTGGAGATTCCAAATATTGTATTCTTGTTGATGAAGCAGTAGATATATCTAGTAAGGAACAAATGGCCATTATTTTGAGGTTTGTTGATTGTCAAGGTATTATTCGAGAATGATTTTTTAAGATTGTGAGTGTTCCTAACACTACCTCACAAACTCTTAAAGATGAGATTTCTAAAGTACTTACTATGTACAATCTTCAAGTGAGAAATATGCGTGGTCAAGGATATGATGGTGCTAGCAATATGAGAGGTATTTATAATGGGTTACAAGCATTGTTTCTTGAAGAGTGTCCTTATGCTTATTATGTGCATTGTTTTGCTCACCGCTTGCAATTGTCATTGAATGCTACAGCTAAAAGGGTGCCGGAGATTTGGCAATTTTTTTCAACTTTAAGTTTAATTGTGAATTTTGTTGATTCTTCTGCTAAGCGTCATTCTGCATTAAAAGCTGTGAGAGAGGAAGAAATTGCAGATTTGGTAGCTTGTGGCCAACTTCAAACAGGTACTGGTGCTAATCAAGTTTGTACTTTGCAACGAGCTGCTGCTACACGTTGGAGCTCACATTTTCGTTCAATTAAGAGTTTGATTGAATTGTTTAGTTCAACCAAAAAAAAGTCTTAATTATATGATTGATCAAGGACCCTTGGAATTGCAAGGAGAAGCTGTGGCTGTTCTTAAAGCTATGAGGTCTTTTGATTTTGTGTTCTGCTTGCTTCTAATGCACAAATTGATGAAAATTACTGAAGTTCTTTGTCAGACATTGCAACGAAAATCTCTTGACTTCGTACATGTTATGAAGTTTGTTGGACGTACAAAATCATTTCTTCAAGAGATGAGAGAAGAAGGCTGGGATGACTTGGTAAGAAATGTTGAAACTTTTTGTGAAAAACATGATATTGATATGCATGATATGAATGCTCGTTATAAGGATGGTACAGATCGTCGTTGCCAACAAAGAGATTTCATTACAGTTGAGCATCATTACCATATAGATGTCTTCAATGCTTTAGTTGATTTTCAGTTGAGTGAGTTGAATAGAAGATTCTTAGACCAAACATCTGAACTTCTTATACTTAGTTCAACCTTGGATCCTCGTGATAACTTCAGTAATTTTAAAACTGAAGGTGCATGCAATCTTGCAAAGAAGTATTATCCTGAAGATTTTGTTGATAGTGAAATGTTTGCTCTAGAATTAGAGTGTGCATATTATGAGAAGGATATGCGTAGTGATCCAAAGTTCCAGAATTTGGAATCCATTTCTGATTTGTGCAGAATGTTGGTTCAAACAAGGAAGTCATAATTTTTCCCTATGCTTTATAGATTGATTTGTCTAGTTTTGACTATTCCTGTTTCTACGGCGACCACTGAAAGGGCATTTTCAGCTATGAACATCATTAAGAATAAACTTAGAAACAAGATGGAGGATGAGTTTCTTGGTGATTGTATGGTCCTTCACATTGAGAAGGAATATGCTGAATCTATTGACAATGAATCGGTGATCAAAGAGTTTGAAGCTTGTGGAACTCGTACAGTTAGATTTAGTTAGTTTAGGTTCTTGTATTGCATTGCACGTTTATTTTGTTGTTGATTTTGTTTTTTATTTTTGTATAGATATGCATTTGAGGGGTAAGGCTCACTACGTCCCCCCCTGACTAGATGTACATTTTTTTTAAATTTATAAAATTCTCTCGCACTGTCGAGATTCTCCATAATATATATATATATATATATAATTTTTTTTTTTTTTTGTTTAAGAAATCCAGCCCGTCCAAGGTTCCAATCCTGGATCCGCCATTGGCCTAGGGCAAATGATAATTCTATTATATGGGAGGACTGACTTTTTAAATACATAGAATATGGTACTATAGATGAGTTGTAAACAGTACTTACAAGATATTTAACCTTCTCGGATTGTATAATTGTTAATGGTTGATACTCTTGAGTTGCAGAGCTCGGATCCGAAACAATTGTTAGGTTAAGGTCTTGAGGAAGAAGACCAAGAACGAGTTTTGCGGTTACCTTGTCGGAGCTTAAACAAATGTCAGACTCAGCCCCACGATGTTGCCGACCTCTCCCATCATTTTCTTTATTCCAAAACAATTCCTCAGCCTTTAATTTATTCAATTAGACCATCCACGTTCTCACAGTTCCAACACAATGCCAGTGTTTTAATCTTCATCTTTGCGCATGCTGTGTACTCGAAGTCCATCCGTCTTAATCAGCTAGCCTTTGTTCCTGACCAATCAGCTAGCCTTTGTTATTAACAACATTATCACATTTTAAAGATTAACGCTAATCACGGTTAACTGACCTTCAATCATTTGGTTTAGACCCTTTTCCAGTTTTCCCTCATAATTATGGGAGCTTCAACTGGTCTTAGGTGTTTTAATCTCATTGAAGGTTTCTGCTTATTTTAATACTATCATTGCATGAACTGGGCCAAATGGGACCCATCTCTGAGTTGTGACTTGCAAGGTATGAGGGCCCCACAGTGGACTCCTGAAATCAGTTGCAGAGAATGAGGACCTTCCCCCATCATCAATGATTAGGGCTTTAGGGAATTAAGAAATGAAGTCAATCACTTGCTAACATTCCTGTGTAGGGCTTCTGGGGTGCTAATTGGGTATATATATGTGTCCAGTCCTTTGCTTGTCCTCAGTGCAATTAATCGAGCTTCTCACACCCATAGGCTTATAGCACTATACACATACACACTCATACATATTAATGGAGTCTCTTGGTGTTTTTGCTGAGGGAGATCAATGGGAGTGCTTCAGCAGATTGTTCTCTAACGAAGATCAAGAGCTAGATTTCACACCGCATTTTCTTGGTCAGGAAGGTTCATTTCCTTTCCAACACAATGAGGGATTCAATTTTGAAACCCCAACCACCCTTTTCCCCAATCCTGAAGCTGGTGATGAAATGGGATTGAACAGGTTCAATCAGAGCTTCTTTCATTCTTTAGACTCTCTCAGCTCTAATATGCACTATCTTCCTCAAGAAAATAATTCTGGTTATAGTGCTAGCAGTGGCATTTTTACTGCCATTCTGAACCCGGAGAATTACTACTTTGGTGGTAACTCTTGCCATACCCCAATGAGTAATGACATCTCTACATCCGTTGATGTTTCTATGACTGGTAATACTGAGAGCAATTTTGGGTCATTCATCCCCTCATTTAGTGACATTGGGATGGAAGGAGCTGTCTGTAACACTGAATATTCCGGCAGTGGCAGAATGGGCTTTTCAGATGACAGTCAACCACCAAAGGAACTGCAACTCAAGAGGATGCATGATGCGGCGGCAGAGAAATCCAACACTAAAGATGCATCTGAGAGTAATCCAAAGAAGAAACCCCGTTTGTCGAAAGATGTAAGCATTGATCATTCGAAGTTTTTATAATCAATGACTTATATATATTGGTTCTGTTTATGAAGCTGTGGTTCTAATTGTCAACTTTCTCAATTATTGCTACAGAAAACTAAGAAGAGCAATGCGAGGTCAAAGAAGGGCCAAAAGGCTAACTCAGATCTGAAGGTGAAAGATGAAGACGAGAGTAACACAGGAGTGGACAGACAGAGCTCTAGCTCTTATAACAGCTCTGAGGATGACAATGCTTCTCAAGAAACCAATGGGGCAGGAGAAATTTCAGACCCCAAATCATCATCAGCCCTTAACTTGAATGGCAAGACAAGAGCCAATAGAGGGTCTGCTACTGATCCCCAGAGTCTCTATGCTAGGGTACGTTATTACACATTTCATCTCAAATCTTGCAAAAACAAAAACACGTGTATACGTAAAGTTTCTCACAAATCTTGTTTCGATTCGAATCTTGCAGAAACGAAGGGAGAGAATCAACGAGCGATTGAGAGTCTTGCAGAATCTTGTCCCTAATGGAACAAAGGTTGACATCAGCACAATGCTGGAAGAGGCAGTCCATTATGTCAAGTTTTTACAGCTCCAGATCAAGGTGAGACTTAGTGCAACAATTTTTTTTTAATAAATCTAAACTTGTTTTCTTGCTTCAATAGTTACTGATTTTGGATTCGTGCATATATGCAGCTTTTGAGCTCCGATGACATGTGGATGTATGCTCCTATTGCTTATAACGGAATGGATATCGGTCTCGACCTGCATAAGATGTCTCCACTTCTATGACACAGCAACAAGATGCTGTATTTTTTTTTTCCCATTCCCTTTCTAATTGATAATTATCAATATATAGCAGAGAAGAACAAAAAAAGAATTAAATGTATATTAATTTAAATTCCTAACTTGTAATGAGTTGAATTAAATAAGCTCCAGTTTCTATCACGAGGAGAATCCTCAGTTATTTAATATATGAACACGTCTGATCTCTGATTCTAAATGCACCATGATGTACTCTTGGCTATGGACTTTACAGAGAAGACCCTTGGGAACCAAATACAAATTAATCAATAATTATATGGTCAAATATATCTATACTTATATTTGAGAGCATCTAATATTGGGTATGATAATCTTTTGATCTGATAAGGATCTAAAATCATACTTAAAAAAAAAAAAAAATCTTAAATCATATGTTCGTTGGATGTCATCAGCTGCCTGCAGGCTTTCCAGCTATTCCCTCTAATTGTTTATTAATACGCGGTTATGAAAAAATGTATGTGCAAACATGCATCTTCGACTTTACAATGGTTGGTCATTAGAGATGGAAAAATCAAACATGAGGAAGAATTAGTAATAGTAAGGTATCTTTGTTTATCATATAACAGCATAAAAAAAATATGAAAAAAATGTTTAATAATGATTTGTGTTTGAGCCCAAAAGTAATTTTGGCAAGATCTTTTGGTGGATTTAGCATTCGGCCTGTGGCCCAAAAATAAGCCTGCTTGGGTTTGGGTTACAGCTTCGCCCATTCCGTAATCCATAAGGAAAACGAAACCTTATTGGAGTCAAGTAGCAGAGATTGAATAGGAAACTTCAATCAATAATCCTTCTATGGCAAGGAGCAGTCGAAACCCTAGTTATAAATACTAGGTTTCAAGGACAAAAGAAGGACCTCTCTCAAATCAATCAATCCCAGCGATTACAAAGCCTCCCCGGAGCAAACCTTCAACCTCGTTGAAACCCGGTGACCGCACGCCAGTCCTAGTCTCCCCGCGAGCTGACTGTCAGCATCACCATATCAACCCGGCGACCGTACTTCTAGTCCTAGTCTCCTCGCGAGCCGACTGCCAGTACCACTGCCACCGATACAACCAGCGAAGCAAGGGTAACGCCCTCGCAACCCAGCGAAGCTAAAGTCACGCTTTAGCAAAACCCGTGCTTTCTCCAAACTTCCCAGTGGTTGCTCTGCTCAGCCTACAACGTTGAGTATCGATTCGGTGACGCTAAGAGATCACATCCAAAGTCCTTATCCGTAAGGCAAGAAGTCCTTTCTTAGAAGGCTAGAGAAGAACCTTGTGGCGAGGTTGGTGCTCTCCTCGTCCACAACGCTTGAAGAAGAAGTCAGGTCAAGGGACTCCGCCGACGACTGCACCCCACGGTGCTGGCACACCTGCGCACACGCTCAAAAGAGACAGTTTGCAAGCCAACTGATTTTGGAGCCAAACAATTTGAACGAAGTTCCATATATGCTTATAGTTATAGTCTAGTTACTAGTTCTAAGTACATGAGAGAACAAGAAAAAATTTGTGTCTAAGCGGATGTACCAAAGATTCGAGTTCGTCATATTCTTTAAATGCACATCTATCTTACTTTAAAGTTTGGAGTAATTCTTTTTGCTAATGAGTTAATTTCGTTTTTCACCTTTAAATTGGCGATGATAAATAGACTGAATTTTTTGACGTAAAGGTTTTCTATATTTAGGCATGATATCCTCAAATTCTCATGTCAAGATTGTAGAATTATTCTTCAATAAATAAGTAAATTGTTTTTTGTATAACCACTAAGTTACTATCATTCTTCTTAGATGAGAGGCAGCCGGCTCAGGGGCTAGCCCTACTACGATTAATTGAGGCTTCAAAGTATTTTTTTTTCCTAATCATTACTATTGTATTTGATATTTCAAAACGGAAGATCGAGCATGGGATCCAATTAACTTTAAATCTTTTTATTGGGGTTATTTTTGTGCACTTCCAATTGGTCATTGGATACTTCTTGCTTGTTCATTCAAGCTTTTTTAGTTAATACCTTTTAACTGTCAGACAAGTGAGAACATAAAAAAGATACCAATAACGAACTCAAAAAATTAAGAGAAAATTATGACAAGTCTAACTTAGTAATGAAGCTGAATCAAGTGATATTACTAGTGTAATTATTACCCATCATTCTTTATACCTCAGACTAAATTCTAAGTATAATTATTATTATTTTTGATTCAAAAATGATAAGTTTACTTCTTGCTCCACTTACTAAAAGAAAAAAAATGTTTTTCTTTCTTTCCTCATTTCTACACAAAAAACAATTTCAACAAAATAATAAAGCCACGTAGGACAGTCCTTACCAATGGGGGATTAGTAATTATTCAGAAGGTGCAGTCCGAACCGGCCGACCTCAGTCGTCGCTATTTGATAAATCCTCAGAACGACGCCGTCTCTCTCCCTCCATGGCCTCCGCAGAGCAGCCCCCGAAGAAGCGAAGGCTGCACGAAGCCGAAGCAGAGCCACCATCCTCATCGCCGCCACCATCTCCGCCACCACCGCCACAATCCCTAGCCCAACGGCTGAGCGCGGCAGCTCCAGAATCTCTCTCCCAGGACGAAATTCTCAGGAAACGTAGACACCGCGACGAGATTCGAGGCGTTTACGACTGCTATAAGCGGATTAAGTTCTGCCTCTCCAAGAAGGACACTGCTCTCACCGCCGATCTTGAGCAAGCCTATCTCTCCCTCATCACCGCCTCCAGAGGTCAGTTTCAGTTTTACTCTTTTGCCCCTGATTGTTTCCATTAATTTCTTTTCTATTAAAGAAGATAGTGATAATTCTTATCAAAAAGAAAGAAAGAAAGAAAGGGGATAGTGATAATTCTCAGTTCAGTATCAGCGAGTTTTCATGATTTAGGTTTTTACTGAAAGAAATTGAGATTGATAAGTGACCTTCATAGTGTTAGATTGTAAATTTTTGTGTTCACTGTGTTAATCATCAGGCTAACTTCACAGGTTGTACGAGTGTACAACGCATTGTGGCTGATCTCATTCCTAGATATGCTTCGAAATGCCCCACTGCTCTTGAAGCCGCGGCAAGAGTTGTTGTCAATATGCATAACTGGAGTGCGGGGCTGATAAATAGAGGAGAGGATACTAATGGCTTTGCATTCCAGACTGCGAAATCCTGTATTCTTGGTCTATCGGATATTTGTTGCACTGCTTCCTCGGTGGCGTCAACATCCTCTGTCATTCGTGGTATTTGCTCCGGCGTTTTTCAGAATGTGCTTACCTTCTTTATATCGTCCTTTGAGGGGAAGGATGTCTTTCTGATTGTTGGTAAAGAGACTGTGAGAATGCAAGGTTCTGCTGATATCTTTCTTCAGCTAAAGGAGAAGTTTTCTGATGGAAATGAATCTTCGGTGACTAAGTTATCCCAGTTACGTGCTCTTTGTTTACTGTGGATTTTCTTTTGTTATCCTAAAGACTCACTTGCAGCCTGCTTTGAACTCTTGAAATCCACCTCATCAGAGGGAGTTCTTAAAGGGCAGTATTTTCTAAGTCAAATAACAAGCAAACTCGATAAGGATGGCGGGCATCATTTGAGCAAAACTAGTGATGAATCTAAAACAAGTACAACTTTTGTTGAAACAAGCAACAGAGGCAATGATATTAGCTCTGAGCAGCTAGCATCAGATGGAAACAACGTCTTTGAAGATACGATTTCAGTTTCAAATAGCTGCTTGTTAGGACTGGTAATTCCTTGTTTCCCTTCAGTTGAATGGATGTCTGCTATATATATTATGGTGCATTGGATTCTGAACTGTAGTAGCTTGATTTGTGAGAATGTACATATAACTCTTTAACATTTGCTAGCTATTGAAGAAAAAATCAGTCACATTTTCTTGTTAGTTTTGCAGCGATAGATCTGCTTTTGTGTTTGATAGTAGCACATTGGTACATAATAATGAATTCACATGTTTTCTTGTTTCCATTTGTGTTTCTAAAATTGTAACCAGAGTGAAGTTCAATACAATAATATTAAAGGGCTTGTTGAGTTCAAATTAGTTGATGTATTGCCAGGGAAATTTTAAACCAAGAAACACATAGAAGGATTTGTATTTAGGAGTAGACACCTGTTAATAGGGGGTTTTCACATTTGTATATAGATTATCCCCTGTATTTCTTGCTGATCATTGATGAAAAAATCTCAAGTATTTGCTTGAAGATAAGGCATTCAACTCCTTTTTATTTTCCTGTTGACTAGTAGTTTGAGCTTGTCTTTTTCTAAACATGCAGGTTCTTAGTAAAGATCCATTATTGCAAGGTTGGATGCTCTCAAAATATAAGAAGTTATGTAGATTGCCATCTATTTCAGATTTTAAATCTGCTTTGGAGGGTGCCTTTAAATCTTTTATAGATGTAATGGACGTAGAAGGTAATCGAGCAGACAGTGATGAGGATGATTCTGATCCATCGAGATTTATCAATCGACCATATCTGGTGTCTAGGTTCTCTAACCTACATGAAACTGGCAGTGATGTTTATTCTGATAGAGTGTCAGGTCAACATATGAAAGCTCGTAGCTCTGTAATGCCTCTTGAAGCTAATAGTCACTCAACGGGTTCCAATCAGGATAGTGGCGGTGCAAGGCCCATGGACTTTGAGATTAGGGAGCATGGAGATATGTCACATGGCAGGTCTTCCATGCCCAGGGACGTAGTGAACCACCAGATGCCTTCACCTGTCACAAGGTCTCCATTAAGCTTCAGGAGTAATTCGTTTGATGGGAGAAACCACTTTCATATTGAGAAGAACAAAGATACAAATTTGGATTTTGGTTCACCTTCCATGAGATCTTCAAGTGGAGGTGCAAACAGTTCTTTTGAATCTCCCAAATGTCATCCTGTGTCGTCATATGTGTCCCCCAAGACTCAAATTGTTTGGTATTCTGATGGGGATATTGCAGCCATGGACATTTTCTCAGCTTCTAAACAGCTCTGGCTGGGCTTTTTTGGTTCTGATGTATCTGAAGCCCATGTAAGGTTTCAGTTAGAGAGGTTTGGTGCCATGGAACATTTTTTTTTCTTTCCTCATAAAGGATTTGCCGTAGTTGAGTATAGAAACATTCTTGATGCCATAAAGGCTCGTGAATATACGCGCAGGCATTTTCCTTGGTGCATAAAGTTTATGGATACAGGACTGGGAACTAGAGGTGCTATGAATGGTGTTGCAGTTGGTTCTAGTTGTCATGTTTATGTTGGAAATGTTTCAAGTCAATGGGCCAAGGATGAGATTCTTCACGAATCAAGGAAGGTGCTTCGCAAGACTCCATACTCGGTCACTGATTTCAGCAATGAAGGTGCGGTACTGATGGAATTTGATACTCCTGAAGAAGCTGCTGCTGTGATGGCACATCTCAGACAGCATCGCAAGGAAAGGAGTAACCACAGGACACCATATGGTGCTGGATCACTTAATGTAGTATCTCACATTGATGGTGCCAGATCTGTACCTACCCCTACCCATGTTGACATCAGAAGCAACCAGGGAAACATGTCTAATACTGCTGCTACCCCATTTGCAGTAAAGCATGAGAGCCACTCAATGGAGCTTGTATCCCCTAGAGTAAAATCTGAGAATCAGGGGAATTCGGTACAAAGTGGATATATGTTTCAGTCAAACAGAGCTGTCACTGGCTCTACGGAGATGCTTGAAGCTGGCACCAGAAGAGTTGATGGTTATGACAGTAACTTAGCTGTGAATTCTACACAAGGAGGTGATCACCTTTTCATATAACTTTCATTGAAATTAATGTCCTCTATTTCCTTTGATACTAATGGAATTTATTCAATGATTTTACTCTAGGTGGTCACGTTGCTTCTCATGCCAATGAACCTAGGTGGTTGTATTCAAAACCTGGAATGGAGCTGCATTCTGCACCAGGGAGCATTCCATGCATTCCTGTACCAACACAGATACCCTCAGCTCCACCTCCTCCACAAATTTCCTCATCTCCATTTATGCGACCTGTTTACCTCCCTCCAAATAGTTCTTGGGATCCACGGGGTTCAAGTCACAATCGTCCTTTGAACCCAATCTCACCAGGTGTAGTCCCCAACAATTTTCATGGTAATGCTATTGTACCTCCCTTCATTCCTGCTTCTGTGACTCCACTTGCACAAATACAGGGAGCTCCAGTGCAGCAATTTGACCGTATGTTTTCAGTACCCATAGCACCACCACCATTATCATCTCTGCCACCTCCTCTACCTGAAATGCCACCTCCGTTGTCCCCACCCCCACCGCCTTTGCCTCAATCACAGCCACCTTTTGTTCCCCCTCCACCTTGTTCCCCTCCCCTCCTGTGGCTGTTTCAGAACCATCTGTTGTGGAAACTTCTGGACAACCCTCACAATATCAGTGGCAGGGAACATTGTGTAAGAGTGGTGTTCATTACAGTACAGTTAATGCATATAGAGTGGATTCTGATATTTGCAAATATTCCAATGCCACTTCTGAACCTATAGAGTAAGGAATCACCTCTTTTATTTTACCTAGTTTGCTTTCTGGATTTCAGTAATGATTGCAAATATACGGATATCTGTTAATAAATTTTATGTCTCATTGTTGCAGATGGCCTCTTAAGTTAGACATGACCAAGCGTACAGATTTTCGGCATGTGAAGTCAACATTTACTAGCACCCCACCACATAAGGTAAGTTCTTGAATATTTTTATGCTGCTCTCTCTCTCTCTCTCTCTCTCTCTCATATGGTAATTTGTATTCTGTCCCCATCTTCTTGGACTACTTAAATACACACTTTTTATAAGATGACCAACACAATACTTTTGACCGACACGATAGATAATATATGGTAAAACAATGTGGGAAATCCATGTTAACTAGATTTTTGATACTAATGGCTTATAGAGCTTGATCCAACTGAATGAAAATACAACAATTCAGTTTAAAATTGTATCAGACTAATGGACTTGTGGAGAAGAAAATGGGAAAGTTCAGTAATTTACCTTGGACTGGTACATTTCAAAAGGAGAAAAATTAATCCCCTTTCTATACTAACCGACTTAATTGATGGCAGACCAAGTTTCTTCATATTAACATTTAATTATTTTCTTCTTTCCCTTTCTGAAATTTCTGCACCGTCTTTTCTTTAATATTTGTTGCAGAGGGAAGTGTGTCGATTGATCCCATCTTCTGCAGCTGATCAGAAAGGGGTAAGTTCCTCTCTTCTCATTTTTGGTCTTGTAGCTCTGTAGGATGGCAGCTGATTTTTTTCCCTTAGAGATTTCTCTAACTATTACCTTGATAAAGTGATTGTACTATTTAACTGAATTACATAACTGATGAAGTGTTGCTATGAATAATCTCTTAACTGAATTACATAACTTATGCATAAATAGTTCAAGATTTAGATATATGAAGCAAAAACTAATTTATAATCTCAGTGCAATCTAAGTAAGTAAACATCCCAATCTTTACATCTTGAGACTCGAGCAATTTCGAGCGTGCCTTTCTAAATGTCAGTCATTCAGTTATCTGAGCAGTGAATGGCAAGTCATGTTGTAAGATGAAGATCTTTGAGCTTCATAATTATATATTGTACATGTATACTACAGAACACAAAGTGTAGTTGACACATGTTAATCTGTTGAAACTGAAGCCCTAAACTTTGGAAACATCTCAAGTCTTACAATACTGCTCTTCAGTTTCAGGATTTCTTGTCATACTTGAAGCAGAGGGACTGCTCTGGAGTGATCAAGATCCCAGCGGTGAATTCCATGTGGGCCAGACTTCTCTTCATACTTCCATACTCGGAAGAGACTTGCTCTATGCTCTCTATTGCGCCTTGTCAACCTGATTGCCTCATTGCTTTAATATTACCTAAAGAAACGAATTTTGAGTGGGTATGATCTGAGTTTAGGATATGGGTGGGTATTCTGTGTTTGCAGTGGTAGTCCAATGAAAAAAGAAACTAATTGTTATGCTTTTTATTGTAGTTGAGTTTCAGTTTTCTGCTGCTCTGGTTTGAGGGAAATGCAGGCAAGAGATTTATTTCTATATCATACACAGTACAGAAACCAGCATAAAAATCATGTGGAGCTTTTGCGGTTTAAGCATAAAGTGGTTTGTTGAATGTACACTCCCTTTTTTTCTTTTTAAGGTTTTAAGCCCCTAACCCAGTTCCTTTCCTTTGGTCGTGCAACCCAGTTCTTTTACTATTCTAGTTAATAATTGACTGTTTTCCCATTTTTCTAATAAATTGTAAGAGGATTATATGGCATTTGGAAAAGTAAATTTTACCCTATAAAAGAGGATTATTGGTAAAACATGGAATTAAGACATCTTTCAATTGAAAGTTTTAACCTTGCTTGCATTAGTACGAGCATCGTTAGCTTTGCTAGTATGCATGGGCAAAGCTGAGGATGCAGAATGGGCCACACAAATCACATTAATGTTGTTAAGGCCCGAGAACGCTGAAGCCCAAAAGAAGAGGCTAACCTGAACCCCGAGGAAGTCAGTGCAGGAAAGGAAAACCAATACATAAAAAATCTCACTCCTCCTCCTCCTCCTCCTCTCAGCTCTTGAAATTCGATCGGGATCTTCTAGGCCATGTCGAGTCACCGGAACCCTCAGGGCAACACTAATAGGCAAGCCGGAGGAAGCAAGGGTTTCACCAAAACCCAAAAGGTCTTCGTCCCCAAAAATCAAGACCAGAATCGTCCCAGAAGCCCTAAATCCCCAAATCCCACGCTCTCCGCCTCCCTCCGGCAATCGCTGTCCCAGCCGTCCAATGCCGAAGCTTCAAGCGTCGCTGCTTCTGCGCCGCCGGCGAGTAGCAGTAGTACAAGTAGTAGGGTTCGGATGGGAGAGAGAGGCGAGTGGGTGTCGACCAAGGGCAATTTCGTGAATTACTTGCCCCAAGATGAGGCTGTTGCCGCTGGCCTCGGCGCCGACGAAGGTGGATTGGACGCCGTGGAGTCTCAGAGAGTCGTCGATCTTCTCAATAGAGAGCTTTCTCGATTGCTCAAGCTAAACCCTAAGGAATTTTGGAGACAAGGTAATGATGGAGTCGTCTTATCACAATTTGATGAAACAAGTGTTAGCATTTCATTTCTGTTTATTGATCTCTGGCTGCTGTTATTCTCGGTTCTCATTACTGTCAGTGGCTAGTGATACTTCCCTGCATGAATTTTTGGAGAGCTTCCTACAGTTTCGTAGCAGGTGGTATGATTTCCCTCATCGCGGAGCCAAGGACATGGTGGCAGGGGTCATTGTAGGGGAATTAGAACTGAGCCGCCGCGTTTTTATGGTATTGTATCGAATGTAAGTTTAGCTTCAGCTTTGTAATCTATCACTGGTATATTGAAATCACACTGGTATGTTGTTTTTCATATTTTTCATCCTATTGCAGATCTTCTAGCAGGGATCCTGGTGCTCGGGCTGCTGATAGTCTCAGTCCTAAAGACCATGAAGGTGTGTCTCTCGTCTCTGTAAAATTATAAATGATGTAATAGTGTTACAGTTCCATTGACATAATAATTCATATAGTGTATTACTCTATCGATTTCCTGCTTCTAGGAGATGCGGTCTAATAGAAATACACACCAGGTAATTTATCAAGGAGACGGTACAGTTTGTGAGTACTTCGAGGTGTACTTGTTTCATACTGGCAATCAATGCGATCACTTGTTCAATGACTGAGGGTGTTGTTTACTGTCTTATTGTCACTTATATTGTGTCCTGATAATACTTATTCACTAATTCCATATGTAGCTCTTTTGCAGGAGAAGAAGTTGCTTGACTTGCCTAAGTTGCTCGACATATGTGCTATATATAGTCATGAAAATGAAGATTTGACGAGAGTGCTGGTAAGCATTTTTTTATAAATAGTGGCCTATATCTTTGCTACACACTCTCTTACCCTTTCTCATTTTATCATGTCTTTCAGGTTGGCAATGCAGTGACAGCCCATGCTACAATCCGTGACAATTTGACTGCTGTGGCATCACATTTTCTGAGCATTGTACAAACAATGTATCAACGTAGTAGCACGGCATTAGAGGTAGTCTTCCAAAATCCAATTATACCACAATTCATATTTTTTTAATTTACGTTCCATGCAATAGCCCCAAATATAATTGCAGCCTAAGGGTTGGTCATTGGTTTTTACGAATGACCACTTAAAGGAGTCAGGACACGTAGGCTGATCCAAATTGTCTGTCTATCAATTTGATAGTTCTTTTGTTATTTTTATTTTTGTGGTTGGATTTGTAAGTAAATTTTCAATAAGGTGTTTTGCTTGCATTTTGGATACATGACAGAAAGGATTTTCCTAATATCATGCACAGGCCCTTTTTCTGTCTGGAAATCCTGGAGAACACGGATCCAGCCGTCTTCTTGCTGATTTACTGGAGGTAAGTTGCTTTGTCTTGTTTTATTGATCAATCAATTCCTTTATCCCTCTCCGATTAATATCTTAATTCTTTTCTTCCAACTTGTTCAAGAGATTTTTCAGTAAAGAGTGGCATTTACTGGATGTATCATGCTTCATACTGTATAAATGTAACATGCAATGTTATATATGGAAGTTCTATTTAAACAAGTTTATAGCTACACTATGGACATCGGATCTCTTCTATTTCTTGTGGATCCTTGCTATTTATGTTTCCTACTTTTGGACATCTGATGGTTGGTTGCTCTGGTACTTGAACTGAGATATTGTCTTCTTTTTTGGTAGGTTATGGACTTCATAAACGATGCAATTGTATCCATGGATGCTTTTCTAACTGCATACAAACCATCCGCAATATTCTTCTTGTGCCCTGTTGAGATAAGGTACCTTGTTTGGTATTGGATTTTCAAAACTTTTGGTCTGAGAAAGAATAGTAGTAGGTGCAGTCTGCAGTAAGTTCCTGTAGATGCATGGGGAATTTGAGTTATCCCATGGAATTGGCTTGTTGGGTTCACAATCAGGTGTCTTAAACTAGTTTGGCTGTTCACGGTCGAGTATCTGATAAGGATTTCAGCATGTTTGAAGTAGTAAATTTTGTTCTATGTGTATGCAGTTATGGGAACGAGGAATTACTAAGCACTCTAGCAAGGTTGCATGATTCATTACTTCCATCTTTGCAGCGTGGGTTCCAAATAATTTTGGCAGCTGGAGAACATAAAATGGTGTCAAATGTTGCTATAAGTTTGAAGATGTTATCAATGAGAATTGTCAAGTTTGGATGGAAACTGTTGGACTCATGCTATCTAAGTGATGAGGTATTCAAAGATAATCTCTCCATTCCTGCTGCTGCAGAGATGTTCCCAGCTAAACTAGAGGATCCTTATATTAGAGCGGACATTTTGGTTCAACTGTTGAGAGAGATTAATGGAATTTCAGTATGTGCTCAAGAAAACCAGAATAGGGAAACATTTCTTCAAAATGTTGAGAAGAACTTCAATATTATGGGCAAAGTGGAGAATTTACAAAATCACGGTAAGCAATTATATGCTTTTACAGCTTGATTTACTTGTAGGTACTGAGCTGAAATTTTCCAATTGCTAGGTTATAGATGTATAAATGTAGACGTTGGGTACATATCATAAGGTACATTGGTTTTGAATAAATAGGTGATAATTGCTTAGAAGAAAACGAAAAAGAAAATAGGTGATAGGTGATAGATGTCAGTAATAACAATAGTTCTTGGGAAATGTATAGATAGGACAGAATACTTAATAAATTTTAAACCTGAAAAAATATGGAGGAATATATAATATGTATTTGTTGTCCGCCTTTTTATATCCTCCTTTTATATCTTGTAGTCCGTTTCTAGATATTGAGAACATCTGGGAATAAAAGTGCTGAAATTGAAGCTTCGTAGTAAATTTTCCTGTTTGAGTTGAATTGATGCACAAATCTTTTTAGATAGAACTTACCTACCATACTAGATTTACCTCATCAACCAAGTGCTTGAAGAAGGAAATTATATTTTTTCAGCTTTGTTCATGCAGGATGGATAATCATGGATGATGAGCAGTTGGGGTATGTGTCTGGAATACTGCTGTGTACTCAGAAGGTCATTGGTAAGTTGCACACCAATGCAACAACCCCTTTAACAAACAAGGTAGCGGTGGATGAAGATGTTGCAATTAAGGAGTCCAAGATTAGTCAAGTGAAGGATCTCTTCCCTGATTATGGAAAAGGGTTCTTAGCTGCCTGTCTTGAAGCATACAACCAGAATCCCGAGGAAGTGATTCAAATGATTCTTGAAGGAACTCTTCATGAAGACCTGCTGTCCTTAGATACTAAATTAGAGACAATACCAAAACCCAGAAGTGCTACTGTTAGTAGGAATGATAAAGGGAAAGGAATACTAGTTGAACCTACAGCATCCACCACTACTAATACAGTGGCTGCCATTAGGGTTCAACAAAATGGGGTCCCTTCAGTTTCATCATCATCTTCACAGGGAAGATTTGTTAGGAAGTCTAAAGCTGACTTGCCTGATTCTGATACACTTGATGACAAAAACGAAAAGTATTCAGCAAAAACTGCTGCCCTTGTTTCGCAATTTGAGTATGAAGATGAGTATGATGACTCTTTTGATGATCTAGGACTGAGTGTTGCGGATTCAGGAGCAGGGGAAATTGAGTCGTTCGGTGAAAAAAGCAGTTCAAATATTGGGAAACCTTGGGAGACACGAACTGAAAGTTCATCTCAGAATGCTACTAGTTCAAAATGGGGTTCCAGACGGAATCCCCAATATTATGTCAAAGATGGCAAGAATTATAGTTACAAAGTAGCAGGTTCAGTTGCAGTTGCAAATGTGGGTGAGGCATCGTTAATTACTGAAGCACAAAAAGAACTGATTCATGGTCTTGGTCGTGGCGGCAATCTTCCACTTGGTGCAGTTAAGAAGCTGACAGAGTACTCTGAGCAGCAAGATAGTCATGTAGATATTTCTCAGAGTGAAGGTAGAGGGAAAGGGTATAATCAGAATTCCAGGGGCTGGGGCAGAGGAGGAGGAGGAGGAGGAGAAAGGAGAATTGAGGAGCAAGATAAGCACTTTTCTCAGACAGAAGGCAGAGGGAGAGGGTACATTCGGAATTCCAGAGGCCTGGGAAGAGGAGGAGGTGAAAGAAGTCAAGGCGACTCAAGTGAGGAGCAAGATAAGCACTTTGATAATTCTCGGACAGAAGGGAGAGGGAGAGGGTACATTCGGAATTCCAGAGGCCGGGGAAGAGGAGGAGGAGAAAGAAGTCAAGGTGACTCAGGTGAGGAGCAAGATAACAAGCAAACTAGTGTTTCTGAAGTAGAAGGAAGAGAAAATGTAGGGAATCAGAGGGGAAGAGGGAGGAGAGGTGGGGGAGGAGGGAGGAGTAATAATTACAGGAAGGACCGAGCCATGAATAAGCACTTTTCTAGTTTGCGTGGTCTCTAGATAGAGCTACTCTGATAATAGCATGAGACCGTCTCGGGGGCGCCTCTAGGTTGGTTTCTCTTCTTTTATACTGAGATTGTAATTCCCTGCAAAATGCAAGTCGCGAGGTAATATTGACAAAATTCTCAGGAATCCCACAACTACATAATATACAAAGGATCAGATTTTGATATATCAACTGTTTCCAAAAGTTGCACAAAAAGCAGTAGCTTGTCAACTGGCTGTAGTAGTCTTGTTTTCTTGGTTTTGTTTGAAAAAAGTAAATATTTTTCTGTTTCAAATAGTTATACTTTTTATTCTTCTGTTTGAAAGAGTTTCACATTTTATCTTTCTGTTTGAAAGCGTTGCTTTCAGTTAGGATTTGTGTTTTTCTGTTTTTTTTGCCTTTGCCCTGAGCTCCGACTGTTCTTTTCTTTCTCAAACAGAGAGAAAAACAGTTGCAGATGTCGTCGCTAAAGATAGCATTCGCTGCTTAAAGTGAGTACACTTAATGCCCCTTCGGCACAATTTTCACATTGTTTGCTGAATGCCCCTTCGGCTCAATTTTCACAATGTTTGCTGTATGATTTAGCTGGTGTTTGTGTTCCTAGAGCTTTGGGCTCTGATTCTTTGTATTAGTTTCTTGTGCCACGGCCCTATGGGCTCTGATTCTATTTATTAGTTTCTTGTGCCGCAGCCCTTTTAACCTTCCCTCCACAAAGCCACTTTCTAGGGCTAAACCCAGCCCCCTTAGCCCAAACTTCGCTCTTACACGTTCTGGGCCTGTATCCGGCCCACTAGGTCAAAAATTTTGATCTGATTGGACGGTTTCTGAACCTAAACCCTGCCCACTTGGCCCAAACGTTCACTATACTGGACACTTTCTGGGCCTAAACCCGGCCTGACCCAAACCGTCCCTAATTGGGTTCTTGGTCTGGCCCAGCCTTCAATCTAATGTAAAATGTTCTCGGCCTAAATTCGGCCCACCTAGGGGCATAGCTCTGATGAGAGACTCGCCTAAACCCACCTGTCCTATCGTTAGCTCTACTACCCAGCCCTCATTCTGGGCCGGTTGGTGTCCCAATTCCTTGTGGGCTGTGTCCATATTTTCTCATGAGAAGCTTATACTGGCAAATAAAACTTCGCCAAATGTACAATTTATTTTTATTTTCTCAAAGGCTCCTGCAAATGTTAACAGCTACTTCTCAAACTATTCAAAGATCAAAGGGATGAACCAACACACGCACCATGTTGTGCACAAAAAATAACCATTCAATTTAATTTTGGACTTCTCCATACAAAATCTTTAATGTCACAAATCATGGTGTATAACTTACCCACAGACTAATTTTAATGAGATGCTATCTAAATTTTCTGACCAGAATAATTCCAGGCTTCCACCATCCAGAACTACACATCATCCCCCACATTAGCTGCAAAGCGGCCAATATTTTTACCCTGAGAAAACAGAGAAACAAAACTAAGAAACAAAGTACAAGTAACCACTAGCATAGATATGTGCACCCTAAAACTGGACGTCAGATGTGTTTGTATAGATCATCCAAGGAACATCAATGCAGGTGTTCAAGCACAGGCATAAAGCATGTATTCTAGCAGTGACGAAAACATACCGCCGATAACATCCTCTGCTTATTAAGTTGCTGGGTCCTTGCTTTGTTGAGAGCTGAGTTTGGTGACCTAAACATCCTCTGTAAAAAGCAACCACATATATTATTAACAGGAAGAACACCAACCAAAAAGCTTAAGAATATAAAATTAGTAGCAGATCCATTAAACCACAATACAGCCGATACAGAATGATTCCTACTGGATTATAACAAACCTTTTCACTACCAGATAGACGATTTTCAAAATCCACACACTTTTTCTTTGGAGTGAACCCTAAGACATCCTGAAGGAGTTCGTTTTCCTGTTTCCAAAAATTAGATTTATCTCATTAGCATTTGCTTAGCTGAACAGATTACTCGACAACAGATATGAATGAATGTCATAGAAAGAATGAAAAGGAAGCTGTATCAATAGGCAACAAAACCAACCTGCATGTGCTTTATAAACCCTCCTCCAAGAAAGTGCTTCAAAAAGTTCAACTACAGTAATTTCCAAATTGGAAAAGCATCAATGAGTTGAAAATTGGAAAAGCATCAATGAGTTGAAACTATCAAGCAAATAGAAGTCTGGAAGCAAAAAGTTGATATAAGAAAAGAGGGACGAGAAGAAGGGACCTGTATCAGCTGCGACCATGTTGATGTCTGTAGTGAATCACTACCGATCTTAATTGAAATTTCAGGAGAATAATCATCCTGATATTGAAGAATATGGTCACCATACAGGATGAGCATATTATATCCATCTACAGTAAATGAAAAAAAAAACAAAAAAAATGAAGAAGCACCTCAAAGTATTCCAAGATATCCCGAAACATGTTCCGCTGGTTGGTAAGATCTTTCTTAGCAGCACTTTTGCCACCTGCCTCAGCTGAAAGGTCTCTGGCTTGATTAATAATCTTTGCTTTCAATCCTTGTATATGTACATACTCTCGAGGCTTATTTCCTTCTTCAGTTGAGCCATCATCAGAACTTTTTGTGCCAACAGAGAACTTCTCTAAGCTTCCTATTTCAAAAATTAATGCCAGAGCTTCACCAGCAGCTATCCGCACAGAGCGGTCATCCTTGTCTAGAAGACTAGACAAATATGATATGGACCTGCATTTTTAACCACAAAAGAAAGGGGTCTGTTTAGACGGCTTAATCAGGAACCATTAATAGTATCTATCCAATAATTGTGTCCACACTATACAGGCCTTCCAATTTTGTTGCAGAGTGTTGACAGTGATCAAAATCTATATCATAAATTGGAATGTAGATTGGATGTTGTAAAGAGAATGAATTGTCTAAGAATCCTTAAATATAGTATCGAATAATAACATCAACCTAAGACTGAGATTGTACTCACTCCTGCCAATCTTTGGGATTAAATTTCCATCCATCTACAGTGGTAAGAAGAAAGGACCATGCAAACACCATCGTAGTTATTACAGCCGCTGAAGGTTTAACTGCAACCACCTGAAAAGAAAGAGATGGGAGAAAAATCAAATCATGATACTTTATTCATCCAATACATAAACAACAATGGATAAACAAGCTCCCACTGAGAACTACTCTATGAAAAATAAAACATAAAGACTGGAACATAAATACACATACGTTTGATTTCAGTTTTGGATGAACCACTTGCCACATAACTTGCATTGATTTTTCTGTTTGCTCTGGGTCATTACCACCAACGAAAGTGATGATAGCTAAACACTCCAGCAACTGCAATCATAAACCAAATTCTTTCTTCACTAAAATGGAAAATTCCACACTAGAAATTCCTTACAATTAAAGCCTAAAGAGATCATAGATACCGCTATTGTCTTTGTGGATTCAGATCCAGATTTGAAAGCCTGCGAAATCACAGGTAAGGATTCTTCAAGCATTTCATTAGCATTGTCCCCACAACCAACAGTCAAAGCCAGCAATCCTATAAACAGAAGAAAAGATTGAAAACTGAACTTGATAACTAGAACATGTTTGAGACTGAGCACAGATCAAAAGGGGCTAAAGGGACTGACCAATCACATGAGATGCCAAGCATATCTCTTTAGACGAACCCTTCTTAATGCAATTCAGACACTGATGCAATAAAGTGGCAAATCTGAGGATAAACAAATTAAGTTTATAGGACCTGAAAAGTCTATAACAATCCAGCAGATATAAATCAACATTGTGTCAGCAAACAATCCAACACAGGTACTTACTTCTTTTCCACAAACTCATGCTGCAAGCTGCTATTAAACGCTTCCACAATTGAAGCCAGAGCTTTTTCCCTAGTGGAACCCCTTCATACACAAAGTACCATGTATAAGCAAAACCGGGAACAACGTAACCAGCTTTGTCACCCTTAATCTAATTATCACCAGCCAAATAACACAAACATTAATGATAGAAAATGAAATGCTAAAAAAATTGGTACCTCTTCTCATAGAGAGCATCGAGAGCTTGGTCAAGCAAGCTATCCTTGTCGACTTGCACTTCATCATTTCCTGGCGCAAACACAAGGTCAGAGCGCATCGTCGACGTTGAACTCACGCTACTATTATCGTCATCGCTATCCAACATCACCGCCGCATTCTTACGTTGATTATTCCCTGCCCAATCAAACTAAACTCAACCACCACAATTCTATAGCAACAAGCAAAATTGAACTCCGGCAACCAATTCAATCAGCAATAAATTCAAAACTAGTGAAATTGAACACAAATTTGAGATATGAAGCGTCCAAACTACAATCAAATCAAGCAATTAAACAAAAACAAAAGCAAAATCGGCAGAATCAATGAAACCCTAATTAACCACAGAGAAGGTCAGAGAGAAGAAAAATGACTCACGCTTCCCCATCTGGAACTTCTGTGAGGTCCTCGAAGTTTGTCGAAAATGTAAGAGACTAAATTCCGAGCTATGTCAAAAAGAGCTACAAGGCCGACTAAGAATCTGAGAACGAGAGGTTTTCCGAGAACAAGGTATGAGATCGGAGGCGGCAGAATCGAATCGATTGGGTATGAGATTGAAGTTCGATGAATCTGAAAATCGTAGGGACAATTTAGCCATTAAAAGATTTGGATCGGAGAAATTTAGGGTAAAAATAGAGGCTGGAGTACGAAATTGGGGAACAAGGAGAGGAGGGGTTGTTACGTATGAGACGAGACAGGCTCGAACAACAACATGTGATGAATTTCAATCTACACGGTCTTAATGTTTATTCGAAGTTTATTGGGTGGTATGGAATATTCGGATATCTACTCTACGGAATCGTGTGGTGTATTACGTGGCCGATCGCCGACCGTTGATTGGAAGCGATAGTCCGATAGTGGTTTTGGCGGTAGGTGGTGGATGGCGGGCACGCGTCAGTGGGGGGGAATTTTATTTTTTTTGGTAAGTAGTGCGGGGATTTTTTGGGCGTGAAGGACTAGGTTATTTTTTTGGGCGTGGAGGGGCACGTGGCAGTTGGGAGATTGGTGCGGTTAGGAATGAGACACGTGGATTTTGAAGGGGATACGTGATTGGAGGAAGCGGTGGAACAGAGGCGTGGTTGAATCAAACTGGAAAGTCTTGAACTTTCCGGGAAGTTGGTAGCTTCGCTTGGATTAGACATGGAAATGAAGGCCGTCTATCTATTCCAAACTAGAAAGTGAGAGAAGATTCAATCGAACTTACTTCTTGGTTAATCCTTGCGGCTTGCAAAGTGTTACAAAATGTTAAGAATTCATAATAAAAGTGTTGACTTTATAAATGACTGATTTTATAAAGACATCTTCGTGAAGATTCATTGAATTACTTTGTTAAAAACTTAAAATTGTTATAAAAAAAAAAAAATATTAATAATACAGATAAACTATTACAATTATTGAAATAAACATCATTCACTTGATACTTCATAGATTACATCTAACTTATCATTGTTTGATCTTTTCATTTTGTGTTAGCTTAAGTATGGATTCATTATTCTCCAGAGTCTTCAACATTGAAATACGTGTGTACAACGGTGGACATGGGCTCAAAAATGGGGATGCTAGGAGGGAACAAATTCGGTAAACCGGACTATAAATAGAGACCAGCCCAGCCAAGCACATGAGCAGTAGTGGCAGAATCATTGAGTAGATAGCTGAATTTTAAGGCAATGCGACCTTGAAATGTAATGTCTAGACGATGTATGTGACACAGGGCAAAGGGTCCATGAGTGAAAGCTTGAATCATACAGCACGAGAAGCCCTAGTGCTTGTTGTATATTCATCTTCTTGTCGGATACTGCTCCTTGATATATGGTTGCCAACAGACCCCATAATGCAATCAATTCCAAAGTCCCACAAAAGACTATTGAGAAACCCATACTTGATCTCTATCCGCTGCTAAATTTAATGGCACTTCTTAGAGAACAATCTTAAATGAGACACTTATGTCATGTGTAACATTTAACTTATTATTGAACTACGTAGAATACGTATACACCTATCTAATGATAATATCTTATTAGCTGGCCAAATGAAAGATGTGGCACGACAGCTTTACTCAAGATCATAGCAAACAGAGTCCGGTTTTGTGGCAAATGGCAAGCACCCGTGTCAGCACACCGGCATTCTCTTATAATGTCTGTAGCAGCAAGTTTGAATAGGGGATTTGGGTCAATGAAACCATTGCGAATCACAGCTCATTCATACCCTAGCTCCTCCTGACTTGATACTATGCGCACTGAAATTCCAGCACTTGGTGTTTTGTGGGGTGTTCTGTGTCAGAATTTTTCAAAGCACCAACAACAGTTCTCGACTCCTTGCTTGTTGAGGTCTAGTTGATAATCAACTATAACAAACACAAACCACTTTGAGCAACTGTAGAACTCCAAATATCTGTGTGGGTCTAACTACGTTAATGAATTATCACGCATCTAAATTATAAAACAAATTAAATCACCCTTTTACGGCTTAATAGTTAATAACCATGCTCATACGAGTCTTTGTTACTCGCGTCTTAACAACTTATAATGATCTATTCAAGGTTCCACTTCTGAGAAAAGTATCACAATCTGGATTTTTTTTAAAAATTTTCTTCAACAAAATTTCGAAAATAATAATAATAATAATTGATGAAGTCTCCAATCATATATGTGCCCGATTAGGGATGACAAAAATCCCCAGCGGGGCGGAGCTCCATTGGATACCAGCCCCTAATGGGGGGAAAATTCGGGGACAAATGGGGAATGGGGATGGAGATCCCCAATCCCCGCTATCTAAGATTGGGGATGGGGCGGGGATGGTATTGTGATCCCCATCCCCAAACCCGCCCTAATAATATATACATATATTTAACTTATATATAATTTTTAATTTATTTTTTATAATATAAATCACAAATATATACATTTACTACTTTACTTTAATGACTATACTTTTACTTTAATGGTGTTTTGACTTTTGCACTTACTAAATTATGATTTATGAATTTAATCATATTTTAAATTTATTTGTTGTAGATTTTGATTTTAAAAAAGACAATATGAGAAAAAATTATTTTATTTATTAAATTCTTATTGGGGATTTGGGGCGGATTTGGAGGTTTAGTCCCCAATGGGGATGGGGACGGGGAATCCCCAATATATTTTTATTGGGGATTGGGGCGGGGATGGGGGTATAAAATGACCCCAGAGATGGGGATGGTATTGTGATCCCCATCCCCAACCCGCCCCATTACCATCCCTATGCCCGATCGGGTACAGCTACAGCCCCGTGTACGGAGCCCATGAGAGACTTTCAGGTTCTGTGGCCTCGTGCCCTTCAACAAAAGGTCCTCTTTCTCAGTCAAACTTAAGTCTTTGATTACCACAATTTCACTCACACGATAATACCCAACAAAACAAACGCCAGTTTCCTTTATCGAATCCATAACCGTTAAAACGGTGTCATTTCTCTTGCTAAACTATCTCCCCACTTCTTTCTTTCGTCTCCACCTCCACCTCCACCTCCACCTCCACATTTCTCTCTGTTTCAACTATCTATTCAGTCCTGGTGGTCAGCCCTGTTTTCTCTCTCCAAATCTCGCATTCATAAGGCTATATCTGATTCTTCTTCCTCTAGATTCTCTGTGTGGATGTAATATCTGAGAAAGTATATATATCTTGAACAGAAAACCATGGAAGGCGATCATTTCTTAACCGACTTTTCTTGCGAAGAAAATCCTGCCTTTTTGGCAAGTAAGTCAGAGGTGGTCGATGACGACACATCGCATAATACCATTGACATCTACTATGATCCTGCATTGCAAGAAGAGCACGTTAGAGTTTTACTTGAGAAGGAGATTGATTTTGGATTCAAAAATAATGATGAAGGATTTGTCAAATGGATTGAGTTCAGAGATGACCGGTTGCAAGCCATTAAATGGATTCTCAAAGTTAGTTAGTCTCAAACCATTTCTTATATATTTGATGGAAAGTACTACTAGATATATTGATTAATGCTTCAATTTATTTGGTCTTTGATTCAGAACAGAGCGGTTCATGGATTTCAATTCCGAACAGCATTTTTATCCATTATGTACTTTGACCAGTTCATTTCCAAGCGGTCCTTCAAGGTAGTTTTCTTAATTATTATTCCAGCAAAAGTATAAATCTTTTATGGAAGTAATGTGATAGTTATTCAAGGTTAAGTTTTGCAGGGCAATAAAACAACTTGGCTCAGAACACTTTCTGTGGCTTGCTTATCTTTGGCTGCAAAAATGGAGGAGCAAAGAAATCCATTACTATCAGAGTATAAAGTTGAAGATTGCATAATTGAAAGGAGATGGATTAGCCAAATGGAGCTTGCGGTGTTGTCCACATTAAAATGGAGGATGGATCCAATAACTCCATTTGCTTTTATTGATTACTTCATCAAAAGGTTCCACTTCAACAAGGAATATCCACTAGAAACAAAATACAATATCATTGAAGGATTCCTCATCTATCTTACCCGAGGTATTACTTAATTCCCATGAACAATCTATCATTGGTTCTTATTCGATTAACTCTCTTGGTTGGTTTAGAAAAGTCATATGTAATTATCTCTGTTCTTCAATGCAGTGATAAATGTAATGCAACATCGACCATCTGTCTTAGCAGCTGCCGCCACCATAATGGCATATGATCACCAATTAACGAGAGCAGGACTGGAAGCAAAGATAAAGTCCTTCCCAACTCTGAAGCTTTTGGAAATTGTGAGTGTTTTTTAACACTTAAAAGTTTTGTATCGATTAAATGAGGATTGGATTCTGATAAATATGTGTTATCACTGTTATGCCTCAGGAAGATGTGTGTTCAATCTACGAAATCTTGCAAGAGAAGGAAGACAATGTGAAGTCTACAAGGCCACGAGATTTCTCACCAGCCGATTGGAGCTCAGGAAGTGATTCTGCTAGAGAAACCGTGATCAGCTAGTAGTTGTCAGTTTGGTGTAAAGGGTGTTGTATAATTACAATTACTTCACAGTCATGATCTGGGGTTGATCAGAAACAGCTGAAAAAAGTAGAAAGCAAAGGATGAAAAAGAACCCAAAAAAAAAAAAAGGATGAAAAAGACCCATAAAGGGGGCTACAATGTCAAAGCTGGTTTGCTGTAATTACCTATTCAATTCTGTGCTTTTCCTTTCTTTCATTTCTTTTATAATTGGGTTTTCAATATTTTTGTGGTTCTTGGATGGGGTTGGTTCTGGGTTACTGTCTTATTGATGTCTTTGCAACCCTACATTTTGATGGGATGCTTGGGGTGCTTTATTGCTGTCTTTGAACTTTGAGAGATGAGGTGAGGTAGGGGTAGGGGTCTGTTTCTGTGATTTGATGCATCCTTGTTGGATGTCGGCCATCAATCAAAAATAGTTCTGTGAAGGTGTTTGATTTGATTTGTTTTGACTGTTCTGGACTTCTGGGGTATTGCCTTTTAAAGGCAAGGGGGCCATATGCTCTTTTCCCATTTGAAGCATTTGGCTGTGCCGTGCGGTGTTGTGAGGGGCTCAGGGGATCATGAAATCCAATATATTATGGAATCAAAAGG